>NC_086319.1:210679260-211410926 GCF_036172605.1 Pelobates fuscus
CAAAAATACAGGTATCACTATGTTTAGACAAGAAAAGATGTGTAATCACTAAGGATATGGAAAACGTATAACTGGAAGCAATCCTAAGTGTACTTCACAACCACCTAAAGAAATATATAACTATACAAAAAAGTGGAGAACACCCAGAATATGTAGAATATTTTAAATTGAAACAACCTGAAATCAAGTTGAATATTTGTGGATATAATCTGTGTAAAGATCAGATAGCTATCATAGCGTAAAATAGTATGAAACAAATGATATGTATAAATATAAATGTAGATACACTCACAAACGAAGGTGAGATCAGGCTTGTCACCCTCTCAGGCCATTTATCGCTGTTGATGTAGAAGTAGGCTTTGGAACGGAGCAAGGATCGTTGCTGGCGATGGTGCCAATGGGTGGCCAATGTTAGTCTCCGGTCGGCCAATGCTTGGAAGGTGGTCAGATTTTGATCCGCCTTATGCGGCGTTTCCAGTACTTTGATTTGATCGGTGAGATCGCGTATTTCTGATCTTCATTGCTGAGCCCCTAGCTATGAAAAATCCCCATATGGTGAGCCTCCCATATTACTGGAGCTGGGACTTCTGTCGTCACATTTTCGGTGAAGTATTGTCAGGGCGGTGGTCACATCTTTAAGAAGGAGCGGGTCTGAGAGGTGTGTTTCATTAAGTTGCCAATGTGTGGCCCATGGTCTGGATAGAAGGGAGGATATGGTCAACCGTATTGGGGCATGATCTGTCTAACTGATCACACTTTTGTCGGCCCTATGTGCCTGGGTTAGATAGGAGTGTGGGACAGAAGTAATCCAGTCGTGAGTATCTAGCGTGGGGTATGGAGTAATGGGAGTCCTGAATAAAGTTTTGATACATAAAAGTATATACTGTGAGTTCTTTAAAAAAGAAGTCACTGATTTTGTGATGCCTTTTCTTTAAATACAAACCTGTATTTTTCTGTTTAAAGCTGTGAAGTGTCCCACTGATTTTGTGAGCAGTTAGATGACTGAACTGAAAATTACAAAAAAATCTCTACATTATTTTCATGCAACATGAATCCCATTACTGTTTTATTTCTCTGCATGTCTACTTCAGATGAAAACCCCACCAGCTTTATCTCAAAACCCAGGCAGGCATTTCACTTCCTACAGGGAGTGCAGAATTTTATAGCATGACAGGAGGCTTCATATTTGCTTAAGTCTCTCTTTACTAGAACTCCACAGCAGCACATTAACAGAGAGATAAACACCAAAGACAAAAACATAAGGTATCTATATAAGGCTCCTCCTAAGCCACCATTTCCTCTTTCTTTGCTGCTCCGCAGAACAGTACAGGTCAGAGTACCACTGCCTCCTGGTTTTTCCTGGGTGGCTGTGTATTTATTGTATATATACCCCTTTTGTTTTGCAAACTGTTTAATTCTTACTTTTTTCTCTCATTCTACTGATTGGTATTTTGTAATTTTACTTCTTTCTTCTTAGTCTTGCTTTGACTGTTTTCGTTCCGTTTTTATGCTTTCTGTTTTTATGTGTGCCTGTTGCCTTTACGGTCGCCGTGAAGCGGTCTTCCGACCGCCTCCCGTGCCGACCGTCGGGACCGCGGAGAAAGACTCCAGCGGTCCCTCGAGCGTCGTGTACTGATTCCCGCCCGCCGGCTTCGTCTGCCGAGCGGGAATCCCCTGCCTGCTCCCCGGTCCCCCCCCTCCACGCCGCGCCACTCTCCGGCTATGCTCGGGCAGCGTGGAGAGGATGCTGGGAGCTTCTGTATTGCCGCGGGCTGCGGCTTCCATGAGCCCTCTCCTTCCGTGACCACGTGGCCGGGTCCGGGGGTGCGCGGCTTTCTAGGTGCTTGCCGCGTGTGCGCCCTTCACTTAAAGGCGCAGAACACTTTATTTTTTCTGGTATGTGCAATGTTTTCTCCTATTGAAGGTGGTTTGCTCATTAATGGAGATAATATTAAAGCTGTTTTTGCTTTATTTCTCACACTTTTTATTTTTTCTGTCCCTCCTGTACAATTCGGGGTTTTCTTTGTGTCACACTACTGTATCTCCATAGGTGCTTGTTTCACCTCTCAAACCTGATTCATTCAGGAACGTATAGTGGGGTAAATGCTTGACTTTGGCTCTGTAGATTTTGTAAACTACTTATATTGCTTACGATATTTAGACAGGGCACAATGTCTCCTTTAGGTGCATTGTGGTCAAGACAGGACACAATGTACTATATATACTGTAAGCAAACACTTTCTGGTTTCCACCTTTAACAGTGTCGGCTATGTCCTATATCTGGGCCTGTGACGCATGCTACGCTATGCTGTGCTTCATTGCCATTTTGCAATTACATACTGAACGTCTGTTTCCGGCAGACCCCCTTATATATTTGGGGCTTACATTTCTGGTTTTAGGTTCCATATTTTCTATGTTCTGCCCCTTAGGTATATATATACCTCTCAAAGGTGATTTGAGGTTGTTTCTTTGGAGCGTGTCCCCCTGTCTCACTACAGGTAGCAGTGCATTGCATGTTTGCGTTGTACACTACGGTTTGCAGTTACTCTTTGTGCAGGGGTTCTGTGCCCTTACTGCTTATGCTATACATGCTGCCTGGACTATTTATGGATTGGTTACTGCATTACATCTGCATGTTTCCGACAGGAGACCCTGCTGGGTCACTATCCCTTACACTGCCCTGGGCCTGACCTGGGGACCTTGGTACAGCTTTCCAACGTGCCTCTGTGCCGAGATTTGCTTGCCTGTCACCTCTACGGATTTACGCTTTGCCTCCATATACCACTGGGCCGGTGCTACCTGTGCCCATATATTGGCCGGCTCCGTCCGTGCCCCTATGATTGGCCTGCTCTGTCAGTGCCCCTTGATTGGCCAGCTTTGTCTGTGCCCCATGATTTGGCCTGTGCTGTCAGTGCCATATTACGCATGCTATTGGGCCGGCGGCTCCATTACCGGGACCCCTGTTTGAGGAGCCGGCATGCGTTTACTACTTGCCTTTGCCAAATGTAGGGGTGCTGCCCCTACTGCCTGCTAGTGCTACCCATTCTCTATCTCCTTTGGTAGCACGTATCATCATCTCGGACGTTATGGAGGCCTCTGCACAGGAGCAGAGTTTGCAGGCATTAATGGATGCGGCAGGGTCCGCCTCTGTGGAGACAGCCCTGGCGAGGGCCCTCCGGACAGGGGTGCAAGAGGGACCCCCGCTTGGCAGACGACTCGGCTGAGTCAGACTCTCATGGGAGAGAGCAGGCAAGTGCGCATTTGCGCTATTGGAAGGGTGAAGGCCCTGGTCCACGCTCCCGGAAGGCAAGACTCCGGCGAAGCGACAGAGTTCGAGGTTGTCTACCTCGCCGGCCCGGCGCCACCGTCTATCGGGCGCAGGGGAGGAGGCCTCATTGCCCCCCCCATACCATGGCCGTACTGGATGAGTGGCGGGCAGACCAACTCCCTTCGATGGCTGAAGATGTTTGGGACGAGGACCGTGGTGTTGACCCAGGTTGGCGCTAGGAGGATGAGGACGCGCCGGGCACAGAGGGTGTTGCCGGGTGACGAAATTTTTCTAGATGCTAAAGGTAAACCTCTGTCTGACCCTCGCTCTATCTGACACCCCAGGTCCTCATGTTGGTTGCGGCCCGACCACTTAGCACAATTCGTGCGCTACTGGGTCCGTAGACCCCTGGAAAGGGAGGCCCGCGAGTAACTTCGGGCAGGATGCCCTGACGTCCTGCCGGACAAGGTGGCGGGGGACCCGGATTTTGATCCCCAGGTAGTCTCGTACTTGAATCGTACGGCTCGGGACCCCAGGTAAGGGGGCGAGCGTCGCCTTGCCCGGCGCAACATGAACAGCCGGATAGGCTGGGTCCTTTGTGCAGGATGTTGGCCCTGACGGACGTGGCCCACACAGATGGTACGAGCCTAGACCCGGCCATCATGCGGAATTGTACACCTCGCCCCAGTTGCCTTCTTGGCGATGCTAATGTGGTTCTGCACTATACGCAGGTACACGGCTCTGTTCCGTATGGACACCAAGCTATCGGAACTAGGATCCGTAGAATTTGGCCCCCCTGGCACTAAGTCCTACTGTTCCGGGAACCTTTCTTTAAAGAGCTGCAGAAACGCATCAATTTCTTTGCTTCCCTGGAGGAAGCACAGTCCTCTATACGAAAGGCGTTTCGCTCACTGTTATCCCGGCTGGTCTTCGGTCCCCGCAGATCTCGTGGCCCTTCCTCTTTTCCTCCATACCAGCCCAGACCTCCCTGCAGCCGAAGGGCGGGTAAAGGTCGTGGTGACCATACCAGAGGACGAGCAAGACTTCCTACGGGTGTGTACATCTCCTGCTATTTTCAATCCCCCTCTATTGCATACAGACAGATTGTTTCACTGCAGAGACAGGTGGCAGAAGGTGTTTTTCATATGCTTGGGCCATCGGTCGGCACGAGGTTATATCATGGATTTCGCCTCCCCGCCGACGCAGGTTGATCCTCCGAGCGGCTCCTTCATCGCGAGAGTTCAACGTTCCTGGGTAGCTTCGGAGGTTCGGACCCTGCTCGCCCCTGGCGCTACGTAGCGAGCCCCGGATTTGGGGGGCTTCCTCAGCTTGTTTTTTCTAGTACAGATGAAGGCAGGGGAGCTCCGCCCGGTGGTCGATTTTCGGGAATTGGACACCTTCGTTGTCTGCGACCTCTTCGAGTCTCCTTCGGGACTTTCCCCAGACGGGGGTTTGTTCATATGACTGGACCTGTGGGATGCTTACCCCTCCGTCCTGGTGGACAAGAGTGGTCGCGGATTGCCTCGCTTCACCTGGAATGACACCCCTCGCTAATTCACATGCCTCCAGTTTCGGTCTCAGCTCGGCCCCTTGGTGTTTCACCGAGCTGCGGACGCCTGTGATCGTCCGATTCGGGTCGGAGGGAGTCCGTTTCCTGTTGTTTCTGAAGGATTTGCTGGTCCTCTGCGAAGACCCCTCCAGACTCAGATGTCACACACGTTCGGCGATCTCCTTCTTGGAGCTCCTGGGATTCGTAGCTCGTCTGAAGAAATCAGCTTTGGGACCTTCCTAGACGGTGGAGTTCTTTGGTGCTGTGGTCAATGCGACGGCAGGCGTTCCCCGTTTACCTTTGGCACCGGTGGCATCCGCCCAGGAGGTGATGAGAAGGATATTGAGGCAAGTTCGGATTCCCCTTCAATTGTTTGCTCGCGTGGTGGGCCTTACCCTCAGCCTCGATACAGGCAATGTACCCGGGCCCGCTACACTACATTACAGGACCATGCAACGGCTGAAGACCTCTGTCCTATGCATGTGACCTCCCTCAGACTGGATGGTTTTCTCTGTTCCCGGACGTGAAGGCCGGACAGCGCTGGTGGCTTCTGCGCATGGCCGCATGGAGCGGCTAGGCGGTATTCGGACCAACCCGGATTTCATCCTGGAATCGACTGCAAGCCTCTTAGACTCCCACATCACACTCTTTCCCAGTCAATCACATTTTCTTTCTTTTCTGCCGTGGGAGTCAAACCTGACGACGGATTGGTTCTCCAGACATTGGAAAAATGCCAGCGACTGGGCACTCTCTCGACCCATCTTCATCGTACTCGTGCGTTGCTAGGGTTTGTTCATGGTGGGTCTATTCGCCTCTGGGACGACGTGCTTTGGTTGGTTCTCAGATCCAGCGTGCGCGGTGGTGGTCGCGCTTCGGCAGGTGCGGTTGTTTTCTCAGGTAGCATAGGTGTTTTCCTCCACTCGCCTCTATTTCCCGGGTGTTGCTTCTAGTTTGTGGGCGACGTGTCTCCTTAGTGTTGTTGACTCCTCTATGGAGTGATCGGTCAGGTTCACAGAGCTTCTGGATTTTTCCAGTATGGGTCTTCTTCTGTTACCGTCCTCTCGAATACTCCCCTTGGACTCTTTTGGGAGTGCCTGGTATGTCGAGGCGTCGTCACTATCGGCCAGGGACCTTCGCTGGGATCCCTGAGCTCCCGGGACGAGGAGATGTTTTTCCTTTCAACATGGACTTCTTAGTGTCGTTGGTGCTTAGGACAGGATGCTGAACCCTTTTCCGGCCTGTGACCTACTTGCTGAGTGTCTTGTCTCTCCTCGATGTTTTGGGACGGTTGTGCCGTCTGGTTCTTGTGGTTAGTCTTTTGTTTAGGTGGCGCGTGTCCCGTGTGGAGGTTTTTTCCCATCGGTCAGAACCCGCTGGTCTGCAGATTTCTACGTGGGATGAGGCTGACACGTCCTCCGGCGCCTAAATGCCCTTCCCTCTGGGAGGTAAGTAGGGTTTTAGCGTTTTTTCTTCGGGATTCGGCCGGAGTTCCTTGTTTTTTCCCTTCGCCAGTTTTTTCTATTGTGTTTGCCCTCTTTTCGTTCAGACGTGTTTCTGATGTCCGATCCTTCGCCCCTGTCCAATATCGATGGAGGAGATGGTTATTGACACTGGCAGGGGTGAATGCGACTCTTGGAGTACATTCGGTTAGCGGCGCTACTGCTTCCGGGTTTTTCCTTGATGGAAGTTTCTCCTCGGGACGTTTCTTGTAGGTGGCGGTCCGGTCCCGTGTGGGGTTTGCGCCAGTTTATTTTGGACCGTCGGACTATGTTTCTTTTGCTTTGCTGTCGGAGCGTTAAAACAGCAAATATGAAGCCTCCTGTCATGCTATAAAATTGTAGATTATACTAGCTTTAGTGTAACTATAATCTTAATTTTATTAATGACAGGAGGCGAATATTTCCCACCCAGTTTGGTTTCTCCCCCCCTTGTTTTGGATGGTTTGCGTTGATTGTATTTTTGTTGTTTTGTCTGTTTATCTGGGCTAGATTTGGTGGTCTGGGGTGATGTTGTGGGAAGTGCATGTTTATTGTATTGTCGGTCATTAGTGATGGATTTCATGTCTTTATTCTATCAGTACTGGATCGTGGGATTTATATTTTATCAGTACATTTCGTTCACTAATCAGTGTTTTCGATTCTGTTTATTTCGTTTCAGTTTAATGGTTCGACTTCAGTTCATAGAATCGGCTGTTTGGCGGGATGAAGATCAAGTTCACCCATTATCCGAAGTTTTTCCAGATGACATTCATTGTTATGTTGTGAATTTTTCTTTATTTAGTTTTTGTCATTCTTGTGTACGTTATGTTGTCGCAGCGTGAAAGAGGAAATGGTGGCTTAGGAGGAGCCTTATATAGATACCTTATGTTTTTGTCTTTGGTGTTTATCTCTCTGTTAATGTGCTGCTGTGGAGTTCTAGTAAAGAGAGACTTAAGCAAATATTCGCCTCCTGTCATTAATAAAATTAAGATTATAGTTACACTAAAGCTAGTATAATCTACAATTATTAGGCAAGTTGTATTTTTGAGGATTAATTTTATTATTGAACAACCATGTTCTCAATGAACCCAAAAAACTCATTAATATCAAAGCTGAATAGTTTTGGAAGTTGTTTTTAGTTATAGCTATTTTAGGGGGATATCTGTGTGTGCAGGTGACTATTACTGTGCATAATTATTAGGCAACTTAACAAAAAACAAATATATACCCATTTCAATTATTTATTTTTACCAGTGAAACCAATATAACATCTCAACATTCACAAATATACATTTCTGACATTCAAAAACAAATCAGTGACCAATATAGCCACCTTTCTTTGCAAGGACACTCAAATCCATCCATGGATTCTGTCAGTGTTTTGATCTGTTCATCATCAACATTGCGTGCAGCAGCAACCACAGCCTCCCAGACACTGTTCAGAGAGGTGTACTGTTTTCCCTCCTTGTAAATCTCACATTTGATGATGGACCACAGGTTCTCAATGGGGTTCAGATCAGGTGAACAAGGAGGCCATGTCATTAGATTTTCTTCTTTTATACCCTTTCTTGCCAGCCACGCTGTGGAGTACTTGGACGCGTGTGATGGAGCATTGTCCTGCATGAAAATCATGTTTTTCTTGAAGGATGCAGACTTCTTCCTGTACCACTGCTTGAAGAAGGTGTCTTCCAGAAACTGGGAGTTGAGCTTGACTCCATCCTCAACCCGAAAAGGCCCCACAAGCTCATCTTTGATGATACCAGCCCAAACCAGTACTCCACCTCCACCTTGCTGGCGTCTGAGTCGGACTGGAGCTCTCTGCCCTTTACCAATCCAGCCACGGGCCCATCCATCTGGCCCATCAAAACTCACTCTCATTTCATCAGTCCATAAAACCTTAGAAAAATCAGTCTTGAGATATTTCTTGGCCCAGTCTTGACGTTTCAGCTTGTGTGTCTTGTTCAGTGGTGGTCGTCTTTCAGCCTTTCTTACCTTGGCCATGTCTCTGAGTATTGCACACCTTGTGCTTTTGGGCACTCCAGTGATGTTGCAGCTCTGAAATATGGCCAAACTGGTGGCAAGTGGCATCTTGGCAGCTGCACGCTTGACTTTTCTCAGTTCATGGGCAGTTATTTTGCGCCCTGGTTTCTCCACACGCTTCTTGCGACCCTGTTGACTATTTTGAATGAAACGCTTGATTGTTCGATGATCACGCTTCAGAAGCTTTGCAATTTTAAGAGTGCTGCATCCCTCTGCAAGATATCTCACTATTTTTGACTTTTCTGAGCCTGTCAAGTCCTTCTTTTGACCCATTTTGCCAAAGGAAAGGAAGTTGCCTAATAATTAGGGATTATTCTAGCCCTAGTGACTGAATAATCTAAATTTTATTAACGACAGGAGGCGAATATTTGCTTATCTTTCTTTACTGAAACCTCCCAGCAGCAAAGAAATAGTTAACAATAGTATAAAAATTTCAACCAATCCGAGTATATATCAGTATTATATAGCATTATGGAGCTCCTCCCAATTCCTCTTTCTTGCTGTAGCCGACAGTATTGAGTATCAACCATGTAAACTGGAACTGAAACTGGAACTGTGGACTAAATCGTGGTCCTGATGCATTCAACCATGTAAACCTTGAATGGGTTGGTGAATCCAGATGTTACAAGTAAGCGGTAGGATTCTTCACACTAAAGGAGGAAAAAAGAAAATCATGAGAGTATAGGTTCTCATACTAGTTGATTGCAAATTTAGCACGTATCGTAGAGATTGACAGATAATTTCAATGCATTTCATGGAAATGTTGTGAAGTATATGAATTTAATGTTAGAGAGGTGAAATGTAAACCTGACAGTTGACAGATGATGAATGGATGTGTGTGAGACATCTCGAGTAGGAAGAGATAGTAACTTACCTCAGGGTGGGTCGAACTTGTGCTGGAGACAAGGGTGGGAAAATATTCGCCTCCTGTCGTTAATAAAATTTAGATTATTCAGTCACTAGGGCTAGAATAATCCCTAATTTTATGGCAAGACAGGAGGCTTCATATTTGCTGTTTTAACGCTCTTGTATAATGGACAATGCGGCGTGTGGCCTAGGTTTGAAGTAGAATGTCCGAAAAGTGGATTCTCTGGACCAGTCTGCCGACAATAAGATGTCTGAGAGAGAACTACCTGCAAGAAAGGCTGAGGATGCGGCTGCTCCTCTGACTGAGTGCGCCCCAAAGGAGGGGTCGATGCTAGCTTGGGTTAGTATCCATCTGATCCACCGTGCAATTGTGGGGTTGGATACTGGTTTATGTGGCTTGACATAGGACACTAGAAGGGGTCCTGTAGGGGGGCGTAGAGTGGTTGTGGCAGCTATATAGTGCTTTAAGCAGAGCGCCACACAGAGTGACTGTCTACTGGGAAAGTAGGGGTAGAATACAGAGGCAGAGTTGGTCTTAGTTCGCCTAGTAATGCGGAAGGTAACGCCTTCCGGCGAGAAAACTATAGCATGGAAGTCGAAAGCTCTAATGTCGGAGACCCTACGGAGGGATACTAAACATAGGAGTAAGGCTAGTTTGGCAGAGAGTTGACGTAAGGTCAAGTGCTCATTAGAGGGCCAGGATTCTAAGAAGGCAAATACCTGTGCAACATCCCAGAAATTGGAGTATTTGGGGAGAGGGGGTCTGGCTAGCCTGATCCCACGTAATAGTCTACAAACTGAGGGGTGTTTTCCTATTGATGCGTTGTCAATAGGATTGTGAGCCGCGGATATGGCTGATCTAAAGACATTAATTGATCTATAGGACTTGCCTTGATCGAATAAGATAGACAGGAAATTAAGGATAATTGTCAAAGGAGCTGAAAAGGGATCGGTGTCCCTTTCCAGACACCAGCCGGCCCATGCTCGCCATGCAGTGAGATAAGCTCGTCTAGTGCCTGGGGCCCAGGAGTCCCATAGGAGCGCCTGAGCTGTCTCCGAAAGTCCTGAGACATTCCAGGATCCCCTGAAACGGTCCAGGCTACAAGTTGGAGCCGTCCTTGGAGGGCGAGAGGGTGACAATGTCCCGCTGGGTTCATGAGAATGTCGGGAGACCGGGGTAGTAGGATTGGACAATTCGCTGACATTTCCAACAGGGTTGGGAACCAAGTCTGGGCTCTCCATAACGGGGTGACAATGACTATTGTCACTACTAGGGCTTTGACCCGGTAAAGGGTGCGTTGGATCATGGAGAAAGGCGGGAACGCATAGGCTCCTGTCTCCGGCCAAGGGTGCTGAAAGGCATCGACTGCCCAGGATTGGGGATCTGGAAGCCAGCTGATAAATGCTTCGGTCTGGCGATTCAGTCGCGATGCGAACAAGTCCAGAGTGAGAGGCCCGCGAAGACAGAGAATTTGATAGAACAAGCGGGGATCCAGTTGCCAGTCGCTCACATCTCTCCAATGGCGAGAGAACCAGTCTGCGACTAAGTTGTCCGTGCCTGGCAGGTATTCCGCCTTGATGGATAAATTCCGTTCTAGGCAGAACTGATAGAGATCCTTGGTAAGGTCCGATAGTAGTTTGGACCGGGAGCCTCCTAGCCGATTCACATAACGCACTGCAGAGACGTTGTCCATGCGCAGTACTAGTGAACAATTGAAACAATCTTTTGCGAAACTGCGAATCGCAAAAGATCCTGCAATCAATTCTAGGCAATTGATGTGTAGATCTCGTTCTGAGGGGGACCATAGACCCCCGGTAGACTTGTCGGCGCACGTGGCGCCCCATCCCAGGAGACTGGCATCGGATTCCAGCACGAAATCCGGTTGCGATCCGAAAATGGCTTTGCCATTCCAGGCTTCCATGTTGAGAAGCCACCAGTGGAGTTCTATGCGAACTTCGTCTGTCAGGGAGATGTACTGATCGTAGGAAGTGGAACGATGTCGATAGTGTGTTTTGAGCCCTTGCATGGCTCGGTAGTGTAAGGGTCCCGGGTAAATGGCCTGGATAGAGGCGGACAAAAGGCCTATGGTATGGGCCAGATCGCGTAGGCGAATCTGGCGGGCTGACAGTAGTTTGCGAATCTCTTTCTTTATAGATTTTACCTTTTGTGGAGGGGAGTTGTAGGATCGCTTGTACGGAATCTATTAGGAATCCGAGGAATTGGACCTTTTGAGAAGGTTCGAGTGACGATTTTTGGAAATTGATCACAAACCCTAGATTTTGGAGCAAGGCTGTCGTCATGTTCGTGTGTTTGTGCAAGAGGTGTGGATCCTGAGCCATTATCAGGATGTCGTCCAAATATATGATGGACCGAATCCCTTGAGATCGGAGTAGCGCCATTACTGGTTTCATCAGTTTGGTGAAACACCATGGTGCGGAGCAAAGGCCGAACGGGAGGCATGTAAATTGCCAGATTTCGTCCTGCCAGAGAAATTGGAGGAAGGCTCGGTGATTGCGAGCAATAGGGACTGTGAGATATGCGTCTTTGAGATCGAATCTGGAGAACCAATCTCCCACGCAAAGGAGGTCCCTGAGAAGATGGATGCCTTCCATCTTGAAATGGCGGTACCTGACGGATCGGTTCAGGTCCTTCAAATTGATGATTGGGCGCAGGTCTCCAGTTTTTTTGTGGACTAAAAATATGTTGCTGATAAATGTTTGAGGAAAGGGGGATTTCTCTATCGCCCCTTTTTGTAAGAGTTTGTGCAATTCTGTTTGCAGTGTCAGATTGTCTGATGTGGACATCTGTAGAGGTGTAGGAGTTGTGTCCTGGAAGGGAGTGTTGAGAAAGTCTATAGTGAACCCTTGGACTGTGTGTAGGACCCAAAGGTCTTGTGACAGTAACTCCCACTGTGGGAAAAAATGGGTTAGTCTGCCTGCAATAGGTGTGTTTAAAAAAGGAAGGTTGATTACCTTGAGCAGTTCGTCCGCGTAGGGAGGCAGAACCACGTCCCCGGATGGCTCCTCTGTTATTGAATAACTGCCTGTGATATGGTCGGGGCTGTCCCGATTGCCAATAGCTCTCTGTTGGGCGAGGCCTGTAGCCTGTGAAGGCAGCTCTGCTGTTCGTTCGGCCTCTAAAACGTCCAGCTCTCCCAGAAAAACGGGTTGACTGGGAGCGAAAAACCCTGCGTAGGGATGATTGGGCCTTATTTAATGTGGTAAATACAGCCACATGTTTGGAGAGATCCTTCATAAATGAGTCTCCAAATAATAGTCCATTCGCCTCTGGTCCCAGTTCTCGGGAGCTGAGATCGGCTAGTTTAGCATCTAGCTTGTATAGTGCCGCCCTGCGCCTCTCAGTGGACATAGCCACATTTGCATTGCCCAGGAGACATAAGGCTCTCTGGGCCCATTCTCTAACTGTATTGGGGTCGAATTCCCCACTGGTTAAGGCTTCGTCAGCCAGAATGAATATTTGGACAATTGGGCCAGATATGTCCAGAAGTTTATCTTGGGCTGTCTTGAGGCCCTGTTCAATTCCTTTACGGGGGTCCTTCCCCGTCTTAGTGAGGAAGGTTACAAGTAACGGGTCGAACTCTGGTGTGAGAGCTACTTTATTTGGGATGGTAGGTCGAGGGCACTCGGCTCTGAGTTTTGCCCTGATCTCCTTATCAAGTGGTTTGCGTAACCACATTTTACAGAAGTTAGCGATGTGGTCCGGTGGGGACCATTCTGCTGATCGTGGATGCCTGATGATTCTGGGATCAAAAAAGGGGGCACCCGAAGCATCCAGAAGGATGTCTGAGTCGGTTCCTTTCTGTGTTGTTTTAGTGTCAATGTCTTTTGGAATAAGGAAGGTCTCCTTGACAAATTCCGATGGGGTATCCCCTAGCGCATTCACCGAGGGGTCCTCATCGGAATAGCCAAGGTAATAGTCCTCAACTCTATCGCCCGTGTGGAATGCAGAGCCCTCTAGGGGATCGGAGGTTACGTGGGCGGAGTGGGAGACAGACATTTTCAGGGATTTGGCAGGAGCCTTGCCCTTGCCAGCAGTCCTACTATCCCCTTTCCAGGGGCGCTTGCGTGTGGTTTCTTGGTCTGAGGGCTGAGAGTCCTCGGAATCAGAGGGCAAGCGAGTGGTAGGGTTGACTTCGGTAGAAGTCCTATCTTGGAAGGCTGCTAACGCCTTGGGGATAGACTCGGCAATAGTAGAGACCAGCCAAGCTCTAAGCTCTTGTGAGATTGCTGGTTCGGTAGTATCAGACATGGTTGTCTTGTACAAATATGATCAGTAGTCAAATATTAGGGAATATCGGGTAAAATGGGGGTCACCCAACAGTTTTTAAGTAAAAAGTTTGGATTGGGGGTCACCCAAGCTATTAGCGCAATAAATGAGTAAGGGCGGCACAATAATAAATAGTGGGGTTACCACTAACATACACAAGTGGGTTGTACCACTGTAATAATAGTAGGTGGATTTCACTACTAAAGTAATTAGACAGGTGGTTATGTCTTTAATATGAAGTGATGTATCACTTTAAATACTGAGTACTTTTAAATACTGAGTACTAAACGTGGGGGGTCACCCCTGAATGGCGGTATTATGACACCTGAATGTTTATCGAGGTGGGGGTCACCCACAAGAAAAAACTCAAATACAGAGTAAATTATAAGGTGGGGGTCACCCACAGAGGCCACTTTATTAATAGTAATATTGCTGGTATCTTGTTAATTCGTAACCTGTAAGGAGAAAATTAACCTAAATGAAAAAACTGTAAAGGGTATTGGCACTTTAAAAGTGCTAGAAAAAATAAATAAATAAATAAACCTTGTACTTACCGGATCCGGCGGTAGAGGGTGCAAGCGCGCCGCAGAGACGAAGAGACCGCGCAGAAGATGGCCGCCGTAACAGAAGGCGGGAAGGAGTGTGTCTGGCAAGTATACAGACGCGGGAAGGGGGGGAGCCGGGAAAAGGCGCGAAAAGGTTGAGCCGCGGACTCCTGGGAAATGGAGTCCGCGGCAGTTATTGCACGGAGTGAGAGAAACGGGAAAACGGGAAAAAAACCGCGGCTGGGAAGCAAATCAGACTAGAAATTAGTGATAGCCTGATAAATAAATCACGGTTTTTAAAGAAACCACGATTTTAAGAGAGGTACTGGATAAATAACATTAAGAAATAAATGAAAATAAACTAAGGACAAAAGTCCCTGCTGTATTGAAAGAACACCAAAGGACATATGTGAAATCAATAGACTATGTAATAAGGAAAATAAATCAAATAATATACAAGTTAACTCAAAATAGTGTTAAAGGATAAAATTATAGCACAGTAATTGGAATAGACTCACCTGGGAGGCAAGCAGCAAAGAAAGAGGAATTGGGAGGAGCTCCATAATGCTATATAATACTGATATATACTCTGATTGGTTGAAATTTTTATACTATTGTTAACTATTTCTTTGCTGCTGGGAGGTTTCAGTAAAGAAAGATAAGCAAATATGAAGCCTCCTGTCTTGCCATAAAATTATGCACACCTGATATAGGGTGTTGATGTCATTAGACCACACCCCTTCTCATTACAGAGATGCACATCACCTAATATGCTTAATTGGTAGTAGGCTTTCAAGCCTATACAGCTTGGAGTAAGACAACATGCATAAAGAGGATGATGTGGTCAAAATACTAATTTGCCTAATAATTCTGCACTCCCTGTATAGTCTAACAAAGAGGATTTTGGTAAACTTCAAACTGTGTGTGATGAACTCTTCACTACCAACCCCGTGTTTACATGAGGCAGGTAAAGTTTTGCATTGCATTTGCTGTTAGACCAAAATGACACCATAAAATTTACCTTAGGTGCTCCTGCTGTTGTCTTTACTTGAATGAGATGTTAATTTTGTCTTGGTGCTTTGGTCAGTTGCTGGGTGCCCACCTCTTGCTAATCAGGAGCCTTCAAAACTCACTAGTTGAATAAAGTACCTCAGGCTCCTAACCCCCACACTATTTAAACAGCCTCTCCTCTGTTGTCTGGTTAGCTATCTTTGCCTGGATACATCATTTCCACATTTGGCAGTACATGAAACGTATTTCCCTTAAGTATGCATACTTCATACAGATGGCGGTAAAGAAATATCCATATGATAGCACGCAGACTTTGAGAACCATTCAATTTTATACTATGCATGAGAGTCTTCATTTCCAGTATGAAAATGGGCAACTGTTAATAGATCCTGACTCCCAGTTACATGTTAAGACAAGCATTGCAGTAACAGGCTTTTAAATTCTCAGTAGCACTCAAATGAACTTTAACTAAGGAACACTTTAAGTACCACAAACTATTAATGGGATTTTGGGTGTAGGGTAACAGGGTGATGCAGTGTATCCCAAGCTTTTCCAGCATTTAATGCCCAGTCCCTCAGCTAATGCAGTAGTTTCTGAATGCTGTGCAACCTTGGACAGCAATCTTAGGCTGCAAACACTGAGTAATTTGATGCTAGAAATAATCTTGCTTTCCAAGGTTGGGCAGCTTTGCACAGATAATGCAAAAGCGATCCTTCAAATGTATCTGATTAGTGTCTGAGTTGCTGGAGGAAAGCCCTAATTTATTTATATTTTTCCTTTAAATGAGCAGCACAATTAGTATGAAAAAAGCGGAGAGCACATCCAAAGACCCCTTGTACCAGAACTGCTATCATAACCTGTTGTTACTCATAGTTCACCTTTAAAACATGCTAGCTCATGGCTGTACTTTTCATTCAATGGGTTTTTGATTATACAATAAGTCAGCCTGAGATAGTAGGCATAGTAACAGTTAATTGGATAGGCACTTGCTGCTTCTTTGATTTTCTGTCCCCCAGCATAATCAGCTGTGAGCAGGCTTTCCAAATAAAACAGAATATATTTTTCTTTTTATCAAAGAGCAAAAAAATAAATAAAAATAAATTCAATACTTATGTTTTAAAATAACACTCCATGCTCGCTGTAGTGCTTATAATCTTAGGAGTGCACTTGGCACCCCCCATTGTAAGTAATCAAACTATTTTAGAACAGTTTGACTTCTGACCTGGGGGATGCTCTGCTCCCTGCCATCACTACCATCACCTGAGAGCTGAACGTTCCTAAGCAGTGTTTGTCATTGGCCAAGACGGAGTGCACACCTTGCACCATAACTACAACTACTACAGCTCGCTGTAGTGGTTATGATCCTTGGGTGTTTCTTTGTACAATCACTTGTTGGTTTTTCGGTTTGCCAAGAAATCCATCTTTCCAAACTTAAACAAAATATCAAGCATTTTTTTTATTTTTTTTAAACTTAAATTTAAAACTCAAGAACCAAAGAAGTAAATACATTTAAAACTTAACTTAATTAATTAGTGCTATTAGTAAACCTGAACTCCCACTACCTGGTAAATTATGCCAAGAAGCTGGTTTTACCTTTATTACCAGCCAGTATGTTCATATAACAGTTTGTTTTGTGGATTTGGCTATGATATTTTCTAACTGAAGCCAACAGTGCTCATGCTTTCATTCACGTCACATCACGTCACGTGTCTCCTTCCCATACTCACTGTGCCTAGAGAGGTATCTGCTACACCTCTCTAATAAGGCTTAAAGAAGACTGAAATGATTATCTAGGGATGAAGTATCTCTCATGCAGAGAACTTCGGTTCTGGACTGCCCATATGGGTGGGATCAGTCTGATGTTCAATGGTATAGATTCACTCTATAAAAACTATTTTGAGACCTGAGCGGGGATTTACCAAAGGGCAAGCTGTTGAGTTTCTCTTAGCTTTTGTCTCTTTTCATATTTTCTGGTTTTATAATAATCATGAAATATGAAAAAGGAATGTTTCAGAAAGATTGATTAATTTGGTGCAATACAGAAGGAGGGGGGGAATTGCCAATTTGTATACGTAAGAAAATTGCACTTTCACATGGTGAAAGTGAATGTGAGCAGGTTCTTGACTATACTAAAACTTGCAGGAATTTCAAAGTGAATTTTAAACTGAAAGCATAGCTGACTGGGACAATCTTTCATAATTCAGTTAATATAAATGTACATTTGAAATTCACTTTGAATTCCCTGCAGTACTTTTTCTTGAATGACTCTGATACTTTAGACATAACCCCTAAATGTTGGTAACCTAGCACACCACCTAAACCCAGCGCCTAACTTCAATGTCCTTTGGTTTTTATCTAGAAATACAATCCACAAAGTAAGCAAAGCCATTTCCGTTTGAAAAAATATACAAAAAGGCTGAGACGCATACAGTTGTATGTGTTTGACATGGGTCTAGCACGTTCTATTTGTTGTATATGTAACTGCTCCAGGTTTGCATTTAAATTCACATTTGAAAAGATGTTAAATACTGAACCAAATTAGTTTGTTTGTGAATCTCCCCTCACATTTATCACGTCATCATTTTAGGCATATTTTAGACATGTATTCACTTCCTTTCTGTGGGGAGCTAAATAAACGTTAGGATTTTGGGGAATTTGCAGTGAGTGGGCGAATGGGGAAAAAAACAGGATGAATGCTGCAGTTCAATATACAATTAACATCTTCAAAATTATATATAATCTCTCCTTTATAAATTAATGAGAAAAGGTATTCTAACATACTTGGAAACCTTTTGATTTTAGGTTTTCCTTTTCAAGTACATATTCTAAAATGTATTTATGGTTAAGAGTAGGGTGCCTTTAATGGAGGACAAAAGGAGTGGCTGCCTGGGACCTAAGCATTGTGATCTATGTCACCCTATGTTGTTGTTGTTTTTTTTTTTTTTTGCTCTCGCTTTCTCTCTCGTCACAGCGTTAAACAATTTGCTGCTGTTGTGAAATGAAATTGCCACTTTATATCCAAGCTGCCTGAGCAAGATTTAAAGTTAACTGCTGGATTCAGGTGAACTGATAAAGCAAGATTGTTGTTATATAGAAACTGATAAGGATATGGATCAAAATTAATAGAAAGGGAACGCCTAGCCATCACGGTGAACAGACCTGTCTGGACTGAGCTCCTCAAATGTAGCTGCTAAAACCTAATTCTAAGCCCTGAATCTACCCTCAGATACAACCCTATAGTACACTTACCTGCTTCTTCTCGCTGAGGTAGAAACGGGGAGAAACGGCCGATCTCCAACCCTGATCGCACCGGCACTTCTCGCACTGACAACAGCCACCCCACCCTCCCCCTTTGGATCAGTGGGGATATCCCGGTCCCCACTAAAGAGTGCTTACCAATGCAAAAAAGCACATAGACTTACAGCAATTATCGGCGAGACCCTTCAGCATGCCTAAAATGCCCGCCACATCAACAGAGCATATGACCTCCCTATGGGAATCCAGAGTTAATGCAGCTTTTGATGAGATCTGCACAGCCTTCTGGGATTGGATTGAATCCAGACAGAGGCAGCAACCCCCTACCTTATCTGAAAATAAGGAAACCTCAGGCGTAGCTTCTACACCCTGCTTGCCTTATGGGCCGAGAGCCAAGATGGACGCTATGCCCATCAGCCGTCCACAACCTTATAGGATTGTTACAAGCAACCTGCAGGATTCTAGTCCTACCTCTGGAGATGGAGGGCTTTGTGGTTTAAAGGCATCGGATTATACACCGGCCGAGGCCTGGGGAGCGGAGAAGTTGGCGCACTGCAATGATCTTTTTTTTCCTGTGGGATTCACCAGTGAGGTTTATAATTTGTGAAGGAGCCATGCAGTACTGCTTACCTGATGGCAGAGCTTGTTCCCAACTAAATCCTGTGTGTGGCATAGGCTGAAACCTGGAAAGAAAAAAAGCCCAAAGTGTGTAAGCGCTATAGAATATAACACATTCAGTATGGCAGCACTCAACCCCAGTGATACAAAAGTATACACAGAATACAGACAAATAATTACCAAAAAAGCGCGCTAAACTGAGCTGTAAATATTAAAAAAAAAAAAAAAAAAAAAAAAAAAATAGTGCAGACCATCTGGACCAAAATATAGAAAATCAAAATCGACTGTGTGGGATATGGCTGAACAAATCTAAAAAGGAACATAGAATATAGTGTAATACAGTTAGCATAATAAATTATGCGCCATACATAAGTGCACTCGCTAGATAGCGATGAATAAAGCGCTCACAAGGTGCCTCCCCCGAAGTTGTGGGGGGGGGGGGGACTGAGAGTCCCACTCTCCACTTCCAGGTAATCGATCTGACACAGGACTTCAGTAGATGAGGGTAAAAAAAATGCAAATTTATTGGTAAAAGGTGAGCAGTCACCATAAGCATAGGATAAGATAAAAATCAGCAATAGGTCCTACGCGTTTCGTTCCAAAAGAACTTCCTCAGGGACCGCAGTACTGTTAAAATAAATGACAATGTAAATAACATGTAAAAAAAAAAAAAAAACTTTACTGCGGTCCCTGAGGAAGTTCTTTTGGAACGAAACGTATAGAACCTGATATCCAGCCTACCTTTGCATACATATGCTTAATCTGGCAGGTTGGACACTAGCCCCCAATTAAATATTGTTTGTCAGATTAAGTATATATATATGCAAAGGTAGGCTGGATATCAGATCCAGATTTACATTCTCATAAAGGAGGAATTAAGCCAGCCTCCACGAGCAAACCACACCCCCAGACCAATGAAAGAACAGAGGGGGAGGAGTGAGACACTCTAAAGAAGGGGCTGGATGACCATGACGTTGTCAGAGGAAGCCTGTGGAGGCAGGCGAAACGCGTCACATACACGTCACTAGAGAGGCGGACCCGGAAGTGATCACGTGATTGGGATGGACGAAACCAGAAAGTGACTTTCTGTTTGCTATTTACATGCTTTTATGTGGGTAGCTTAGTCAGCTTAACCCACCACTCGCAAAGTAAGAGGTTTTTAACCGTTGTTTTTTAATAAACTGTATTTGATACTGTTCAATTGGAGGTCCTGCCCTCTCTCTATATTGCACAGTATTACCAGCTTCCAGTGAGCACACCACTTGGAGTCTTATCAGTGTGGGAATCTTCCCTCTCAAGGTGAGCATTGCAAACCCAGAGCTAGGGGTGATGCGGCTCTGGTATATGTGAGTTTCTTCCCTCATACTTTTTTTTTTTTTTTTTTTTTACATATTTTGTCTGGTCCAGATGGTCTGCACTAATAATCTTCTTTTTATATATATATATATATATATATATATATATATATATATATTTACAGATCAGTTTAGCGCACTTTTTTGGTAATTATTTGAAACCTGGACACTGTCACTCTTCCAAGCCCTTTTTTTATGGCCTTAATTATTTTGTTATACTTTGGAAGCACTGCCTTACTTTTATTTAGATTGATTTTGTTTAGCCTAAGTGCACTTATTTTACTACAGCAGATTCATTTTAGTTACTGATTTTCACATAGTCTACTGTCCACTATGCTTAATTAATCCGGTGGTACATTGCCTTTAATTTGCCGATAGCTAACACACTAGCACTCCTGATAAACTCCTGGTGGTTCTTATCATACCATTTAGCCAAGCACAGACCATATATGATGTTTAAATCCTATAATTTTCTCTAATCTTAATGGCTGTTTGTTTGGTTTGTTCTCTTCATGTTAATTGTTTGTCTACTGACATATCTACCTGCTCATGTTTACATTACAAAACAATTGTGCATGTTTTCTCAGTTACCCCAAATGTTATGCATGATAATATGCTTGAGGATTGCTGTTGGGGCACCCCAAGTTTGTCTGTATTCTTATTATGCACCGCAAAAACACAATCATAGAAAAGAGCAGAACAGCTTTAAAAAAACAAACCCAATGAAAGTGTAACCCTTCAAAGAATGTATCCAACCTGGATATAAAAAGAAATCGCCAAATAATGAGCAAACAAAAAGTCCATAAATGATATCACTCACAAGAAAAGGGCTTCTCAACTAAATTGTGAAAATTATAATGTAAAAAAAACAACAACAAAAAAAAACGAAATCAAATAAAATCCCACCAGTATAATGGATATATAAAACGTCCTGCATGACAATAATTTGTAATAAGTGACAAGCTAACAAGGATTCATACAGTAAAACATTGATCAATGTTTTGTAATAGTACTTATCCGTGGGGGGCCCCCTCCAAAAATCCAAAAGATGTTGATTAGATAACTGCAGGAAAGGATGGTCCAAATTGATTCCCGTGAGCTTAAACTCTCCGAACTGGAGAGAATACACAGATGTCTGTATTATCTCGTTCAGCGAATGTCGGTGTCTGTGTGAACACGAATCGCCCACGCCCATTGGCAGGTGTGCCGGACCAGGTGAGCACAGCAAGCTGGTATCTCGTGGTGAGCCGCTGGAGGTAAAACGCTGCAGCTACCTTCAGGGCCGGCCTTAGGCCTTTAGGCGCCTGTGTGTAAAATCTTCACAGCGCCCCCCTCAGTCATCCATGTATGATTTAATGTTTGTGTTGTCTGTGTATGTGATAGGTGTGATGACTGTGTGTGATATGTATGCTATATGTTGGCTGTGTGTGATATTTGTAATGGGTGTATTAACTGTGGGATATGCGTGTATTGGTTGTATGTGATATTTGTGCTGGGTTTATTGGCTGTGTGTGATGGTTATCTAATTCAGATAAAAACATGCATTTAGGCCTGTGTGTGAATGCAGGTGTATATTTTTGCAGAGTTATGTGCCCACAGTCCCACAGTCAGATCCACACAGTTATACATATATACTGTCAAATCCACCACATGCACATAGTCGCAGGCAGAAACACACAGGTACAGGCAGGGGCGGACTGACACCTCACAGGGCCCTCGGGCAGTGGGTGATCAAGGGCCCGCCCTCCTGGTCCTGGTACAAGGTTTTCTGGCTCCCTGCTATTCTTCTCCCCCTTCTTTCTGCTGCTTTTACACATATATTATGTGTAGGCTGCCCAGCACACAGAATGGATGTGTGAGAGCCACACATCCCTGACTCCCACATCCCTGAGTACCCCCCAAAATGGCCAGATTTACTTTTAAGGGGTTAATCCAACCAAAACCAGTGTTTTAATAAACAATGTGTTTAGATGGAGTAACCCTTGCTGGCGTGCCTCCCAGCAATTAAAATAAAGCAAATTTAATTACACACTTCCACTAATTTTGCTGAGGACATCACAAGTAGCATCCCCCACATGTACAACCTTACAAGTAGCCACATGTGTTTAGAGTCTACTTGTGGGGTTGCGTGTGTGGGGATGTTGCTAGTGATGTTATGTCCCTGTATGTCAAAGTGTTGTGTTAGATTAATCCTCTCTCTTGTTTTACCTATTGTACAGCGCTGCAGAATATGTTGGCTCCTTGTGGGTTTTTGTATGTGTGAATGGGGCTATTAGCAGTGAATTATGTGAGTAGAGAGGGCTGGCAGTGATGCAGTGTGTGTGGGATAGAATCTGTAGTAGGCATCTGGTGGTTATTGGGGCTGTAGTGTGTGCGTGTTTGGATAATAGAGGCTCTACTGTGTATAGGTTGGATAGTGGCTGTAGTGTGTGTGTGTGTGTAGGGAGATAAATGCTGAAATAGGTGCAGGGAGGCACAGGGGTTGTGGTGGGCACTGTGAGGCGCAGGGGGGCACAGGGACTGAAGTGGGGGTGGGACTGGACAGAGTATGAGGTGGGACATAGATGTTGTGGTGAGCGCAGGAGGGGACATAGGAGCTGTGGTGGGTGCTGAAAGGGATAGGGGCTATGGTAGTTGAAGGTGGCATAAGGGATGTGGTGGGAGTATAGGGGCTTGGGTGGAAACATGGATAGATAGATAGATAGATCCTGGGGTGAGTGTTGGGAGGAATGGTGGCTGAGGTGGGTGCAGGAGCAGCTGTGGTGGATGCAGACGGGGCCGAGGTGGGTGCAGGGGGAGCTGTGGTTGGTGCAGGGAGACAGGAGGCTAAGGTGGGTAAAGGGAGAGCTGAGGTGGTTGCAGGGGGAGATCTGGTGTGTGAAGAAGGAGCTGTGGTGGGTGCGGATAGACAAGGGGCTGTTGTGGGCACAGGATGGGACATAGTGGCTGTGGTGGGTACTGGAAGGCATAGGAGCTATGGTAGGTGGAGGTGGCATAGGGGCTGTGGTTGGTGCATAGGGGATTAGGTGGGTACAGGGATAGGTAGATGCTGGGGTGAGTGTAAGGAGGAATGGTGGCTGAGGTAGGTGCAGGGGAACTGTGTTAAGTACAGGGGGGGCTGTGGTAGGTACGTGGGGTCTGAGGTGGGTACTGGGGGTCTGAGGTGGGTACTGGGGACTGAGGTGGGTACAAGGGGGCTGTGGTAGGTACAGTGGGGGCTGAGGTGGGTACAGGGGGGCTGTGGTAGGTACAGGGGGGCTGTGGTAGGTACTGGGGGGCTGAGGTGGGTACTGGGGGGCTGAGGTGGGTACTGGGGGGCTGAGGTGGGTACAGTGGGGGCTGAGGTGGGTACAGTGGGGGCTGAGGTGGGTACAGTGGGGGCTGAGGTGGGTACAGTGGGGGCTGAGGTGGGTACAGTGGGGGCTGTGGTGGGTACAGTGGGGGCTGTGGTGTGTACAGTGGGGGCTGTGGTGTGTACAGTGGGGGCTGAGGTGGGTACTGGGGGCTGAGGTGGGTACTGGGGGCTGAGGTAGGTACAGTGGGGGCTGAGGTAGGTACTGGGGGCTGAGGTGGGTACTGGGGGCTGAGGTAGGTACTGGGGGCTGAGGTAGGTACTGGGGGCTGAGGTGGGTACTGGGGGCTGAGGTGGGTACTGGGGGCTGAGGTGGGTACTGGGGGCTGAGGTGGGTACTGGGGGCTGAGGTGGGTACAGTGGGGGCTGAGGTGGGTACAGTGGGGGCTGAGGTGGGTACAGTGGGGGCTGAGGTGGGTACAGTGGGGGCTGAGGTGGGTACAGTGGGGGCTGAGGTGGGTACAGTGGGGGCTGAGGTGGGTACAGTGGGGGCTGAGGTGGGTACAGTGGGGGCTGAGGTGGGTACTGGGGGGCTGTGGTAGGTACAGTGGGGGCTGAGGTGGGTACAGGGAGACAGGTGGTGCCAAGCTGAATGAAAATTAGCTTACCTGTGCTGTCTGCCAGGCTGCTGCAGCTCCATATCTTCCAGCTGCTCTTCAGGCAGGGCAGGGCGTGATGTCACTTCCTGGCCCCGCCTCTTCCTCCTCCTCCTCACACACAGCACCGCACGGCTGGAGACCTGGCAGCAAGAACTGAATACTCACTGCCAGGTCTCCCTGAGAAAGGAGAAACGGGTGAGGGGGGGAGGGGGTTAACTACAGAGTGATATGCTGCAGGGGTCCTGCAGCATATCACTGGAATAACAGAGAAATCATGTTGTTCTGGCTGAGGAGATCTTTGATCTCCTCAGCCAGATCATGGCTGTGCTGCCGGGCCCCTGACTGCCTCGGGCCCCTGACTGCCTCGGGCCCTCGGTCCATGACCGATCTGCCCGACCTGTCAGTCCGCCCCTGGGTACAGGCAGTAACATACATGCACAGTTACATGTGCCTCTCACACAGGCAGACAGACACACACACACACAGACACACACACATACAGTTTTACACACATACACACACACAGCGCCACACAGTCTTACGCAGACACACACACATACACAAAGGCAGATAGCCACACACATACACACAGGCAGACAGCCATACACACACACTCAGGAAGACATCCACACACTCAGGAAGACATCCACACACTCAGGAAGACATCCACACACTCAGGAAGACATCCACACACTCAGGAAGACATCCACACACACAGGCAGTCATACACACAGGAAGACAGTCACAGACAAACACACACACACACACACACACAGACAGAGAGGCAGACCGTCAGACACAGACAGTCACACTCACACTGACAATCACACATAGTTACCTCTGTTCATCGTAGAGGCAGTGCAGCTCCTGGAGACTGTTTGTTGGGGAAGCAGGGACTCCTTCCTGCTTCCCCTTCAGCAGTTATCATGCACTTTTAGCTCCGCCCTGTTGCAGGGAAGCCCAGCCCGGCCGCACAGGAAGCTCCACCCCAACGCAAATTATTTATTTTTAAACCGCCCTGTGTGGCCGCACACCTCTAAGGCCAGCCCTGGCTAGCTTTAAAGGAACAGATGAAAGTCTGTGTGCAAATTCAAAATGGACCAAATGTCCAAGCGTTTAGTCTCTATATGGGAATTTCTCAAGGCAAAGGTCCATGTCTACTAATGTGTCTAAAAGGGACACTATAGTCACCAAAACAACTTTAGGTTAAAGAAGCAGTTTTGGTGTATAGATCATGCCCCTGCAGTCTCACTGATAAATTCTCTGCCATTTAGGAGTTAAATCACTATACACCATAGTGTCACTTTAATTCACCAGTTTTAATTCACATGTGTGAATTTGCAGGAATTACATTTTATGGAACATTTTGAATTTTGCCCCTAATGCATTTAATTGAATGTACATTCCTCATTGAGGCCATGTGGGTTTAGAATATTAAATTTAAAGCTCAACTTGGATTCAGCAGCTATGATGTCTTTTTCTTTTTTCAAAGTCCCCCATCTTAGGTATTCTATCCCTATGACCGAAAGTAGGATTACTGTCGTATGTGGACTGAAAATGACAAGCCACAGATGATTTCTCATCCTTATGTAAATTGCTAGTCGATGTTCCCTAAACCTCACTTTCAAGGGTCTTGTAGTTTGACCCATGTAGTAAAGGCCACATTTACAGGTAAAGAGGTAGACTACAAAGGATGGATTACAATTGATTCAGACATTAATTGGAAATAAATCCTCCCCCACTGTTACTTTGTGACACATATAACTACACACAAGGTTTCTCATTGTAGTGTCACACACAATTGCTCACAATTGACATTAGTAAGTTCCTGGGCTGCGTGATTCATGTGTGCTGGTGGTGCAACTAGCCCCTAGCAGAAAAGAGCAAATATGTCTGTATACACAATTCAAGCTGAAACTCTGCACGTACAAGTTCCTTCCTCCATGACCACTTCTAAAGACAGAAGTGGTCATTGATGCTGACATTGATGCTGAAGTAACCCTTAAATGCTATATTACAATGGAATGGTAAATACGTTGTGAATTTAAGACTGTAGTTATGTATACACTTTTGAAAGCCTGGAGCGGCAATGTGAAGACAAGCACAAAGAAATGGCTATATGCGAAGATGCTGTGTAATGGACTGAAAGTCTTAAAGGGATTCTCTAGTGCTAGGAAATCAAACCCGTTTTCTTGGCACTAAAGAATCCTGGAGTGCCCTCCTCCCTCCCGCCCCCCATCCCAAGTCGCTGAAGGTTAAAACCCTTACCTGAATCCAGCGCCGATGTTCCTCGGTGCTGGGTCATGGTCTGCCCATGCTCCTCCCCTGCAGACGGGGGAGACCTAATGTGCATGCGTGGCAATGGCCGCACGTGTACATTCGACCTCCCCATCGGAAAGCATTATTCACTGCTTTCCTATGGGTATTTCCGGTGACGCTGGAGGTCCTTATGCATAGCGTAAGGACGTCCAGCATAGTTTAGACTACCAAAAGTCATCTAAGAAGCTGGAAATCCCTCTAGTGGCTGTCTAGCCCTCTAGTGGCTGTACCGAGCCTTGTTAACAAGAACCGTACATGTAACATTAACTTAGAGGTTGTGAGGATACCCCTGTTAAATGACCGTAGCGGAACAGATGCGATATTTGGTACGGTGAGGAGGTAGGAATCTAAAACTTTCACCGGGCACCATATATTATTTGTGGGGTAGAATGGAATTCTTGGACAGGTTGACCCAGTTGACTTGTTTTGGTCATGGTTAGAGTCAGTATGTAATGATCTTAATGTTTAATTAGGTAGGAGCTTCGAAGGCAACCTTGTGCATTGTGTTTGCTACTGATAGTGAATTCTCGTTGCCTCAGGAAGCCGTAAAAGGCCAGGTACATAGCGTTTTTATATATATATATCCAAATGCTTGCACTCCTGTTACAGTAAAGTTAAGCCCGGTGCTTGTTGGCAATAATAATAAAACAACATAGTAGAAAATAGCACTCCAGGGACTTCATAGGTATAGTGAAAAAAGTAACTTAGCTTTATTCAGCAACTGCCACAAAGTGTCAATGTTTCAGTTCTTGTGCAGCACTTTCGTCAGGATAAGGTGCATTACATAAACCAACAAATATATAGCAGACATATACAAATTAAATTAGTACATTGTATTGTAAACAGGTGTATCTTACCCCTATCCCAGAGTAGTCCCCATGGTGATCGCCCGAAAATCGCGGGTAAAATTGACCCTAGTGAGTGTATTCTGCAGCTGAGTTGTGCTGCTGTCTGACCTTGCATTCCAGCGCTTGCTGAAATCGTCGGCTGGAACACAAGAGGTTTGTTGATATGTTGCTATGGCGACATGCCGATCGAGCATAGGTGGGCGGAGGAACTTACTGTGTGGGAGGTAAATAGACTGGCGATCGGAGCTAATCGGGGAGATATATATATATTGTTCTGCTGTTCTAATTTTTGACCCTGAGGAAGGTCCCGAACGGGGACCGAAACGTTGGTCGTTTTTAATGATAATTGAATAAATTTTTATGTTTCAAAGTCCGGAGAGCAGCCTTCCCTTCTGTTTTTTCTACATTATTTGGAGCTCTGGTGGTGCGCCCGGCATTGGACTGTCCTTTAAGCGTGAGTGCAGGGGAGATATCTATTTTCTATATATATATATATATATATATATATATATATAATTTTTTTTTGTTATAAGGTTAAAGTTTATTTTTATTCATTTTTCAGGTATTTTGGATATACAGGTATATGTTATATACAGGAAATGGATGAATTAGGCGCTCACTACAGGGAGTGCAGAATTATTAGGCATGTTGTATTTTTGAGGATTAATTTTATTATTGAACAACAACCATGTTCTCAATGAACCCAAAAAACTCATTAATATCAAAGCTGAATATTTTTGGAAGTAGTTTTTAGTTTGTTTTTAGTTATAGCTATTTTAGGGGGATATCTGTGTGTGCAGGTGACTATTACTGTGCATAATTATTAGGCAACTTAACAAAAAACAAATATATACCCATTTCAATTATTTATTTTTACCAGTGAAACCAATATAACATCTCAACATTCACAAATATACATTTCTGACATTCAAAAACATAACAAAAACAAATCAGTGACCAATATAGCCACCTTTCTTTGCAAGGACACTCAAAAGCCTGCCATCCATGGATTCTGTCAGTGTTTTGATCTGTTCACCATCAACATTGCGTGCAAAAGCAACCACAGCCTCCCAGACACTGTTCAGAGAGGTGTACTGTTTTCCCTCCTTGTAAATCTCACATTTGATGATGGACCACAGCAGGGGAGGGCTGGCAGCCTTAGGCCTGGGGGGCAAAACCAGTCAAGTGGCCCATTGCGCCACCAAATCAGTTCACCGTCCATGCCCACCTTTTTCTGGTTTTATAACGGATATTGTTGTTATGCTAATCAGTAGCTCTTTGCCATACCCGCTCCTTCACGGCTCTGACTTTCAATGTTGTCAGAGCACAGGCTGAGAATCTCTGAGCCTGTGCTCTGACTCACTAACTGAGCGCCGGAACCACGAGGGAGAGGATATGATCTGACTGCACCTATTGCTGGTGCGCACCAGTGGACCACCAGCGAATCGTTTAAATTAAATATGCTGGTGTACCCAACTTGTGAGCTGTGTTGGCCGCCGGGCGCCTCTGTTGTCATGGCACCCTGCGTGACCGCACAGCTTGCCCACCCTAACGGCTGGCCCTGCTGACACACACTGATGTTACTACTTAGACATCCCTCAATATTAACCCCTTAAGGACAGAGCTTCAGAAGCTTGACTTACGCTTAATGACACAAGCAATTTTTGCATTTTCTTGCTGTTTGCGTTCAACTGCAATTTGCATCTCTCTCATTTATTGCACCGACACATATTATATACTGTTTTTTTAAAGGACAGAAAGGGCTTTAATTTGATATAACATATAAATATATAAATGCTTACTTATTATAAAAAAATACAGAAAAATGCAAAAAAAATGAAAAATATTGTTTTTTTTTACAGTTTTTGCAATCATAATGTGTGCATAATTAGTGCAGGTTAAGGAAAGTAATTAAAAATAAATTCATTTATTTGTTCTGATTTACAGAATATATAATGTGTCTGGGATTTTAAGTTTTTTTTGGTAGTTACAGGTCACAAAGCACAAGGAGTAAAATAAAATTTTAATATGGAGCGATTTTAGAATTTGGTATGTTTGTCTTGTAAGCCTAATAGCCATAAAATAAAACAAAATTGCCACACAAAAGTATATATTTATATAAAGTAGACATCACAGGCTATTTACCTAAGGTTGTTTTGACACTTTCTACGTAGCCATTTTACCGCCAACCTCTGCTAAATATTGGAGTAAAATTGTGTTTTTGGGGGGTTTTCGCACACAAACATATAACAAAGAACTTCTCATGTGTATTTTGTAAAGTTGTTGTGTGCTATTCCTGTACAAAGTTTTATTATGTGTTCAGTTACTTCTGCTGAGTACAACGGTACCCCCATTGTATGTCTTTGGCACTATTTTGTGAAGCTACAGTGCCATATAGGAGACCTGTCCTTTTCAGTATTCACAGTAGAATTTTGAGAGACGGATATAATGAGCCTATGCTTCCATTTGGGGTATTATAACAGTTTGACTGTTCAAAAACCCCCACAAAGGCCTACCATTTGTAAAAGTAGACACTCCAGGGTATCTCATAAGGTGCATATTGTGCCTTAACATGCCCCCATTTTTTTACCATTACATGCCAAAGTATGTGGTAAAAAATAATTTTGTGCATTTTTTACATACGGATTGCATTTTTGCTGGGCATTTTGTATATTTCATATGTGCCACTAAGTTCAAACCCCCCAAATTATGCTCAGCTAAGTCTTCTGAGTAAAAGGACACCCCCATTGTATGTCTATGGCACTATTTCGTGAAGCTACAGTGCCATACAGGAGACCTGTCCTTTTAAGTATTCACAGTTGAATTTTGAGAGACGGATTTAATGAGCCTATGCTTCCATTTGGGGTATTATAACCGTTTGACTGTTCAAAAAAAAAACCACAAAGGCCTACCATTTGTAAAAGTAGACACTCCAGGGTATATCATAAGGTGCATATTGTGCCTTAGCATGCCCCCATTTATTCACCAATATATGCCAAAGTATGTGGTAAAAAATAATTTTGTGCATTTTTTGACATACGGATTGCATTTTTGCTGGGCATTTTGTATATTTCATATGTGCCACTAAGTTCAAAACCTTCAAATTATGCTCAGCTAAGTCTTCTGAGTAAAAAGACATCCCCAATGAATGTCTTTGGCACTATTTTGTGAAGCTACAGTGGCATATTGGAGACCAAGCCATATCAGTTTTTACAGAACTTTGAATTTTGACGCTGGACCTATGTGCAATTTCCAAGCATCTTTGTAAGTTTTAAATTCAAACTACCCTACAAAGGCCTACCATTTCTTAAAGTAGACACCCCAGGGTATTTCAAAAGGCATATTTTGAACCTTAGCGTGGGATAATTTTTCCGCTAGCTTGTACCAGGTGTAGTGGTAATAAGCGTTTTTTCTGCCTTTTAGACACATAAAGTGAGTTTGCACAGTATATTTTGCAAACCTTATGTGTACCACCACTCTATAATACTTTATATGTTGCTCAGCTATGTCGGCTGAGTACAAAAATACCCCCGTATGTACCTTTGCCAGGTATATGTGGACATCGGAGGGGCACATTTGGGACACAGCCATTCCATTTTTTTTCAAACTTTAAATTTTTACGCTGTGCCCATGTCCCATTTTAGAGTATTTTACCAGGCTATATAATCCAAATACCCCATAAAGCCATACCATTTCTTAAAGAAGACATCCCAGGGTATTTCAAAAGGCATATTTTGAACCTTAGCGTGGGATCATTTTTCCGCTAGCTTGTACCAGGTGTAGTGGTAATGAGCGTTATTAAATGTATTTTTTTACTTTTTAAAACTATTTTTTAAACTTTTGTTTTGCTTATTCATTTTTTTAAAGTTTCCTAAACTTTCGTAAAACTTTTTTTTACAGATTTAACATTTTTCTAAGCTTTTTCTTTTACCGTTAACCCCTAACTAGCAGTAAGCAGCACTAACAGTAAATTCCCCATTTTCCCATAACTCCCACCCACCCCAGCTAGCAAAATATTTAATTATACAATATTTAAATTAGTTAATTAAATTAATTTAACCCCTGAGGGTTAAAAAATAAATAAAAGTTAATCGTCAGGGGTTAAAAAAAAAATTAGATCACAGTATAATACTGTGATCTGTATTTTGATCACTGTAGGCAGTGATCGACTGGCAGGGAAGGGGTTTATTTTTATTTGGACTGGGTAAAGGGTTTATTTTTTACGTTTTTTACTTAAACGTTATTAAAACTTTTTTTTACTTAATTTTTTAACTTTTTAAAGCTTATTTTAAAACTTTTTTTAACGTTAACCCCTAGTTAGCCTAACACTAAATCCCCCAATTCCCCACTAACTTCCACCCTCCCCAGCTAGCTAAATTTATAATTTTAAAATATTTAAATTAATTAATAAAATAAATTTAACCCCTGAGGGTTAAAAAAAAAAAAGAATTAACCCTCAGGGGTTAAAAAAAAAATCAGATCATATTAAAATGTAATCCCTGCCAATTGATCACTGTAGTCAGTGATCAATTGGCAGGGAAGGGGTTAATTTTTTATTAATATGGGTAAAGGGGGGGTGGGATTTTAATTTAACTTTTTTTTTTAACACCAGGGGGCAGGATCACTGCAGATCCGTCTCCCTGCACTTCACACTGAACCCGGAAGTGCAGGGAGGCGGAGGTGAGTATAGAGAGCACATGTGCCCGCTCTGGCATGCTGTCAGAGCGGGCACATGTACTCTGACAGCCCGATCCGGTGCTCCCGGTCTGCCTCTAATGCAGAGGCAGACCGGAGCACCATTAACCCCACGATCGCCGCGATTGCGGCGATCTGGGGTTAATTTTACCGCGTGACGGACGAGGTCCATCACCAGTCGTTAAGGGCATCCCCAGGATGACGGACCTCGTCCGTCACCCGTCGTGAAGGGGTTAATACAGAGATGAGAGTAAACACCAATAAACTGTGGAAACAGAGCTGATCCCCCCCAAATTTATAAAGGCTTGCTTAGAGGATTTATTCAAGATTAAATCATGCCTCCTCCTCTCTCCCCCATGCGCTGCTCTGTAGGCTGGGAGGAAGTGAAGAGTAATCACAGTCTCCCAGCACAACGCCACCTGTGGCTGCATGGGGAACAGCTGTTTAATGTAATGCTTGCAGGACGGCCAGCTGCCACAGAACCCCTTTGTTTCCGTCTCTGCAAAGGGCTCTAGGCACTGCTTGTTGTGAGTGTGAGCCACTGTAAATTAGGGGCAGAGGGCACTTGCACTGCAGTCAAGACGGGTCTGGGCAGGAGGAGAGTGCAGTGCAATCAGTGCACTCCCCTCCTGTGGGTCACCAGTAGACTGGTGCACCTGCCCAGGATCAGAGCCGGTGCAAGGATCTTTGCCGCCCTAGACAAAATGTAAATTTGCCGCCCCCCCCATGTGACATCACAATGCCCCACCCATATGATCTGCCATATGAACTAACGCCAGTGCTGCACACAGTGTGTGTTTACATTAAAAAGCCTGCAGGGACCAGCTATAGACACCAGAACCACTTCATTAAGCTATAGTGTCCATTTAATGTGAGGTAAATTATAGATTAGTGTCACTAATAATATACTAGATTGCCTACTTACAATTAGATGAGGATGATGATGGGCTGCAGTTTGGCTCCACTGGTCTGGTGTAGAACAGGACCTCTGGAGGCTGTTTGCAACTGTGGTCACAAAATTCAACGTTCTGGGAGAATTGGCAGCAGCTCCATTTTTTGGGGGCCTCTTACACAGCTCAAGGTCTGGGCCCCAGTGCCTGACGGTGAGTATGCCCATAAGGCCCACTCATAAGTCCACTTATATGTTCCACCCACCCATGAGCTCGCTCACAGGGAGTGGAGTGTGTAGGGGATGTGTTATGTGTTATCTCATATGTGTGCTTATGGTATGTAGTGTATAGGGATACCAGTTTGTGCAGGTGATGCAGTGTGTTTGTGTGTAGTGGAATCAGTGTGTATTTGTGTATAAGGGATGTATTATGTGTTTCTGGTTGTGTGTGAGGGATGCATTGTGTGAATCTGTGTTTGTATGCATAAGGGATGCAAGGTGTGTGTCTGTATGTGTGTGCATTGAGTGTAAGAGATGCATTGTGTTTCTGTGTGTATGTAAGAAAAACAGTGTGTGTGTGTTTGCATGTGTGTGTAAGGGTTTGCATTGTATGTTTCTGTGTATGTGTGCAAATGATGCATTGTCTTTGTGTGTAAGGGTTGCATTGTGTGTGTGTAATGGATGCATTGTGTGTTTCTCTGTGTGTAAGGGAAGCATGTTCTGTTTCTGTGTATGTATAGGGATGCATTGTGTGTTTCTGTGTATGTATAGGGGTGCATTGTGTGTTTCTGTGTATATATAGGGATGCATTGTGTGTGTGTGTGTGTGTGTGTGTGTGCGCGCGTAGTGTTAAAGAGCTCCCTGTCTTGCCCCCTGTCCTATAGAGCTGTCCCTTCTGTCCCTTAGAGCTCTCCCCTGCCCCTTAGTGCTCTTCTCATCCCCCCTCCACCCTCCCTGTGTTCTTCTCACTCCTCCCTCTGTGTGTTCTAAACCCCCTGTGTTCTTCTTACCCCCCTCCTCCCTGTGTTCTTCTTACTCCCCCCCCTTGTTCTTCTTACCCCTTCTTCTTATTACTCCCCCCTTCTACTTCTTAACCCTCCTACTTCTTCTTACCCCTCCTTCTTCTTCTTACCCCTTGTTTCTTCTTCTTCTTACCCCCCTTCTTCTTCTTACCCCCCTTCTTCTTCTTACCCCCCTTCTTCTTCTTACCCCCCTTCTTCTTACCCCCCTCTTCTTCTTACCCCCCTCTTCTTCTTACCCCCCTCTTCTTCTTACCCCCTTCTTCTAATTACTCCCCACTCTTGTTCTTACTCCCCCTTCTTCTTCTTACCCCCCTCTTTCTCTTATTTCCCCTCATTCTTACATCCCCCTTCTTCTTACTCCCCCCCTCGTATTATCCCCCCTCCCCTCTTCTTACTCCCTCTCTTCCCTCTTCTTACTCCCTCTCTTCCCTCTTCTTACTCCCCCCTCCCCTCTTACTCCCCCCTCCCCTCTTCTTACTCTCCCTCCCCTCCCCTCTTCTTACTCTCCCTCCCCTCCCCTCTTCTTACTCTCCCCCCCTCCCCTCTTCTTACTCTCCCCCCCCTCCCCTCTTCTTACTCTCCCCCCCTCCCCTCTTCTTACTGTCACCCCCCCTCTTCTTACTCTCCCCCCTCTTCTTACTGTCACCCCCCTCCCCTCTTCTTACTCTCCCCCCCTCCCCTCTTCTTACTCTCCACCCCTCCCCTCTTCTTACTCTCCCCACCCTCTTCTTACTGTCACCCCCCCTCTTCTTACTCTCCCCCCTCTTCTTACTCACCCCCCTCTTCTTACTCACCCCCCTCTTCTTACTCACCCCCCTCTTCTTACTCACCCCCCTCTTCTTACTGTCACCCCCCCTCTTCTTACTGTCACCCCCCCTCTTCTTACTGTCACCCCCCCTCTTCTTACTCTCCCCCCTCCCCTCTTTTTACTCTCCCCCTCCCCGTCTTTTTACTCTCCCCCCTCCCCTCCTTTTACTCTCTCCCCCCCTCTTTTTACTCCCCCCCCTCTTTTTACTCCCCCCCCTCTTTTTACTCTCTCCACCCCCTCTTTTTACTCTCTCCACCCCCTCTTTTTACTCTCTCCACCCCCTCTTTTTACTCTCTCCACCCCCTCTTTTTACTCTCTCCACCCCCTCTTTTTACTCTCTCCACCCCCTCTTTTTTTACTCCCTCCCCCCCCCTTCTTCTTACCCCCTCCCCTGTAGGTGGCCGAGCTGCACTCCGGTCCGCGGTCCCGGCCGGAGTGATAGGAAGGTGCTCAGTGTGCACCTTCCTGTCAGTCCGGCCGGGTACAGGAAACAGAAACTCCTGTTCCGCGCGGAACAGGAGTTTCTGTTTCCTGTACCCGGCCGGACTGACAGGAAGGTGCACACTCAGTGTGCACCTTCCCATCACTCCGGCCGGGACCACGGACCGCGGACCGGAGTGCAGCTCGGCCACCTACAGGGGAGGGGAGGGAGGGAAAAGTAGCTGCAGCCGTCTGAGCGCTCTTTACAGAGCGCTCGGCGGCTGCAGCATTTAAAGGGCCGGCACCGCCGCGGCCGGTCCTAAAATAATTTCGGGCGGCCTGGGGGGCAATTGCCTCCCTGCCCCCCGGCCCAGCCCGCCCCTGGACCACAGGTTCTCAATGGGGTTCAGATCAGGTGAACAAGGAGGCCATGTCATTAGATTTTCTTCTTTTATACCCTTTCTTGCCAGCCACGCTGTGGAGTACTTGGACGCGTGTGATGGAGCATTGTCCTGCATGAAAATCATGTTTTTCTTGAAGGATGCAGACTTCTTCCTGTACCACTGCTTGAAGAAGGTGTCTTCCAGAAACTGGCAGTAGGACTGGGAGTTGAGCTTGACTCCATCCTCAACCCGAAAAGGCCCCACAAGCTCATCTTTGATGATACCAGCCCAAACCAGTACTCCACCTCCACCTTGCTGGCGTCTGAGTCGGACTGGAGCTCTCTGCCCTTTACCAATCCAGCCACAGGCCCATCCATCTGGTCCATCAAGACTCACTCTCATTTCATCAGTCCATAAAACCTTAGAAAAATCAGTCTTGAGATATTTCTTGGCCCAGTCTTGACGTTTCAGCTTGTGTGTCTTGTTCAGTGGTGGTCGTCTTTCAGCCTTTCTTACCTTGGCCATGTCTCTGAGTATTGCACACCTTGTGCTTTTGGGCACTCCAGTGATGTTGCAGCTCTGAAATATGGCCAAACTGGTGGCAAGTGGCATCTTGGCAGCTGCACGCTTGACTTTTCTCAGTTCATGGGCAGTTATTTTGCTCCTTGGTTTCTCCACACGCTTCTTGCGACCCTGTTGACTATTTTGAATGAAACGCTTGATTGTTCGATGATCACGCTTCAGAAGCTTTGCAATTTTAAGAGTGCTGCATCCCTCTGCAAGATATCTCACTATTTTTGACTTTTCTGAGCCTGTCAAGTCCTTCTTTTGACCCATTTTGCCAAAGGAAAGGAAGTTGCCTAATAATTATGCACACCTGATATAGGGTGTTGATGTCATTAGACCACACCCCTTCTCATTACAGAGATGCACATCACCTAATATGCTTAATTGGTAGTAGGCTTTCAAGCCTATACAGCTTGGAGTAAGACAACATGCATAAAGAGGATGATGTGGTCAAAATACTAATTTGCCTAATAATTCTGCACTCCCTGTATATGATGCAAATAGGCAGCAGTAACCAATACAATGAACCCCAACCTTGTAAAAGAATAGCGTGAACAGAGAGAAGGAAGGAAACCGCGCCCTGAATATGAAGAAATATACAAATATACAAAAATGTATACGTACACAATGGTAGAACTGATGGTCTCTTATACAATTTGACCTCAAAAAGAAAAAAAGCATACAAAATGATAGTGCAGTATATCGGATACAGTGGGTATGTGAGTAAATAGTAGAGAAAATCCTCACTCACATTTCCCAGAGCTAACTAGGAGCTCTGCCGTTAGTGCGCGTGGACGGAACAATCCCCGTCTCAGGAGGATATGTGTGGCGTGATAGATATCTTGAACGTCTCAGATGGAATAATATGTGAAGAAACAGAGAATTCCAAAATGGTGCAGTATGTACTGATAAAATAAGTGCATAAAACAGTAAGAAATCAATACTCCCATTTACTAGAGCAGAACTTGCTCTAGTTTCGTAGTGTAGGTGGTATTGTCCCAGCCAAGGAGCCAGATATATGTGGAAAAACAGAAAATAGCAAATGGTGCAGTATGTACTGGTAAAATCAATGAGATAAAATAATAAAAATTCAGTTCTCACATATACTAGAGCAGAACTTGCTCTAGTTTCTAAAGCGTAGGTGGTATAGTCCCCACCAAGGAGCAGGATGATAACCAGGAAGTAAAAAATGGAGTTCAAATATATATAAATAAAAGGTAAATTTATTACACAAAAATAAATAATAGTACTATATAAAAAGTCTTTGCAAAGTTCACTTAAATCCACTTGACGGATTTCACCTGTCAAAAGGCTTCTTCAGAAGTGTGGATGATTTCCTGAAATAATCAGTTTTTATAAGGAACTCCTGAGTGGTAATTACTTCCTGGTAAGTGTTGATTGAAGTTTCCTGTTTGTTGTAACCACCGGTGAACCGCACGCGTCGCACCGGAAGTGACGCAGCGTGATGTCACCGTGGTATCGGATGCGTTCCACAAGTTCCACAAGGTATATGTTATAAACATTTTTTGTTTTTCGATTCAAAGACTACATGTGGCTGGTGTGCTCTAAGTAACTTTTAGACCTAGTTAAATGTTTAGGATATCTGAATTTCTTAGAATAAATGATCAATTTCAGTGGAAAAGACTTAAATGACCTTCAGTTGCAGATCATTAAGTCTGGCATATGGTTATGTCTTGCATGAATAACCGTTTAAAAGCATGCAGACTGTGCACAATATGCATCCTCTGGAGTTTGAACGTAATGGTCCAGACTCCTGATTACTGTAGCTAAAAGCAAGTTAAAAATAGTTTAAATTCCAGGTAAGGCAGTCTGTCTATTATAGAGCTGACCTGTACAATCATGAGTTCATTTTAAATGCTCATTAAGACCTTCTTCCTTTTTTTTTTTTTTTAAATAACCACATATAGCAATAGAATACACAAGACCTTGTATTCTTACCTAAAATAATCTGATGTTTTTGTACTGTACCAGAATCTTCCGACAGCCAGTTAGTTCTTGTCGGGATAGGTATCACCCAGCTTGCAGACTAAAGCCACATAGGACAAGGAAAAAAGTAGATATGAGATGTGTATTACCCAGTGGTGACTATCAACAAGATATCATAGTCAAAACTGGGATAGCACTAATCATTTCCACTGCGGTACTATTGGTTGTCTGAATTCACATTAGCTACCCAGAATTCTTGTTTTGTTCTAGCTAATGACACCTCTTAAATGTAATCGTTCAACTGTTTAGCAGATAACTCCCATATTTGCTATCTTTATGTGCAACTACCATATTCAAGGACACCAAATAAGGTAGCTATCTGGTAAACCGCATTCTAATTTGGAGAGAGAGAGAGAGAGAGGAGGGAAATTTATATATATTTATATATTTATATATATATATATATATATATATATATATATTTTTTTTTTTATATCGCTTTCGAAAAGCACTATGGAATTTGTTGGCGCTATTTAAATGATAAAATAATAATCATATATCTACAGCACGAGTGGACACTCTCCCTGGTGGCCTGTTCTTTGTGCTGGGATCAATGTGTTCTTCCTGCACAGGTCCCATGAGCTCCCTTTAGTGATGTGAATGCTGAGAGGATGTAATATCCAGACAGCCAACAAATTGCAGGGTGCACGAGGGAGCTGTGCAGGAAGAGCACAGTAAGTGAAGGCCTCCCCTACTCCCATCCAATCTGGACATCTTTATATTTTAGTAGAGTAGGCACCTGCAGTGTGTATTGGCAGGTGCCTATTCTGCCCAGTTTAGTTAGAAGTGTATTCCCCCCCTTACCCCGAACTTTTGCATTTTACAAGTGTGACACACACAAGGCAATGCATACTCTATGTAGCTACCCCTGTAGCGATGACATAGGTATTACCGGACCTTAGAGTGACCTGGCTTACTGTGCACAATACAAGGAAAAGGAATGTCAGGAAAGAAGCAAAGGTCAACAAAGGTCAAGGACTGTAACACAGAATCGATAAACAAGCCAAGGTCAGGGATACAGAATTGAGAAAAGTCCAACAAGCCAAGATCAATAGACCAAGAATGAGCATTACATTAAAGAAAATGCGGACTAGGATAACCAGAATAAAAACCACAACAAGGCACTAAACAGATGTAAAGCTCAGCTATTTATAGGTCTGTGGGCATTTCCTATATAACCATGCTCCCAAAGTCGATGTAGACAATGACATGATTCCACAAAGTGGGTGTAACTTAATGATATCATGAAAGTACCCTTTGTCCTGTAATACGTCACATAGTCTGAATATTTGATGAAAAATGTGCTTTTTTTTTGGTCATATATATTAGGTTTGATGACATTAAAATGCTATTGGTTAGTTTATAATGACCATTATGGCATTCTTAAAAAAACATCTATATACAGTTAAACCAGGCATCTGCACATTGCAGACTACTATTGCATACAACTAATAATCCCTATAGTATTGAAGCGCCCAAAATGTAGATCCCATGATGTTGTATAACTGCATCCAGCCTAATTAATGGCAAAATATCGTGAAAATTGTAGTTTTAAAATGTGAGGGTTTACCCTTTTAACTCTCATGCTGTAGTAGTTTTAATGTGCTCAGATCCCACCCCACCTGCTATAATGTATCCATGAAGGTGAACTACAAATATCGTGGTAGGGTGGGCAGAGAAAGAGGGCACGTTACATAGCTTCTGCAAAAATGGTGGTCAAAAACCTGTGTATGTGGAGGTACATGGGGATTTGTAGGCTAATTATAGTCTGTATGTGTATGCAGGGGCGGACTGAGAACCCTCAGGGCCCCCGGGCAAAATAAATCAAGGGCCCCCTTACAGGCCCCACCCATACTCCGTAGCAAGCGCCACCCATGTCCCGCCTCCATGCACCGCCTCCAGCCACACCCTACACAATCTTTAGACACAAGGAACAAAAGTGCAATAATCCCTTCAAGGCCCCAGTAGAGACTACAATTGAGGGCTAATGGGCCATGGAGGGGGGGAGTATTCTAGCAGAGGCTATCTCAGTGTCATTTAGAGAGTGTGTTAGAAAGAATTTCCTCCAGGTCCCATTAGAGACTACAATGGAGTCTAATGGGGCCTGGAGGGGGTCTCTCCAACACTATTCACAATATAGCAACACAACATAGCTCGCTGATACCTAGGCCAAGTTGGCTCCTCTTACCTTAATTACTGTTGTTGGCTGGCAGTCTGTGGGCTTGCTGGAAGGCTGTGGGCTTACTGGCTGCGGCTGGCAGGCTGTGGGCTTGCTGGAAGGCTGTGGGCTTACTGGCTGCGGCTGGCAGGCTGTGGGCTTGCTGGCAGGCTGTGGGCTTGCTGGCTACTGCCGGCAGGCTGTGGGCTTGCTGGCTACTGCCGGCAGGCTGTGGGCTTGCTGGCTACTGCCGGCAGGCTGTGGGCTTGCTGGCTACTGCCGGCAGGCTGTGGGCTTGCTGGCTACTGCCGGCAGGCTGTGGGCTTGCTGGCTACTGCCGGCAGGCTGTGGGCTTGCTGGCTACTGCCGGCAGGCTGTGGGCTTGCTGGCTACTGCCGGCAGGCTGTGGGCTTGCTGGCTACTGCCGGCAGGCTGTGGGCTTGCTGGCTGCGGCTAGCAGGCTGTGGGCTTGCTGGCTGCGGCTAGCAGGCTGTGGGCTTGCTGGCTGCGGCTAGCAGGCTGTGGGCTTGCTGGCTGCGGCTAGCAGGCTGTGGGCTTGCTGGCTGCGGCTAGCAGGCTGTGGGCTTGCTGGCTGCGGCTAGCAGGCTGTGGGCTTGCTGGCTGCGGCTAGCAGGCTGTGGGCTTGCTGGCTGCGGCTAGCAGGCTGTGGGCTTGCTGGCTGCGGCTAGCAGGCTGTGGGCTTGCTGGCTGCGGCTAGCAGGCTGTGGGCTTGCTGGCTGCGGCTAGCAGGCTGTGGGCTTGCTGGCTGCGGCTAGCAGGCTGTGGGCTTGCTGGCTGCGGCTAGCAGGCTGTGGGCTTGCTGGCTGCGGCTAGCAGGCTGTGGGCTTGCTGGCTGCGGCTAGCAGGCTGTGGGCTTGCTGGCTGCGGCTAGCAGGCTGTGGGCTTGCTGGCTGCGGCTAGCAGGCTGTGGGCTTGCTGGCTGCGGCTAGCAGGCTGTGGGCTTGCTGGCTGTGGGCTTGCTGGCTGCGGCTAGCAGGCTGTGGGCTTGCTGGCTGTGGCTTGCTGGCTGCGGTTGGCAGGCTGTGGGCTTGCTGGCTGTAAGCCTAACTGGTGGGCTGGCTGGCTACTGGCCAGCGGCCAGCCTGTGGGCTGGCTGGCTGGCCTGTGGGCTGGCTGGCTTGCTGGCTACTGGGTCACTTGGAGATTATTTAAAGAAATAATCCATGCACAATAACCACTACTGCTCTGTGTAGTCGTTATGGTGCAAGGAGGGCCGGGCCCCCTCCCAGAGTAAGTAGTCAAACCGTTTAAGAACAGTTTGACAACTTACCTGGGGTCTGCTGGGATATGAGGCTGTTGTAGGGTATAGGAGCAGTGGTGCAATGTGTAAGGGGTGCAGTGTGTGTGAAAGGTTCAGTGTGTGTGAGGGGGTGTAGTGTGTGAATGTGTAGGGTGTGTAGGGTGTGTGGGGCAATGTGTGTATGAGGGGGCTGTGTATGTGTGTGGCAATGTTAGTATGGGGGGCTGTGTGTGTATGGGTGGGCAGTGTATGTGTGTGTGAGGCAATGTGTGTAAATGTGTATATGGTGTGTGGGGGCAGTGTGTGTGTATGGAGGGCAGTGTGTGAATGTGTATGGTGTGTGGGGGTAGTGTGTTTATAGGGCTAGAGTTCACTCTCACCACTGCAACCACCAGGAATCCCTGGTGGTCACAGTGTTGAGAGTGAACTCTAGCCCGTAGCTCCAGGGCTAGAGTTTACTTTCGCCAGAGCCGTAATGTTGCCGTGGTAACCGCGGCAATGATCTGAGCTCGCGCAAGAAGGACCCAGAGGAGCTGCAGGCTGAGCTCCCGGGTCCTCTCTTCCTCTTACTCCCCCCTCCCCCTCTTCTTACCCCCCTCCCCCTCTTCTTACTCCCACCTCTTCTTACTCCCACCTCTTCTTACTCCCACCTCTTCTTACTCCCACCTCTTCTTACTCCCACCTCTTCTTACTCCCACCTCTTCTTACTCCCACCTCTTCTTACTCCCACCTCTTCTTACTCCCACCTCTTCTTACTCCCACCTCTTCTTACTCCCACCTCTTCTTACTCCCACCTCTTCTTACTCCCCCTCCTCTTCTTACTCCCCCCTCCCCCTCTTCTTACCCCCTTCTTACTCCCGCCCCCCTCTTCTTACCCCCTCCCCCTTACCCCCTCCCCTCTTCTTACTCTTCCCTCCCCCTTCTTACTCTTCCCTCCCCCTTCTTACTCTTCCCTCCCCCTTCTTACTCTTCCCTCCCCCTTCTTACTCTTCCCTCCCCCTTCTTACTCTTCCCTCCCCCTTCTTACTCTTCCCTCCCCCTTCTTACTCCCCCCTCCCCCTCTTCTTACTCCCCCCTCCCCCTCTTCTTACTCCCCCCTCCCCCTCTTCTTACTCCCCCTCTTCTTACTCCCCCTCCCCCTCTTCTTACTCCCCCTCCCCCTCTTCTTACTCCCCCTCCCCCTCTTCTTACTCCCCCTCCCCCTCTTCTTACTCCCCCTCCCGCTCTTCTTACTCCCCCCTCCCCCTCTTCTTACCCCCTTCTTACTCCCCCCTCCCCCTCTTCTTACTCCCCCTCTCTTCTTACTCCACCCCCTTTCTTTTTACCCCCTCCCCTCCCTTTCTCTTTTTGCCCCCCCTCCCCTCCCTTTTTCTTTTTGCCCCCCTCCCCTCCCTTTTTCTTTTTGCCCCCCTCCCCTCCCTTTTTCTTTTTGCCCCCCCTCCCCTCCCTTTTTCTTTTTGCCCCCCCTCCCCTCCCCCTTTCCCTTTCTCTTATTGCCCCCCTCCCTTCCCTTTCTTTTATTGCCCCCCCTCCCCTCCCTTTCTTTTTTTGCCCCCCCTCCCCTCCCGTTCTCATTTTGCCCCCCCTCCCCTCCCGTTCTCATTTTGCCCCCCCTCCCCTCCCGTTCTCATTTTGCCCCCCCTCCCCTCCCGTTCTCATTTTGCCCCCCCTCCCCTCCCGTTCTCATTTTGCCCCCCCTCCCCTCCCGTTCTCATTTTGCCCCCCCTCCCCTCCCGTTCTCATTTTGCCCCCCCTCCCCTCCCGTTCTCATTTTGAGCCCCCCCTCCCCTCCCGTTCTCATTTTGAGCCCCCCCTCCCCTCCCGTTCTCATTTTGAGCCCCCCTCCCCTCCCGTTCTCATTTTGAGCCCCCCCTCCCCTCCTCTTTTTGCCCCCCTCCCCTCCTCTTTTTGCCCCCCTCCCCTCCTCTTTTTGCACACCCCTCCCCTCCTCTTTTTGCACACCCCTCCCCTCCTCTTTTTTGCCCCCCCCACCACCCCCACCTGTAGCGTGGCAGAGCTGCTGTGCGGTCCGCGTGCCCGGCCGGAGTGATAGGAAGGTGCACACTGAGTGTGCATCTTCCTGTCAGTCCGGCCGGGTACAGGAAACAGAAACTCCAGTTCCGCGCGGAACAGGAGTTTCTGTTTCCTGTACCCGGCCGGACTGACAGGAAGGTGCACACTCAGTGTGCACCTTCCTATCACTCCGGCCGGGCACCGCGGACCGGAGTGCAGCTCGGTCACGCTACAGGGGAGGTGAGAAGCTGCAGCCGCCTGAGGCTCTTAAGAGAGCGCTCAGGCGGCTGCAGCATTTAAAGGGGCGGCCGGGCCCCCTGATGGCGGGCCCCCCTCCCGGCCGGGCCCTCGGACCATGTCCGAAGTGCCCGACCGGTCAGTCCGCCCGTGTGTGTATGTTTGGAAGCTACTCAGTAGCTGTAAAAGGTTTTAAAAACTGATGCAACTGCAAAATGGCCTCCTTCATTATGAGAAAATAGTTATATCTCTAAGTAGCCATGACCGCTTATTTTCCTGTTTGGAATACAAACTGATGTTTTTGTTTTTTTGTTTAGTTTAGCTTTTTTTTTCTTTTAGGAATGTAAAATGTTTGTTTACAATAATATTTTCATTCAAGGGCAATAGCATTGTACAGAGTAACAAAATGGAATTAATGCACATCCTTGGACAAACTGATCAATCCGCTTACTATAGTGGTTATGGTGCAGTTTCTGACATCCAAAACTCCACCCCTTCAACCAGCAATGTCATTGGAATTTGTATTTTTTGTATGGTTAGCTGGCATTAAAGGGTTACTCCAACCACCACGACCACATCAGTAATTTGAAGTTGTTATCGTGGTAGAAGTATGTATGTGCAATGTTTTACCTGAAACACTGCACAAGCAGAGGTATTGTTAATTGTTTTCTGTGATCTAGTTGCACTTGACACTGACAGTAGAGAACTCTATTCTGGACTGACTAATATCAACTCTGTGCATAAAAAAAAACCCATCTGTGATCAGTGTGCACTGCATGCTGCCCACAGACATAAAAAGCATCTGGAAAGGGAAGATGGCTTCTCCCACCTCCCTGTCCTATCCAATATTTGTCTCCCCTGCCCTCCCTCCTCCTACTGCGCTGTGAGCGGTTTAATCAGTGAAATGCTTCTTCATGAAAACCGTTTGATTGGACCTCAGCAAGGCTACTGTGACGTTGGACACAGCGCTAGAAGCTTTGCCCGGTGCTGGATTAAGGTAAATAAAGCCTTAAAGGACCACTATAGGCACCCAGACCACTTCAGCTCAATGAAGTGGTCTGAGTGCCAGGTCCATCTAGGGTTAACCCTGCAGCTGTAAACATGGCAGTTTCAGCGAAACTGCTATGTTTACATTAGGGTTTAGATTGACAGCCGCTAGAGGTGCTTCCGCGCTTCAGTGAGAAGACGCCAGCGTCCATAGGAAAGCATTGAGAAATGCTTTCCTATGGACTGACTGCGCCCGCGGCTCTTGCGGCTGACGTCGGAAGAGGGAGGAGAGTTCACAGCGCCAGAGCGAACCCGGCGCTGGAGAAAGGTAAGAATTGAACCCCTTCCTCCCCCTTCAGCCCGGCGGGAGTGGGACCCAAAGACCCTATACAGCCAGGAAAACTAGTTTTCCTGGCACTAGAGTGGTCCTTTAATTTGGAATGCTTTACAAGTGTTCTTTTGAAGGGTACCATGATGAAAAATGCCAGTAGGGCATTATTCTCTGATTTGGGGGAAAAGGGTTAACCCTTTCAGGACCGCTGACGGTTCAGGACCGTCAGCGGTAAAACATGCGTTTGGACCGCTGACGGTCCTGAACCGTCATAACGGTCTGGGGCTACTTACCTGATCGCCGTCGGTCCCACGGCGGCGATCAGTGCTCCACCCGGTCCAGGGGGGTTGCCTGTCTGCCCGGGCAGTCCCCCCTCGGCAGATCAGGACCCTGCGGCCATGTGATCACTCGATCACATGACCGCAATAGGTGTCTGTGTATCTGCCTGCAGGGGGACTGTCTGTGCTGACAGGCAGTCTCCCTGCAAGTGAAAAATCCAAAAAATAAAGTTAAAAAAAAAGTGTAAAATCAGTGTAAAAAAAATAATAATAATATGTGTATATATATATATGATATATATACATGTATTATATCTATATATAATATATGTATATGTATCATATATATAATGTCATATTAAGTGTATTTTTATATTTATATATACGTATATTAATATAAAAATACACTTATATTTAAATTACACACGAATATATACAATATATATAATTGCTATATATATGGTATATATATTATTATAAAATACAAATAATATGTTAATAAAAATAAATAACAAAAAATAAAAATAATTTTTAATAATTATAAAAAAATATTTATATATGCAATTTTATTCTAACAGTATTTTGATATATATATATATATATATATATATTTATATCAAAATATACTTAGAATGTAATGATATATATATATATGTATAAATAAATAAATAAAAACAATACGAAATATACATATGTCCATATACATAATTACATAAATAATTTCATAAATATACACGTAGACGTCAAATATATAAATATGTATATATATTAAAATTCTACATGTGTATTTATGTAATATTTTTACCTAATTAAGTAATTTTAATGATTGCAATTTGAGGGACCTGCCTGCCAACCCAGGCCGAAAGTCCAGATAATTTAATTTGCTAGCACTGTGTTTAACCCTGTAACTTTCTATGACACCCTAAAACCTGTACATGGGGGTACTGTTTTACTCGGGAGACTTCGCTGAACACAAATATTAGTGTTTCAAAACAGTAAAACATATCACAGCGATGATATTGTCAGTGAAAGTGAAGTTTTTTGCATTTTTCACACACAAACAGCACTTTCACTGAGGATATTATTGCTGTGATACATTTTACTGTTCTGATACACTAATATTTGTGTTCAGCGAAGTCTCCTGAGTATAACAGTACCCCACATGTAGAGGTTTTATAGTGTTTGTGAAAGTTACAGGGTCAAATATAAGGCTTGATTTTACTTTTTTTTTAATTGAAATTTGTCGGATTGGTTAGGTTGCCTTTGAGAGCGTATGGTAGCCAAGGAATGAGAATTAGCCCCATGATGGCATACCATTTGCAAAAGAAGACAACCCAAGGTATTGCAAATGGGGTATGTTCAGCCTTTTTTAGTAGCCACTTAGTCACAAACACCGGCCAAAGTTAGCGTTTTTTGCATTTTTAACACACAAACAAATATAAATGCTAACTTTGGCCAGTGTTTGTGACTAAGTGGCTACTAAAAAAAACTGGACATACCCAATTTTGAATACCCTGGGTTGTCTACTTTAAAAAAATATGTACATGTTAGGTGTGTTTCAGGGATTTATGACAGATAACGGTGTTACAAGGTCACTATTGATACATTTAAAATATATATATATTGAAACAGCAATTTCCTACTTGTATTTATAGGCCTATAACTTGCAAAAAAAAGCAATAAAGCATGTAAACACTGGGTGTTTTTAAACTCGGGACAAAATTTTGAATCTATTTAGCAGTTTTTTTCATTAGCTTTTGTAGATAAGTAAAAGATTTTTCAAGTAAAAGTCCAAAAACATGTTTTTTTTTTAATTTTTCACCATATTTTATTATTTTTTTTAAATACAATATTGGACATAATACAAATAATGGTATGTAAAGAAAGCCCCTTTTGTCCTGAAAAAAACAATATATAACTTGTATGGGAACCGTAAATGAGAGAGCGGAAAATTACAGCTAAACACAAACACCACAAAAGTGTTAAAACTGCTCTGGTCCTTAACGTACAAACATCGCAAAAACAGGCCGGTCCTGAAGGGGTTAAAGAAACAATTTAAGTTGTGAGAATTCTTCATGTGAGCCTGTGTGAATGTGGTGGTGTTTAAATAGGAAAAAAACCACATCATAGGATTTTTAATATTATGTTAATCCCCCTATTATTAAAATATATAACCACTGCCAGAGATCCAGGAATAATATCCAATTGCCGGGACTTTATAAAAATAAAAGGCAACTTTTTTAATCGGCATACAAAATAAAAAACGTTGACATTTCACTTTTACAACAAAACCTTAATCAGGACAGCTTAATACAACAAGCATCCATGATTTATATACATTAAAATAAAAGCGGAAAATAAAAATGTTGTAAGCTGATTATTCACTAAACATCAATTTCAAGTCTCACAGAATGTAATGTTTATTTTATTTATTTATTTTTTTAAACGCCTCATCTAGGCAAAAAAATGAGATATACTTATAGGAGAAATCAATCAAGTGTAGAAATATGCACTGCTGTATTTAAAACTCTGTTCTAGAACTGAACTCCAATATATTACCTCCTTGTCAGCCATTGTTATTAACAAGAGAAACAAAAACAATGTTCATTGCATGTGTGCCCAGAAAAGTGACCCTTCCTCTTTTAACAGCTGTTGGCCAAATCATAGTGAACAAATATTTTGGATGTATATAGCTGAGAGGGTGTAATTTTGGGGTGTTGGGGAATCTTCTTCTTTTTTGTCAAAACTCTTAGGGGGAGGTTCTGTTTCGAAAGCATTTGCATTCTAACCACTACAATAAGGTATTGCGCTAAGGGGCTTAGAATGAAAAACATTATTTAAAAAATATAATAATCTAAGATTCAGAACATGCTTACATTTCAATTCATTGCACATTTCCATTGGTTCATGATTTTAAATATCATATGGAAAAATATAGCCGGACTATTTAAACCCTTTTTGATATAGGTATAAAGCAATAAAATATAATAGAAAATAATAATTCACACAAGGCAACAGAAGCTGTTGTACTTTTGAAAACATAATGTTTTACAGTACTGATGTCTGCCTCAAGGCAATTATGATTGCATTTTTGTGATGATAGATTGCCTTATTGATTTTGCATATATACATTTCTCTTGAGGAGCTTTCATGTGTGAGAATGTATACATTGCTGAAATCATATGAGCGATTTGCTTACAATTTACCCTTGTCGAAACATTTATATTGAACATTGCATTTGAAGTAGAGGGTTTATTCACTAAACAGCAAGTTGTCCTACGTTGGTAACTGACTTAAAGGAATACAAACATGTTTTCTTAACGCTATAGTGCTGAAGTTTAAGTTTAGGTGACCAGCCCCCCCTCTGTACAGTAAATGGGTGATTTACTCTACTTTTCTCCGCCACGCTGGTCTCGATGCAGCTGGCTCTGCGTCTACAACCAAGATAATTAATATTGATAATCTCCATAGAAAAGCATTGGGCAGCTATTGTGCATGCTTGTCAAGACTCTGCACTGTGCAAATCGTCATCTCCTCATGGAGATACATGATCTCAGAGAATATAGAAAATAGGTGCTACACACTGTGCAGCACTGACCAAGGAAGCACTTCTAGTGGCTTATACCCTCACCAAACATTGCTAAAGATGTGGGACTTCTAATCATGAGCACCTGTCATTAGGTATGATCTCTATTCCGTTCTCCTATTGCCGATATTCGCATGGAGTGTCTGACATTATTGCATATGACATCACCACGCGTGCATTTGTGGGTCGCTACTAGCGATCTCTAAAATGGAAAAATGGCAAACAGCGGTAAAAGGGGAAAGCCAAGAGGACCAAAACGTCATGAAGAGCAATGGATTCAAATACACCATAATGTCCTATCCTACAATCATAGCCAAAATCCCTGTATCAAAATTCATCTGTCTCAGTCTCCATCATGTGGTATGGTGTAACACAATATATATAGTACAATGGTATATTGGCAATATAAAATATAGAAGATGGAGTAAAATGTGTAAACGAAATATAACAGACTATGTGAATGTATTCTAGTATAACACAAATCCAAAACTAATGATGAAAAATAAATATAATTTAAAATAAATAAATACGGAGGTCCCAGATAAAAAACTAAAAATAAAACCGTAAGTATAAAAAATGTAATGTAAATAAAATAAATAGAAACCAATGAATGAAAAATAAATAATATTACCAGGGGAGGTGGTGGCAGATACATGTTCGGAGCCAGGTAAATTTTTAAACCGTTTTTTGACAACTTAACTACTTGCCCAGAGTAAGAGCATTTCTCACACAGAGCTTCTGATATATTTGAAACAGTTTATATAATTTAGTGGTTGTCAGACTGTGAATTTATGATTTTATAAAGGTGTTTTCATTATTATTTTGTGTAATTAATTTGTGTACGATTGCACACACAAACTCCCAATAAAATACTATAGAGGAAACCTAAACCACTGAGTTCTCTATTCTTGAGGACAAGGACAGCGATTGTGGTGAGACCAAAAGCATAATAAATCTCCCCACAGTTCGAATAGAAAAATGCCTGTTATGCATCACTTGCACATCTCAAGTTGGACTTTGAGAAGTCATCTTTTTGGTGTCTGGGATAGTTGAGTAAATATGATTTCTCGAGTTTCTGAGCCGAAGGAGAACGTCTCAAAATCCAATTTCAGATATGCTGGTGATGTAGAACAGTGATACATATCTGTCTGTGTATCTATCTATCAACTCTAATATATCAAGGCTGTTAATTTTAGTCTGCAACTAGTCTCCTTTCAGGCTTCACTTTTCGTTTTGTTTGACAGTACCATCCTGTTATCTTTGGCAGCATGCATCTGACCTGTTCTGGATATTGATGTTTTTTTGAATTATGAGAAACATAACTTTATAAAGAGATATGAGTGCATGTAGGAAGGGATCATTTCTAATGCTTGAACATATTGGAGGACAATGGCGCATTACTTGGATTTCACATCAGTAGATAGAAGTCTTTGACAAAAGGGTGTGGTCCTAACCACCAAAGTTTGTAAGTTCTGCCCAGAGTGACTCAGTCACAGGGTGGGTGGAATACTGCACATGTTAAAGTAGAGTAGGTGGAATACTGATGGAGGACACCTTCCCTTTCCGAGATCATGTTTTATTAACTGGAGATACAGGAATATGGCTGGTTCCCAGATATGTTAAGATGTCATTCATCTAATTTTCCCCGTCTCTTCCAAAGTATATGGATTATTCAATAGTTGTTATTCTCTTTTGAACCATCACTTTTTCAAATGTTACACTATTATGTTAAATGTTGATAATTCCCTATATTTTGGGTAACTCCTGTTTTTCATGTGGTACTACATTTTCATTTAATTTGGTTTAGCAATTTACATCATAAACTCAGTTCTGTAAACATAAGCAGGAAAGACGGCCAAAACAAATCTAAATAAATCCGTAAAATGTATTTGTTGTGGTGTTCTGACTTAAAAAGGAGGGAGTAGGATAATAAAATACTGAATAGGGAGATGGTGGACCACTAAGGGGAGGGTATGAGGGAGATGGTGGACCACTAAGGGGGGGGGGGAGGATGTGGGAGATGGTGGACCACTAAGGGGGGGGGGGATGTGGGAGATGGTGGACCACTAATGGGGGGGGGGGGAGGATGTGGGAGATGGTGGACCACTAAGGGGGGAGGGGGGAGATGAGGGAGATGGTGGACCATTAAGTGAGGGAGGGGGGGATGAGGGAGATGGTGGACCACTAAGTGAGGGAGGGGGGATGAGGGAGATGGTGGACCACTAAGTGAGGAGGGAGATGGTGGACCACTAAGTGAGGAGGGAGATGGTGGACCACTAAGTGAGGAGGGAGATGGTGGACCACTAAGTGAGGAGGGAGATGGTGGACCACTAAGTGAGGAGGGAGATGGTGGACCACTAAGTGAGGAGGGAGATGGTGGACCACTAAGTGAGGGGGGAGATGGTGGACCACTAAGTGAGGAGGGAGATGGTGGACCACTAAGTGAGGAGGGAGATGGTGGACCACTAAGTGAGGAGGGAGATGGTGGACCACTAAGTGAGGAGGGAGATGGTGGACCACTAAGTGAGGAGGGAGATGGTGGACCACTAAGTGAGGAGGGAGATGGTGGACCACTAAGTGAGGAGGGAGATGGTGGACCACTAAGTGAGGAGGGAGATGGTGGACCACTAAGTGAGGAGGGAGATGGTGGACCACTAAGTGAGGAGGGAGATGGTGGACCACTAAGTGAGGAGGGAGATGGTGGACCACTAAGTGAGGAGGGAGATGGTGGACCACTAAGTGAGGAGGGAGATGGTGAACCACTAAGTGAGGAGGGAGATGGTGGACCACTAAGTGAGGAGGGAGATGGTGGACCACTAAGTGAGGAGGGAGATGGTGGACCACTAAGTGAGGAGGGAGATGGTGGACCACTAAGTGAGGAGGGAGATGGTGGACCACTAAGTGAGGAGGGAGATGGTGGACCACGAGAGGATCAATAAAGGGGGGTGGGGTGAGGAAGAGAGGATCAATAAAGGGGGGTGGGGTGAGGAAGAGAGGATCAATAAAGGGGGGTGGGGTGAGGAAGAGAGGATCAATAAAGGGGGGTGGGGTGAGGAAGAGAGGATCAATAAAGGGGGGTGGGGTGAGGAAGAGAGGATCAATAAAGGGGGGTGGGGTGAGGAAGAGAGGATCAATAAAGGGGGGTGGGGTGAGGAAGAGAGGATCAATAAAGGGGGGGTGGGGTGAGGAAGAGAGGATCAATAAAGGGGGGTGGGGTGAGGAAGAGAGGATCAATAAAGGGGGGTGGGGTGAGGAAGAGAGGATCAATAAAGGGGGGTGGGGTGAGGAAGAGAGGATCAATAAAGGGGGGTGGGGTGAGGAAGAGAGGATCAATAAAGGGGGGTGGGGTGAGGAAGAGAGGATCAATAAAGGGGGGTGGGGTGAGGAAGAGAGGATCAATAAAGGGGGGTGGGGTGAGGAAGAGAGGATCAATAAAGGGGGGTGGGGTGAGGAAGAGAGGATCAATAAAGGGGGGTGGGGTGAGGAAGAGAGGATCAATAAGGGGGGTGGGGTGAGGAAGAGAGGATCAATAAAGGGGGGTGGGGTGAGGAAGAGAGCACCACTAAGGGGGAGAGGGAGGAATAAAGAGGACCACTAAGGGACAGGTAGGGGAGTGGAACACTGAGGAACAGGGAAAAGAGGAGAGAAACCATGCAGGGGCAGGGGAGAGCTCTGAGGGACGGGTGGGGAGAGCACTAAGGGACGGGTGGGGAGAGCACTAAGGGACGGGTGGGGAGAGCACTAAGGGACCGGAGGGGAGAGCACAATAAAATAAAGAGCTGATCCCCTTTCAGCCCTTATCCTACACCTTCCCACAAATCCTACCTTTTACACTACACACATACACAATGCATCCTTACACATACACCAAAACACACAATGCATTCCTTCTTACAGACACACTGCATTACATTACATACATAGAAACACATCTTGCATTCCTTACACAAAAAAACACATTCACACAATGCATTCCTTACACACAAACACACACTGCATTCCATATACACACACTACATCCCTTACACAAACTGGTATCCCTATACACTAAATTTTATAAGAACATACACACATTACATCCTCTACAATAACACATCTCCTACACACATACACTCCATTCCCTGTGAGTGAACTGGTGTCTATAGCCTGTCCCTACAGGCTTTTTAATGTAAACACACTGCCTTGTCAGATAAAAGACAGGACTGGCGATGGCCCATATGGCAGCTCATATGAGTGGGGCATTGTGATGTCAGATGGTGGGCAGAACATATGGGGGGGGGGGTGCGGCACATTTTTTTTGCCTTGGGTGCATGGCTCAGTGTGTTAAGACTAAACACACTAAAGTAGTGAAGTGGTTAGAAACATTCCTGCATATCAAGTACCTTGTGGCAAAATGATATCATACTAATATGAAGGCAAGTACAATAACCCTAAAATGCAGTGCATTATATACATAGACTTAACTGCCTGCCCATACTATAAGGTCCTAACATCCGATGAGTAATCAGTGATGCCTAGAAATGGGGAAAAAACAAGAATATTTATTTATAGGTTTAAAAACACTTACAAGGGTGTATAACATAAATCACCATATATGATAAAAGTCCAGCAACAAACCCGGTTACTCAATTTAAATTTAAAATAACACAGTGGGAGAAAATAAATTCTAAAGTAAACACACTGTGCTTCAAGATCTGATTGAAAAGGAAACCTTTTTCTTCCACAGAGGTTGTATGAGGTACTGCAAGTAGGGTTGGCTACTCCGAAGTAGTAAATAATTGAGCAGTGATAATACAGGGACATAGTCTATATACAAAAAGTACTTAAGTTGTTTTGGTGCTTAGTGCCCTTTTACACAAGATGCAGAATATTCTTCACTTTTTTTAAAAGAACACTCCTACAGCATCCTATAGTGGTTATGGTGCCAAGAATATGGTCCAGCACACAGTGTTGATTCCAATAATCCCTTTTTATCACTATAAGTGCATAGGCAAAAACATAATTGACTACTTACAATGGGGTTGCTCCAGGGTACTCTTGGTACTATAACTAGTTCAGTACACTGTTGTGGTGCTTGGAGTGTTCCTTTAAAAATAAATAAATAAATAAATAAAGCTTCAATTTAAGCTCACTAGATAGTGCTGCAGTATCTTTCGTATCTGTTTGAATCTACAGGTTTCATTACCAGCTGGGTCAATTCAGTCATTACTGGTTAATACATTTTAATGTTATTTAGTTTTTTTTCTTTTTCTTTTAGAATAAAACTGCGTTTACAGAAAGGGCAATACATCCCATAAATAGTTTCCAGTTGAAGCAGTAAAGTAGCAGTTTCCCACATAGCCCCCTATTTTTTTTTTTTTTTCACCAACAACTTCAGTTTGTGTTTTAATACCCCATCTTCCTTGCTTATTTGTATTTTGGGTTTTTACCTTGATTGTATTATTCACTTCATAGAATAGGCAATATCCGTTATGACAAACACTGTAGGTTTCATAAGGTCAAAGATCATTGCATGTGCAGTAACAGAAAAACCTGCAGATCTTTTCTGATGTTCTCTCAAATATGTCGAAGTATTCATTACTTCTCCATGATGTATGTATTAAGATAGACTCTAGCCAGCTAAGCAAATTAGATTTAGGTGTACTATGGTTGCTGCATTTTAAAATCTATATATTTTAGGCACCTACCTCTATACTTCCCTCACTTCATGGCAGGCACAGTCAGATACTGTAATAGCAGGTTTATATCCAATTAAAGCTTTCCTTCCTTCCGGAGATGTGAATAACTTTGTCACATTACAAACTGGAAAGTTGTATTCATATTTTTACCAGCTAACAACACTAATTTTGTAATCAAAGCAAGAGACACTACATAAAATGATTTGCGCCATTTTAATTGTTTGTATACGTTTAAAGGAGAAGAGAAATACACGTGGTGGGTTACTTATTTATTTAAAAACTAATTTCTTATGGTTTTTATTGTAATATTTTTGGAGGTGTTCTGAGTCAAAATAATTACTATCCTGCCTTGCTGCTTCTTCTGATGTCACAGGCTAAGTAAATAATTGGAGTGTAACGGGGAAATTTGTGTGGTACCCAGCCGGCCATAATGGATGCATATAAGGATTCTTTACCAGTCCGTTTTCTTCTGTCTAGGCTTAGAACCGATTGGTGCTAAGCTGCATGGATACATACACAGGTTGTGAATGGATGGATACATACATACGCGTCTTGGCCTTAGTTGTGCCAGAACCATGACTGGCACAGATCAGGTCCTGTGCCAAAGTTTGGTGTATGCACCCAAGAAACAAATGTTTGGCTGTTCTACAAATAAAGCCTGCACTCCCCAAACCATGTGGTTTTATTCTAGTGCGCTTTTTTTATCTGCTAAACCAATAAGAAAATGTCACCCCTCATGCTCAACAATGCAATGTTTGTGCCATCAATGTGGGTATGCAAGGCATAATGTATGGCTGTGTAAAGTTTTAGATTATCACTTTTACCATTTTGAAGTTGGCTGAAAATGCTTCTACAGTAGTGAAGCCAGGTTGTAGCAAAGAGCAGCAAGCAAAGAATGCTGATAGGTAGCAACACAAATGACTTCAATATGTTAAGATGTTTTATAAACAGAATGTGACTGTGCAGCAAGAGATAGATGGAACTGATGTTTTGCCATTCTCCTAGAAAGATGCTGCATGACTGACTTGTGTCCTGATCATTTAGACCAGTGATGATTAAAGGACCACTATAGTCACCAAGACCACTTCAGCTCCATGAAGTGGTCTGGTGGAGAAGTGGAGAAACTGCTATGTTTACATCGCAGGGTTAATCCAGCCTCTAGTGGCTGTCTTCCTGACAGCCGCTAGATCGGCTTCTGCGCTTCTTTCGCATTCAGCGTGCAGAACGTCCATAGGAAAGCAATGAGAAATGCTTTCCTATGGGCGTTTTTAATGCGTGTGCGGCTCTGGGCATTCCACTCCACTCGGGAGCTGACGTCTGAAGGGGAGGAGAGGTCACCAGCTCCGAGGGAACCCGGTGCTGGATTAAAGGGAATCTCCAGTGCCAGGAAAACAATCCGTTTTCCTGGCACTGCAGGATTCCTCTCCCACCCACCCCTCAATCCCCAGTTGCTGAAGGGGTAAAAACCCCTTCAGTCACTTACCTCAGGCAGCGACCTGTCCCACGTCGCTGCCTGCTCCTCCCCCACCGCTCCACCTTCGTCCTCCGTCGGCCGGTGGGCGAGACTGATCCCGCCAACCGGCCGAGGAGACCGCGCATGCGCTTTAGCGCACCCCATAGGAAAGCATTGACAATGAATTTCAATGCTTCCCTATGGGGAATAGAGCGACGCTGGAGGTCCTCACACAGCGTGCTAGGGAGCAGGAAGTTCCATCTAGTGGCTGTCTAGTAGACAGCCACTAGGTGAGGACTTAACCCTGCAAGGTAATTATTGCAGTTTATAAACAACTGCAATAATTACACTTGCAGGGTTAAGGGTAGTGGGAGTTGGCACCCAGACCACTCCAATGGGCAGAAGTGGTCTGGGTGCCTGGAGTGTCCCTTTAAGGTAAGTAACTGAAGGGGGTTTAACCCCTTCAGCGCCAAGGGTGGGGCCCTGAGGGTGGAGGGGGGACCTAAGGGTTATATAGTGTCAGGAAAACGAGTTTGTTTTCCTGACACTATAGTGATCCTTTAATGTTAGATGGGGTTTATAAAAAAGAAAAAAAAAAATGTTTTTTTACAGTGCAAAGAAATGTAAGTGAAATCTAGCATCTGTAGAAACTGTTTTGGTGAGGTAATGGGTAAACATAATATATACTTTCTACTGTATATAGCAGTGATGGCAAACATTTTTGAGCCAGAGTGCCCAAACCACAATACAAACCAACTTTTTTTTCCCCCTGAAAGTGCCACCACTGCAATGAAACCTGAATACTGAGGTTTTAGTTTAGAAAAAAAACAACTCATACAGTTGTCAGAACTAGTGCTGTAGTGTATGCATGGGAGTTCAGTGTATACATGAGGTGCAGTGGGAACAGTGTGTGTGTGTGTATGGGAGTGCAGAGCTGGCGGAGTGAGTACTGCACGAGGGCATATTAACTAAGGAGTGTCGTGACACTATGGAAGCGTGCCCACAGAGAGGGCTTGGCGTGCCAGCTGTGCCATAGGTTCGCCATCGCTGGTATATGGTGTTCTTTGCTTTGTATATACATTTGTGTTTTTCTTTCCATCAAGTTACAGAAATGTTTACATTTCAAAACTGATCAATACATGTGACAATTATGTGATGGCTATATTTTTTTTCTCTGTGTGTCAGATCTTTTTGCAAGCAAAGAGCAGCTATTGAAAAAGAATATGGACAGGTAAGATTCAGACCTAATCACTATACCATAATATTATTGTAAATAAATAGTGACTTATGTATTGTACACCAGTATACTGTACATTGCTGTTTGTCTTCCATGACTAAAATGTAAGGATTTACTACTAATAAAGTGTGTCACTGTAATGCTTGCAAGACAGATACGCTTTGAAAATATTACTTCTATAAACCATTGCTTTAAATGAGTACTGATATCTGCTACTCTCTGCCTGTACATATAAAACATTCACTGTAGCGCCTGACCTCTGTTTTAAAGTATGCATTGAAAATTGTAGATTATACTAGCTTTAGTGTAACTATAATCTTAATTTTATTAATGACAGGAGGCGAATATTTGCTTAAGTCTCTCTTTACTAGAACTCCACAGCAGCACATTAACAGAGAGATAAACACCAAAGACAAAAACATAAGGTATCTATATAAGGCTCCTCCTAAGCCACCATTTCCTCTTTCACGCTGCGACAACGTAACGTACACAACAATGACTATAACTAAATAAAGAAAAATTCACAACATAACGATGAATGTCATCTGGAAAAACTTCGGATAATGGATGAACTTTATCTTTATCCCGCCAAACGGCCGATCCTATGAACTGAAGTCGAACCATTAAACTGAAACGAAATAAACAGAATCGAAAACACTGATTAGTGAACGAAATGTACTGATAAAACATAAATCCCACGATCCAGTACTGATAGAATAAAGACACGAAATCCATACTAATGACCGTCAATACAGTATAACATGCACTTCCCACAACATCACCCCAGACTAAACAACCTAGCCCAGATAATCAGACAAATCAACAGAAATACAATCAATGCAATCCATCCAAAACAAGGGGGGGGAAGAAATCAAATTGGGTGGGAAATATTCGCCTCCTGTCATTAATAAAATTAAGATTATAGTTACACTAAAGCTAGTATAATCTACAATTTTATAGCATGACAGGAGGCTTCATATTTGCAGTTTTAACGCTCCGACAGCAAAGCAAAAGAAGCATGTTCCGACGGTCTAAAGTAAAATAGGCGAAAAAACTCTACACGGGACCCGTCCGCCGAACGCAAAATGTCCTGAAGGGAAGCGCTCGCCAAAAAAGCTCCGGAAGCTGCGGCGCCCCTAACCAAAAGCGCTCCGAAGATCGCATCCACGCCCGCCAGAGCCAAAAGACATCTTATCCATCGCGCCAGTGCCTTCGCTACACGAAGCTTAGGCGAGTCCTAGAAGTAAGGGCATGATACAACCATCGAATCCGACTTGGTACGTCTAAGCACCTTGACGGAGACCCCCTCTGGAGAAAAACGAGAAAGCGCCGACATCGAAGGCCCGGACATCCGAAACACATCTGAACAAGACCAGACACAAGAGGGCAAATTTCGCTGAAAGCTGGCGAAGAGAAAGGTCCTGGTTATCAGGCCAATTCCGAAAGAACGCCAAAACCAAACGCACGTCCCAGAGGGAAGAATACTTGGGCGCCGGAGGGCGCACCAGTCTCATTCCACGCAGGAGCCTGCAGACTAGCGGATCCTGGCCGATGGGGAAAAACCCGAAGCGGGACAAGTGCCGTCGAGATAGCTGATCTAACCACGATAACCAAGCGATATGACCGACCCAGGTCAAAGACAAGAGACAAGAAATTCAGCACGCTAGATACAGGGCCCGTAAAGGGATCGGTATCCCGTTCCAAGCACCAGCGAAACCAGGAGCTCCATGTTGAGAGAGAACACCTCTAGTGCTCGAAACCGAGTGGTTGATGTATTGCACCGCCGAACCATTGTCCATCCGAAGGAGCACGCATCAGTCCGACAGATGCTTCGCCAGGCTCCAAATTGCCAACGAACCTGCAATCAACCCCAGGCAATTGATGCGGGATTCCGATCTATTGTCTGACCACGGGCCCCCCGTGGACCTCGTCGTGCACGAGGCACCCCAGTCCCAAAGACTCGGATCCGACTCCTACACGAGATCCAGGGTCATCCCGAATATCGCCTTGCTGTTCCAGGCGGATATATGCCTTGCTGTTCCAGGCGGATATATACACCAGCTCAATCCGGCCTGCACGTCCGAGGCCAAGGAGATCATCTGGTCCTAAGAGGGTCTCTTGCGTAGGGAGTGCGCCTTCAGCCGCTGCATGGCCCTGTAATGTAGTGGGCCCGGGTAGAACGCCTGTATCGAGGCCAAGAGGAGACCCACCACGCGAGCCAACCTCCGGAGGGGAGTTCGGTCTTGTCGAAAACACGTCTGATCTCCTTCCGAATGGTCGTTATCTTCGCCACAGGCAGGCGGAGAATGCCGTCTTGCGCAACGACTACGAAACCCAAGAATTCCACCGTCTGCGCAGGCTCCAAGGCCAATTTCTACAGAATGACCACAAACCCCCGGCATTCCAACAAGGAAAACACAGAGCGCGTCCGAAATCTGAGCCCGGCGGGGTCCTCGCAAAGATAAGCAAGTCGTCCAGATAGACGATGCAGCGTACGGCCTCTGCTCTGAATTGGGTGACCACCGGTTTCAGGAGCTTGGTGAAGCACCAAGGGGCCGAGCTGAGGCCGAAGGGGAGGCATGGGAATTGGTACGGAGAGTCTCTCCATACGAATCAGAGGGGAATGCGACAGGCCCCGTTCACCGGGATGGAGAGGTAAGCGTCTTCTAGGTCCAGTCTCGCGACCCAGTCTACTGGCCAGAGAAGGCATCGAAGAAGGTGAATGCCCTCCATCTCGAAGTGGTTGTATACCACGAAGGCGTTCATTTCTCCTAAATTGATCACTGGACGGAATTCTACAGACTTCTCCCTTACCAGGAGAAAATCGCGCTGACGAAACCCACCAAATCCGGGGCCTGTAGGACCGCGCCTTTGGCTAGCGTTGCTCGAACTTCCACCTCCAACAAGGGCTGTTGGCCTCTTGTGATGACGGGGATCCTCGGGCGTCCAACCTGTGTAGGGGAAGAGTGGAAGTCTGTGACATAACTCCGCACTGTCCCAAGGACCCATACGTCTGAAGGTAACCGTGGGCGGAAGACCCTCCCGATCGAAGACTTCGCTTTATCCCGGGAGGTAAACAGAATAACCTGTTTCTGCAGTTCCTCAACGAAAGGCTCCCTGAACAGCAGACCTTTAGCCAGGGGACCCACATCTTCGGCTCCCAAATCCGACAGCTTGTTGTCCATATGGAAGAGTGCCGTCTTCCTGGGTTCCGTGCAAAGGGCCACAGTGGCATTGCCCAGCAGGCAAATTGAACGAAGTGCCCAGTCCCTCATGGTGGCTGGGTCCAGAGCCCTACCTTCTGTGAAGGCCTCGTCTGTTAGGGCCAACATCCGGGGTAACCGCCACCCTGTCCGGCAGTACCGATCTGGGGCATTCCGCCCGCAGCTTCTTGCAGGCCTCACTTCCAAGGGGTCTACGGACCCAGTAGCGCACAAATTGTGCCAAGTGGTCGGGCAGTGACTAGTCCGAGGACCTGGGGCGTCGGATAGATTGAGGCTCTAACAGAGGTTCTCCAGTAGTGCCCAAAAGGGTATCGTCCCTCAACATTGTCGTGGGGGCCCTAGTCGGTGGCGCGTCTTCCTCTTCCCAGCGTCTACCGGGACCCTCGCCAAGGTCCGCAACCCAAACATCTTCTCCATCTGAGGGAGGCTGGTCTGCCCGCCACACATCCAGCACGGCCAAGGTGGGGGGGGGGGGGTAAGGAGGCCTCCTCCCCTGCGCCCGATAGGCGGTGGCGCCTGGCCGGCGAGGTTGTCAACCTCAAACCACATCACTTCGCCGGAGTCTTGCCCATCCGGGAGCGTGGTTCAGGGTCTTCACCCTTTCAATAGCGCGTTCGCGCACTTGCCTGCTCTCGCACCTGAGAGTCTGACTCATCCGAGTCTTCTGCCAACTGAGGGGTTCCACACACACCCCTGTCCGTATGTGGTTGAGGGAGGGCCCTAGCCAGGGCTTTTTCAACAGATGCGGTCACAGCCGCATTAAGTAAAGCCTGCAAATTCTGCTCCTGTGCAGAGGCGTCCATAAAGTCTGAGTCTATGATACTTGATACCTACGAAGCTAGAAAACAGGTATCATTAGCAGGCAAAAGGGGCAGCACCCCTAGTGTTGGCAGAGGCAAGTAATAATGCATGCAGGCTCAACAAACCGTTATCCAGGGTATGGAGCCACCAGTCCAATAGCATGCATAGTATGGCACAGACAAAGCAGGCCAATCAAGGGGCACAGACAAAGCAGGCCAATCAAGGGGCACAGACAAAGCAGGCCAATTATAAAGGCACAGACAAGGCAGGCCAGTATAAGGGTACGGGCGGTACCGACCCAGAGGTATAATGCAGGCGGAAACCTAGATCCTTTTAGACATGTAGTAGAATCTTGACTATTAGGGTGCAGGGTAGAGACGAAGCTGGGTCCTTATAGGCAAGGTTCTTCAAGATAGCGAAACACTTTAGTTTTTATATGGTTGTGCCTAATCCATTAGGCCACAAAATACGAGTGCCATGCTCAACCACCCAGATGGGGCCTGAACCCACAATCCCTGGCTTTTGACGCCAGTGCTACCTCCATCAGGCAACCGAGGCTTGATTAGAGCAGTCCTAGTTCAATAAGTGGGTAAGGACACCAGGCAGGGACACCTGCAGGAGGCACGCAGTGCCATGTGGAAGTCAGGAGAACCAGTAAACCGTAAAACCATGTCCATAGAAAAACATGCAGGGCAAGCACACATGCAAAGAATCGAAAACTAAAGTCTATTGCTTAGTTACTTGGGAAGGTGAGGGGGATTGAATCTGCGACCCTCATATATGGGGCATAATTTATGATGCAAGGGCTCACAGAGCTGCCTCACATGGACAGAAAAGAAAGCTGTCACCAAAAAATACGCACCCCCAAACAGCCCAGGAGATGGGGAAACACACCGGACCAGCTAGTCACTGTACCTTTAATAAGGCAGTGACGCGCGCATCTAACACAGTGGAGAGCCGCGCACCCACTGCCCAACCACGCGGTCGCGGGGAAGGTGACCGGGAGCGGAGGCTCCCGCGGCAAATGAGTAGATCCCTGCTCCGTCCCCACTCTGATAACAGTGTTAGCGAGTGAGCGGGGACGCGGGCAGGGTAAAGAACAAAACGGGGATTCCCGCTCGGCGGACGAAGCCGGCGGGCGGGAATCAAAGGCAACACACAAGGGACCGCAGGAGTCTTTCTCCGCGGTCCCGGCGGTCGGCACGGGGAGCGGTCGGATGACCGCTTCTCGGCGACCACCACGGCCAATAAGCCAGAGGAAACAGAACAAACAATAAAGCCAACAGGGTAAAACAAAACTCCCAAGGAGAAAACAGGCACAAAGAAATAAACACATGGCAAACTACCAGTAATCTGTATAACTAAACACATGGCAAACTGTCAGTAATCTGTATAACTAAACACATGGCAAACTGTCAGTAATCTGTATAACTAAACACATGGCAAACTGTCAGTAATCTGTATAACTAAACACATGGCAAACTGTCAGTAATCTGTATAACTAAACACATGGCAAACTGTCAGTAATCTGTATAACTAAACACATGGCAAACTGTCAGTAATCTGTATAACTAAACACATGGCAAACTGTCAGTAATCTGTATAACTAAACACATGGCAAACTGTCAGTAATCTGTATAACTAAACACATGGCAAACTGTCAGTAATCTGTATAACTAAACACATGGCAAACTGTCAGTAATCTGTATAACTAAACACATGGCAAACTGTCAGTAATCTGTATAACTAAACACATGGCAAACTGTCAGTAATCTGTATAACTAAACACATGGCAAACTGTCAGTAATCTGTATAACTAAACACATGGCAAACTGTCAGTAATCTGTATAACTAAACACATGGCAAACTGTCAGTAATCTGTATAACTAAACACATGGCAAACTGTCAGTAATCTGTATAACTAAACACATGGCAAACTGTCAGTAATCTGTATAACTAAACACATGGCAAACTGTCAGTAATCTGTATAAATAAACACATGGCAAACTGTCAGTAATCTGTATAAATAAACACATGGCAAACTGTCAGTAATCTGTATAAATAAACACATGGCAAACTGTCAGTAATCTGTATAAATAAACACATGGCAAACTGTCAGTAATCTGTATAAATAAACACATGGCAAACTGTCAGTAATCTGTATAAATAAACACATGGCAAACTGTCAGTAATCTGTATAAATAAACACATGGCAAACTGTCAGTAATCTGTATAAATAAACACATGGCAAACTGTCAGTAATCTGTATAAATAAACACATGGCAAACTGTCAGTAATCTGTATAAATAAACACATGGCAAACTGTCAGTAATCTGTATAAATAAACACATGGCAAACTGTCAGTAATCTGTATAAATAAACACATGAAAAAAAAAAAAAAAAACTATCAGTATTGTAAAGGAAACATTCACCAAAGATAATAAAAGAGCCAGAAAGGCACATAAATCTCACAACCAAGCATAGTTCATAACAATCATAAATAAATCACACTAAATCCCAAAGCCACCCACAAGAAGCAGGAGGCAGAGGTACTCTGACCTGTACTGATGCAGAGCAGCAAAGAAAGAGGAAATGGTGGCTTAGGAGGAGCCTTATATAGATACCTTATGTTTTTGTCTTTGGTGTTTATCTCTCTGTTAATGTGCTGCTGTGGAGTTCTAGTAAAGAGAGACTTAAGCAAATATGAAGCCTCCTGTCATGCTATAAAATTGGTATATTTAAAACCATATGGTGGAACTGCAACCTAATCAATCCCGTTTTGGGTTACTTTATCTTCAATAAACCTACCATGAACCTGACATTCACCTGCAGCTTTCCCTGAATCTTGACACATAGTCTGCCTTTAAATGGAAACGTCTGTTTTTTAATATATATTATTTTACATTTATTTCTTCTGTTTTAGGGTTTTATAATTAATCGTAACAAAAACAAAAAAGTGTGCAAATGTTGGCTTTCCTAAGCCCTAAAAAAAAAATGTCAGCAGCTGCCGAGTTGGCCTTTGCAGCTAATGAATATAATCTCTCTTTTTACCTTTCACTTACTTGTTGATCCTGGAGATTGCCCATACAAGCAAATTTGAACATTGTAATTTACTAAGAAAAAAAGCATGCTTTATTAGATTAACAATTGGTTCAAATGTGATTTTTAATTATTACTTTGTGTCTATTAAAATGGAGACTTGCAATAAAAAAGTTATTTTAAACCAAAATTAGTATCCGGCTTCACCAACCACTGGGTGAGGTTGATTGCAGTTATAGTTAAAATTAGCTTTTTAGCAAATATTCCATTATTTCCACAGCACATGCTTTGAATGTGTCATGGAAACTTCTTAGCCAATGTTGCTAGCACTGGCTAGGTATTATTATTGGCATTTATATAGCGCCAACTTATTATGCAGCGATTTACAATGTTTTAAAGGGGGACATTTTACAATAAATGCGGCATTTACAAAATGCTACAGAAACAATAGATTGAGGACCCTGCTCAGACGAACATGCAATTGAAAGTAATTAAGTGGCTGACATAATTCTATTCAGACAATGGCAGGCTGGCATTAAAGTCAGCATGTCTGTGTCACTGAGAACAGATCGGAGGTTGGTGTTACACCTATGCAGCTCAGAAGATGCAGCACTGGTGAGATCAGTATATCTTGATGTTTTACATTGAATAAATTGTATATATTTGTGATATGTGATGTTATCATTGTATTTGGGGGCAATTTAAGGTAAGTTATTTTTTCCTTAACAGGTACACTTTAATTCTTACTGAAGTCAGACACACTCATACTGATAGTGATAGTATTCCAGCATGAATAAATTATTGCACTCTGTTTAATGGAATATAAATTCTCAGTGGCTTGTTTTTTTATTTTTTTCCCCCCTGATCAAGGAAACATTTGTGTTTTTTATTTATCAGTGCTTTAGATAGTTAAATTGCCTGAGAGTGTTTGTGTCTAAAAAATGAACAAGTGTACTGTATATAACTGAAGACCTTCCCAGTACACTTAACATATCCAAACGTTAATGTATGTTTTTTTTTTTTATCTATAGTTTGTTTTGTTCAGAACAGTTAATTGATAATGTTATGGTTACATTATATACATCTATTTAAAAGTATATACTTTCTCTATGGTTACATTTTCCTTTGCCTATTAACTTTCAAACTAATTATTTTTACTGACATAACAAATGCCAAGGCCACATTGAGACAATAATATGTATCAACATATTGTATACATGCAGCCGCTGCAACTGCCATTGTTGTTGGTTATATCTGCATGATGATGGCTCGGAGATACAAGCTGTGGTTTAAAGTCAAATTGCATCTATCCATTTGTTACCACAACGTATGGGTGGAATGTTATTGCCATTTGAAGTACAACCATGCCATATTTCCAGTTTAAATCAGAAACTGACAGATACACTTGAAAACACCAGAGGAATGACGCTTGATATTACAATGATGCCTTTTCATCTATTGCGACATATATATTTCAGTAAGAGGCACAAAATCTGGAAGGCTTCTTGTTTATGAAAGCTGTGACAAGCAAAAAAAAAAAAAATACATCTGGCAAGTGGCACCTCTGTGAAATAACAAACCATCATCAGAGGCTGGGATAGAACAAAGATCCCATGCAGTGAATCACACACAGGGAGTCTGTTTACTGATTACTCTGAGTACAGACAAGGAACAGTGGGGCTTATAGTGGAGACAAGATGCAGAGAAATTGGATGTCTTCTTATCACGCAGATCGGAATTTTTCTTTTTCTTATTTTTTTCCCCCTTTTCTCCAATGTTGTACTGACTTTTGCATATCTTCCTGTGGGAGGAAGGACAAAATAATTCAAGGGTTTAGTGAAGTATGTGGATCATTATCTTTAGAAAATGGTTTAGAGAACTTCATTATTAATTTTTTTTTTTTTTTTGGACAATCTTTATTTTCATTTTATCATTTTGTCACAGGGTAGCATGAATGAAATAATACAACAGTTGTAACTTTGTAATTCAGAAAATCTTAACAATATGCTTGACCTTATCTTTTACCACTATTGTCTAATCAAGCTTCTCCAACAGTATTTCAAGAGTATCAAGTATATGCCATAGATCGTGTAACGTATGACCGGGTTACGCGGTGGATGTCTTCTCTTGCCTGCCTTGTGCACATTGAAGCACTTATGGCGTGCGTTCTGGGATTAGGGGTGACCTAGTGTCCGTTCTAATAGTTCTAGGGGGTCATGACCCTGTTTCGAGTGGGTCGCTATAATTCCAGGTCCTCTAGTGGTTGTCTCTCCGTTAGCGTTTGGGTTCCAGGGCTCAGTGTCAAAAGTTGTCGCGTTCGGGTTGTCGTGTCCGTAGCCCCCTTTCCACCCCCCACCCCCGGTGCATCTGTCGGCCGAGTGTCAATCTGGGGAGCAGCAAGACCCATTGTGCCTCCTGTTTCCCTATCAGGATGTAAGCCATCGGTGGTGCCCTCATATGCCTGGTACTCTTCATTTAGCTAGCCCAGCACCCGATTCGGGTCTATCCGTGTTCCTGTTGTCCCTGCGTCCGCGCAGGTGCAGTTGCCAGGAATCGAGACCTGTTTTCGACGGTGTGAGGTTACTGGCTAGGAGTTTGATGTACTGGTTGTGCACCAGTAATAGGGCAAGGGTGGAGGGCGGCCAAGTAGGTAGTGGTTGAACAGGACACCTCCTGTTCAACCCCTACCTACGATGGGCGTGTGGAGGGGAGGGTGTTTCCCCCCCCCAGGAGCCCACCCGGGCACAGGAGCGCGCCCCCATGTGCCCCCCGCCGGTGTCCGCTTCCTTCCTCTTCATACGTCCCAGTCACCCCCTTCGGGGCCTTGGTAGAGCCGGTCGTCCTGGTTTCTGTCTGTCAAGTGCACTGGGTAGTGGTACTAGTTCCCTCTTCAGGAGATGAAGTCGATCCACGGTGTCCACGTCTGCAGGTATCGTTCAGTGGTTCCCTTCAGGGATGCTGTGAGTGTCTCCATCCCGTGGATCTCTTCCACCTTGTCCATCCACTGTTGGAGGTTAGGGGCCTGTGTGGTGCGCCATCTGGCTGGGATGAGCAGTTTGGCTGCGTTTAGTAGGTGTTTCGTGAGGGATTTTTTTTTATATCTCGATATGGGCATCTCTGTATGGTGGAGGAGCATCTGAAGTGGCTGTAGCTGGAGGTCGGTATCCAGGATTTCCTTGATCTGTGTGTGGACCTGGGTCCATTACGGAGTTAGTTTTCTACAGGACCACCAAATGTGTAGGTCCCTCCCTACTACCTCCTCGCTTCTCCAGCATAGATCGGAGGCGTCGGGGTTCATCCGGTGTAGCCGTTCAAGGGTTCTATACCCTCCAGTCACCAATTTGTAATTGAGCTCCTGGTGTTTTGAGCTCATAGAGCTTTAGTATGTGGAATTTCGTCCACTGTTGTTCTGTAAGCGTGACTCCTGTGGCTTCCTCCCAGCGTGCCATGTGTCTTGCGGGTTCAAGGCGGGCTGTCGTTTGGAGCCGAGCGCCTAATGTGGAGACACCCCTGCTTAGGTGCGTGCGGGCCCTGCAGAGTTCCTCCAACTCCGTCAGACTCCTGTGAAACAGGCATCTTCCGCTATGTGAGGTGTAGTATGCTTTTATTTCGAAGTAGCGGAATCTCTCTAGACCTGTCGGGGCTCTATCTGGTAGGAGGTCTGGGAGTTGTTTGCCGTACACCATTGTTGCATGTGCGTGAAATCTGTTGCTCCAAGCGTCTTGATATCCTGTGGCTTGAGGCCCCCTGCTACATTGGGTTTGTGGGATTGTGGGCCCTGGTGTCGTGGTTAGCGAGAGTTTGGTTTTTATGGGGTACCAGGCCTGCAGTGTCTGCAGTGTCGCCCATACGAAAGGATGGGTCGCGTCTGCTCGCTCCTCGTGTGCCCATCCAACCAGCCGCCAGGAGTGTCTCCTCCGATTGCACCAGCTAAATGCGTATCCATATTTTGTCTGTCTTCAGTGCATGCCAGTCCACTATGCGGTTTAAGTGTGTTGCCCTGTAGGAGGTTAATATTGAGGGGAGTCCCACTCCTCCTTGCGCTTTTGTCTTTAGTCTGGAAGGCTTAGATTGCCATATGAAACAGGAGATGGCTGTGTCAATGGTGCGGAAGAACGTCGGAATTCGTATCGGGAGTGTCTGGAAGAGGTACAGCAGGCGCGGTAGTAGGTTAATTTTAATAGCGTTCATTCTGCCAAACCACGACACACATAGGCTAGCCCAACGTGTTGGGTCTTGTTTCAGCGTGAGTAGCATTGGGGCAAAGTTGTGCTGGGACAAGTCCTTAGAGAGCCATATGCCCAAGTATTTAAGTTACGTCCTGCACCATGCGAACTTGAACTGAGTTTGTAGGTGGGTGATTTCAGGTTCCATCAGTGAGATGGGCATGGCTTCTGACTTATCTGCATTCAATTTCATGTTAGATATGAGCCCGTACTCCGTGAAGGCTTGCAGCAGATTCGGAATGGAGACCAAGGGTTCGCTGATGAAGAACAGCATATCATCAGCGTATGCTGCCCCCTTGTGCGTCGTGCCCTTCAGGTTATACCCCCCTATTTCCCCATCCTGTCTGACCGCCCCCAGGAATGGTTCCAGCGAGAGGGCAAACAGGAGGGGGGAGAGCGGGGCAGCCCTGTCTCGTCCCATTTCCTATTACAACTGCAGCGGAGAGAGCGCCGTTGACCCGTACCCTTGCGATTAGGGTCGTGTAGAGGGAGAGAATCCAGGTCATCAGGTGCGGTCCGAAACCCATAGCCTGTAGCGTGGCCTTCATATACCTCCAGTCCACCCGATCAAAAGCCTTCTCTGTGTCGGTGGAGAGATATACGAGCTTCTGTGTGGAGCTCCCAGCCGTGTAAATTATGTTTAATGCACGTATGGGGTTGTCCCTAGCTTCTCGGCCAGGGATGAAGCCAACCTGGTCGGGGTCCACCAGTTCCGGGAGCGCGTTACTGATGCGGGTGGCCAGTATCTTCGTGAAGAGCTCTAGATCCGCATGGCTGGGTCTTTGCCTTCCTTTGGGATGACGGCTATCGTCGCTGCTAGGGAATCCCGTGGGAGCATCCCTCCTTCCAGTAAGGAGTTAATGCCAGTAAGGAATCTTGGCAGCAGCACATCCCAAACTCCTTGAGATATTTGACCGGCAATCCGTCTGGGCCTGGGGCTTTGTTAAGCTTTAATCCTTTCAGCGCCGCCTTTAGCTCCTCCAGCGAAATGGGCGTTTCCAGTTCCTCTGCTGCCTCCTGGTTAAGCGTCTTAGTGACATGCTCCCGCAAGTACTCCGACATCCGCAATTCCCTACGGTGTATCGATTATGGGGTAGTCACGATGGGTAGGTTGTATAAGGTCTCATAGAAATCCCGGAAGGATTCCACTATTTTATCCGGCATCTGGGTTGTTGTCTGTTCTTTAGTTCTGATTTTGGTGATGTGACACATGTGCCTCCTCCTTTGGAGCATTCTGGCTAGTAGGCAGCCGCATTTATCAGAGTATTCATAAAAGAAGTGGTGGGACCGGCGGATAGTATATTGCAGTTTCCGCTGTAAGATGTCATGTAATGTCTTCCTGGCGTCCAGTAGGGCCTTGTAGTCCTCTTCGGACTGCGTGGCCTTATGCGCCTCCTCCAGTTCTGAGATCTGTTTGTAGAGCTCCTCTGTGCGCCTCCGCTGCTCTTTCTTCCTTTGGGTGCATATTTTGATTAGCATTCCCCGGATTACGCACTTATGTGCCTCCCAGAGGGTGAGGGCTGGCATGTCAGGGGATTCACTTTCGTCGAAGAATGTTGTTAGCATCGTTCGGAGTTCCGTGACGGTGGTAGCGTCCATCAGTATGCATTCTTTCATACTCCATTGTCGGGTTCTGGGCCGGAACAAGGGGGACTTGATGCATGTCAATACAGGGCAGTGATCGGACCAGCCCAGTGGGCGAATCTCAGACGAGACGACCAGATGGAGGAGCTCCTGTGCCATGAAGATATAATCCAGCCTGCTATACCTTTTGTGTACCGGAGAGTAGTAGGTGTAATCTCTATCACCCTCCAACAGTCCACTAGGCCTGCCCTGCGTAGTGTCTCTCTGATGTCTCTCAGTCCGTGTGGCGGATAAGAGCTGACTCCTCTGGCTGGGCTCGAGCGCCGGGCTCGAGCGCCACGTTCAGATCACCCGCGGCCACCAATAGGCCGTCGCGAAATCTGTCGAGTTTGTTCAGCGTGTTCTTGATGAATCTATGTTGTCTGGTATAAGGAGCATAGATACTCGCGAAGGTGTACATGTTTTCGGCGATAGTGCCTTTAATAAAAAGGAAACGTCCCATGGGGTCCGCCTGTGCCTGCGTGCATTTGAACTGCACATTGCTTGCCAACGATATTGCGACTCCAGCTTTTTTGGCTGTTTAGTGGTTCGCGAAGAAGCCCTGGGCATATCTGGTGTCTGTCAAGTTCGGGTCCAGGTCCCCTCAGAAGTGGGTTTCCTATAGGAACGCGATTGATACCCATTCTGTCCACAGGGTGCGTAGCAAATGTGACCTCCGCTCGGGAGTGTTCAGACCTCGGACGTTGTTGGACCACAGCTAGGGGTGGGCGGGGGGGGGGCGGGATGGGGGAGGGAAAGAATGGTGTCAGGTCAACACTGGGGGGAAGGCCTGCGTTTGGCCATGAGTATAGACCCGTTAACGGGTTTACATAGACTTGACACCTGTGGTGGGGGCGTCGTGCAGGGTCCCTTCCAGGGGTTGTTCTGCACTCCCTCCACCAGTTCGGGGAGGATGTCCGTCTGTGGGTGCCCGACCTAGACTGCACCTGCGCAGGAGCTGCTGTGTTTATCGTTTACCCTGCTGTCGGGTAATAAGCAGGTTCAAGGTGAGTTCTCAGAGAGAGTGGATCTAAAGTTTTCGTGTATTTAGTGTGGTGCTTTGTCCGATCCCCCTGGCCGAAAAGTAGTTATGGCTAAGGAGGGAAAAAGTGTCCGGAAGCTGTACATTGGTACAGGGTGTCAGTATCGACTTGTGGTCCGTCGTCAGTGGGGAGAGCTGGGAGTCATTAGGATGGGGTCTACAGTCTCCCTTGGGTCCTGGTCCTTCGGCTCTCTTTATCTTTGGTAGGGTGGGCATGGGTCCCTATTCCCAGTCGTGGGGGTGCAATGAAGGGGTCGGGGCCCAGGCCTCCGGTGTAGGGTGACCCTTGGGTTGTGGTGGCTACCTACTGTTTAGTGCGCTAGCTCAGGGTGGGTCACTCACGTCAGTGTCTGCTATCTCATTATTCATTTTTCACTTGAAAAGTAGTTCGCTATAATTTAATGTGTAATCCAATTTCATCTTGGGCTTTATTTTGGACTAGCTGGAATTCAGACTTGACCCATGCATTTATAATGCATAATGCAGGTTTTCATGCATCTCTGCCAATTTGGATGGTCAGGTGGTTTGAGAAATGCAATTGAAGTTCCTTGGTGAATGAGTAGCCCCAGGTGTTTTTATTTTTTTAAACACATTTTTGGCAGTATTAAACTGAATTATAAGAATCCATCTACAGTAATAATTTTAATGATACTGGCTGCAATCTACAACAGGGCTTACAGCAATTATGGGACACCTTGCGAAATCATGTAATGGGGGCCCTCTGAGACACACACACTCCCACACATTCTCACACATTCTCACACATTCAAACTCAGACACATACACATTCATAGTGTATGCATGTGTATATCTTTCTCAGATACACACTTACATATATATGTATTCCCACAAAACACAGATACACATACGCAAATACACACTGCCAAACAAAAATATTTGCACACAGATATACACTGCTAGGCACACGGACACACACAGACAAAGACTCACTGATCTACACAAATATTTTAGCCATGCTCTTATTGCCATACATTTGTGTGCAAGAAGGTGGCTTCCCTAGGGTTGTTGCAAATAGCTTGTTGGCTTTGTACGGCGACACCTTTCCAAGACGTGCAAGACTTTACATAAATAGTTTTATGGATTGGTAGAATTTTACTTTCCATTCTTTTATTCTGCTTCTCCTGTGTGTTTTTATTATTTTATTTTTTTAAGATTTCGTCTTACTGCAGTGATATTGTCAATGGAAAAGAAAGAAAATGGGGAAAATCTCCTGAGTAGAGATCCCCCATTGGGGTAAAAAATGGTAAATAGGCTGTGACAAAAAATACAACAGACCACAATTAATGAGGAAGAGATACTATAGTAGATACCATATAGTGATGGTAGGATGGCTATATATCTAATAGGTAAACCAACATGCTATATTTATTTGCCTAAACTGTATTACCCAGAAACATTCATATCCATCAATAAATGGCAGAATAGTACTAACGACAGACTATATACCAATTAAATATATAGCCATCGTACCGTGACTATATGGTATCTACTATAGTATCTCTTCCTCATTAATTGTTATATGTATTTTTTGTCACAGCCCATTTACCATATTTTACCCCAATGGGGATCTCTCCTCAGGAGACTTTCCCCATTTTCTTTCTTTTCTAATTTTATTAGGATTCATGCCCAGAGTGGGTAGGTACCACTCACACTGACCACCCCTGACTGGGATATCTCCCATACAGGGGTTATTAGATATTTCTCCGTTGACTTTGTCAATGGCCTGATGATGATAAAATTCTACACACGCACAAATAAATAAATTGCATCAAAATAAATGTTGATGCATATTTTGTATGATTCTATGTAGTGGTCACGAATATTCACTACAGAGAAAAAAAAAAAACTAAATTGCAAAATGTATCCTCTGCAGAGTGTTTTAATTGCCTTACCTCATTACCTTACTAGGACATACTTGAAAATGAGAGAAATCTAAATGTATCCATCCTGGTAAAATATTTTATAAATAAATAAATTGTCTACCCCCTTGCAGCAAATACAAAAAAATCGCAGTCAAGCACAACCACAAGCAAACCAGAGAAATCATCCTTAGTTACCACTCATCGTGTGTGTTACTGGCTAGCACTGCCAGGTGCCACTATGATTGATTGGCGATAAATAATTTACAGACTCAAACAATAGTAGTTTTACAACAAAAAAAAAGAAAATGAGACTTCAGTTCTTGTTAAATATCTATGCAGGCAGAATATTTTCTTTTCATGCAAGGCTGATTGCATTTACTATGTTATTTTATAAAGTGAGAATTGTCCGATATTCAAAGTATATTTTAAATTTGAGGCCAAAATAACGGATTTAGAAAAATCCTCTAAATTTTGCTATTCTTCCAATTTGGCTACTTCAACTACTAAACTTTGAAATTCCATTTGAATACTCTCTTTAACCCCTTAAGGACCAAACTTCTGTAATAAAAGGGAATCATGACATGTCACACATGTCATGTGTCCTTAAGGGGTTAATTAGCAATTTAACACTGTGTATGTGATTTATTCACTAAACTGTTACTAGAAATGAATTGAAAACCAAATTGCAAAATTTTAACTAAAATGAAACATTCATTCTGTTATAGACACAGTTTTGCTATTTTAGCGTTACATTTTCAATTTGGTTTTCTATTCACCCTGATTCACTGTTTCATGGATAAACACTTGAGTAAGTCACAGTGGTGATGCCACTTTAAGTGAAAATGATTCATGCTGAATCACTGCCCTCTGTAAATTTAGATAAAAGTGGCGGAGCTGCCAAGGATTGTTAATGCAACTTGCCAGTTTAAAAATAAAAAAGGTTACGAATATAATGGAACAGATGTATATGTTATTCTAAATCGAATAAAATACAAATAAAAAAAAAAAAAAATAAAAAAGGTTAATTTCTCGCAATTCTCCATAACAATCCATAACCATCCATGTTTTAGATACGATAATACAAGCTTTGTAGCCAAAGAATTGCAATAATGCAAACTAAATTGCATTCAACAGTCATGTAAAAATAATGAAATGGCACGTGCTTCAAGAATAGACCATGCTGCATTTCACCTCCAAAATTAGCCTTTCTCAGGCTTGATAAAGGCTCTTTTGGAGCTGCAACGTTGCCTGCACTGTACAGTTATCACAATTTCCATCCATATTTCTACAGTAGATGAGATTATTTGTTCCAAATTTGAATTGTTTTCCTTTGTAAATTAACATCTGCAGTGGATGCCATGTGCTGCAATTTTTTGACCTGGTACCCTTCCAATGTAATTCGTCAAACAATTTTGAGAGCAGGAAGTTAATTCATGGAGCTGTCATTGGCTCTCTTTAGCTAAACCATGCAATGCATAGCCAGCTTAATGACTGAGAATGTCATCTGATCATGTTCAGCCAGTAAGACAAGTTCTGCAATGCTGGGTTTAGATTAAGGGGGACACTAGTCACCAAAACACCTTTAGCTTAAAGGACCACTCTAGGCACCCAGACGACTTCAGCTTAATGAAGTGGTCTGGGTGCCAGGTACCTCTAGGATTAACCCTTTTTTTTATAAACATAGCAGTTTCAGAGAAACTGCTATGTTTATAATGAGGGTTAATCCAGCCTCCAAATCCTCTAGTGGCTGTCTCACTGACAGCCGCTAGAGGCGCTTGCGTGATTCTCACTGTGAAAATCACAGTGAGAGCACGCAAGCGTCCATAGGAAAGCATTGTAAATGCTTTCCTATGCGACCGGCTGAATGCGAGCGCGGCTCCTGCCGCGCATGCGCATTCAGCCGATGACGTCGCGATCAAGATGGAGAGGAGGAGGAAAGCTCCCCGCCCGGCGCTGGAAAAAGAGGTAAGTTTAACCCCTTCCTCTCTCCAGAGCCCGGCGGGAGGGGGTCCCTGAGGGTGGGGGCACCCTCAGGGCACTCTAGTGCCAGGAAAACGAGTATGTTTTCCTGGCACTAGAGTGGTCCTTTAATGAAACCGTTTTGGTGTATAGAACATGCCCCTCCAGCCTCACTGCTCAATTCTCTGCCATTTAGGAGTTAAATCACTGTGTTTATGAACCTTAGTCACACCTCCCGGCATGTGACTTGCATAGCCTTCCTAAACACTTCCTGTAAAGAGTCATCTAAAGTTTATCCTTCCTTTATTGCAAGTTCTGTTTAATTTAGATTTTCTTATTCTTTGCTAAATTAATAGCTTGCTAGACCCTGCAAGAGCCTCCTGTATGTGATTTAAAGTTTAATTTACAGAGCAAGAGATAACATTTTTTACATCTGATTGAAAGTGAATTTTTTTTTTGTCAATCATTGCCAGGGAAGATGTGGCAAGGGCTGCATAAACAGAAATACAAGTGATTTAACTCCTAAATGGCAGTGAATTTAGCAGTACAACCTGAGAGACATGATCTATGCACTAAAACTGCTTCATTAACCCCTTAAGGCAGGGGCGTACCTAGAGCATTTGGCACCCCTCCACCCCCCAACTTTAAAATGTAAAAAGCAACCACAATTTCTTTTTTTTTATGTATTTAGCACTAAGCAGTGTTTATGCTTTTAAATGTAAGCATGTTTTTGTATGGAGTATGTTTGAGTGAATGTAGGATGTGTGTCTGTATGTGGTGTTGGCGTTTGAATGCAGGCATGCATTTTTATGTAGTGTGGTTTTTGAAGGCAGTGGTGTGGTTATATATAATGGTGACGTTGAAATGCAGGGTTGTATTTGTGTGTAGTGTTGGCGAGATTCAGAGATATATACACATACACACACCTAAATACACACTGACACACATGCAGATACATAGACACATAGGAACAATATATAGGGGGTAAGATACCACAATCCAAACTGGGGGGGGGGGGGGGCACTAAAACTTTTCACTAAGGGATTGGCAGCATGCAGTGCACGTTGGCATCAGTCAACAAATTTGCATATAATTCACATTAGCCACCCAGATTTCTTGTTCGTGGGCTAGCTGACACCTCTTAACGTCGATCTTTGTTTATCAGATAACTCGCTTATTTGCTCTGCTTATGTGGGATTGCCATATTTAGGGACACCAAATAAGGATAAGGGAGCTATCTGCTAAACAGAACCCTAATTTGGTATCTTTAAATATGGAAATCTCACATAAGGACACCAATTTAGAGAATTATCAACTAAACAGCTAAAAGATGAATTAAAAAAAAAAAACTTTTCCTAATTTCAGTTGTTTAGTAGATAACGCCCTTATTTGTTATCCTTATGTGGGATTGCAATATTTAAGGACACCAAATAAGGGAGCTATGTACCAAACACATACACATTTATATACACACACAATAACACAATAGGTGTATGTCTGTGTGTATATCTGTGATTGTGTGTATGTATATATATATATATATATATACGTGTGTATGTATGTGATGTTTGCGTGTGTATATCTAATTATGTGTGTTTGTAATTGTATGTGTGTGGGTCTGTGATTGTGTATGTCTGTGTTTATGTGTGTGGTTGCGTGTGTATCTCTGTAGTTAAGTGTGTTGTGTGTGTGTATATATATATGTGTGTGTGTGTGTGTATATATATATATATATATATATATATATATATATATATATATATACATACACACACACATAATTAGATATACACACGCAAACATCACATACATGCACACATTTAATAATTAAGAGGTCCACCCAGCCTCCCTACCTTGCTCTGGGAGGGCTAGAGTGGATCCTCAGTCCCTGGTAGTCAGTGGTTGCTGCTGGGATCTCTGTGCTCTTCATGCACACGTCCCTTGCACATCCTGTAATATGACGCCGATGCTTGGATGATATGTGCCGACTCACTGCAGGGCGAAGACAGACAGATACAGTCAGATGTACACAGTTATACGCATATACTGTCAAATACAGCCACATGCACACCGTACCAAACACAGTCACTTGCACACTGTCAAACGCACAGCTGCAGGCAGACAGTAACACACACAGTTACAGACCGACAGTCACACACACACACAGTCTCACACACACACAATTACAGGCAGACTGTAACATAGTTACAGGCAGCACACAGTCACACACACTCAGTGACATGCAGACAGTCCCAGGTAGACAATCACAGGCAGACATTCATACATACAGGCACAGGCAGACAGTCACACACACAGTCACCAAAAGTCAGTCTCATGCACAGTCACAGGCAGGCAGTCACACTCAGTCCCAGGTAAACTGTCACAGGCAGACATTCACACACACAGGCACAGGCAGACAGTCACAGACGCAGTCACAGGTAGACAGCCACAGGCAGACATTCACACACAGTCACAGCCACAGGCAGACATTCACACACAGTCACAGCCACAGGCAGACATTCACACACAGTCACAGATAGCCACAGGCAGACATTCACACACAGTCACAGATAGCCACAGGCAGACATTCACACACAGTCACAGATAGCCACAGGCAGACATTCACACACAGTCACAGATAGCCACAGGCAGACATTCACACACAGTCACAGATAGCCACAGGCAGACATTCACACACAGTCACAGATAGCCACAGGCAGACATTCACACACAGTCACAGATAGCCACAGGCAGACATTCACACACAGTCACAGATAGCCACAGGCAGACATTCACACACAGTCACAGATAGCCACAGGCAGACATTCACACACAGTCACAGATAGCCACAGGCAGACATTCACACACAGTCACAGATAGCCACAGGCAGACATTCACACACAGTCACAGATAGCCACAGGCAGACATTCACACACAGTCACAGATAGCCACAGGCAGACATTCACACACAGTCACAGATAGCCACAGGCAGACATTCACACACAGTCACAGATAGCCACAGGCAGACATTCACACACAGTCACAGATAGCCACAGGCAGACATTCACACACAGTCACAGATAGCCACAGGCAGACATTCACACACAGTCACAGATAGCCACAGGCAGACATTCACACACAGTCACAGATAGCCACAGGCAGACATTCACACACAGTCACAGATAGCCACAGGCAGACATTCACACACAGTCACAGATAGCCACAGGCAGACATTCACACACAGTCACAGGCAGTGGCGTACGTACCGCGGTCGCAGCTGCGACCGGGCCCGGCACTCCAGGGGGCTCGGCCGCCCTGCGGCCCCCCGCGACCGGGTAGCAGCTGCCATGCTTTGCGGCCCCGGCGGCAAACCGCCGGGGCCGCATGTTAAGGGTCCATCGGGTGGCCCATGCTGTCAGGGCCACCCGATGGACATGGATTGTAAGGGGGCCCGGTCTGCGCTGAGCGCTTTAAGAGCGCGACCGGACCCCCTGTGATGAGATCATCACACGCTGGGAGGAAGTGACCGCACGTCACTCCTCCCAGCATACTGAGAGCCCGCGCGGGAGGAAACAGAAAGGAGGAGGGAGTCAGAGTGAGAACTCTGACTCCTATCAGGCTGAGCCACCACTGGACCCCAGGGAAGTCACACATGGTAGGAAACATTTTGTGTCTCTGTATGTGTGTATGTATGTGTGTCTGTGTCTCTGTATGTGTGTATGTATGTGTGTCTGTCTCTCTGTGTGTGTATCCGTATGTATGTCTGTGTGTGTGTGTCTGTGTCTCTGTATGTGTGTCTGTCTCTCTGTGTGTGTGTGTGTATCCGTATGTATGTCTGTGACTCTGTGTTTGTATGTATGTGTGTGTCTCTGTGTGTATGTTTGTCTGTGTCTTTGTCTCTGTATGTGTGTGTGTGTATGTGTCTCTGTATGTATGTGTCTGCATGTGTGTATGTATGTGTCTGTTGGGGGTGTGTGAATGTGTTTGTGTCTGTATGTATGTGTCGGGGGGGGAAGGACCCACAGTCAGGGGGGAGAGGGTCAGGGTAGGGGGGGGGGACACGGATCAGATTCGCCACTGGTCACAGGCAGACATTCACACACAGTCACAGATAGTCACAGGCAGACATTCACACACAGTCACAGACAGTCAAAGGCAGGGATTCACACTCACAGACAGTCACAAGCAGTTTCACACACACAGTCACAGACAGTCAAAGGCAGGGATTCACACACACAGTCACAAGCAGTTTCACACACACACACACACACACACACACACACACTCACACTCACACTCACACTCACACTCACACTCACACTCACACTCACACTCACACTCACACTCACACTCACACTCACACTCACACTCTCTCTCTCTCTCTCTCTCTCTCTCTCTCTCTCTCTCTCTCTCACACTTACTTACTTACTTACTTACTTACTTACTTACTTACTTACTTACTTACTTACTGGTGGAGGAGTCCAGTCAGTGAGTCCCTGGGGTGTTGGAGTTGGGGAAGCAGGGCCTCCTTCCTGCTTCCCCTCAGTGTGCTGTAGTGAAAGGCAGCAAATGGAGGCTGGCTGTAGCTCCGCCCCCGCATCCGGTTTGGCTCCGCCCCCATTTCTCCGTGCAGTACACTGTACTGCTGAATTCCCAGCCCCTGCGTGTGTGAGCTGTGTGGCTCCCGGCGCCCTGTGCAGCCACACAGCTCACAGAGTCACAAGCCCTGGAGGCACCCCCTTACCTGGAGGCACCCCCTTACCTGGAGGCACCCCCCTAACTGGTGGCACCTGGGGCGGACCGCACCCCCCGCCCCCCCCTTAGTACGCCACTGCCTTAAGGACACCACTTCTGGAATAAAAGGGAATCATGGTGGAATATTTCCATCATCTGTCCTTAAGGGGTTAAGCTAAAGTTGTTTAGGTGACTATAGTATTCCTTTAATGCAAAGCACTTCTGGCTCTCATGGAAGAGGTGAATGACTCATGCATTGGTGAATACCTACATTTGGGTTGCCAGGGCACTTATAGACTTGTGGCACCATCTTTTTATTTATTTATTTTATTCTGTAATATTCAGCCGTAATACTCACCATTATTTCATGTGAAGTCTTTGATTGTAGGAAACTGATTTAAAATTCACAACCAATTATGGTAGAGGTTTCATAAGTCACAAGCTGTGACACCTATCATTTTAAATGTGTGTTCACTTCACCATAGCAAAACAGTCCACTAATTTTAAAATCTGCAAAATGGTAGTAGGGCTATCGGAAGCAGAATAAAACCTTCCTGGCTGTCTGTAATAGCTAGGTAGGTGTTTCTGCCCCCCCTTATAGAAATGCTATATTAATGTTTGTTGAAATCTGCACTTTAATAAACTGTCTAAATATGACATCCAATGGAATGATATCCAATGGAAGAGTGCCTGTACACTCCCTTTATTTGTAAATATGACAAACTCTAGACACATAAAGAGCTTCTGCTTTATACATGTGGAGTGTTCCTTTAAGGTTCAGTTAGCTGACTTAGTTCCACAATATAGACCATGATTGTTTAGTAGGAAATGATACTGTAAACACACCAAAAAACACCAGTGGAAGAAATACATGAAAGGATATAAAATTATATTTACCATTTCCAAACTAAAAATGTAGACATTAAAAACTTCTATGAATACAGTGGAGTCTCCATGATTCATCCTGGGAGGGGGGCACATAAGGTGCCAGGGACAAAAGTAGGGGGGCAATTATAAAGTGTGTGTGTGTGTGTGTGTGTGTGTATATATATATATATAATACACACACACACAGACTGACGGCTCGCTCTCTCCCACCCCCCTTACCCACACACACAGACTGAACCACATACACTGCTATAATAAATTGAATCTTGCACTCAATCCGAATACACAAAATCGGTCTAGCCAACATATTACTCCCCAGCTCTGTAAGATCATAGCCTCCCATACCCTTAATTCACTCTATGCCCAGGCCAGGGTTCCATAGTGATAAGTGGATTCCTAGTTTATGGAAACCAGAAGCCTTACTTACTGGTTTCTCCTGGCTTGTTCCCAAATTCTAGAATAAACTTGTGTTTTATAATTGTTTTCAAGTGCTCATATTTGGGATTCTAATTACTACTATTTTACTAATCAAGACTCTCTTCCACATGTTTAAATTAAATAATACATATGTAATGTTTTTCTATTTCCTTATTTAGTTTTGAAGATTTCAAATGCATTAACATTTTGTACTCTGTCTTGGGTCAGTCATATTCCTGTTAACTATGTAACTGGCAGTCAAAGCACACATCTTTTTTGGCTTAGACCAATATTTGTGAACCCAGAGCTAACCTCTGTTGGCATGAATGTGATGTCTAGTGGAATGTGTGGGCTTTTTATATACAAGTGCAGAATGTGTCAGAACAGTGTTAGGAAAAGCAGAATGTTCCAGTAAATAAGAGCAGCAGACAGAGACCTTTTATGAACATGCTGTTTTTGTGACCTTCAGGCATTGCAGAGGCTGGCAGGTCAGTACCTCAAACGAGATTGGCAACGTGGGAAAAATGAGACCAGTGAATGCAAGTAAGCAAAACAAAAAAAGTAAGTATAAATTATTGCTATTGCATGTAAATAATTGTATGGCCCACTTGACAGCCACTAGAGGTGGACTCAGGCAGCAATGAACCACTATATAAAGATTTAATGGTTCTATTGTCCCTTTCAGGACATATACATACTGGCTATAAGCATCTAACCTCTTGCAACTCAAAGATCCTGGCTGTCTAACCCCACAAAAAAAAGACTTAAACGTACTGCACAACTGGATACCCCTGTTTCTTTGTTTTTTATATATGCGAATACCCGGAGACATTAGGACGCACCCACCCTTACTGAAAAGTCTACTCATCTATATCCTATCAAGCATTGTTGCTCTAGTGAGACTCTTTTGGACTATTTCACTTTATTTTACTTTTCTGCTGGCGCAGCCCTACCCAATCTCTTTGTATTGTCTCATCTATTGAAGAATTTGAGGGGTCTCCTTTGTTTGGGTTGCTGCATATTGTTTGTAAATTAACGCGGATTTCCTTTTGTTTTCTGTAAAACCTTAAATGTCAGAGAAATTGCAATGTTTACATTGCAGGGTTAAGACAACCTCAAGTGGCTGTCTTCCAGAAAACTACTAGAGGTGCTTTGTGGACGGCTAGCATCTTCAAAATCCACACAGGAAATCATTGAATGCTTTCCTATGGGGAAATTCTAAACTATGTGCAGCGCTCACTTTCCATGCACATTAGGTTCCCCATCGGCGTTGGAGGAGGAATGAAGAGATCGACCTTAGAGTACAGTTTTGTATTTTTTATAGTGTTCCTTTAAGTCCAACCACACACTATGGAAAGTCCCAACTATATTGTCTCTGTAATTGGCACTAATGAAAAGTGGGGAAGCTTACGTTACAAGTATATTTACTATTTTGTTAGAAAATATAATAATTTTTGGCTTAACATGGAGTGGCATCTGGACCGCAACTGTTGGCCATGTACAACACTTTGGGTTGGTGAGTGGTCCAGTGCAGTCTGGATCCTACTGTGCTGTTGTTGATGCCTGGGGATGATTGAGTGTGCATGTGTGTGTGTATCGCAATGCAAGCTGGATTAAAACACCCGTGCTTTATTTTTAAGGCTACTTTTGCATTACTATTGCAGGTGGGAGACATTTTTAAATTTCACAGCTTGGGAAATGTTTTCCTTAGTTTAATTGGAATTTGTAAGACAATTGATTCTCAAGTCATTAGTTGCAGATGTCTTTTTAATAAAACATTTTCATAAACAGATGGATGTACAAAAGTTTGCAGCACTGCATAGTCGTATCCTTTGTAGAAAATAGCTGCTGTATACTTTTAGACTAGACATGAGCTGCCAAAAATTACACATTCTTTTCCAAAATGTCATTTATGATACAGGTCAAGGGAGCTAAAACAATGTTTGTTTTTGTTGTGCAACAATAAAGAAAATAAATAGTCAGTTGCAGTTGAGTAATTCCTCCTGCAGGACTAAATCTAGGAGTCACTCATTTTGAAAGTGTATAATTTATTTGTTATCAAAGTTAGTTTTCAATATATTCAGACATAAACAGTAGATGGTGCATACAAGCAGTATGCATGGGATACCAAAGGAAAAGTATAACAATTAGACAAAACACAAGGTGTGATGAATTGCTCACAAGGAGTAACAATGCAGACACAATCCATCAGGGATCATTGTATGTGTGCATTACATATTAATACAACGTATTAATACAACCCTACTTGGCACAGTGTAGCCACTGTGGGCGGCACTCCAAGACTGTCTTTGAGTAGAGCAAGTGCAAGGTTGTGACCATAGCCAGCTCCACATACGAAAAATGGGTATTCGATTTTGCGTGCTGAATAGCTGTGTAGGCTACCTTAGGGTACTGTTCTGGCCAGGGGGACTGTTACGATTGCCCCCTGTCTAGCAGGAGGGTTGATCGCTTGGATGTCCTGGTTCCCGGCTTGAAGAGTAGAATGGAGCGATACTCGGTAGAGACCTGTAAGTGTAGAATCTCCCCCTAGCTATGGTGCAGCTAGGATATTCTTTCCCCCCACAAAACGAGTCGAGGCTGCGAATTGAGGGTCAAAATGAGAACTGAGGACTGGGATGCCCAGCCTGCTTTTTATTGGCAATACATACAAAGAGGACACTCCCAAGGGGAGGCATAAAATACCCAATCATATATTGGGTTCAACCCACATGTCCCCTCCCCTCAGATAACCAAGTAACACAATTATATTACACATACTTTTGTCCACATTCTGGATGTACCCCAAAACCAGGGGGTACACCCATACACCCTGCATCGCTAGATAGATCTTGTTCTGGAGGCCAACATATCCAAAAACTGGTTGGATCGAATGAGCGGTTCGGGAGTTAGGGGCTCCTAAAGTTTAGACCGACCGCACGGACTTTTCAGCCGAAAATAGTTCCATACGTTTAGGCCTTGCGGTCGGTCTTCGTTCGGACGGTAAAAACCCCACAACCCTTTGTCTTCCGTAGTCCTTCCTGGGGTCGCTGTAATCCCCAGGTGCAGGGCAAGTGCTTTACTGAACGGTGAATAGTTCGGTATGTCCAACACTGAGTTCTGTGATCCTGGAGGTCTCAGCGGTGTTCGCCTAGGTGGGTCTCCGTTTTTGGTTCCAGATGATTCTGGGCGACCACCGCTGATTGTAGGTAAGATGGCCGCGACCACGTGCAAAAGTCCCGAAATGGCGGCCACCTCTAGGTGTACATAGCGGGTTCGGGCTGGACCATACGAGGACTGTAAATTCGTCAGAACAGTGTCCAAAGCACCAAAAGTATGGGACCGAATAAATCTTTTATAACAGGGGACAACAGTAATGTAACAGGGACCATATCCTCTCCACTGTCATTTGCCAGAATTCTGTGAAAGTGGCCATACATTCATTGAAGCAATTTGTAAGCAGCGTAACTACTTATTCCTGCATAGAGGGAATTTTCTGGCTCTTCCATTTAAGAGTTATTAAATTTTTAGGTTCTATGATCACGTGAGTTGCTTGGGCTCGCTGGTAAAAGGAAAAGGGGGAAAGGGTAGGCTATGCACATGTAAATTGCAGCCGACAAAAGGAGGGTCAATTCACATAAGCAATTAAGTCTCGGACCTGAGTACACAATTTTTGGAGAAGGGGACAAGCCCATGGAATAAGTCTAGATGTTCCTGTCAGCTGAAGGCAGCTCTAACAGGCAGGAGTGGTAGTATTATATACTTTATGTAATCTATTTGGTGTCCAATACCATCTGTCAAAAGATTTCCTAAGTTCCTCAATTTGGTTATAGCACCATGTGATGCCTTTCAAGCTATTAAGCAACTTGATCTACTAATCTGCATCATTCTCCACTCCACAGTCCCTCTCAAATTGTAGCATATAAGCAGGTATCTTTCAGTGTGGAAAGAAGGAGGGGGTGATATTGGTAGCGTTCGGAAGACAATAATTTTGGGACCACCATAATTTTGACTGCATGTTTGAACGCTGCCCATGAGATCATCAGGTGCTTCCATGGAGGTGTCTCCTGGTCTGTTTGAAAAGGAGAACATTGTTATTTTTTTGGTAAGATGGCTATTGATTTGGTAATCCACGTCTGTAAGCAAGTCAGATAATCCATACATTCAAACCACTGGTAAGGCCTGCATTTTTCTATTAAGCGTATAGTATATAAGCTTTCCAAAGTTGTCCAGAAGAGAGGCCAGAGGAGAAAGAGAGAGAAAATATAGTCTGTGAACAGACACTTTGTGCTCTGTTGTCAACTTTCAAGTCATGGATTCTAGGATATGCTTGAATACACTGTGCTACTGATTCAAGTGAGAGAACAAATATTAGCAATAAGAGAGGACAACCCTGCCTACATTCACACTTATTTTAACACATTTGACAATATTTAAGGAGCTTTGGATAGATTGCTATCAACCAGGCAGTTTACTTCAAACCAGCTCTAAATATAGCTAATCATTTGTGTAACTGGCATGGTACGTATACGTTATAACCAGTAATTTTGGTTTACAGTTGTGAATAAACAGTAGGCAGTGGCAAATGGAATCTATAGAAATGTAAACAGAAATCTAAAGAGTACACACTATGTGCTAATTTGCATGTTGTGACTCTGCTTTCCGGAAGGATCATAGCAACTAATTTCCAAATTGGCTCTTATCTTTTTATATTATCAATCTTTTTAGACTTATACCATTGTTTATCTGACTGTACTCCATACATTTGAAAGATTTTGCTCCTTTTTCCATCTTCCACCAGGAGTTGAGGCAGTATGTGGCTTTGTGAGTGCATACATTTTAACTTGTTGTGATTCACAGTTGCTGGCAAGTTAAGAAAAAGTCAATCTGTAACATTACCATTCATAATGAGGCTTGACTGCTGACCCATATACCCCCCACCGTTGCCACAATAACACACTGGACACCATTTAAAGTAGATTAGGGCAATGGCCACAGCTTTATTTAAAACATAGTAAACTCTTGATTCCTGTCAGCTGTTGAGTGAAAGCCCAACAGACCGTTCTCCATACTTAATCTCCAAGAGCCCAACACTAGCCATCAGCCTTGCGCCGACTGTAGTCTCCCCATGGTGACCTTTCGTCATACTCCTTCTTTTTGCTTACGCTGTGCAGGGAAAACCGCCAGCTGTGACAATAGGAAAAACACAAAGAGAAACCACACAACACACCACCACAAAACAACCAGAGATGGTGGGAAATTCAGTGAGGGGCTTTAAACCAGTGTTTCCCAACCCAGTCCTCAAGGCACACCTACCAGTCCAGGATTTAAGGATTACCCAGTTTTGTCTAAGGTGTTTTTTCTTTTTTTTCTAAAAACACCTTAGACAAAACTGGGTAATCCTTAAATCCTGGACTGGTAGGTGTGCCTTGAGGACTGGGTTGGGAAACACTGCTTTAAACCACTCCTGCTGACTGGTAAGACCCCTCCCCTGCTCTCCCATTATAACTCCTTCACCATTTGCAACATTGTTGCTAACTAACAACAGCCCACCATCCTGGCCAGCAGTCATGTTTCCCCTTTCCCTATTTGTCCAGGGGGATACTTAAAGTTTCAATGTCAAACTAATAGTGTTGTTGTTTTCAGACATTTTAATTAAGCCTATAGCAATTTTTAAAACTGTACACTATACCTTGTGACATTGAGCCACAAGAGCATGTTTGGAACCGTTGCACAGTGGTTTGGCAGTTTTTGTTATTTCCTTCCCCAAATGTCGCAGAATACTGGCAGCTTATCAGTTCAACCAAGGAAATGTTCTTATTGGCTGCTGGCCAATTTTTTTTCCTGTAAATTTCTGAGCAGTTTTAGCTCTACAGCCTTATTTTCAATGTTGATTAAATCTAAATTTACTGCTAGTTGAATATAATCTGTTTGGATAATTATTGTAAAAAGGTAAATGCTTTATACGGTTACGGTACAGCTTTAAGTTGCATTGATTTATTTGAACATCCCTTTACTAATGTTGGTTTGATTTACCTAGGAGTGTGTTTTCTGTGTGGAAGGCCACCGTTGAAGGTACTGCGTCGATCGGGCAGACTCGTGTTGCAGCTGCTGAGAACTATAAAAACTTAACCTCAGAAGCAGCCAAAACTGTTAGAACTGCAAAGGAACAGTTGTTAAAAAAGGTAAACATAACTGTTGCCACATTATGATGTTAATGGATTCCAAGTGTAAAGGTAGTCTTAAATATCATATGATTGTGTACTTTTTCTTAGGAGGATGTGTAAGGAAATATTTTGGCCTCAGTCTAAAACTGGAGTAATCAGTAAGCTTGTAGCCTGCTTGATAGTTGTGAATGTTTATAACATATATAATCTTATAATAAGATGAAGAGGATGACCAGGACATCACTCAATGATTACTTCTAAGTGACCACTGGTGAATTTGGACCCTAGCTACTCCGTTTTCACTGTCATTGGCCTGGATTTTCCTCAAAAGATGTCTAGCTTTTGTCTGACGATCACATCCATGTGGCTCACTTAGTTAGGTTGCAGTCCCTGCTAGTTATCTGGAGAAAAGGAGACCTATTATATACAGGTTTCCTACCTGTATACAGTTTCCTCACTCCTGGCACATTACACTAATACAACCAAGAATATACAACATGCACCTAGAATGAATAGCAAAATATATTATGCTGCTGTGTACAGTTCTCCAAATACAGAGCTAGAAAGCAATGTTGATCTAAAACAATAGATTGAATTTGTGAAGCTTTTCCTTCTACAGCTCAGCTTCCCTATGGCTTCTTCACTGTTGCAATGCAACACTCATGACACAGCTAGTCCAGGTATTCTTCAATCAAATGTAATATATGGTATAACAATTTATTTGTATCTGATTACAGCAAGGAACTGCCATGTATAACAGCTCAATGAAGTGGTCTGGGTGCCAGGTCCCCCAGATTGTAACCCTCTAGATATAAACCTAGCAATTTCAGAGAAACTGATATGTTTACATTGCAGGGTTAATCCAGCCTCTAGTGGCTGTCTTCCTGACAGCCGCTAGAGGCGCTTCTGCGACACTGAATGCGAAAATTGCATTCAGCATGCAGAACGTCCATAGGAAAGCATTGAAGAATGCTTTCCTATGGGCGTTTTTAATGTGGGAGCGGCTCTGGCTGCGCATTTCGCTCCACTCGGGAGCTGACGTCTGAGTGGGAGGAGAGGTCACCAGCGCCGAGGAAGCCTGGCGCTGGATTAAAGTAAGTAGCTGAAGGGGTTTTAACCCCTTTAGCCCAGTGGGAGGGGACCTAGGGGTTATATAGTGTCAGGAAAACAAGTTTGTTTTCCTGACACTATAGTGATCCTTTAAGTGCACATTTATAGCATTAACACTGCTCTAAAGACAGGACCTGGTGACTCAGGTGGTCACAAGCCTACATCACACACAAAGTGATAAAAAATAAACTGAGTCTGCTAAGCAAAGCAAATGAAACAGGTTTTATTTATTTATTTTTTCTCAGCACTTGTAAGTGGGAAAAAAATACAATTACAAATTTTTTAAGCTTTTAATGTTCTGTTTTGACAAATCTCTTAACCTTTAAAACAGTCTTGTAAGATAATTACAATAAACTTTCTTGAAACAAAAAAAAACTGCTAGGCATCTATCAGATCACTGTGATTGGTTGGCTTCCAAGCTAACCATTCAGTGTTCCTGCTTAGAATTCTCAATGAAGTGGTCTGGGTGCCATGTCCCCCCTAGGTTTTAACCCTTCAGATGTAAACATAGCAGTTTCAGAGAAACTGCTATGTTTACATTGCAGGGTTAATCCAACCTCTTGTGGCTGTCTTCCTGATAGCCGTTAGGGGCGCTTCTGTGACGCTGGATGCGAAATTCGCATCCAGTGTGCAGAACGTCCATAGGAAAGCATTGAGAAATGCTTTCCTATGGACTGTTTGAATGCGCGCGCGGCTCTTGCTGCGCATGCGCATTCTGCTCCATTCGGGAGCTGACGTCTGTGTGGGAGGAGAGGTCACCAAAGTCGAGGGTGCCCGGCGCTGGATTAATGTAAGTAACTGAAAGGGTTTTAACCCCTTCAGCACCACGGGAGGGGGGCCCTGAGGGTGGGGGGGTCCTAAGGATGCAATAGTGTCAGAAAAACGAGCTTGTTTTCCTAACACTATAGTGATCCTTTAATATAATGATCCTTTCATCAAGTTTTGAAAGAAATTAGATTGTTTTGAATGAAATATGAGAACAACGTATCCCTACCTTTGGTATAGGCCAGGATCCTTTAGCCATATAGATGCACCTTGGGTCAGACAGTGTTTGGAAATCTCTGTACAGTCTCTATGGTCTTCCCTGCTTGACTCCCTGCACAGTGCAGTGACTTAATCAGTCCGACTAACTGTCAAATTCAAACAGGGAGCTTGATCTCCACCCCATGTCAACTTTTTTCAACCTGCAGTTTTTATATAAGGAAAAGTAGTCCCTAATTTTTCTTATATAAAATTTTAGGAAAAAAAACTTTAAAAATATTTTTACATGTACCGTTTGTCTTGTTCTGTGTGTATTGGACAGTATAATTTCTAAAGCATAATACTTTGATTTGTCAGAGCTTAGATTAATTTTACTGTTCATATTTGGTATAAAATAAAATCTTTCTTTGTTCCAGAGTATGGAGCAACTTTTGAAAATTCAGAATGAACTTCTGGAGACTGTGAAAGAAGTAGGAAAAACGAAAAAACATTATGTCCAACTAGAACGCATTAGAGAGGTGGCCAAAGAGAAGGCAGCTGATGCAGAGGCACGGTATGAAAACTTTAACGTTATCTGGAAAAATAAGTTCCCAGTAGTAATGTTTGATGCTATTCTTGTGCTTTCAGATTTGTATATGAAGGGATTATAAAGCATAAGGGTGTGAAATGGCTATTGTGCTATGAATTATTACATTTAAAATAAAACACTGCATGTTTTCAGGAAAAATCTACTTGGTTCAATGATTGAAATGCTGAATTATGAATTAAAAGGCAAAGACCAATCTTCTTTAACTTATTTTTACTAATAACTGACACTGCACACACAAACTGCAATCTTTAGTTTTTCTGTTTACCGTTCGTTTTTTTGGTTTTTTTAAATGCATGTGTTCTATAATTAATCTTCAAACCGATATTGTGTTGTATTTAATACTTTGTAGCTAATTTGTGGCCTCTATTGGGATATTTATTCATATTTATAGGGGAATATTTACAGGTGAAGAAGAGCCTGCTGAAACAAATTTACAATCTATGAGGGTTTAAAGTAGACTGATATATCGTTCGGTGTCTTACCAAACAACACTGATACTGGTGAGGTGGTCTGGCCAGGGCTCGAACCTGGGTTTCCTGGTTCCCTGGTACCATTGCTCTAACGAGCAAATCTGCTCTGCTCTATCTACTATGCATTTAGTATCTATAGTATGTACAAATATGTTTAGATACTATAATTATATTATCATTTTTCTTTTCTTTAAATCTACTTTTCAAGGTAATGCCATGTTTCTGATTTTTTTTTTTTTTTTGTTCTTTGTGACATTGCAACTGTAGGTAAAGTGGACTCATGCAGAAAAGCATACTAAAAAACTATTGGATCAGGAACACAAACTTGTATTATTGACCTTGTAGTGTTAAAACCACAATAAAGCCCCCTTGTTCCCCTAAATATTGTCTGACCTTATCAGAAGTGATGTTCTGTGCCAATCACAATGCTTGTTCATTGGCCAATCAGCATCTCCTCATAGAGATGTATTGAATCAATGCATCTCTAGGTGGAATGTTCAGTGTCTCCATGCAAAGGGTGGAGACACTGAATGTAAGTGCTGCACACTGTGCAGCAATGCCCCTGAAAGCACATCTAATAGTAGTAGCCATATATGCAGTGGCCAGTGGAGGTATCCCTATGCTGCAATCTAAACACTGCCTCTTCTCTGGGAAAAAAAAGTGTTTATTGCATTATGCCTGGAGGGGCTGATTATGCTCACCAGAACAAATACAACAAGCTGTACTTTTTCTGTCAACTATAGTGTCCCTTTTAAAAAAAACATTTTTTTTCACATTTTTGAATAAAATATTTTTTACACATCCAGTGCAATTGATAAATAGTTCTCTAAATAGATTAATTAATCAGTCCTATTTGTTAAATGCCTAATATGGCTAGAATCAAAGTTCATTTTTTGGTAGTTAATGCTCACTTTACCAACTCCACTTAACACTATACCAGCCATACTCCTTACCACTCCTTACCACAAAACCCTACCCTTATTACTAAATCTAACCCAAATCCCACCCCTAACCCTAAGGATACCCTCCACTAATATAAATTCTTAGGGTTTGCCAGTAAAAACTGTATAGAGTGTTCTGTGACTACCATCTGCTGGTTGTTTCTATAATGGTATTCTGTGTAAGTATGGATTACATGTTCATTGGTGCTCGGCTTTACCAGCATGGGGAAAGGCAGGGAGACCCTGCCAGGGTCTATTTAGACCCTGAGGTTCTATCTTCACAAGCTTGCAGCCCAGAAGCACTGAGATTGAGTTCAATTCCTTGGCGGCATTGTCTAGGATGGAGTTAACTGGTTTAATCAGTACTGACTTCCAGCGCTGTATACAGCTTATCTTAGCCATGGTGAAAAGGTGAGTAAAATCACATTTCCTATTCAAGGGGGTTGGAGAACTAAATAGTTTAGTTTAATGCTTGTATTCCTGACATTACAGCGTTCCTTTAAGAAAATGTCACTGTCTTGAGGATTTTCCTTTTTTTGGCTGAAAAGTTAACAATATTTCTATTATTATGGTTACATGTGCGATATGTTAAGGGGGATTGTTATCATTATTTCCGGTCTAGTTCAGACAAATAATGCACTTATACCCTTTTACCACCAGCACTAAGTCACGCCTACTCTTGGAGTAGGGTGCGTTTGTGACCGTGAGTGCTTAAGGTTGCTTAAAGGGACAGTGTAGGCACTTTATCTGCTTCATCTAATTTAAAGGATCACTATAGGGTCAGGAACACAAGCATGTATTCCTGACCCTATAGTGTTAACACCACCATCTATCCCCCCTGGGGCCCTCATGCCTCCATAAATATAGTAAAAATCTTAAAATCTGGTTATAGTGTGTGGAGTCCCCTGTTGCCATGACTTCATTCAGCATTAAATGGTTTTTGATTCTTTTATGTTTTAATTCTAAACGAGAGTCCCCAGCAGCCTATCCCCTCTTTGCTGCTTTGGCAAATAAGAAAGTATTAGCCTGAGCGTTAATTTGCAGCTGTGATTGGCTGAGCGTGTCAGCTGACTCAGTGTTCCAATTGATGGTATGAATGGGTATGACTACAAGGAAGTGTGTAATCTCTGCCTTAGCCACACTTCCAGAAAGGGCCAAACTGCTATTTAGTGTTAAACTGCTCAAACATGGTTTTACTCTGAATGGAGGGACAGTGCCAGGGGACTCCAGGCACTATAACCAATTCAAAGAGATTAAATGGTTATAGTGCCTACAGTGTCCCTTGATTTATTATTTATTTATTTATTATTGCGATTTATAAAGCGCCAACAGATTCCGCAGCGCTGTACAATATACACATACAAATACAAGAGGTGAGAGAGCCCTGCCCGTAAGCTGATATCTAGCCATTGGAGCTCTTTTATACAAAGTGCTTGGCTAGTTGGCCCGTGAACTTACAATCTAAAGGATACAATGGAGATTTGAGACAAGAGGTAGCAGGGGAAGTTTGGAGGTGATGGCTGAACGAGTTAACAGAGAAGCAGCTATTGGTAAGATGTTAGGGGAATGAAGAGGTAATTGGGTGAGAATCTCAAACAGCTGGAGAAGCATGATATATATTAAAGGGTAGCCTGGGTGGGTGGGAAGTGGGGAGAAAAAATGCAGTCTTTCACTGAGTTGAGTGAGGCCTGAAGAACAGAGAATGGGATTGAACAGTTATGTGGAGGTATTTACAACTGGGGAGGAGAAAATAGGTAGGTGGGTGGATGGGGGGGGGGGGGGGGTAGGGGGGAGAGGGGAGAGGGGTAGAGTATCCATGTGTTCTATACTATTGAAAAGTTTAGCAACCAAATTCTATCACCCACAATATTAATAACTGACTACATGAAATATTGGTCAGAAACATTAAATGACTAAAGTACATACTGCATGCACAGAATCAGGGCCGGCCTTAGGGGTGTGCGAGCTGTGCGGCCGCACAGGGCGCCATGGAGCAGGGGGCGCCGTGGATTTAAAAAAAAAAAAAAAAAATTTTTTTTTTTTTTTTTTTTTTTTAAATTTGCAGCGGGGGCGGAGCTTACCGTGCGGCGGGGGCGGAGCTAAAAGCGCCGGAAAACTGCTGCAGGGGAAGCAGGAAGGAGTCCCTGCTTCCCCACCAAACAGTCACCAGGAGCCAGGTAACTGTGACTCTCTGCCTGTGTTTATTACTGTCTGTGTGTGTATGACTGTCTGCCTGTGTGTGTCTGTGTGTATGACTGTCTGCCTGTGTGTGTGTGTGTGTCTGTGTATGACTGTCTGCCTGTGTGTGTGTGTGTGTCTGTGTATGACTGTCTGCCTGTGTGTGTGTGTCTGTGTATGACTGTCTGCCTCTGTGTGTGTCTGTGTGTATGACTGTCTGCCTCTGTGTGTGTCTGTGTGTATTACTGTCTGCCTCTGTGTGTATTACTGTCTGTGTCTGTGTGTATGACTGACTGTCTGCCTGTGTGTGTCTGTGTGTGTGAGACTGTCTGCCTGTGTGTGTGTGTGTGTGTGTGTGTATATGACTGTCTGCCACTGTGTGTCTGTGTGTATTACTGTCTGCCTCTGTGTGTGTGTCTGTGTGTATGACTGTCTGCCTCTGTGTGTATGACTGTCTGCCTCTGTGTGTATGACTGTCTGCCTCTGTGTGTGTGATTGTGTGTATGACTGCCTCTGTGTGTATGGCTGTCTGCCTCTGTGTGTATGGCTGTATGGCTGTCTGCCTGTGTGTGTCTGTGTGTATGACTGTCTGCCTCTGTGTGTGTCTGTGTGTATTACTGTCTGTGTCTGTGTGTATGACTGACTGTCTGCCTCTGTGTGTGTCTGTGTGTGTGTGTGAGACTGTCTGCCTGTGTGTGTGTGTGTGTGTGTCACATACAACCAATACACGCATATCACACACTGTTAATACACCCATTACAAATATCACACATAGCATACATATCACACACAGTCATCACACCTACTATCACATACACAGACAACACAAACATTACAGCATACATGGATGACGGGGGGGGGGAGGGGGGGGCGCTGTGAAGATTTTTCGCACAGGGCGTCAAAATGCCTAAGGCCGGCCCTGCACAGAATAATACAAACTACAGGTAAAATGGTTCCAAATCTATAGAAATACATGAGAATGTTAGCAATACAGGAGGTGGAGTATCTTCCAGCTTCAGTCAGTACCTGAGATTGGTAGGTGTTTCACTGCAGGATGGAAAATGCAGTCTTTCACTGAGTTGAGTGAGGCATTTTATTGTAAAGTTGTGAATGCCTGCTATAGCCACCAGAACTCTGGCAGCCTTTGTGTCATCTGGGAGCAGCTAGAAACCCTGCATGGTCAGCCATTCTCCACAAAGCAATAAAGCAAAATAGCTATAGAGTAAAAGTGTACATACTGATATTTATTCATTAGTGCTTCAGGTTCGCCTTGGGGGATCCAGCCAGTATTAGAAGATGACGACAACCTACTGTAGCACTATTTTATTTTTATTTTTTTAGTGAATGTTTTCTTTTTTCATACAGCATTATTTTAGCTTTTACTTGCGATTTTTATAATACAAAACTTGAAAAATGCAAGAAAATACTTTTGTATGGAAGGGAAATAGAAACCTGGAACAGCCTTCTTATAGAATGAGTAATGGAAATCAAGGATGTTTGAGTGTTCAGAAGGATATTTATAAAGCACAAGTCTGAGATCTCATTCTGGATTATTTTCTAATTAGCCATGATATTTATTGTGGTACTGCTTTCACAAACTGGTTACTTTACGCTGATCACATCCAGTCAATCCTTTTTTTAATTTAGCATGTAAAAGACTACGCAATGTGTCTGTTCATAAGTTAGTTCCTCTTTCATTATTATGCACTCTTGTTCTGTGCTGCTGATAACATTTATGGTTTCCGGTGTCGTAGTCTGATACCATGCTCTGCCAGCTTTCAGTGTGATCTTTGGTTTATGAACGTAGAATCTATTAAAACAATGGAAATTTTCAGACTACGCATACCGTCTGGACCTAATAATATAAATGACTCAAGTCTTTGTCACTGGCAGGTCACATGCATTGAGAATTACTTTATTTTTGTAATATTATTTATTTATTTTTTACCATGAAAGAAATTCTCTGCTTATTTACAATTTTGTTCTTCTTCTAATGCTACCTAGGATTTTAAATAATGTTCACTAGAATTGAAGATGTCATCAGATTAAAAGTATCAATTGCTATTAATGTTTATTTAGTATAGATCTGATGAATAAATATTGGATGCATTTGCTAGAATAAATGGCAAATTGAGCAATGGCTGAGTTAATACAAGTTTGTCTATAAGATGCTTTTAGACGGACTTAAATCATTAAGGTCAGAAAATGTTTATTGCATTGATCTGGGAATATATTTTTAGCATGCCACAATGAAAATGTAATGTAATTTATGAGATCAGAAAATGATGTCAGAGTGTAGAAAAGCCTCCCATGTAGGTATGCACATCAAGGGTATTAACTTAAAGCGGCACTGTCTTGCCAAACTTACCTTTCCTTAATCTCTTCCTCTTCTCTCCCTCTCTCAGGATCTGTTCTTCTTTTCTTCCTGTCTGCTCTAGTTTTCTTTAAAACATAAGACAAAGTAGGGACTATTTTGTCTTATGCATTTTTCCTACACTTGACCAGCTTTCACCCAGGGGAGGAGTAAAGTCTGCTCGATTTCCTGTGGTCAAAGTGTGGTGGAATCTCGGTAAAAATAAATTTAGTAGGCCGAGATTACCACGTGGCATGTGTACGTGCATATGCTGACGTATCGATCAGTTGGTTGCACGAGGCAAGATACGATCAGTAGTGTACGGAGCATGTGCAAGAATACAGGATATAGTATTCCCCTCCTCCATTGTGCTGGACAAGCCATGCGGTCAAACAGGAAGTTAATTCTTATTTGTGTTGATTGGTTAAGAGAATGTGCGGGTGGAGCTTAATATGGGAGGAGTTATGTGCCTATATAAGGAGCCTGCACTATTGTCCGGGGCTCAGAACTTGTTGTATTTTGGTGACGCTAGTCCCTCTGAGTCCCGATCGGTGATCCAATAAAGAATCTCTTCCTTCCTGAAGAAACCTGTGTCCATCTCTCTGTGCTTGGCTTCCGTCAGTTTCTCCGGTATCATTTAGTGCATTGGCCGGGAAGCTCATCGTTCAACGGTAGCTGAGAGGCAGAGGCGTGAGACGGTCTATCTTTGCCCACGTTCTCTACGGCTGCACCCCTGAACTTCTGCGTGGACCTCCCTTCGTCTCGGCGCCACTGGTCCGTTGTCCAGGAGATCATCGGCCTCTACGTGAGAAGTGCTGGGGTGTCCCCGTCGATGAGTGTGAACTCAGGTTCAGGAACGAGGAGGTAAGACAACTGCTGTTTTAGACGGCAGAACCCACTAGGGGTATACCGATTGTGCGGTAGGCCCAAAGGGGTTTAAATCTGTGTATCTGCCCCCTCTGTCGGAGGGAAGGAGCGAAGGCGCACCGCTCGATCGAACGCTCTTTAGTCAGACCGTTTGATTCTGTTAGTCAGGCGGGGCTCTGGTGTAAATAGCCCTAGCCGGACACCGGTGTCTTGTCTAGACTAGCGTTCTAGGGTGTATATTTTGTTCGCTAGGTCGGAGGGACCGGGAGACTAAGCGGCGTCTGTGTAAATTCGGTTCGCTAGCTCTCAACCTATCTGGGCTAAGTGGGAAGGCGTGTAAATTTGGAACCCACTAGACTTTTGATAGTGCGACTAAGAGGCGTCTGTGTAAATTCGGTCCTCTAGCTCGCTATATGTGGTGATTGGGCAGTGTGGCTAACCAAAACGGGTGTATATAGTTTTAGGTAGTCCATTCAAGGTACTGGCCAATAGTTTAGTTGGGAATTGTAAATGTGATAAAGATTGTTTAGTAAAGTGTATATCTTGTTAGATAGCGCGAGCTCAGCCGTCTAGCGAGAGTGTTAATAGTGTGTTGCTGTATTATAGTGCACGGTACCATAACCCTGTATATTTACTGACACTGTATATAAGTACTAATCATTGTCGTCTATTGCATGTTTAACACCATAACCACTAATAATTGTATTGTGACCTTAACTTGTGCTTTGACCTATGCTAACCGTACTGTAACCGCTATTTGTAAAAGACTATGTTACTGGGGTGTGTTATAGACGGGTAATTCATATATAGAGAATTATAGCGTGGGTGACTGTATAGTTTCGCCAAAGGGCATAATATTGATTATATAGTGACTGGTGTAACAGCTGTGTGTGTACGGGAATTCCCTGAGTGTTTATTGTTATTGTGTACGTTTCACTTGGTAACCGTACCACGTGGTGCTGTTGCCAGAGGAAACGGGTGTGACTGTTGAATAGTACGCGTGTATAGTATTCGTTGTCGACGACGCTCCATTGTTAAGTATGGGTGCGTCGCAGTCAACGATTCCGGATCCCTTAGGTTGTATGGTGAAGAATTTTAAAAAGGGATTCAAAACTTGTGATTTTGGGGTTAAGATGTCTCCTGTACGTTTGGTTACTTTGTGCACTAGGGAGTGGCCTACTTTGGTTGCGGCATGGCCGCCACGTGGCAGTTTGGATCCAACTCTGGTACAGCGCTTACACGTGGCTGTATCGGGTAGGCCTGAACTTTACGGCCAGTTTCCTTATATTGATTGTTGGAGACAGGTCGTAAATGACTCGCCAAAATGGATTCAGACATGCCACGAGGAGCAATGTCGCCTCATGGTGGCTAGGACTTGTTTGTCCACTAGGACTGGTGTTAGGCCCATTTTGGACACGCCCCCTGAGTCCGAGATCCCTTTGCCGCCCCCTTACTTTCCTTTAAGAGGAAGTGACGCAAATGCAGGAAGTCCTGCACCCCTCCCCTCATTGCCCTCATCCACTTCCGCTTCCTCCTCCAGTTCAGAATCCACCCCCTCTCGTACTAAATCTCCCCTTCCGGAACCAGAGCCAACCCCCATTAGATCCGAATATCCTGATTTGGCGCCACTTCAGACTTCCGGTCAAGCTTCTTCTAGCTCAGCTCGAAGTGTTTTATTCACTACCTTTTCCCAAAACCAAGCTCCCACATCCTCATGCCCTATCTCTCCCCGACTGGAACCCATGACTGACGCCCCTCTACGTAGCCCCATACAAACCCGACAACTGACCGGTACCCAACAATTAAGACATTACCAGATGCCTCTTCGCCTGAATCCCGGGTCAGCCTATATCGATGCCGCAGGTCAAATGGCACATGCTGACCCAGTCTTCGTATATGTCCCATTCACTACAACCGATCTCTTAAACTGGAAGACCCACAATTCCTCGTATACCGAGAAACCACAAGCTATGACTGATCTGTTCACCTCAATAGTACAGACACATAACCCGACATGGGCTGATTGCCAGCAGTTATTAATGACTTTGTTTAACAATGAGGAAAGGACAAGAATAAATCAAGCAGCCATTAAAGCGCTAGAGGATAAAGCCCGTACTTTGAACCAAGCTAATCCAGCAGCATGGGCCGCAACACATTATCCCAACACCGATCCCGACTGGAATGTAAACGGTGCTGATATGGTCCAACTCAGAGCCTATAGAGACGCTATAATTGCTGGCATGAAAGCCGGAGGAAAGAAAGCTATTAATATGTCGAAGACAGTTGAGGTGATTCAGAAAAGCGATGAAGCGCCCAGTGTCTTTTATGACCGATTATTGGAGGCATACCGCTTGTATACCCCCTTTAATCCGGAAGACGCAGATAATTCCCGAATGGGGAACTCCGCCTTTGTCAGCCAAGCTTACGGAGATATTAAGCGCAAGCTACAAAAGTTAGAAGGGTTTGCAGGTATGTCAATCACCCAACTAATGGAGGTAGCGAATAAGGTGTATATGAATAGGGAAACAGAAAGTAAGAAAGAGGAAGAGCGCAAGATGCGTAGAAAGGCAGATATGCTAGCGGTAGCGATCGCAGGCGTAGATAGACGGGGCCCAGATAGAGGCGATAGTAAGTGGAATGAGGAACCTCTAAGTAGAAATCAGTGCGCATACTGTAAGGAAGAAGGGCATTGGAGAAATGAGTGTCCGCGAAGAGAACAGTCTGAGAGAGACAGACCTAGGGCAGGTTACGGAAACTTTAGAGGCAGAGCGAGAGGTAGAGGAGGCCCCGGAGGGAGTAATGGTAATAGAGGGAGTAATGGGAACAGAGGAAGTGTTAGGGAAGACAGGTATTTTCCAGCAGCGCAAAGGTCCCGCGATAGAGAAGGTAGGGACTTTGTAGGATTGGCTGACACGGTCATGGAGGACTATTGATACCGACCGGGCTCCATCCCCCTTGGTCGAGCGGAGCCTATGGTCGATGTATCAATAGGGGGAAAAAGGAATGCGTTCATGATCGACACTGGTGCTGAACATTCAGTGGTGACTAATCTAGTTGCTCCTCCATCTGGAAGGACTATTACTGTGATAGGAGCAACTGGAAGAAGTTCTTAAAAGTCGACTCTGTACATTGGGAGGCCACGTAGTAAAACATCAATTCCTTTATATGCCTGAATGTCCAGTCCAATTGCTGGGATGTGATATGCTATCTAAGTTACAAGCGCAGATTACGTTCCTACCAAATGGAACAACATCTTTAAAGTTTAATGGACCTTCAGGTATTATGACTTTATCCGTACCAAAGGAAGAAGAGTGGCGACTTTATACAGCGTTGACTATCCAAAACCCTAGGAGTGATGAATCCTTATTCAACATACCAGGAGTTTGGGCAGAGAACAACCCACCAGGACTGGCCCGCAATATTCCACCTATTAAAATCGAACTAAAACTTGGGGTTTATCCAGTGAGCCTAAGACAATACCACATCCCGCAGAAGGCTAAGAAGAACATCCAATCTTATCTGGAGAAGTTCATACGGTATGGTATCCTAAAATTCTGTACTTCCCCCTGGAACACCCCATTGCTGCCTGTTCAAAAGCCCGGTACAGATGAGTATCGACCTGTACAGGACTTGAGAGCAGTCAATGATGCGGTTGTTAGTATACATCCAGTTGTACCCAATCCATATAACCTGCTTGCTTTAATTCCGGGCGGGGCTACTTACTTCACAGTCTTAGATCTCAAAGATGCCGCCTTTTGCCTCCGAATTGCCGCAGAAAGTCAATGTATCTTCGCTTTCCAATGGGAAAACGCTGTAACGTGCTCAAAACGCCAAATGACCTGGACAAGACTGCCCCAAGGGTTTAAAAATTCACCTACCCTATTTGGTTCAGCTCTAAGTCAAGATCTACTGGATTTCGAGTCCATCCCAGGAGAGTGTGTATTGTTACAATATGTAGATGACTTGTTGATAGCAGCAGTTACAAAAGAAATATGTCAGCAAGCAACGCACGATCTACTACACATTCTCTGGAAGGCAGGATACAAGGTGTCTAGAAAGAAGGCTCAGTTGTGTTTGCCAACTGTCAAATATCTGGGATTCCATATCTCTGAAGGTCAAAGAATTATGGGGCCAGAGAGAAAAGAAGCTGTCTGCCAAATACCGATACCCAAGAATAGAAGACAAGTGCGAGAATTCTTGGGGGCAGCGGGCTTCTGTAGGATATGGATTCCCAGCTACGCGATACTGGCAAAACCTCTGTATGCAGCTATCAAAGGTACAGAGCACGACCCCTTCTTATGGACACAAGAACAACAAACGGCATTTGAAGATGTGAAGAAGGCTTTGATGAGTGCCCCAGCATTAGGTCTACCTGATCACACACGACCATTCTACCTGTATGTACATGAGCAAAGAAGAATGGCTGTGGGAGTATTGACACAGTACTTGGGATCATGGCAAAGACCTGTTGCCTACATGTCTAAGCAATTGGATGCAGTGGCCAGCGGACTTCCACCTTGTCTAAGAGCCGTAGCTGCAGCCGCCCTGCTAGTAGCTGAAGCCGATAAACTCACTCTGGGTCAAGAACTTTATGTACGAGTCCCACATGCAGTACAGACGTTGTTGGATTACAAAGGAAATCATTGGTTTAGTAACAGCCGTATGACCAAGTATCAAGCAATGTTGTGTGAAAACCCAAGAGTGCATTTAGAGACTGTAAATACCTTAAATCCAGCTACCCTTTTGCCACAACCTACTGAAAGTCAACATGATTGTTTGGAAGTAATGGATGAAGTATTTTCAAGTAGACCCGATCTTCGTGATTTTCCCATCCAGAACCCCGATGTTCAATATTACACCGACGGCAGTAGTTATGTGAAAGAAGGGATCCGCTATGCAGGATATGCAGTAACAACAATAGACAAGGTGATAGAAGCTCGGCCACTGGCGAAAGGAACATCAGCACAAAAGGCAGAATTAATAGCACTAACACGAGCGTTACAATTGGCTGAAGGTTTAAGAGTGAACATCTATACGGACTCCAAGTATGCGTTTTTAACCACTCATGCCCACGGAGCTTTGTATAAAGAAAGAGGACTACTGAATTCAGAAGGCAAAGAAATCAAGTATGCAGCTGAAATCCTACAACTATTGGAAGCAGTGTGGGAGCCGAAAGAAGTCGGTATCATACATTGTCGAGCGCATCTGAGAGGAGATGGTGATGTAACCAAGGGAAATCGGATGGCAGACAGTACAGCTAAGCGTGCCGCTGAATCAGGAAGACAGGAATATGTGGGGCATATAGCTGCTCTTATACCAACTCCACTGTCTCAATGGACTCCAGTTTATACAGCTCAAGAAGAGGAGTGGTTAAAGACTGAACCGGGAAAGTATTTGGAGAACAAGTGGTATCAGCTAGAAGATGGAAGAATAGTTATACCAGGATCACTAGCGGTAGAAATTGTCCAAAATTATCATAACGGGACACATTCTGGGAGAGACAGTACAGAAGAATCTCTCAGAAAACATTTCTACATACCAAGATTGTCCAACTTGACTCAGGCCATTGTACGCAGATGTGTAACGTGTGCTAAAAATAATGCAAGACAAGGACCAGTAAAGCCACCAGGAGTCCAGTTTATGGGGGGACTCCCCATGTCCGATCTACAAATAGACTTTACAGTGATGCCTAAATCGGGTGGACATCGTTACCTGCTGGTAATTGTGTGCACCTATTCAGGCTGGGTAGAAGCATGTCCTACTCGTACAGAGAAAGCAGGAGAAGTTGTGAGATTCCTGCTACGAGAAATAATACCCCGATATGGACTACCCTGTTCTATAGGATCGGACAATGGTCCAGCTTTTGTTCATCAGTGCCTACAACAACTGACTCATATGCTTGGTATAAAGTGGAGGCTTCATACTGCATATAGACCCCAGAGTTCTGGTAAGGTAGAGAGAATGAATAGAACTATTAAGAACCAGTTGGCTAAAATGTGTCAGGAAACCCAACTTAAGTGGAACGTTCTCTTACCCATAGCTCTATTGCGAATCCGCAGTACCCCTACCAGAAGGATGGGCCTCTCTCCTTTTGAAATCATGTATGGGCGACCACCTCCCGTACTTGGTAACTTTAAGGGGGGATTTGAGTCAGTTGGGAGAAGGAATTACCCGGCAGCAGGTTGTAGAGTTGGGTAAGACTATGGAGGAGGTACAGAAATGGGTACAAGATAGATTACCTGTGAATATTTATCCCCCTGTTCATAGTTATCATCCAGGAGATCAAGTGTGGATTAAAGAGTGGAATAATGTACCGTTAGGGCCCAAGTGGAGAGGTCCTTATGTTGTTCTTTTGTCTACCCCTACAGCGATAAAAGTAGCCGAAGTGACTCCGTGGATACATCACTCCAGGGTTAAACCAGCAGCAGTCGATTCTTGGCAAGTTACAGCAGATCCAGAGAATCCCTGCAAGATCCGGTTAAAACGCACTACTCAGTCGGAGTAACGAGGAACTTTTGTGGATTACAAATTTTATTGTTACAGGGATTTGGTGAAGTGAGTGTTTTTAGACGGCCATAATAAAGCCTGTCCGCTCACCGACATATAGTATATAAGCCAGGGAAAGTCTCGAAGGGACTCCTGTGAAGACGAGCAGAACTCCATTCCCTGCAGCCCTTACATCCTGGAAGCTGAGGTGCCTTCGCACGGACGAAGACTGAGGATGACGGCGAAAGATGTGTTTTTGATAGTGTTTATTTATGTGTGTTTTTATATTCAGGAAGGTAGAGGTACCGACACTCCTAGCTGTGAGGTATGCATTAAGACTACGAGAACAGGTAACCATATTTCCCAAACCCTAATTTGGCATTCACAATACGAGTGTAAAGGAGATATATCAAGATGTAGATACCTTAATATAGAATATAGTGTGTGCCATTTAGGAGTAGGAGAACCTAAGTGCTTCAGTCCGGAGTATCAACCTCGTACAATTTGGTTGACTCTCAGGAATGGAGATCCTCAGGGGACCCTAATTAATAAGACGGTATTAGAATCCGTACATTCTTCGGGTGTTCTGCTATTTGATGCATGTAAGGCGATATCAAGTGGTAGAAAGCCGTGGAATGTATGTGGGGATCTTAGATGGGAGAGGACGTATGGGTCTAATGATAAATATATTTGTCCCAGTAATAAAAATAAATATGTGAGTCCTAGATGCCCAAATAGAGAGTATAACTTTTGCCCATATTGGTCTTGTGTGGGGTGGGCAACTTGGGGACAGACAGTAGACAAGGACATGATAGTGACTAAGTTGCCGACTAGCCCATATTGTAAGTCTATGGAATGCAACCCAGTCCATATACTTATAAATAACCCCAACAAGTTCTTAGACAAGTATGGAAATTTATTTGGGTTTCAAATATATGGGACGGGTTTAGATCCTGGGACAGTATTATTTATAGGGATAGAGACTGATACGGTATCCTCCCAAACTCATCAAGTATATCATTCCTTTTACGAAGAGATGAGTATAGATAATAAGATCCCCCATAATGCTAAAAACCTGTTCATTGATTTAGCCGAAAGTATTGCCGGTAGTCTTAATGTTACCAACTGCTATGTGTGTGGAGGTACTAACATGGGAGACCAATGGCCTTGGGAAGCAAAGGAGGTAATGTCCGGTTCTGAGGCAGTTGAACAATTAATATCTTCACAAGCCGATTATCATATGAGTGTTAGAGGTAAATCTGAGTGGAGATTAAAGACCTCCATCATAGGTTATGTTTGCATAGCAAGGAAAGGAATAATGTATAATACTTCTGTAGGAGAATTAACTTGTCTAGGGCAAAAAGCTTATGATGATAATACAAAGAATACAACTTGGTGGTCGGCTTCAAATGTCTCAGAACCATCTAACCCGTTTGCTAGATACGCCAATTTAAAGGATGTGTGGTTTGACCTATCCATCACATCTACCTGGAGAGCCCCAGCAAATTTGTACTGGATCTGTGGTAAGAAAGCCTATTCGGAGTTGCCACAGGACTGGGAAGGGGCATGTGTGTTGGGTATGCTCAAACCATCCTTCTTCTTGTTACCTATTGAAACAGGTGAGACTTTAGGTGTTAAAGTGTATGATGTGAATCATAGGAAGAAAAGGGGACCCATAGAGATAGGCGCCTGGGAAGGCCTCCCCAGCGTATTATAGATTATTATGGGCCAGCCACGTGGGCAGAAGATGGTACCTTTGGTTATAGAACCCCTATTTATATGCTCAACCGTATTATAAGATTACAGGCGGTGGTTGAGATTATCACTAACGAGACATCACAAGCGCTCAATCTTCTAGCGAAGCATAATACCAGGATGAGGACAGCAGTATACCAGAATAGATTAGCCTTGGATTACCTTTTGGCAGTAGAGGGAGGTGTATGTGGGAAGTTTAACCTGAGCAATTGCGGTCTTCAAATAGATGACGAAGGGCAAGCAATAGCTGAGCTTACTAGCCATATGGTTAAACTAGCGCATGTGCCTACTCAGGTATGGAAAGGGTACAATCCAAGTAGTTGGTTTGGTAGCTGGTATGAGTGGTTTGGAGGGCTTAAGGCAGTGGTAGGTGGAGTCCTACTGATTTTAATGTTGTGTCTACTCCTACCGTGTCTTATACCCTTAGTAGTTAGGTCTGTGCAAAGCCTGATAGAAAATATAGCAGAAAGGAAGACTGCTGCACAGATAATGGCAATATATAAATATAAGGCTCTAGATCAGGGAGAACCAATGCAGGAAGATGAATGTTGAAGATTCACATCATAAGATAAGTCTGGTCTGGTTCAAGGTAACTTGCGGTGTATGCAAACTAAGGTTAAGTGATGCCTCAAGTAATTGTAAAATAACAAGAGGCATCAAAGGGGGGAATGTGGTGGAATCTCGGTAAAAATAAATTTAGTAGGCCGAGATTACCACGTGGCATGTGTACATGCATATGCTGACGTATCGATCAGTTGGTTGCACGAGGCAAGATACGATCAGTAGTGTACGGAGCATGTGCAAGAATACAGAATATAGTATTCCCCTCCTCCATTGTGCTGGACAAGCCATGCGGTCAAACAGGAAGTTAATTCTTATTTGTGTTGATTGGTTAAGAGAATGTGCGGGTGGAGCTTAATATGGGAGGAGTTATGTGCCTATATAAGGAGCCTGCACTATTGTCCGGGGCTCAGAACTTGCTGTATTTTGGTGACGCTAGTCCCTCTGAGTCCCGATCGGTGATCCAATAAAGAATCTCTTCCTTCCTGAAGAAACCTGTGTCCATCTCTCTGTGCTTGGCTTCCGTCAGTTTCTCCGGTATCAAAAGCAATTTTCCCACCATTCTCACCTTCCTTCTGCTGCTTCCTTCGGAGTTCGAACGCCAGCGAAACTACTGAATTTCACCATAACGCTGAATAAAGCGGCAGGGGGAAGGTGAGAATTGCTGGAGACCACAGGAAATAGAGCAGACCTTGCTTCTCCCCTGGTTCAAAGCTGGTCAAGCGAAGGAAAAATGCATAAGGCAAAGTATTCCCTACTTTGTCTTATGTTTTAAAGAAAACTAGAGCAGATGGAAATTAAGAACAGATCCCGAGAGAGGGAGAGAAGAGGAAGCGATTGAGGAAAGGTAAGTTTGGCATGACCGTAAATGTGAATACTTTTAATATTATATGGATTTTTTCCATGGAATCAAATTTAGGTCTCAATAACTGAGATGTAAACATAGGAGACTTTAAAAAAACCAACAAAATTGGTTATTTTGATCTAAATGTGCAGTTCTTGGTGAATTTCTGCTAATCCTATTTAAAATGGTCCTGACATTTACATTTTTTTGTCTTTTAGTTTCTACTTTATCTTTTCTTCCTTACATTGCATTTCAGTATTGTTCTCTGTCCGTGATGTCTGCAATTTACAATTTTGTGGGATTTATTTGATGGATTGTGGATAAGTTGGCTAAATAAATGAAAATGAACTTTGCTTAAGCTTAATGCCAAAGGTCATGCCGCCACTAAGAAAACGTTTCTCTACTTTATATTACATATTTATGAATTCTAACAATGAAAAGGATACATAGAGATAACACCCCTCAGAAAACAAACAAAAACTGTGAAGAGACAGTGCTGCTTTAAATAAATTCCTGCTGGAAGCCCAGTCAGAAAGTAGTTGGCACCAGTCAACAATAACACTAGGAAGGATAATCATTCTTACTCCCCAATTGTGATAACTTTTTTTAGCCAATAAAATACCATGGTGCCAATCTCTGGGCTCCAACTCTGCTTAGCAGAGCAGGCCCAGACTACCTGAGAGCCACCAGGTTCTCTAAAATCCCGTTTAAGAACTAGCTAAAGACACGGAGAAGCAAGGTCCGCCACATAGAACTATATCCCTGATCGGAATCGGCTAAGTCCGATCAAACATTTAACCAGGTGTAGCTCTGGTGATGAGCTCTCCGTGGATAAATTGATTGTGGGAGTACTCTTTTGGAGAAGGGGATTTTAGGACTGTACTCTCCTGGCACCCTTGCTATCTATAGGACACAGCAGGGGGCTGCTGATATCAGTCTTGGGCTTGATGGGGACATGGCTAGGAAGCAAGCTTAAGGTGCAGCAATCTGCAAACAATTTGTTTTGTAAAAAAACAGTTTTGAACATTCAATAAAAAAACAACATAATAATGAAACCAAAAAGTTGTATTGGTGCCCAGACTGTCCCTTTAATTCCATGATTTTAGATACAGTATTTGTTTGTCTTGATACGTATTTGATAATTTTTAATTATATAGTTCTTTGTTCTTCTTCTTTGGATCTTAAAATAGAGAAATACACTGATCAACCAAAACACCTGCCTATGCCTAATATAGTGTAGGTCCCCCTCATGCTGTCAACATTATTTTGATCTATATAGAGCACTGAATAGTGTGGTAAAATAATGGTGCTTTAAATTCCTTCGTTTATATTTAATTTAGCTGCTGGATACACTCCGTGGGCACTCCCAATTTCCCACCACAAATTATAATCACCAAAGACACATAAAACTTGGAGTCTGGTTGGTGTCTCCACTTTCCAGGCTCCTAGTCAGAGTGCAGTGCTATATCAGTGACACTTACCCCTTTAAGGATGTGGCTTTAGGGGGTATACATGAAATAAAGACACACAGGAATAGTACAATACTGTTTGGTATAAGTGAGCTTATATCGATATTATCAATGAGTGAAAATACACTCACATTTTTAGAGTATTTTTTTTAGGTTTAGGCTCTAAACTTGAGCGTGTTTGAAGAGGAAGCTTTGTATACTATATATACCTATATATTTCATTTTGTAATTTTTATGTGTTATTTGAATATATACCAAATAAATTATTTATCCACTATAACCTGTATGTTGTACCTGGTTCCGGTAAGGGTAGTGTCAGCCTGCAAATTGACACAAAGCAAGCATACTTAGAGCCAGTTACTAAAAGGCTCAAAAAAAGTGAGCACTTATTCTCTGTTACATTTTTACATCAATTAATTCTGCAATCGAATGTACTACACCTAGAGATTTCCTATTTTGTTTTCTCATCTATATATATTGTAGAGAGGAACAGAAAATAAATCAGAGCTACAAGACAGGTTATTGCTGTCTACCTTAAAGACACAGACAAGCAGAAGTTTAGAGCTTAAACCTAAAGAAAAGGATCTAAAAAATGTGAGTGTATTTTTACGCATTGATAATATCGATATAAGCTCACTTATACCATACAGTATTGTACTATTCCTGTGTGTATCTTTTTATTTCATGTATACCCCCTCAAAAATACATCCTGGGGGCGTGGCCAGCGACTGCATGGAGTAGTCGCATGGGAAGAGAGCTCCGCAACCACCGAGCCCATAGCAACATAAAACGAGCCGTAAGCGCAAAGAAAAACATACCTACTGGGAGCTGCAACCTCTCTGACACCCATGGCACCGTCAAAACCACTTAAAATAACGGATCCGATCGTGCCCCAACAAAAAAGAGCGCCCGCGGCAAAAACAAGATGGCGCCGAACCGCACGCACACTCCCCAGACACAGATAATACAACAGACGGGGAAACCATTCAAATGCACCAAGATGAAGCCCCTGTCACCAACCACAGCCTGCATATTATGCTGCAAGCATTACAGGAATCTCTGAGGACGGATTTCAGACAAATCACCAAGGAAATCCAAAGGGATATACAGGAACTAGGAGATCGAACAAACAGATTGGAAAATAAAATGGAGGAACTCTGCTCAGCCCATAACGACGTAGTAGACCAACTGCAAAAGATAGAACAGGCAAATATGAAATTAAAAGTAGCTAATATGGAAGACAGGGCACGGAGAAACAACCTCCGATTCTGGGGCATACCGGACACGATTTCCACAGAAGCCCTCCACAATACCTACTAACCATGTGCGCCACTTTAGCACCACAGCTTGAGGCCGCGGCCTGGACATTGGATAGAGTGCATAGGCTCCCCAGACCAGCCAGATTTACGGCGGACACACAAAGACGTGATAGCCAGCTTCCACTACTATAAATCAAAGGAGACAATTCTAACCTCATCAAGGAAAATGGACCAACTACCAGATCCGTATCATGGAATCCGTATATACGCCGATCTATCGGCAACAACCATGGCAAAAGAAGAGAGTTTATAAACGTCACTAAGACTCTACGTAACCTCCAAGTTCCATACAGATGGGGAAATCCAACCAAACTGCTGATATGGTACAGAGGCAGAACAGAAGCGATTCTGGAACCAGAAGTCGGTATGGCGAAACTCAAGGAATGGGGACTACACCACTACAAACACAGCCGAAAAAGATGAGAGCTGAATGGTCCATGATAGGATTCCCTTGAAAGGCCGAACGCGCAGCCCGATGACTGAACGCATAGGCCTAATACAGCTCTCCGGAACCACTACAGCCAGTATCACCCATAAATGTTTAAACCCCGTTACATTTGACTTTACCATGTGCGTTAGAGAAAGTAGTATAAATTGATACATGTTGCTGGCAATACGAACTAATAACCAATGATTACTTAAAGGTTTTAAGGGCTGTAAACGTGGCATTGTGATGCACATGATCGCATGGGAACACGAAAATAATCATAGCTTAGCTGTCTAATATCGCCAGCTCACATCACCGCATTATGTAGAATTATAAAAGGCGAATAGCAATTGTTTAACTGTTTTATTGGCAACAAAGGCAAATAGCAAATAATTACTCTAATGTTTAAATGCTATTAATGCTATACTGCGCGGCACATAGCCACATGTGGACGTGAAAGCTAACTATAAATTAACCACATGACACTGTCAGCTAGCACTCACGCTCTACATAGAGTTAATGTGACAGGTCTACCAATCCGTATGTAACTGTCTGAAATATGGTACACTCTCACGCGACACCCAGGTCCGGTCTTTGAATTGTCTATATAAGACTAGCAATACCGCCAAACATGAATGAAAATCCAAAGGCTACAATATGACACACACTATCTCAGGGTAACGTAAACATTCCAGGACGACAACAGTGTGCTAGTGTCGCCTATCAATAACGACAAATGCTAGGACAGTGACATAAGCTCCCGTAGATACTTGGTTTCTACGTGATGGTTCCGCGGGCTGTGAACGGGCTGACAAATGCCAAAACACTCCTATAGAAGGAAATCAGACTCCCACAGATTAGGAAGGCTCAATAAAGCGACTTTTTAATAAAGGCTAAAAGTCGGTGGTTACTCTCACCCCCCCTCCCCCACTGCCCGAATTCTGAGAGAGAAAGTCTCCCACACGAGGCAGATTTCACCCCTGCACTGTATGCAGGACTGTTTAAGTTCCTCCCCCCCAAGTTTACCCTATATGTTTCATTTTATGTTAATAAGTATAATGATACGCTTAAAAGCCAGGAATAACATTATGTCCCAACCGCATAAATTATGTGACACGCGAGTCCGCAAGGTAATGCCCCATACCAACCACCCGCGAGTTAACAGCACCAATCTATTAGAGCCGCATTTTGCTACACACATTCTGCCAAGAGGCTACGTAAAACCACAACCATGCTGCGGGTAAGGTGGTGGCGTAATTTACATAAGCAAATCAATCAATCCATCCACAATGACGGGAGCGACATTTAAAATATTTTCCCTAAATGTAAACGGGCTGAATAGCCCACATAAGAGACACCTAGTGGTCCAAACTATGCATAAATCAAAAGCTGCTATTATATGTCTCCAAGAAACTAATTTCTGTGTTCGCAAGCCTCCCCAACTCCGCTCAAATCAATACCCCCAGGCATTCCATGCATACTCACCTCACAGGTCCAGGGGAGTTGCCATCTTCTTTCATAGGGATTGGGTGTTCCAGGAAACTAGGAGACATACAGACACAACAGGACGACTTCTAATTTTAGTTGGTAGCCTCAACAGCATGCAGGTTACAATAGTGTCACTCTATGCACCAAACAAAGCCCAAATCCCTTTCATTCGAAAAGCCATGAAACAAATAGACTCCCTAAAACAAGGCCATACAATAATTTGCGGGGACTTTAACTGCACACTTGATCCGGATTTAGATATCAAAAGGGAACACAACAAGCCACCCACCTCACACGCCATCTCTAATTGCACTGGATTCAGCCAATCTCTATGATGCTTGGAGATCCATATATCCAAAAGAGAAAGATTATACATACCTGTCGCAAGTACATAGAACTTACACTAGAATCGATCTCTGCCTGGTTGACAAAGCCACCCTGGCCAATATTGATGAGGCACAGATAGGACAGAGAACATGGTCAGAACATGCCCCGCTAACTATCACCTTTCGGACTCTATATCAGGCAAGGGGCAGAGGCAAATGGAGACTCAATGAGGGCCTACTTGACAATACACAGGTACTAGATATAATACTAAAGGAAGCATCCGAATATTTTACGAATAACATGACAGACTCCATTCCAATCCAAACTATATGGACAGCACATAAAGCAACTATGCGCGGTGCATTTATTAGAGAAGGGTCAAAACGAGAAAAGCACATAAATGAAACCCATAGAACATTACAGCCAGAATTACAGACTCTAGAAACACTAAATAAAATCAACCAGACTAAAACGATAATGACACAAATTAATGAGATTCAGAAAAAAATACAAGCCCTAGACCTCGTAACCACTGAGAGATGGTTAAGAACTCTTAAAATTAGGCACTACACATATGGCAATAAAACAGGCAAAGTATTCGCCAATAGACTAAAAAACTAAACAATTACAATCCAAAACTCCGTACAGACTTCCCCACGAAGGCCACACTGTACAACCCCTCAGATATTGTTAACAAATTATCACTATACTACAATTATCTGTACAATCTGAAAAATGATCTCGATCTACCACAACCAAACGTTAGACATTGAGGGCTTTTGAAAAGATTTATCCCTGCCCCGACTAACGCCACAAGCAAGCGAACAACCTTATAACCCATTTTCAGAGGATGAAATCCGCAAGGCCATACTGTCCCTGCCCAAACATAAAGCACCTGGACCAGACGGGTTACCAAATTACTATTACTACAAATTAGAAGCATTACTAACACCCCATCTCACCGCACTATTCAACGCAATAAAACAATCAGGAGACCAATGGAGATGTTAGAGGCCCATGTAGTTACGCTACCCAAACCAGGCAAACCGCCCATACAATGCGAAAATCTCCGACCCATTTCCCTGCTTAATGCAGATATAAAACTTTATGCTAAAATCTGGGCAACAAGGCTAAAGATTCATTTGCCGGAACTGGTTTCAGAAGAACAGGCGGGATTTGTCCCGGGTAGGCAAGCTGGTGATAACACCAGACACATCATAAATCTAATTAATTGGGCCAAAACAAGTCACCAAGCAGGCACAGTTCTGGCGCTCGACGCCAAAAAAGCATTTGACCGCCTGAGCTGGGAATATATGGGAACAACACTGCTCAAAATGGGTTTCACGCGACAAACCCTAAGGGGCATAATGGCACTATACAAATCCCCAGCAGCAAGAGTCTTTAACGCAGGCTTCCTCTCAGACAAATTTCTAATCAGCAATGGTACTCGCCAAGGATGCCACTATCTCCACTTTTATTTATACTGTGCTTAGAACCACTCATTCTCCACATTAAAAACCACAAAGGAATAGAGGGCATTGACACTCTGGTAGGTGTCCAAAAACTAGCACTTTTCGCTGATGACGTGCTCCTGTTCACTACAAACCCCATACAATCTATCCCGAACCTGATGAATCTACTCCTATTATACGGACATAATTCTTACTATAAAAATAACCTCAAAAAAACACAAGCGTTACCGATCACAACACCCCTTTGACTGGAGGAAAACCTCTCTAAAATATTTAGGAATTAACTTTGCTAAATCGACCTCCCAATTAGTCCACGAAAATCACACACCACTCACCCACAAATTACAAACACAACTGGATGCGTGGCAAGACCTTGAGATCTCGTGGTTGGGGAGAGTGAATACAATTAAGATGATGGCACTTCCCCACGTCCTGTACTTGTTCCACACTATACCCATAGCACTAGGAGCCAAATTGCTAAATAAGTTTCAAACCCTTTTTAATGCATACATTTGGAAGAAAAAACCCTCTAGAATAGCCAGACGTCTGACATGGATATCACCTAATAAAGGGGGACTGGGGGTTCCAAACATAAGAGCTTACTACAGAGCGGCTGCCTTGGCTCAAGGTCTGGATATACTCTCCCGCACCACACCACCAATATGGGCCCATTTAGAAAATGCATGTGTACGACCACACACACTAAACTCCCTGCTGAGGTCATTCACAACATGGGATAACAACAAAAATAAACCTATGGAGAGCACACGATACCTAATAAATAGCTGGAGGAAGTGGGCAAGGACCCTTCTAGGAGTAAATAACATTCTATACTTTGCCCCGATACACGCAATCTCGGAACTATCAGAAAACTTCAATATGGAAACATGGCACCAAAAATTTATCACCCTAATAATGCAGCTGTACACGGAAAAAGGCCTAAAATCCTTCCCAGACCTTCAGATGGAGTTTACTTTACCCTCCAGAGATATATTCACATACATTAGACTAAAACATATCCTTCACACGTTACAAATCAGACATTGTGAAGCTTCCCAGCTCACACACTTCGGTCTATGCTGCATAGGTAAATGGCCGCAAATGAAACCTCTCTCCCTCTGCTACAGAGCACTGAATGATATAGATCCACTAAGCAAACACAAATACATAGCACTGAATGATATAGATCCACTAAGCAAACACAAATACATAGCACAATGGGAGGCCGACCTCAATATCAATATTCCCACTTCACTTTGGCTACAAGCTATGCAGACGACAAAAAAGCATCCCACAGCCTATCCCATTGGGAAGCATATAGCAAGATACTAATGAGATGGTACTTAGTGCCGACCAGGCTTGCGACCATGTACCCATCAGTCTCACAAACGTGCTGGAGATGCGAGCTCCATAAAGGAAACATACAACATATATTTTGGGAATGCCCATTACTAGAGGGGTTCTGGCAAACAATAAGTAAAGCTATAAGACTAGTATCAAATCACCAGATACCATTCACGCCAGAATGCTACTTGCTCCATCTGTCACCTGAGCTACTCTCAGACAGGAATAACCATGTTATTATAAACATACTAACAGCAGCGAAAACTAGCATTGCCACCCCCTGGAGAAGCACACACATCCCATCACCCATGGAGGTTTGGAATAGACTCAAAACCATAGCAGACTTTGAACAGATGGCATACAGACTGAATGGCCAAACCGACACAAATCTAGGGAATTTGGAGGCCAAGGCAGCACACTTAATTTGGTCATATTCCTCAAACCATTCCTGAACAACTTTGGCAGTGTTACAGGGTGCATTCTGCTGAAAGAGGACACAGCCGTACGTGGTCTGCAACAATCACTAGGTATGTGGTAAGTGTCAAAGTAATATCCACATGAATGCTAGGATCCAAGGTTTCCCAGCAGGACATTGCTCAGAGCATAGCACTCCCTCCGCCGGCCTGTCTTTTTCCCACATTGCATCCTGCTGCCATCTCTTTACCAAATAAATGATGGACACACACTTGGCCGCCCATCTGATCTAAAATAAAACATGGTTCAGCAGACCAGGGAACCTTCTTCCATGGTTCAGTTCTGATGCTCACGTCACCATTGAAGGAGCTTTCGGTGTTGAACAGGTCTGGGACTACGCAGCCACATACGGCGCAAACTGTTCCCACCCCTTGACAGATGCCATTGTAATGGTATTCTAAATGTTATTCACTTCACCTGTCAGTGGCTCTTTTGTTGTGGCTGATCCGTGTATTATATTGTGCATTTCTCTCTTACAAATGTTGATTGCATTAGGATATGGACAAACTGATGTGACCTTTTTGATGAGTACACATATAATAGAATATAAAACCTGAAATGATGACAGTAGAAACAGAAGCAATATTTTGTACTGCAAATGAGGCATGAATGCTGAACAAGCCTTTCAAGAGCCTATCCTAGCAAAATTGAATGCTGTTAATGTATTTTTAATATACGAAGAACTGCAAGCTAATGTTTTCTGCCAAGAACTCTCTCACTATGAAAAAGTAATTCAACCCATTGTTGAGTACAAATGCAAAAGTAATACTATCTACTGCATAATCCCTTTCCATTGTTAAAGGATTTATCTACATAATGGCAAGACTTTCAGTTGTGCTCAGTATATAAAGTATAACTTTAACATTTCCCTTTTGTGTTAGTATTGTCTCTGTACATGGCTGCGTCAGATGTGTTTCAACTGTTTTTGGAGGTGAATGCCTAGGCCTGGCAGTTTAGTCATGTGATCACTGCAGAATAAAAACATAATGTATTATGTAAATTACTTCAAAATCACAAAGACTTAGACATAAAGTTTTTTTTCCACCATGTATTTGGTGACATACTGTGTTTTGTACCTCAATGGTAGATTTCTTTGGTGAAAATGGTAAAAATAAAATGTATGCTGTATTGAATAGTTGACCTTTACGCTCTTCAATAGCTTGTCATTAGGGACATTGTTGCATTTAAAAAAATAATTTTCTAATTTTTTTTTTTTTACTAAAAATAAATGCAGATGCAGTAAGTGTTGGTTCAATTAGAACTTAAAGTTAAGTGAAAACAAGTCATAACACTAGCTCCACTGTTTAAAACAATGAAAGTATGAAGAGCGTATTAGAGATGAAAAACTGCAGTAAGGTTGGGTAAAGAAAAAGGGAGGAAACAGAAGGTGCACTTTGAAGACGGTAAGAGGGGGATTAGCGAGGATAAGGTAAAGGTTAATGATAATGAACTAAGGGACAGACATATCTTTGGAACATATTGGATTGCTTAAATAATCTGTAAGGTGGCTAGAGTGGAGGTGATGGGTATTAGTGTATATAAATCAGGAAAGTGTAACTACATCTTGGAAAAGTTACACGAGGTATCAAGGAGTTTTATTATTAATGTTCCCGTTGTGGAGATACATATACAATATATTGAATTATCTGGGTCTTGATGTATGCAAATACACTCAAAGTACTTTTTCCTCTTGTATAGTGGCAGTACTGAACAAGTGGGAAGTAACTTCTGTTATGGACAAGAAGCTCCCGCTCAAATTTGAATATATAGGTTATGCCCCCTCCTGCTGCCCATATAATCCCTGTACCTGAAAAAGAGAGGGCGTATACCGCGCTTATTGTATTAAAAGTAAAATATACAAAAATACATACATATGTTCTTGGATATTCCAATTAATCGTGACCTCAAAGAGAAATAGAAATAAAAAAATAATAGCGCAATACAGCAAATATAGTTAAAGAAATAGATGATAAGTAACTAAGTACAGTCCACTCACATGAAGTAGAGCTATAACAGAGCTCTACTGTAAAGCGCTTGGACGGTACAATCCCCGTCTTGGGATTTGTGGTGGTTGCCGCAGATGTTTTCAAGGTGCCAAGTGTATAGTTGGTATAAAAAGAAAAGATAGCAGCAATATGGTGAAGTAAGTCCAAATGGTAAAATAAATAGTAAATAGTAATGTACTTACACTTTCCAGAGCATGTAACCTGCTCTAGTGTAAACAGCTTAGGTGGTATGATCCCCACCAAGGATATACAGGATACCAGGAAATGAAGATTATAAAAAAAAAGTAACTTAAAAGTATACTTTAATATAAACAGACTAAACAATGAAATCTAAAATATAATAATAAAATATAGATATATAATATAGTCCCACTTAACGCGTTTCGCCTAATAGGCTTCTTCAGAAGTGTGGTGTGGAGTTCAAACAGTCCGTTTTTATATCTTCATTGATGAGTAGATGATTTCCTGGTGAGATGACTTCCGGGTTTCGGCTTTGTGCTGATACGCATGCGTCAGACCGGAAGTGTCGCGACATCCGTGTCGCACCGGAAGTGATGCGTTGTTCAGATTCAGGCCGGGAATGGCCTCGGCGTGTCCATAAGGGGAGGGAGCGTGATGTCGTGATGCTCTTGGGACGCACGCATTACCAGGAAGTGGTGTGCGTAGCGTTCCAGACGTCACTCACCTCAAAGTCCAATCTTAAAAAGAGTATGGGCTGTAGTAATAGGATTATGGCGTGGCGGCCATATTGGATAAGGGCAGTAGTCCGTGGATATATAAAGAAAACACATAATAACACAATGTTAAACGATAATAGTTATGCAGGCAATGATTACAAGGGAGGTGAACAATAAAATAATGTATATTAACATAGATGAAATAAATAAAATTATTATGTGTTTTCTTTATATATCCACGGACTACTGCCCTTATCCAATATGGCCGCCACGCCATAATCCTATTACTACAGCCCATACTCTTTTTAAGATTGGACTTTGAGGTGAGTGACGTCTGGAACGCTACGCACACCACTTCCTGGTAATGCGTGCGTCAAGTTCTGTTTTTTGCCTATCAAAAAAAGTGAGAAAACAACTAAATTGGTGGAAAGACAAAAACAACCTTTCCATTAGAACAAAAAAGATGATTACCATCACTACAGATGTCTCCCAAACTTGGGGCGCCCATCTGGGTGCTCTAAAATCTTTCAGTCCAGTAATCGCCAATCAGGCTATAAGGATTCAGTCAGACCATGCCACCACAGTGGCTTACTTAAACCGTCAAGGGGGCACAAAAGTAAAATGCCATCAGGATCTGTGCTACCTTATCATGTCTTGGGCCCAGTCTATGATAAGCTCACTTTCAGCAACCCATATCAGAGGGTCTCTGAATGCCATCACAGACGACCTCAGCAGACATTGGTCTCAAGCAGACTGGTCCCAAAAACCCCAAATGTTCTCGGAATTGGGGATCCGATTCGGCTTACCAGAAATCGACCTTATGGCCACAAGGTAAAACAGGAAAGTCCCAACCTTCGTTTCTATTCAGGCACAGGATTTCCCAGACTTCCTAAACGGCCTGTCTCTCACCTGGAACTTCAACATGGGATACATTTTTCCCTCCAACAGCTTTGATTCCAAGGATTATTCAAAAAATCAGATGGGGAAAAAGCAAGGATTCTAGCCATTTTGCCCTCCTGGACAAACAGAAGCTTGTTTTTCGAAATAGAACATAGGACGATTTCACGCTGGGCTCTCCCAATTTCAGCCAACTTCATAGAACATGTTATTCTTCCAGTACAGACGTTGGAAATGTTCCACCTAACGGCATGGCTGCAGCAAGGATGATCCTCCTTGAGCAAGGTCTGTGTGGCTTTCTTCTGGCATCAGTCCGTTTATCTACTTCTAAAATATATCTCAGGATTTGGATGAAGCTCAGGAACTGGTGTGCTCAGAAAGGTTCCAATCCTGTCAATCCATCTATCGCTGATATATTGTCTTTTTTGCAGGATGTTTTTTTAGTTGGTCTAGGTGTTTCTACACTCAAGGTCAAAATTTTTGCATTGAGTCACTTCTTTGTGCATGATATTGCCTCGGACATTCCTATCAGCAGATTTTTTTTAAATCAATCAACGTCTCAAACGTCCTCCTAAGCTTTTGTCTTTTCCTACCTGGGATTTGTCTTTTAGTCCTTCAGGCCCTTTGAACCTCCTTTTGAATCGTTCCAGGATGTTTCCCTAAAGCTGCTTACAATCAAGACTATCTTATTGGTAGCCATCACCTAAGCAAGAAGGATAGGAGAACTACAAAAACTACTATTTCCCACCCTTTATTTGTTACAGGGATCTTGCTATATACCACTTGTTCAGTACTGCTACAATACGAGAGGAAAAACTGTAATTGTACTACCGTAAATTCCTTTTTTCTTAGTATAGTGGCAGTATTGCCTTTCCCTCCTCTTTTTGTATGGATTAAATTACATTTGCAGTATATGGTCTCCGTTTGTTTCTTTTTTTTATAACTGGTGTTTCCTTTGAGGTACAAAGATTATATGGGCAGCAGGCGGGGCATAGCCTATATATTAAAATTTGAGGGGGAGCTTCTTGTCCATAACAGAAGCTACTTCCCACTTGTTAAGTACTGCCACTATACTAAGAAAAAATAATTTACGGTAAGTAAAATTACTGTGTTTCATGATGAAAGTAATTACTATATATCTATATCTCTATATATTCATGTAAAATAATTACTCTCATCAGGTTAAAGAAAAGTGATCATGGAATATTCCATTCAAAGGCCAGTCTACAAAAGCTCAGTGCCAAGGTATGGATGGATTATACTTGAATAGCTTCTTGGCAGTGCCAAGGAGTTTAATATATTTACATGATTTGTTAGTGTTTTAAGATAAGTTATCTTTAAAGAGCTGAGTGAACAGCCAGGCTGATAAAAGCTGGGATAATTGCCAAGATTTAGTAAAAAAAATAAAATAAAATAAAAATAAAAATAAATAGGACATTACAAGCTATCATTAACTGCTTTCATCTTATATATAATGTGTATGTTGTCTCATTATATATGTGTTTTTAATATATATTTTTAGTTCAACGTGTGTCGGAGACAAAGGTTTAAATATAAATATATATATATATATATATATATATATATATATATATATACCGTATATGTTATATATAATTATGTATGGTTTTAATGCTATTTTACAATAAGTGTTAACACTTATCCTGTCTTATGTTAGTTTTCAACACAGTTGATTGATTGCACCCAGCAGTTGGTAGAAGCACGAAATGAATATCTCTTGGCACTGGCTGCATCAAATGCTCATCTGAATCATTACTACCTGACACACCTGCCCGATATTATGAAGGTAGACCATCTGATTTGTTGATTCATTTTGTGAACTGCATATCATAATGAATTCCTCCAAATAGTACATTTTATCAAACAATGTTGTTGTTTTTTGTTTTGTTTTTTAAGCTTTTAAGTGGTTTGTGTTTTATAAATTACAGAAAACTGATAAACATCACGGTGACTTGTAACAATGTTTTTATTTTCAAAATAAGCCTTGATAAGCCTTTAATTTTATTGTCCCATAAAAGTCAATAATTATCCACTTTGACAGTTTTTCTCCTTTTTTATTGAATTTCAGCTACATTTATTGCCAGCCAAAATACAGGCAACTGTACATGATACTTGGGTCACTTCCTGAAATAAAACTACTGATTAAATGTGCATTGAAATAACATTATGCATCCTTTTTTAATGGCTAAACAAATGAGTGGCTGCTCATTGTAAAAAACACTTGGTGAACGGACTACTGCTGTCCAGTGGATAATAAAATATGGAGAGGTGGTGACTAAAAATTAAATAAGGGTGGTGGTGGGGGAGGACCGGTATCTCTTAAAAATAAATAAATGAGTGGTAGGAGGGGGCTGTTGATTTATTTATATTGGGTGGACACAGTGGTGTATCCTGGGTTTTCCTTTCAGATTAGAGGCAGTGCTTACACCATAGGGATATCCAATCTGGAGGGAAAAACAGGCAGGCAAATCTCCAAACATTTTAACCCCTCCCCTAATTACCTCCTTTCCAATAAGTAGCAGCTCCTCCTGATCATCCCCAGTTCTTTGCCTGCCTTCGGCAGGGGAGGTTATGCAGGAAGGTTCTCCAGGAAGCAGGTGAGAAGGGCTGAGGCTCGGGAGGCTCTGCTTCCTTGATGTTCGGGTAAGTAGCGTTTAACACGCCGGACGGCGTGGTCCCTCAGAATTTATTCCGTCTCTTGCCGTGCCAGGTGCCGGTCTGACGAAGGACGCAGGCGTGCGTCGGCTGGGAGGTCCTGTCGGTGGAACGCACACACAGGTTGCGTTGCGTTCCACCAGGGAGTCGCAGAGCGCTATGCACATGCGCAATGCGAACCTGGATTCAGGCGCCAAATTTGAACTGGGCGTTTTTCTTTGGTTACAGGACTTAAAAGGAGCATCCCCAGCAGCAACCTCTGTTTGCCAGGAGCTCTCAGAACGGTTTGCAATGTGTGTTTCTCACCTGCCCTCCAACACACTCTCGGGCCATTTAAGGTAAGACTGATTAAGTTTTTATTTAAATGGTTCTAGCCTGAATCTTTAGGGAAAAATTTTGTTTATTTTCCCTTGTTTGTTTTCTGTTCCCAGTAGATAATCCTGAAAATTTGGATAAAGTTGCTGAGAAGGGGAAATGTACATCTAGCCAAGCATTTAATGTGCTCTGTGTGTGGCCATCTTATGCCAGATGGTTGTAAAAAGAAAACTTTGCTCTGTGTGTTCAAAGAAGCTTCAGAGGAAGCACAAAGAACAGTAATGTCCACTTTATCAGCTGGTTGCAACAAAGTATGCAGCGAACAGTTGTGGATATGTGGTTAGCAGCATTACAGGCAATCCAGGCTTCGGTTGCCCAGGATTCTCAGCTTGTAATACATGCTAACAAAAAGCCTAAGATCTTGGGAAGTTCCGATTCTAGTTTGGAACTAGTGGTTCTGAGTATGGCGATAATTCAGCAGTGCCTCATCAAATGAGGAATCTGCATTCCCAGTAGAATCCTTTTGGGGTATTGATTAAAGAAGTGCAGTTGCATTTGAACTTGAAGAAACAAGGTAAAAGTCCTATAGGTTTCTTTTTCACCCACAGATTGGGGTATTGATTTAAAAGAATGGAAAATTCCCAGGTCACATGCTGTTTATTGGCTAGACAGTTTTTATTTCTCTCTTTCCATAGAAGCGGTACAAGACTGTATGCTGGATACTGTCCCTGTAGTGGGCGTTCCTATTGCTCAAATAGGTAAGAAAACTTCATTACCAATTGGAGTTTCAAGCGGCCTCAAGGAGGTCATGGTTGAACGCATGGACTCCTCCTTAAAGATGTTGTTCATCTCTTCGGCAGCTCAAGCTAAAGCTTTGATTACGGGGCCATCAGTTGCCAAGGCCCATATTTCTTTGGTTGGAAGAACTAGAAAAGGAAGACCCGTTAAGGCTATTATAAAATATCAGTATGGCATCTGATTTTTAGTGGATGCCTCTGCAGAAAGCCTGAAATTATCGGCCAAGAATATAGGTATTTCAACAGTCGCCAGAAGAGCACTTTGGCTTAGAAATTGGTCAGCAGATGCGACACCTGATAATTCACTGTGTGAACTATCTTTTGAACCTGGAAGACTTTTCGGTTCAAAGCTGGATGAGTTGTTGAAACAGGTGAAGGAAGGAAGGAATGCTTTACCAGTATCGTATGGGAAGCAGTTAGAAGCCGTAACGCAGAGACACTTCCCTCATTTAGAAGTTCCTCTCTTAGAAACTATTTCAAGGGTCAACAGAAAGAGCCTTTGATTATAGGAAGAAGTATCGACTCTGTTACTAAAAGAGTGGTGGAAGAAGTTCCTCTAAAGGAAGACATCAAGGCACCTATTCAAGACTTTTCTTGGTGCCAAAACCAGATGGTTCGTTCGGACCTATCCTAGACCTAAAGGCCGTAAACAAGCGGATTATCATAAAGAAATTCCTCATGGAAACAGTAAAGTCGGCTGCTCTGCTTATGCACCCATAAAATTGGTTTGCTTCCCTGGATTTGAAAGATGCCTATCTTCATGTACCCATAGCAGAATCCAGCAAAAGTTTTCTACGGATGCGGTGTGCTGCCAATTGGTAACCATACATTACCAATTCAGAGCACTACCTTTCGGCCTGGCATCAGCGCCCAGAGTATTCACATAGCTTCGAGTAGTAGTTCAAGCTTTCTAAGAAGTATGGGCATCGCTGTCATTCCATATTTGGACGACTGGCTGTTGTTTGCAGAGTCCCAAGTTCAACTACAGTTAGACCTGGGGACAGCCATCAAATCGCTGGAAAAGCATGGCTGGCTAATAGATTTCAACATATCGGAACTAGTGCCAGTTCAAAGGATCCAGTTCTTGGGTCTATTTTTGGATTCTATCGCGATGAAGTTATTCCTGCCAGAGGGGAAGATACTAAAAGATCAAGCGGTTAATCCGGAATCTCTGAGAAAAAAGTATGTTTTCAATCAGAGATGCCAGGTGCTTGCTGGGTCTGTTTACAGCCTCAATCCCGGCAGTCGCTTGGGCAATAGCCAGAATGAGACCTCTACTAAGTTACATTCTGCAGGTCTGGTATCGACAGGAACTCGGCCTAGATAGGCTGATGAGGTTTAACGATCTAATTTTGAAAAGTCTGCAGTGGTGGACATTTTCTCGATTCCTCCACGAGGGTCTGTCTTTCCGGATGAAGTCCTTTACTATCATATCAACAGACGCCTCTGCGCTGGGCTGGTGGGCCCATCTGGAAGACGTATAGAAGCAGGGGTCCTGGCAAGAGAAGGATATGAGAAGTTCCTCGAACTTCAGGGAATTAAAGGCCGTATGGATGGCACTCTTGGCGTTTCAGTTTCTCTTCAAAGTTCAACATATTCGAATTCGTTCAGACAATCGAACGACAGTGGCATATTTGAACATACAGGGAGGTTCGAGATTAACAAGATTAGAAAGCCTTTGTTCAATAATCATGCTGTGGGCAGAAGTGCACCTGATGTCAATCTCTGCAGTTCACATTTTAGGAAAGTTCAATGTGGTGGCAGATGCCCTGAGCAGGCATCATTTGAAACAAGCAGTTTGGTCCCTGTCATGCAGAACTTTCAAGTTCAGCACAGTCCACTTCGGTGTTCCGGAGATAGACCTAATGGCACCCAGAGTGAACAGGAAGACAAGACGTTTTGCATCCCTAACTCCAGCAGACAGGCCGGATTTCATAGATGCCCTGTCATTACCATGGAAGTTCAACCTGGCATATAGCTTCCCGCCAGTAGTGATTATTCCCAGAATACTTCAAAAAAGTAAGGCTGGGAAATGTAAGTATTATCCTAATCCGTCCAGGGTGGCCAAGAAGTAGTTGGTTCTCGGTTCTCCTGAACTTTCCGGGGGCCACCTTTTGGAAGCTTCCTCTTTTCAGGAGTAATTCTAGAGGACGCCATGGTGCCTCTTCTGGCCCTTCGGAGATTCCGATTGACGGCCTGGTTTCTGGACTCCAGATTTAGAGTGTAAAGGTCTGGATCCTGAAGTTATAAAAAATTTTTGTTGGCATCTACTTCAAGGTTCTACGTTAGGATTTGGAAGTTTCAGCGATGTTGTAGGTTTGAAGTCAAACCTGTTTCCGCGTCCATCCAGAAGATGCTATGCTTCCTTCAGATGAGATTGGCAAAGGTCTTAAACCTGCTTCATTTAGTTTTCATGTTTCTGCTATCGGTTTCTTCTCCCTCAGATGTTTCACCTCGAATTTTCTGATTTCAAGGTTCTTCAGAGCTCTGACACGTTTGGTGCCCTTTGTTAGGGAAACCTGTCCTCCCTGGGATCTGAATTTGGTCCTTTCCGCGCTTTGAGTACCGCCTGTTGAACCATTGGAAGAAGTTCCCTGAAGATGTTTTCTTTGGATACCGTTTTCCTTTGATGGCTATTCGTCAGCTAAAAGAGTATGTGAGCTCCGAGCGCTTCGGGAGTATTTTCCCTTTTTGGTTTTCATCAGGACAAGGAGGTTCTGAAGCTCGATCCTTCAGGTATCACTAAAGTTTTTTCTGTTGCCAATGTCAACCGAGAAGTGGTTTTGCCGACCTTGTGTCGGAATCCGTCTAATGCCTTGGTAAGTAATTTTCTCTGCTTAGACGTAACGATAGGTCTTTGGCAATATCTAAAGCTACGGAATCCTTCCGTTAGGATATCGGTATGTTTGTCTTGTTCATAGGCACACAGAAAGGTATGTTGGTTTCGCAGAGTTCTCTGGCTAGATGACTGAAGGATTGTATTCTGTTATCTTATTCTAAGAGTGGCTCGGAATTTGCAGGCCCTATAAAGGAACATTCTACTAGAGCTGTTTCGCCGTCAGGGGCTCTGCGTGCAGCTACTTCTCCGTCTCGAATTTGTTCAGCTGCTAATCGGTCCTCTCTCCATACGTTCTCAGGACACTACAAGTGGGACATACTGGCCTCGGAGTATGCAGCTTTTGGGCGCAGGGTGCTTCAAGCAGTAGTGAACTGAAACCCGCCCTCAGGATCTGCTTTATTATATCCCTATGGTGTAAGCACTGCCTCTAATCTGAAAGGAAAAACATAAATTTTACTTACCGAAAATTTCTTTTTCCTGAAGATTAGAGGCAGTGCTACAATTCCCGCCCCTTTTTCTAATAAACTAAGTAATTTTGCAGCTATTTGGCTTATGTATTGTCTGGGGATGATCAGGAGGAGCTGCTACTTATTGGAAAGGAGGTAATTAGGGGAGGGGTTAAAATGTTTGGAGATTTGCCTGCCTGTTTTTCCCTCCAGATTGGATATCCCTATGGTGTAAGCACTGCCTCTAATCTTCAGGAAAAAGAAATTTTCGGTAAGTAAAATTAATGTTTTGTGCTGCCCTAGGCAGGACAAAACTCAGGCGCCCCCCCTCCCGCCCGCGCCACCCCCATCCAACCCTTCCCCCCGCCCGCACCACCCCCACCCTTCTCCCGCCCCGCCTTCTAAATACACACACACACATTCACTTACAGATACGCATACACTAGCTAACAGAAACACACTCGCTAACAGAAACACACACACACTTAGACACACTCACACTCACTAACAGACACACACTAACAGACACACACTCACTAGCAGATACACACACACTCACACTAACAGACACACACACACACGCACTAACAGACACACACTCACACTAACGGACACACACACTCACTAACAGACACACACTAACATACGTACATACATACACACACACTAACATACATACATACACACACACACACACTAACAGACATACATACACACACACACACACACACACACACTAACAGACATACACACACACTAACAGACATACACACACACTAACAGACATACACACACACTAACAGACATACACACACACTAACAGACATACACACACACTAACAGACATACACACACACTAACAGACATACACACACACTAACAGACATACACACACACACTAACAGACATACACACACACTAACAGACATACACACACACACTAACAGACATACACACACACTAACAGACATACACACACACTAACAGACATACACACACACTAACTGACATTCACACACACACACACACACTAACTGACATTCACACACACACACACACACACTAACTGACATTCACACACACACACACACACACACTAACTGACATTCACACACACACACACACACACACACTAACTGACATTCACACACACACACACACACACACACTAACTGACATTCACACACACACACACACACACACACACACTAACTGACATTCACACACACACACACACACACACACACACTAACTGACATTCACACACACACACACACACACACACACACTAACTGACATTCACACACACACACACACACACACACACACTAACTGACATTCACACACACACACACACACACACACTAACAGAAATACACACATACTCACTCACATATTTAACACATTTTTTTTTTTTAAATTCCCCCTCCCCCCGCCTCCTTACCTTTGGGAATGCTGGGGTGGGGGGGGGGTCCTATTTCTCCCTGGTGGTCCAGTGGCTGCTGGGCGGTGCTGGCGGGCGGCCAGCGAGGGAGCACTTCCTCTGAGCTGTCTGCTCAGCTCCCTCGCGCGCCGCACAGTGAGGCTGGGAGGCGGAGCCGGAATATGACATCATATTCCAGCTCCCAGCCTCACTCTTTGGCGCGCGAGGGAGCTGAGCAGACAGCTCAGAGGAAGTGCTCCCTCGCTGGCCGCCCGCCAGCGCCGCCTAGCAGACCGCCCGCCCAGACGGCTTGTCAGTTAGCCGCAAGGCTAACAAGGCATTTGCCCTGGGCATTTGGGGGCGGCGTTTTTTGCCGCCCCCTGGAAAATGCCGCCCAAGGCAAATGCCTTGTTTGCCTCGCGGCTAATACGCCCCTGGGTGGACATATTGTCAAATTGTCCCCTCCAGTGAACCAATTGTCAGCAGATGGGGGGAGATTTGAAAATCTAGAAGGATGGACATGACCCATTACCCCACCCAAAGTCTATGGGTATTAAAGATAATGGGGGTGTGGCTCTTTTCCTGCAAGCATCCTCTGAGCACTCTAAATGAGTGAGTACCTCCTTGCCCCACCAGGCATAACTTGGTATAGGACACCTAGCGATCCCAGGTAAGTTGTCAAGCCATTCTTAAAGTTTGACTACTTTCTGTGAGGGTGCCAGGACACTCCTGTCACCATAGCCACTACCACAGGCTAAAACAGGTCCCTAGAATAAGATTTCATGTGAATAAAACAGCTGATTAAATGGTTTATTAACCTGAAATCGTATTTTATTTTGTGTCCTAATCTTAGTTTCACTTTGTTTTCTAAATTGCCTTGTGCAGCAGTGTATTATATTTGACCTCTGTGACACTTTACAATTAGGAGACTTTCCCAATATTTATCTTGGACTAAATTTTTTCTATTGTTAATATTTTAGTAGACCGATATAACATTCCTTCCAACTCAGTCATTCTGTGAATCAGGACACCGGTGAAAGGGAAGTAAAGGGGATGGGCCAGTAAAGCAATCATGTCACTACGTCTGCCCCCTGAGGGCAGACCCTGCAAAAAAACGCAGTTCAGTGCTATCTGCAGGGATCTAGATCTTGATTTGGACTTGGAGCATTATAGGTCTGCTGATTTTTAAGGTCACGGGAGTTGCAGTTCTACAACATCTGGGGATCTACTTCTCTTTCCCTTTGGTGTAGAGACCAATATTCTTATGCCATTTATATAATGTACAATTGCACAGCCAGTCTATAACCTATATTGATTCACTAAAGCTATAATATTTACAATAATTATATAATATAGAGGTAGTATTGCTGGCCCATTACTCAAAACTAGGAATTTTTTCACGTGTATTATAATTTGGAAGTTTGTCTGTCGGCTAACCAGCATACTTTAAAGGGACACTATAGTCACCTGAACAACTTTAGCTTAATGAAGCCGTTTTGGTGTATAGAACATGCCCCTGCAGCCTCACTGCTCAATCCTCTGCCATTTAGGAGTTAAATAACTTTGTTTATGAACCCTAGTCACACCTCCCTGCATGTGACTTGCACAGCCTTCCATAAACACTTCCTGTAAAGAGAGCCCTATTTAGGCTTTCTTTATTGCAAGTTCTGTTTCATTAAGATTTTCTTATCCCCTGTTATGTTAATAGCTTGCTAGACCCTGCAAGAGCCTCCTGTATGTGATTAAAGTTCAATTTAGAGATTGAGATACAATTATTTAAGGTAAATTACATCTGTTTGAAAGTGAAACCATTTTTTTTTTTTTTTTCATGATGGCTCTGTCAATCATAGCCAGGGGAGGTGTGGCTAGGGCTGCATAAACCGAAACACAGTGATTTAACTCCTAAATGACAGTGAATTGAGCAGTGAAATTGCAGGGGAATGATCTATACACTAAAACTGCTTTATATAGCTAAAGTAATTTAGGTGACTATAGTGTTCCTTTTAAAATGGTGGAATATAGCTAAATGCGTAAAGGCTGTTAAAAAACATATAATGTTTCATTAGATTGCCAATTATCCAGAATATGTCAGTGCTAATTTGGGGTCCCTGTGTGGTCATACTGGAGAGTGTATAAACCACTTCTGCACCAGGTGATTCCAAGTCATTTTAGCCAATAAACAACTTAAGGATTTTACTAATACATGACGTAAATTCATGATTTTATTAACCCCTTAAGGACCAAACTTCTGGAATAAAAGGGAATCATGACATGCCACACACGTCATGTGTCCTTAAGGGGTTAAAGGCATGGAGCCAACTATTATGCTTTCTCTTTCTTTATCTCAATATATCAGCAAAGAAAATTGTAAATGAAAGGAAACCAAAAAAAAACTTTATCATATAACAACATAATATTAAAATAACTAATCACATCCCAGGTAATCTAGGTAAAATCAACAAAGTCCACTTTCTTTGCGACCGTTGAAAAAGGAATATTAGTTACAACCAGTATTAATAACTAAATAACTGAGAATAAAATGAAGATAAAATCATCCAGATATAGAAATCCAAATGATGTTGAAGCTGAACTGACTATCTTCAATAAACCATTCTATAAATTAGAAAAATCCCAAAGTTGATGAAAAATTTAACTTAGAAAGAAAAGAGAGGTTAATCATTAGGGTAAAATTGATCATATATTAAACTAGATCTTAATTTATTAATATAAATAGAAAATCGTGTTTCTACCGAAATAGTTGGTAAAGAGATGGGGTTTAGGTTAGGGCTCTGTGTGGGCCAGTCAAGTTCTTCCAAACACAACTCATCCAACTATGCTTTTATGGACTTTGCTTTTTGCACTGTGGCACATTCTTGCTGAAATAGAAAAGTGACTTTGCCAAACTTTTCCCACAAAGTTGTAAGCATAGCATTGTCCAAAATGTCTTGGTATTGTGAAGCATTAAGAGTTCCCTTAGAAGTAAGGGGCCCAGCCCAACCCCTAAAAAACGCCCTTATACCTCCTCCTCCACCAAATTTTACAATTGGCACAATTTAGTCAGGCAGGTAGCATTCTCTTGGTATCCGACAAATCCAGACTTGCCCATCAGACTGCCACAAAGAAGCATGATTTGTCACTCCATTATTCAGTGAAGTTGTGCTTTACACCAGGGGCCCAGCTGCTTAAACTTCAATGATCTTAAACTGGAGTTTGGCTATTGATTAAATGGCCACTCCACTGCCGAAATACTAAATAGGTTAAAAAAAACTACAACACTATTTAGTAGATATACCCCAAATAATAACTTTTTAATTGGGAATATACACTGCACAAAAAAATAAAGGGAACACTTAAACAACACAATGTAACTCCAAGTCAATCACACTTCTGTGAAATCAAACTGTCCACTTAGGAAGCAACACTGAGTGACAATCAATGTAACATGCTGTTGTGCAAATGGGATAGAAAACAGGTGAAAATTATAGGCAATTAGCAAGACCCCCCCCCCCCCCCCCAATAAAGGAGTGGTTCTGCAGGTGGTGACCACAGACCACTTCTCAGTTCCTATGCTTCCTGGCTGATGTTTTGGTCACTTTTGAATGCTGGCGGTGCTTTCACTCTAGTGGTAGCATGAAACGGAGTCTACAACCCACACAAGTGGCTCAGGTAGTGCAGCTCATCCAGGATGGCACATAAATGCGAGCTGTTGCAGGAAGGTTTGCTGTATCTGTCAGTCTAGTGTCCAGAGCATGGAGGAGCTACCAGGAGACAGGCCAGTACATCAGGAGACGTGGAGGAGGCCGTAGGAGGGCAACAACCCAGCAGCAGGACCACTATCTCCGCCTTTGTGCAAGGAGAAACAGGAGGAGCACTGCCAGAGCCCTGCAAAATGACCTCCAGCAGGCCACAAATGTGCATGTGTCTGCTCAAACGGTCAGAAACAGACTCCATGAGGGTGGTATGAGGGCCCGGCGTCCACAGATGGGGGTTGTGCTTACAGCCCAACACCGTGCAGGACGTTTGGCATTTGCCAGAGAACACTAAGATTGGCAAATTCGCCACTGGCGTCCTGTGCTCTTCGCAGATGAAAGCAGGTTCACACTGAGCACATGTGACAGACGTGACAGAGTCTGGAGACGCCGTAGAGAACGTTCTGCTGCCTGCAACATCCTCCAGCATGACCAGTTTGGCAGTGGGTCAGTAATGGTGTGGGGTGGCATTTCTTTGGGGGGCCGCACAGCCCTCCATGTGCTCACCAGAGGTAGCCTGACTGCCATTTGGTACCGAGATGAGATCCTCAGACCCCTTGTGAGACCATATGTTGGTGCGGTTGGCCCTGGGTTCCTCCTAATGCAAGACAATGCTAGACCTCGTGGCTGGAGTGTGTCAGCAGTTCCTGCAAGAAGAAGGAATTATAGCTATGGACTGGCCCGCCCGTTCCCCAGACCTGAATCCAATTTAGCACATCTGGGACATCATGTATCGCTTCATCCACCAATGTCACGTTGCACCACAGACTGTCCAGGAGTTGGCAGATGCTTTAGTCCAGGTCTGGGAGGAGATCCCTCAGGAGACCATCCGCCACCTCATCAGGAGCATGCACAGGCATTGTAGGGAGGTCATACAGGCACGTGGAGGCCACACACACTACTGAGCCTCATTTTGACTTGTTTTAAGGACATTACATCAAAATTGGATCAGCCTGTAGTGTGTTTTTCCACTTTGATTTTGAGTGTGACTCCAAATCCAGACCTCCTTGGGTTGAAAAATGTCATTTCCAATTTTTTTAATTTTTGTGATTTTGTTGTCCGCACATTCAACTACGTAAAGAACAAAGTATTTCAGAAGAATATTTAATTAATTCAGATCTAGGATGTGTTATTTTTGTGTTCCCTTTATTTTTTTGAGCAGTGTATATCTGAAATCAGCTTGCAAAACCTGCAGGTCTCTTGTCTGCTGCCTTTGCAAGCTCTTCCCGTCTAACCACACCCAGACTTTCTTTGGCGGTCCAATCACAGACTTCTTCTTTGTAAGTCAGGTGCTCTGGGCAATTGTTGCCTCTTGATATCAGCTGCTTTAAGCTAGTGAAACCAGGAAGTAACATTATCTGTTGTCTGCTTGAAAGTCAAGGGATTGTAACCAGGTTAAGTTATAAAAGTGTAAATTTCTATTGAAATCTTCAATTTTTGCAAAATGAAAAAAGAGGACACACTCTTAACACATAAAGCATTTCAGCAAACTAAAGTTGCTATGGGGTCTGTAAAAGTTTTTAAAAACACAATAACTGGTAGCAATTGCTACTACGGTATGTAACAGGGTTGATGTTCCAAATGGCAAAATGATTTAGGTAAACTAGAAAAACAATCAAAGCTGTGGTAGCTGACATTTTAATGTGGATAAGTGCAAGATAATGCACCTTGGAGAGTACAGAATATTTGATAGTCCTAACCTCAACATATGAGGAAAGGGATTTTGGGGTAATAATTTCAGATGACTTAAAGGTAGGCAGACAATGTGTGGCAAAGCTGCATCTGCCACGTGTTCCTGGAGAGGCCTGCTGGCTCGCCTCCTGCACAAAGCGTATGGGCCATGTAAAAAGACATGTTAAAAGTTGACTTCCATGGAAAATCCGAACCACTGAACCGATCTGAGTGACTTTTGGATATGATGGTCATTCAGATCACAGCTATCTTGGGAGGATAGTACTCCATGGAATTTGGGGGTACTCTTGGGGTGTTGTGAAATTGTGTTTTCTGTACCTGGAGATAATTGAGTTTGTACAGTTCCTGACTCAATTATCTCTACAGTACAGAGGAGGAGTATGTTGAATGTAATTCATCTATGTGCCTCTCCCCCTCCCCTTTTTTCCTGTCCTATTGTTTCCCCAGCAGGGCTTTGTCCCAGGGACACTGCCAGACCAGTTTAAACTAGCTGCTTTGTCCGTCCTCAATCTCCCATCAGCCCTTGCTATTGTCTGACCTCACCCTTCCTTGTACCTTTGTACTCTATGTACTCTATGTACCATATTGTATGTAAATGAGGATGTTGGGGGGTTAAAATGTGTGTATAAATTGTGAGTGTTTGCCTGCATTAAACAGTCTACTCCCAGCATTAAGCCTCAGCTCATGTGTGGGAGGAACTTCTATACTTGCTATACCTGCTGTACTCTCTGGAGGAGAGGTCTACCCACTGGATGCTGATCCAGGACTTAGGTCCAGGGTGGGCAGAGATGGCGAGACCCTAGCCAGAACACTTTTTGTCCAGTGTCTGTGTTCTTTTGCCCATCTTAATCATTACTTTTTATTGGCCAGTTTGAGATATGACTTTTTATTTGCAACTCTGCCTACAAGGCCAATATCATTACTGCTGACATTGAGACTGATGTTTTGCAGGTAATATTTAATGATGCTTCCTGTTGGTGATCTGTGAGGCTTATGTTTCTCAAACTACACACTGCAATGTATTTGTTATCTTGTTCAGTTGTGCACCGAGGCCTCCCAATCCTCTTTCTATTCTGGTTAGTCAGTATGTGCTGTTCTGTGAAGGGAGAAGTACACAGCATTCCACAAGATCTTCAGTTTTTTGGAAATTTCTCCTATAAAATAGCCTTCATTTCTCAGACCAAGAATAGAATGACAAGTATCAGAAGAAAGTTCTTAGTTTCCGGCCACCTTGAGCCTATAATCGAACCCGCACTTGTTGATGACCCAGATATTCAACTAGTCGAACGAAGGGCAGTTTTATTGTTTGAATAATCAGAAAAGCTGTACTAACATATATGCAAAAGGGCTTTCTAATGATCAGTTAGCCTTTTTACATGATGAATTTGGATTAGCAAATATAACATGCCATTGGAACACAGGACAGAAGGTTGTTTAATGGACCTATATAGATATTCCAATAGAATCATTGGTTTCCAGCTACAATAGTCATTTACAACATTAAAAATGTCTACATTCTAGATCTGATCGCTATGATGTTATTTTAGTGGACAAAAAAAAATTGCTTTTCTTTTATGAACAAGGGCATTTTTAAACGACTCCAACAATCTGTGTAATTTTTACTCTATTGAATGAAAGCATATTTGTGTTTTCATTGTGTATCCTAGAACCCAAAATAATTTCTCTTCTTCCTAGAAAAAAATAAATCTGTTTTGGTGACATTTACATCCTCTGTCTACATCTTGATGTATATTGATCAAAGCAAAAAGAAAAAAACATACCTCCCCATTAGAAAGCTGGCATTTATGTCTCTAAAGGGGAAAATGTTTCTTCCAGTAATGCACACTTTTTCTCCCTTGATTCAGCATCCTTCCTGTATTTAATGTGTTTTAACAAAAACGCTAAAGTTGGTAAATCGGGTTCTGTACAAGCTTTGCAATCTTCTCAAACAAAATGCTTGTGCAGCCCATATCAGCATTGATTGTGGAAGAAGCAGACACAATATTTCCTGCTATTGATTTATTGGAAATTTGCATGGAATAATGTATGAAAAGCACATTCTACCCACTGTAGTTTTAGTTTTCGTGGAACATGCAGTGTATTTTTTTTTTTTTTTTTTTGTTCAAGACATATTGAAAAGGGAATGCGGAAATGCAAAAGTTAAACTAATTATTTCAATATAGTACTGGAAAACTGTCGTGTCTTGCTGTGAGCACTACGTTACAAGTCATCAATCTGAAGTCATCAATCTGATAATTACTATATATATATAGTAATTATCTGTTACTGAAACTGCAGTAAGAGACCCCACGTTAACATTTAATTGGTGCCTGGCTGCTGCCTACATGCATTCAACAGAAGTGTGAATTCTCCTGAACAGCAAGAGGAAAAAAAAAAACGTGATTGACAACAATATGTAACTTTTTTCACAGTAGGTCCAATGTGGTTTACATTTGGTTCTGAAACACTCCCCCAACAATTTACCATATGCCTTAGCACTAGCATTAGGGTGGCTCTGATTATATTAAAGGAACATTATGCAAAGATGTATTTGTGTAGTCCTGGAGTGGCTGTTAAGGTGATCGGCCCACCTTTCTGTGCAGTGAAGAGGATGTAAACTTGTATCTCCCCAATCGCTGCGACTGCTGACCCCACCTTCATGACTGAAATAATCAATCTTGATGATCTCTGCCAAACAATGCTTTCCCATATGAAATCATTGAGAGGCTATTGTGCATGTGTGACAAAATGTTGCACTGTGTCAATCAGCATCTCATCATAGTTATGCATTGAATCAATGCATCTCAGTGGGGAGCGTTCAGCACCCTTGGTGGCTGTCTGAGTGCCACTAGAGGTGTTTTTATGTAGCAATGTAAACTACTTTTTTTTTGTTTTTTGTTTTTTTCCTGAAAAGGCAGGGTTTTCATTGCTGAGCCTGCAGGGACAGGCTATAGACAATTACACCACTACATAACCGCTAGATTAAGATGTAGCGGCCTTGTGACTATAGTGTCCCTTTAAGGAAAGTTAAAAGCAGACTGCTATTTTCCTGCACAGCAGACACATAACCTTTGAATTGCTGTAAGTGGTTGACTTATGGATTTTCTCAAATGCTAAAGCCTATTGCCTTTAAAAGATGGTGTCTAAATATAACCATATGCCTTTTTATTGGGATCTAGTTTCTCGCGTTGGCCTAAAACTGTATTGAATATACCTAACTCCTGTGCAGCAAGCAAGGAACTACTACTTATTATTTTGTTATATATTTGTACAAAAGACCGTTTTGTATTTAAAGGGACTAAATAAGGTAAAAATAACCCCTTATTTTTAATGTAATATATAGATCAGTTGTCCCCAACCTTTAATAGACCTAGCCACACTGCAATAAGAGGCACATATACCATTCATATGCTATTTTTTGATACTTTCTTCCTATATTAGTAGATATCATCAGATGAGTATTTCTGTTGTAATGCTGAATCTTATTAAAAAAAAAAAAAAAAAAAAAAAGTTAAAGGGAATTTATAATCCCCAAAATAACACTCCAAGCACCATAATCACTACAGCATGCTGGATTGGTGATTACGGTAATTGCCAAGCATGTGCAGTATCTTCAGTGTTTCTCTGTGAGAAGCATCTCTATGGACAAAAGTATTCATGGTTGATGTCTTGAACGCGTTAGGATCGTACTGCTAAGAAAAGACTTTGGAATCAAGTTTGGTTTTGTTGTGATTTTTATTTAATTTTTAAATAAAAAAGGAAGAGGCAATGAATCTAAACAGATAAAGGAACTGTAAAACAGATTTGTTTTTGCATAAGTGTCCTCAAAATAATTGAGTTTATTAATGGCAATTAACAGGTCTATGTGTTTATTATATTTTATAGTTATATGTGAAAAGTATAGGAGTAAATTCTTACTTCAAGTGAATATTTTAAATCTTTTTTAGTGTTTAGATGGGGATATATATGAAAGACTGCGAGATTACCTTACAATCATAAGTAAAACCGAACTCAACACATGCAAGTCAACACAAGAACGATTTAAAGACATAGTAGAAGCATCTCAACAGGTAAATTGCTGTACTTACAAACGGTGTTTTTTCTTTTAAAACTTTGTAAACATATGATATATTTTCTTTGACGCCTAGAATGTAGGGCATCAGTAGACCATAGAATCTCAGCCTAACTGTAAACTTGCCCTCCAGAGATTTACAGATTCACTAGATCAGTGTTATAGAAGGCCACAAAGCCTGCATGTTTTGGAATGTTAGTGCCAAATCTCCTACAAAAATCAAGGGACTAAAAGTGCCCAGACCTATTTTCATCCAAACTAGTGGTGGGCTTCACACAATATTGTCATATAGTGTAACCAAATCCCCATATTTGATTGCTAAGATCATTTTATGTAATTTTTTAATAAATATTTTTTACGTTTGCTCGTTTTCTTAATTAAGGGGTTAAAGCAGCACCACTCCTGAGGAATGCATGTTCTGGGTACTCTCCCAATTCCCTTTCGTTCCCACTATGTTCATTTTAGAGTACCTTGTACTCCAATCAATACCAGCTGCCAACTTCATGAGCTCTCTTCTTCCTTTCCAATACACATCCATTTCATGTGTTGCTCTCCCTTTCTGATTTTGGTTTGTTTATTCGTCAGGAGTATGCCCTATGTTATTTAACTTCAACATCAGCAGGTTTGCTGATAATGCTGCCTTGGGCCTCAAAGCATTTTACTATGTCTGTTTAAATTGAACTCGTAATTATCCTGCAGGCAGGCACTGAGGATTATCTTAGAGGCCTCTGAGTCCTGTAATTGGCTTATGCCATTATTGGTACCACTGCCCTAGCATTTCTGCTTGACACACATAATTTATATGTGTACACCAATGTTTAGTATGTATTGCCATCATGTATTCCCATGCACGTCAACAATTTCATTTATAAATGATATATTTGACTGATATTGATACTGATCATTTCATGAGTGTAGTTTGTTAACAACAATCACAACAAAAGGTGAAGAATGTAAATCTAGCTTTTTCCACTTGTAAGTTACCAGCAAACAAGGGTTAACAGTCAGAGGAGGATCATGCCAGCTGTAGTTTAACTGGGGAAAAAGTCCACTAGCCTACTTTGAGTCTTAGGAGTTACTACTTATGATATCCAACTATGAATGAAAAAAGATGTATGAATACATATAAAGATCATACATACATACATAGATACATACATACATATGTAATTATTTTTCTTTTTTACTAGGTTTCCCGCGAGCAGAATCTACAGCTTTTTTTGAAAGATACCAAAAATTTTTCTCCATCACCTGTCCAACAATTTCAAACTGCTGGCACAGACAAGGTATTGTGTATTGTGTTGAGTGTCATTAAAATAAAAATGTAAATGTGTTGCTTCTGGAAAATTATTCTTAAGACTGCTCCAAAATGATTTGAAGGAAAACAGTGGTGTAATATACAAAGGCTATTTGCTCCATAACCTAACCAGTAGGGGTTTTGTTGCTTCAACTGGCCCATTATTCTTCTGTTTTTTAGTTACATCTCTTGCACGTTAGATTTTAAAAGTGCAAGTTGCCATGGCAGACCACCTTATATGGTGAGTGCTTCTTTATTGTACCTCAATATATTTTTCTCTTTCATTTAATTTTTTAAACACTCATTTGGTTTCAGGACATTAGGTGCATTTGTTATTTATTTGTATCCATTTCATTTTTAAGTCACCATTATTTTGTTTTCTGATTAAAGGGACACTATAGTCACCTGAACAACTTTAGCTTAATGAAGCAATTTTGGTGTATAGAAACATAGAATGTGACGGCAGATAAGAACCATTCGGTCCATCTAGTCTGCCCAATTTTCGAAATACTTTCATTAGTCCCTGGCCTTATCTTATAGTTAGGATAGCCTTATGCCTATCCCACGCATGCTTAAACTCCTTTACTGTGTTAACCTCTATCACTTCAGCTGGAAGGCTATTCCATGCATCCACTACCCTCTCAGTAAAGTAGTACTTCCTGATATTATTTTTAAACCTTTGGCCCTCTAATTTAAGACTGTCCTCTTGTTGTGGTAGTTTTTCTTATTTTAAATATAGTCTCCTCCTTTACCGTGTTGATTCCCTTTATGTATTTAAATGTTTCTATCATATCCCCCCCTGTCTCATCTTTCCTCCAAGCTATACATGTTAAGATCCTTTAACCTTTCCTGGTAAGTTTTATCCTGCAATCTATGATTGCAGGATAGAACATGCCCCTGCAGCCTCACTGCTCAATCCTTTGCCATTTAGGAGTTAAATCCCTTTGTTTATGAACCCTAGTCACACCTCCCTGCATGTGACTTGCACAGCCTTCCATTAACACTTCCTGTAAAGAGAGCCCTATTTAGGCTTTTTTTTTTTAGCTAAAGTAATTTAGGTGACTATAGTGTTCCTTTAAACCAAATTATGTGATACAAATTTGAAACTGAAAATTTAGATCAAAGGTTAATAGTTTGCTTTTGCACTATGTAGTACTATATTTTTAATAATTCCATTTTCAACTAAATTATTTGTAGGTATCAAAGTTGGAGACTCTGACAAAAGGTCCGAATTCTGAAAATGTTTTAGATAAAGAAGCTCGACGATGGACAAGCAGAGCTGCAAGAGATTACAAACTAAAAACTCATGGAGAACGGGTAATTATTTATTAACTGTGTTTAAGAAACCCTGAAGTACTCTTGTTCTCATTTATTGTAAAAAAATGTTTTTGTGTTTACTCTTTATAATTTTAAATACAAATTAAATGTTTAAACATATTTCCTTTGTACAAATCAACCTCTTTGTTCATTTAGACTAGATTTTACTAATTACTTATTAATTATTTTTTATTTTTTTTCATGTTGATATATTTGATTTTTATGTATAATTTTACAAAAAATGTTTTGATGTTCATCTTCTTCTCAGGTCATATTTGGTTTGTAGTAGGGATGTGGATTATGTCCTTTTTAAATCAATTCATTGCACCCTGTAAATATTATTTTATTAACTAACTGACCTCTGTTATTTAGTGCATAAAATGATTATTAAAAAAAAAAATCATCTTGTTAATGCACTGTTAATAAGAATGCGTGCAGCTACAAGCATGCGTCTCCTTGAAAAAAGCAAACACACTCAAATCAAGAACCTCCCATTATGGCTAATTTTGTTCCCCCAAGAGCAGTTTCAGTCAACACTTAGTGGATGCAGGGATGAGAGAGAACTTTGCCCATTTTGAAAAAAATGTGTATAAGTTGATATCAGGGAATCAAAATTGAGAGCTCCCAAAGGCTAGCTTAGAGCAGCGGCGACCGGGTACCCGCCTCCATCTTTTGCGGCCCCAGCCCGCGCGGCAAACCGCCGGGGCCGCCATCCAAGTGGTCCATCGGGTGGCCCGTGCGGTCAGGGCCACCCGATGGAGATGGATTGTAAGGGGGCCCGGTAAGCGCTGGGTGCTTTAACAGCGCGACCGGGCCCCCTGTGATTACATCACACTGAGCTGGGAGTAAGTGACTGCACGTCACTCCTCCCAGCTATTACTGAGAGCCCGCGCGGGAGGAAGGAGGAGGGAGTCAGAGTAGGAACTCTGACTCCCGTCAACCTGAACCACCACTGGATCCCAAGGAAAGTCACCCTCCTGCACCTTAAAGGTAGGAAACAGGAGGGTGACTTAAACATTTTGTGTGTGTGTGTGTGCCTGTCTGTGTGTGTCTTTGTATGTGTGTGTCTGTCTGTGTATGTGTGCTTGTCTGTGTGTCTGTATGTATGTATATATGTGTGCTTGTCTGTTTGTATGTGTGTGTGCCTGTGTGTGTTGGTATGTATGTGTGCTTGTCTGTGTGTCTATATCTATCTATGTATGTGTGCCTGTCTGTTTATGCGTCTGTGTGTGTCGCTCTGTATGTATGTATGTGTCTGTGTGTCGCTCTGTATGTATGTATGTGTGCCTGTCTGTCTGTGTGTGTGTGTGTGTGTGTATGTATGTATGTATATGTATGTATGTGTGGGATAAGTTTCGCACCGGGGCCCCGTGGATTGGGTGTACGCCACTGGCTTAGAGCACTTAATCAGGCACTGAAGGAACATTTGAAGGTGCGCTTTGATTTCTATAGTGGAAGATTTGGCTACACTACTATGTGATTTTATCTTTTTTCTTTTTTTTTTCAGTTTCCCTGCAAACATATTTTGTGTAAATGTATATATTGATGATTAACAAACCTACTTGTAAGATTGTTATTCAATTTGTATCCATTCTTCGTGATGCGTGCCATTAGTCAAACATATGCTGCTTAATATACTGTAAGCATTTTTTGAATTTGTTAGCATTGTAAATACTAATTATACATTGTAGTTTTAAGTAGTGTTGCAGACAATTTCATTTAAATGTTCCATTTAAAGATTAAAACATTTTCACTTATTATTCACGGGTAAGAAGTGCCAAACTCTGTTTTATTATTTACGAAGTATTGACAGGTTTAGTAGTTGTGATATTCCAATTGAGTAACATGATACTGTAGTATTTCATAGAACTCACCCTTTAAGTTAGTTTGACTGATCTAATTGTGGCTGCATTAGGCATGTAGCAATGCTCATTTTAAAATGAGTATTGATTTCATGCGGTTTTTGGTTGGTCACCTATAATAGTGTCTGAAGCTCTGTCCTTGCATAATCAAAGATCGTGTATCCAAGGGCACTAGAAAATAGTCCCAGGTGAAATCTATGTACTTTGCAGAACACAGAAGTAATTTTTCTCAGGTTGCAATCAACAACAAGTGTATGTCAGCTCCGCATTATCAGTTTAATCAACATTGTTTTAGGAACATTACATATATGTGTTTACGGATATTTTATAGATTTATTTAATTAAATGGACTTTAAAGGAACACTCTAACCTCCAACTATTACATTGTATTGGTTTTTACTTAGTGCTTTAACGGTCTTATGTATTGGGGAATTTGAGGATGTCCAACACTGTTTCATGCAGTATAACTAACTTAATTCAGCACCAGGAAGCTTGTCTGGACCTAAGCTTACAATGTAAACATTGAAGTTTCTCAGAAACTGCAATATTTTACAATGCAAAGTTCACCAGACAGGCACTGCATCCAGACTGCTTCAATGAGATGAATTAGTCTGGGTGCCTTTGATATCCTGTTCAAGGATTCTAATGCTACTGACATTTGCCCAGTGGATGTCAATAACAGGTAGGCATCTCCCTCCCCAGAACAAATTCTCCCCAATCAGAATCTTCTTATTTTAGTGTATGGTGTCTAATCTAAGCATCATGCACAATTTATAAGCGCTATATAAATAATAATAAGGCAAGTTATAAGCAATGACTTAGTTCAACCAATGTTGCCACCTGACTCACATTTTGTCAGCCGAAAGGTCTTTCAGGCAAAAGCTAGGATTAGATTCTAAACAGACGGATATCCAACTGCAGAAGGCTCTTTTGCCCATATTTAGCTCATCAGGGCAGACTTTTATAGGTCCATGATTGTGAATGAAAACATTAAACAAAACCTTCATTATTTTTCGCCAACATTCTTTAAAACTGTGTTTCTTAACTTATTATTTTTCCCCTATTAAATAATTCAAGTTATGTACATGGAATTAGCTTGGTGACTCACTCTTCAAATGCAAAATTACACAGATTAGCCACATTAAAACTGCCTGCCTTGTATCGTGCGATTCCCCCACATGCTGCCACAGCTGAATAATAAGTGTAAAAATGGGCTCCTCAAGACATTTGAATGTGTTCTGTGATATCTGGCACCAAGACATTAGCAACAGATCCCGGCACGTTGTGAGGTGGGCCCTCCATGGATTGGATTTGTTGTTCAAGCACATGCCACAGATGCTCAGTTGGATTGAGATCTGGGGAAGTTGGAAGCCGAGGCAACACTTTGAACTCTTTGTCTTGCTCCTCAAACCATTCCTGAACAATTTTGCTGTGTGGCAGGGTAAATTATCCTACTGAAAGATGCCACTGCCACCAGGGTATACCATTGCCATGAGGTCTACATGTAGTCTACATTAACCACCTCTAGGTAGGTGGCACATGTCAACGTAACGTCGACATGAATGTCAAGACCCAAGGTTTCCCAGCAGAACATTGCTGAGGACATAATACTGCATATGCCAGCCTGCCAATAACTGCTGCAGGCTTCCAGTGTGGATTCCCATTCACAAGTGCTGAGAAGAAGTGATTTGAGATCACTTCCTCTAAGTGCTGCAATGCGTAAGTTGAGGATTGTCCCTCACCACCTGCAATCACCGCTCTGTTTGCCATGATCTTGACACTGGTTCACCAGATGTCCTTCTTTGCACCACTTTTGTGCCATGTTGCTGACCCCTGCCGTAAGGAATACTCCAGGCCACAGAGTAAGAAAGAGTGGGCTTGATTAGAGGTACATTTGTAAAAACCATGCAATTCAACCAGTTATTCTTACACATTTTGCTGAATTTCAAAATGTGTATTTTTAAAGCAATTGTTTTATTAGTTTATGTTCTGTAAGCCGAGTTGTGTTATCCTACGTGTAAGTGATGGGTATATTAACATGGCATTAGCATTGTGATTCAATCCTTCATTCACACACACTGTTATCTGTTCTATTGTATTCTTAGGTATATTAACATGGCATTAGCATTGTGGTTCAATCCTTCATTCACACTGTTATCTGTTCTATTGTATTCTTATTGGCGCAAGTTAGCATGAAGTCCCAGCATCAAGTGGCTAACTTTTTTGGAGCAACTTATTACTTAATGTCTTTGCATATTGATTGTCTGGGGCATTAACCTCTTTTTGTAGCTCTTTAAATGGAGTTGTTCCAAGTTAAAAAGCTAAAGTTTTAAGAGATCCAGTCCTTCATCTAAAAAGATACTGCCAGAACACATTAACCCCTTAAGGACCAAACTTCTGGAATAAAAGGGAATCATGACATGTCACACACGTCATGTGTCCTTAAGGGGTTAAATGAACCAGAACAACACTTAATTTTAAACATCAGTGCTGATTTTAAAAATTAAGATATTGTAAAGACACCAGTTGTTTTGCAACAAGCAACTTTAAGTGCTGGAGTAAATTAACATTATCACCTATTTGTAGCAAGACATTATGCTAAATGGAATAAGACTGTGTAACATGTGCATGCAATTTTGTGATCATGTTTGTTTATTGCACTCAGATTCTGCAAAGATTAGCAGCTAGAAGAACAATGGCATCTGAGGATGAGCTGCAAAGCATGGATATAAAGATAGAAGAAGTGAAGGAGAGTGTAAGAAAGGCAGAGGTATGACTTTGTTTTGTCTTGTTTTGTTTTAGTTTAATAAAATATATTCTCTTGTATCTCTTTTCACATGAAGATATGCAATAATATTTTAAGCTTTATCTGTATCTGAGACTTTATCTACTGATCTAAAAATAACAAATATCAGCTGATACTCTTTTGGCAATGAATAATAAACTTTGATATGCAAACTTTCTTTGTCTTATGCCTCGTTTCCACTGAGCGGCACGGTTCAGGACGGTATGGTTTGGAAGGGTTAGAATGGTCCAGCCTATTCAGGTGAGCGTTTCCACTGCAAGTTGGAACGCTATGGGGCTTGCGGGATTTAGACCAAAGGCCTAGCATGACGTCACACTAGTGCGACAACAAACGTGACGCTACAAAGAACAAAAATGGAGGTCATCCAGCAGCTCGTCTTTTCTCTGCTTGGCTCTTGGTTCTTTGTAATTACAATACATGCCGCACTGTATGAGAGAAGGTTGCGCGCGGCGAAGAGAAACACAGCCGAAAAGAGAAGAAAACTTCTGGCATGGGACTTGTGCTGGATAGAGAAGTACACCTTTGTGCGACAAAGATGGCGGCGCTATAGGGTAAGCAACTTTATGCCACGCATTATCATATTTGTCATGTAGTTTTACTCATATGTTAACAAACTTAAATATTAAAAAAATAAAAATACAGAATATGAAAAAAATTCTAATATAAGATAGGAAGGATATACATGATGTATTTAGCAACATACATGTTGCACACGTATGTTAAATTGCACATTTCAAGTATTACACCTTACATAAATACTCCTTACTTATATGGTATATTAAGTTATCTGTGTTTTGTTCTTTTTTAGACGCTTCTCCTTTTGTTAAAGCCGCGCTCCGACCAGTCATTTGGGCTCTCCGCCGCGCCAATGTGTGGTGGGATGTGACCGTCCCGGGATTCACACACACACAGTGGGTGAACAATTTCAGAATGTCGGAGGAAACCTTTTCATACCTTTGTGCAAGGCTACGTCCAGCGATGGAGAAGTGAAGCAAAGCACCAACTTCAGAGCCAGTTTGCCTGTGAGTAAGAGTTGACATTGCACTGTGGAAGCTGGCTACCAACAGTGAATACAGAAGTATCGGTCATTTGTTTGGTGTCAGTAAATCATCAGTGTGCCAGTGTGTGCAGGGCCTCTGTAAGGCTGTCTGCACATTGTTAGTTCGTGAAATTATTCATTTTCCTTATCGGGAAAAGCTTAACGACCTGTCTGACTACTTTGAGAACAGTTGGGGCCTTCCACAGTGTGTTGGTGCTATTGATAATAGCACCACAAGAATACCACACTGACTACTTTAACAGAAAAGGCTGGCCTTCCATCATCCTCCAGGGAGTAGTGGATGGAAAAGGATTCTTCTCAAGTGTGAATGTAGGAAAGCCTGGGAGTTTGCATGACGCTCGGGTTCTATGATTATCCACATTTTGGAACTTGGTTGGGCAGGGGGGCCTCTACCCTGTTTGCACTAAGAACATTGGGGCGGTGAATGTTGGCTATTATGTGTTGGGGGATTCTGCCTACCCTTTACAGAACTGGCTCCTGAAATTATTTCCTGACAATGACTGCCTGACACCAGAACAACAAACCTACAGTAAAACATCCAGGGTACTGGTTGTAGTTGAAAATGCACTCTGGTGACTCAAGGGTAGGTCTTATGAAGAAGAATGAGAGTGACATTGAACTTGTCAAATCCATGGTGCTTACTTGTTGTGCTCTTCACAACCTTCGTGAAAGTCAAGGAGAACACTTCCACCAGGAATGGGATACGTCTGCAGAAGAGCCAATACGGGTAATAGCACGGGATAGTGAAGAAGAGTGCAATGAAGTACAAAGGCTCTGATGCAGCACCTCAACATTAAATTTTATACCATAATATGTTTAAAGTTTTACATTTAATCAGACACACCCACAGTCTCTCCTGATTTTTATTCCACTAAAAATAATCTTTCAAAATAAAATTACAAGTAAAAAAAATTAGAAAACAACATTTAAAAGAAATATTTACAAATATTTTTTTTTTTTTACAAAAAACAAACAAACCATTAAAAAAAAAAAAGTGTACAGGTCCTGTGCTGGTTGAAAGGCACTACTGCCTTGTCGGTGGCCTGGGATCACAACTGCCTCCCAGCACTTGAACAAGGACACCAAGGAAGGCCTGGTTGAAGGTAGCCGACTGCTCCATCTGCTGCCGTGCGATTTCTGCCTCCTGGCGTCTCGCTTCCTGGGCATCCTGATGCAGTGCCTGAAGCCGCCGCTCAGAAAGGTTCTCCATTCTTTCCTGCTGCTTTTGATCTGCTGCTCGCATCTCCTCCATGACTGTGCGCACATCCAGCTGCAACCGTCTCCTATCACCTGGAATATACAAAAGACCAGGATAGTATTTTTTAGCAATGGTACAAAAACTATGTGGATACATATTAGCGAACATAATGTAAATAAAGAACAGATATATAACACATAAGAACCGTGTAAACTCAATTTTAAATAAACTCAATAAACACAATATATACAAGAGAAGCTCAAAACACAATGAAGAAAATTAAATAGCAGTATATACAGACAATGTACAATTATGATTATGGATTTGATCATGGAAACATGAACTACACAGAGGAATTTTTAGTGAGTTCACAGTTTAATGTGAATTAAAAGTTAGGAAAATGCACAATTACAACTTTCACTCTGATCATCATTTCTTACCAGTGTGTGGAAGCCGGGGTTCATTGGGCATAATCTGTGGTGGGGTCGGTGTTGACGCCATCGTACTGGCGCTACTGAATGACATGGATGGAACCATTTTCGGAAAAGGTTGAGGTATCATTGGAGTCCCTCAACTGTATCTAAAAATGCACAGATCACGAGTTTGATACACAATGAAAATAATACATGATGTTAACTATCCTCAATGGCAGTTAGCATCAGGTAGTAAACGATGAGATGCGAACTACCCTACCATTTCCTTTCATTCCCCTGTACAAATAAAATGTGTTTTTTGTGCAAAGAGTGAATGGTTTTGTGCAGTGATCCCTGCAACAGGTTTAGGGAAACTGGGCACTGGAGTGCTAACTTAATTGCTCTTAAATCCAAAATATTTATATGAAGGAGTCTGTCTTTGTCTTACCAAATTCCTCTTATCTCAGTCTGACCTGTAAATGCACCCCAACAGTGATTTGAGGCATCTGGCATCCGTTACCGCAAAAGGCTGCTCTAACAGCGGACAAAGAATGTTTAACCCTAGAATAGTCTTCAACTATTTTCTGACCTTCTTGGTAAGAAAGATTTTGATTCCCATTACCCCCCCCTGTCTTAATCTCTTCCTTATAACAGCTGACTTTGTCTGCAAAGTAAAGTGGAATTGTCTTAGCCCAGTGCGTTATTAACTTCTTGAGATGAGTACAGGTATACAAATAATTTGTCCCATTTGCCCTGAAAGATTCCTAGTGACATGGTGTTCAGTGCAAAACCCATAAAGAGAATACTCCTGTGTGGGAACTAGTACTGATTTCTGTAAATTCACTACAAATCCTGTCTTGTAAAAGGGAAGTGAGAGAGTCTCTCTGACAAGCAAGAACTTCCACGTCTCTATTAATCAGCAAACTCTCATCTAGATAGTACAGGTACATCTAGCCTCTTAGTCTGACATATGCTATTTTTGATTTACTTTTTTTGGAGAATGTGTATGGTGCATTGGATAGCCCAAACACCAAAACAGTTCACTGCCAAACCTTTCCTTTCCATGGAAACCCTGTGTTTATTTGCTTGAAGAACTGAATCAAAGACAACTTTTAGGTCTAACTTTAAGCAGAATTTTTTTTTCCAGTACTAAGCCTGAAAGATCTGATAAACCTTCCCTCCTGAGCTTTTTTTTATCTTGATGAAAGCATTTAGACACTTCACATTTAGAACCGGTCTCCAAAAACCATCTGATTTTGGGATGGGGAACAGAGGATTGAACCATGCTGAAATTGACATGACTGCCACCCTATCTCACCTTGACTTAATGCTACAGAAAGGGAGGCATCTAGCACTGGGTTCACCTCTCTGCTGGTTTGCAAAACACTAGACTTGGAACTTTTAAAAGGGGGATTTGTAAGCCCTATGGAAAAATGTATAAAACCCATTTGTTTTTAGAAATTCCAGTTCATTGGCGGGTGACAAGGCGCACTTGAATAATATGGGTCTTCTCTTGGCAGATTGACCACCTGTAGTATGAGCTCCTCTACCACCACAGACATTCCCGCTGCATGAAGCCAGCAGATTCTGCGAATGTTTGACATATCATTAAACGATTGGCCAATAATTAGCACAGCCCTGCTGAAAGCTTTTAATAAAGCCAACTACAATGCCAGCAAAGATGAAGCAGAGGATTTTTGAACAGTGCCTTCTCTTTCTGCTTTATCTAGCATCAATAATAGTGGGTCCACTATTTATCAGCAAATTTTAAACTGTATCTTACAAAAAGTTTGGTCTGTGGGATCCATAGATACACTGCTCATTGTGATGGATAACTAAACAGGATTAAAGCCTGGATGTCTGGGAAACTGATGTTGTGGGATCATACTCCTTAAATAAGGGGCTCTAAAGGCTATTTTGGCAAAATCTCTAATCTCAGACTTGTGCTCCATCACCCACCTGGAGTGAAATAATTTAGACTGGAGAGTCTTTCCCAGGAAACGTACTCTAGCCATCTCTATTGATTCTCAGATAAGACACTAGTGGGAAAAAAAAAATCGGACTTATTTCCTTGTCCCACCCTTTATTTGGAATTAGAACCATATCCTCCTAAGAATAAAATGGGTCCATGAAAGGTTCTCCTATGGTGCTTTCTGACATTAATTGGGCTATATCTGTGGCAGACACGGATATGGAGTCCTCCATCAACTTTGCCATTTTAAAAATCTTCGTTAATCATGGCTCCCACACTCAGCACTGGATTGGCTAAAATGCTGCTGCGCATGAGCACAGTACAAGCATTTTTTTCCAGCTCTGGCAAATATCTCTGGGAGGCTACTGCATACCCACTAGATTTACTAGGTGGCTATGCCTCCTGGAGAGCAAAATGCTTTAGCTCATCAGTGCATACTTGAAGAAAGCGCAGGTGCCCACCAGAGTCAGGTGTCAAACATTTGCAAACAGACTTACAGTGTGGTTGCATCAACCACAAAGCTTTCCCTTGTGCAAAGGTTAGGTAATATGCCTTTTAAAAAAGTGGGTTTGGGATTTAGAAGTGAAAATATGAAGAACTTTTTTTTTTTTTTTCTTCACATCTCGGCTATTTTTCACAGACCACATTGCCGTTTTCAAAACATTTCAAATAAATGCTCTAATTGTGACAACACTTTAAGCACCATAACAAATACAACTGTGCTTTATTTGTTTTTTTGTTAAAACGTTTTGAGTGGTTGGTCTATCCTTCATTGTTCAGACTGTTCACCTGCTAACCTGAATCACTATTTACGTGGATTAAGTGAAAGTGGCTGCAGTCTGTTAGTGACAAAGAGATCCTTACTCCTTGACAAACTGCTTTGTCAAGTTTGTAGTTTGAAATTGTGACTGAAAAACAAGGGAACTGTAATTTAATTGTTTTTATTTTTTTTACATTTTATTTATAACCGGTTATATATTTTATTCTAAGCAGGATCCTCATCAACCTATTATTCAGGTTACATTTTCTAATTGTCTAATTTTATTGTTAAATGCCCCCCTTTATAATGTAAAGCACTGTGTAATAAGTTGGTGCAATCTAAGTGCCAATAATAATAAAAAGAACTATGCAGAACTGACTTTTTCCTATATTTTTTTAATATTTCCAGCAGAGGGTGCCATTTCTACTACACAACAATGAAATAAATATGAAATGACTAGACTTTATCTTGTACCCATCTTTTCCATTCACGTCTGTATTGAGCTATTAATTCATTTTGAAGTATGAAGTGTCCTTAATTTTACACAATTTTCTAGCAAAGAAAGTTTCTGATTGTATGGCTATCAGGGTTATTCTTTAAAGTAATAATCCAATGTGAATTCAGAGTGACTTTAAGATTTGTCTGCAGGGCGGCTGATCCCCCTTGAGTGCCAGGTCCGGTCGCAGCTGCAACCCCGGCGACTGCAGTAGTTCCGCCAGTGACCCCGAGTGCCTGTTTTTTTTGTTGTTTTTTTTTAAAGACAAATGGAAGTTATATGGTCAATCTAGTCTTCTGCTTCCCAAAGTTATTAATTCCTTTTATGTCTTTTCTTAATGCTTAGGAAAGCATTCTATCCACTCTGTGTTTTCCTTGCATCTGCCATCACAAGTGTAAGAACAAACTGGAAAACCATCTACAACATGTCTATAATAACTGTCCTTTCAGCTCAAAAATGTATGCCACGTTTTTAATGAATGTTTCACTCAACCTAGCTGGGTGGCTGGCCATTTCTTATGATAGCAGCTGCTGCAAATAGCTGAGTTAGTTTGCACCTATATCTCTTCTTAATTGTACAGAAAAAACAGCAGGGACATTACTTTGTCTACTTTATTATCTTAAAATTTCCCCAAAATATCAAAGTTGCAAGGTGCTAAAATAAAGTTATATTTTGTGGCATCCTAGATTCCATACTTGCTTACTAAAGTATGTTATCTTTCATGTTAGAATTCAGTGTGTAGTTAGAAGTAACAAGTTCAACAAATGGACGTTTGTAACAAGTGCAGGACGTTTGGCATTTTCCAGAGAACACCAAGATTGGCAAATTCACAACTGGCACCCGGTGCTCTTCACAAATGAAAGCAGGTTCACACTGAGCACATGTGACAGACGTGACAGAGTCTGGAGACGCCATGAAGAACGTTCTGCTGCCTGCAACATCCTCCAGCATGACCGGTTTGGCAGTGGGTCAGTAATGGTGTGGGGTAGCATTTCTTTGTGGGGCCGCACAGCCCTCCATGTGCTCGCCAGAGGTAGCCTGACTGCCATAAGGTACCGAGATGAGATCCTCAGACCCCTTGTGATACCATATGCTGGTGCGGTTGGCCCTGGATTCCTTCTAATGCAAGACAATGCAGACCTCATGTGGCTGGAGTGTGTCAGCAGTTCCTGCAAGAAGAAGGCATTGATGCTATGGACTAGCCCGCCCGTTCCCCAGACCTGAATCCGATTGAGCACATCTGGGACATCATGTCTCGCTCCATCCACCAACGTCACATTGCACCACAGTCTGTCCAGGAGTTGGCAGATGCTTTAGTCCAGATCTGGGAGGAGATCCCTCAGGAGACCATCCGCCACCTCATCAGGAGCATGCACAGGCATTGTAGGGAGGTTATACAGGCACGTGGAGGCCACACACACTACTGAGCCTCATTTTGACTTGTTTTAAGGACATTACATCAAAATTGGATCAGCCTGTAGTGTGTTTTTCCACTTTAATTTTGAGTGTGACTCCAAATCCAGACCTCCATGGGTTGAAAAATTTGATTTCAATTTTTTTAATTTGCGTGATTTTGTTGCCAGCACATTCAACTACGTAAAGAACAAAGTATTTCAGAAGAATATTTAATTCATTCAGATCTAGGATGTGTTATTTTTGTATTCCCTTTATTTTTTTGCAGCAGTGTATATCTGAAATCAGCTTGCAAAACCTGCAGGTCTCTTGTCTGCTGCCTTTGCAAGCTCTTCCCGTCTAACCACGCCCAGAGTTTCTTTGGCGCTCCAATCACAGACTTCCGAATACAGAACAATGAGAAGTCTTTGTAAGTCAGGTGCTCTGGGCAATTGTTGCCTCTTGATATCAGCTGCTTTAAGCTAGCAAAACCAGGAAGTAACATTATCTGTTGTCTGCTTGAAAGTCAAGGGGGTGTAACCAAGTTAAGTTATAAAAGTGCACATTCAACTATGTGAAGAACAAAGTATTTCAGAAGAATGTTTAATTCATTTAGATCTAGGATGTGTTATTTTTTGTGTTCCCTTTATTTTTTTGAGCAGTGTATATTCTAAGGGGGGAGTAGCATCATTGCTTTTCCCTTTTTAATGGATATTTTAGGTTTTATATTGTATTTTAATTTCTTTATTATTATTTCTATTTTCTTTGGTCCCTGAGGAAATCAACTTTTGGACAAAAAAGTGTAGTGCCTTTTTTTGTTTTTTATTTCATATGTTTGTGTTTTTTCTTTTTAAATATTACTTTTTAATACCTTTTAGTTCTTAAATTAAAATGGAATTCTCTTTTGTAACTGTTCCTTGACCGTCCTTACGCGGGCAGATAGCCCCTAAATCTGAGCTATGTAGAGAATGGCATACCATGATTTAGTCTGCTTTGCAATTTTGGTGGAAAAGTAAGTCTACCATTTGTCCCCTGAGATATCCTTGTTTCATCATCTAACCCATGATCCCTTATTATTCTCTGGATCCTCCAGACTATTCAGTATATCTTATCCACCTCATAATTATTTTCAGTTCAGCAGTTCCCTGCCAAAGGCAACTCTACGATTTTGCTGTTTAGGGACCGCATTCTTACTATTCTTGATGTTTTTACTTGGGCACTATTCCTTCAAGGCCTCCTTTTTATTCTTTAAACATACGTGTGACTCTGCAGAAACTGCCACATCTCATCACAGTGCTACACGCTAAGATGCAGAAAATGTGTTTTCCAGGTACTGCACCTTTTATCCGACATTGGGAGTTAGACTTCAGTATTTCAATATTGCCTTCTCAGTGGAAGAAAATTAATTGTTTTACTCACAAGAGTACATCAAGTTTTAGGCTTACAGAATCTAGTTATACACTCACCATTTGGTATGCCACTAGACTAAAAGCTATGAACTCTACTATACCTGATACATGTTGATGATGTGAGACATACAAAGTTGCATGATTACACCTATAGTGGTAATGCAAAAGGGGCATAGCATCGTTTTGCATAACGGTTAAAGAGAGAAAAAGCCTAGTAATGGACTTCCATTCTTAACCCCTTAAGGACACCGCTTCAAAAGCTTGTCTTGCACTTAAGGGCACAAGCAATTTTTGCATTTTTTGCTCTTTGCGTTGAACTGCAATTTGCATTTTACTAATTTATTGCAACAACACTCATTATATACCATTTTTTAGAGGACAAAAAGGGCTTTAATTTGATGTAACATATCCCTATATAAATGCTTATTTATTATAAAAAAATGCAAAAAATATATATTTTTTTTACAGTTTTTGCAATAATGTGTACATAATTGGTGCAAGTTAAGGAAAGAAATTACAAATTAATTTAGTTTTGATTTATAGAATATATAATGTGTCGGGATTTTACGTTTTTTTGGTAGTTACAGGTCACAAAACACAAGGAGTAATATAAACTTTTAATGTGGAGCGATTTTTAGAATTTGGCATGTTTGTCTTGTAAGCTTAATAGCCATAAAAGAAAACAAAATTGCCACACAAGTATTTTTTTTTTTTATATATAAAGTAGACATCACAGGCTACTTATCAAAGGTTATTTTGACACTTTTTTTTACGTAGCCATTTCACTGCCAATCTCTGCTAAATATTGGAGTAAAATTGTGTTTGTTTGTTTTTTTGGACACACAAACTTATCACAAAGATTTTCTCATGTGAATTTTGTAAAGCTGGTGTGTGCTATTCCTGTACAAAACCTTTTTTGTGTTCAGCTACATCTGCTGAGTACAACGATACACCCATTGCATGTCTTTGGCACTATTTCATGAAGCTACAGTGCCATATAGGAGACCTGTCCAAGGCCTACCATTTGTAAAAGTATACACTCCAGGGTATCGCATATTGTGCCTTAACATGCCCCCATTTTTTCACCAATATATGTAAAAGTATGTGGTAAAGAATTTTTGGCAGTTTTTACATAAGGATTACATTTTTGCTGAGCATTTTGTATATATGTGCCACTATGATCAAAGCCCCAAAATTATGCTCCGCTAAGTCTTCGGAGTAAAATGATAACTCCAATGAATGTCTTTGGAACTACTTCGTGAAGCTACAGTGCCATATAGGAGACCTGTCCATTTCAGTATTTACAGTAGAGTTTTGAAAGATGGATTTGATGGGCCCATGTTTAAATTTGGGGCATTATAGCAGTTTGACTGTTTGACTTACCATTTGTAAGAGTATACACACCAGGGTAGCAAAAGGCATATTTTAAACGTTGGCGTAGTATAATTTTTTTTTGCTAGTTTGTACTATGTTTAGTAGTTATTAGCATTTTTTCTGTCTTTTTGACACACACTTGGAGATATTACTGTATATTTTGCAATTCCTATGTGTGCTATGTCGTCTTAGTACAACAATACCCGTGTGTATCTTTTTCAGGGTTATGTGGATGTTGAAGGCGCACATTTGAGACAGACCAATTTCATATTTTTCAAAAGTGGATGCCTGGCCTAAGTCTCATTTTAGCAGCTCATGACTGCAAATTACCTCTCAAAGACCACATCTATTTTTAAATATGAGCAGCTCATCAATTCAAATTATGAACAAGTGCACACTATTTGCTGTGAAAGGGGGAATATTTGGCGTAAACTTATCAGGGCGTAGTACCCAGTCATCTGTGTCACGGGCAATGCTGTCACGGATTCCTGAACCAAAACACAGACCGACTACAAAGAGAGATAAAACAGAGAGAAAAACTTGTAATACCAGTCCTTAGAATGGCCGGGCTATACAAGCAGAGAATAGTCAAGTTACAAGCTGAGGTCAAAGGAGTTAGGAGAAACGGAACAATGATAGGAAAAGCCAAGGTCAAGGATCAAGGATAAAAAAATTTTTAATGAATGGAGAAAAAAAAAATGAAAACCATGGGTTAGGGCTTCTGCCCTTAAGTCCCATCAAATGTAATAGAAATTAATGCCTTTAAAATCTAATTCCAAAGCCTTCACAAAATAACGTGAATATAAAGGAGTTTTATTCAAGATCAGGAGAACAAAATTATACATATATTTTTTTTTTTTCGTGATCCTGAATAAAACTCCTTCCTATTTGCACTACTCTGTGACACCTTTGGAATTTGATTTTAAATACAGTGAAACCTCGGTTTACAAACGCCTCGGTTAACATCAAGGTCAAGGATCAGAGAAGACAGGATAAATGGGAGACAAAGCCAAGATTCGGTAACCAAACAATCAGACAGATGACTAAAATCACACACCAAAACCGGTCTACTTATTAAAATTAAGTGGCCAATACATAGGCCGGGCTGATAGGGGCAATCAGGGCAGTCATAGAAACATAGAATGTGACAGAACATAAGAACCATACGGCCCATCTAGTCTGCCCAAGTCTCTAAATACTTGCATTAGTTCCTGGCCTTATCTTATAGTTAGGATAGCCTTATTCCTATCCCACGCATGCTCCTTTACTGTATTAACCTCTACCACTTCAGCTGGAAGGCTATTCCATGCATCCACTACCCTCTCCGTAAAGTAATACTTCCTGATATTATTTTTAAACCTTTGCCCCTCTAATTTAAGACTATTTCCTCTTGTTGTGGTAGTTTTTCTTCTTTTAAATATAGTCTCCTCATTTACTGTGTTGGTTCCCTTTATGTATTTAAATGTTTCTATCATATACCCCCTGTCTCGTCTTTCCTTCAAGCTATACATGCTAAGATCCTTTAACCTTTCCTTGATCGTTTTATCCTGGTCTCAGCCTCTCTTGTAACACACCCCTGCAGCTTTTCTTGGGTTTTTTTTTTTTTGGGGGGGGGGGGGGTTGATGGAATCCTGAAGAAGCAGTGACCTGCCTCCATTCTTCTGCTAGGCTCTACTGATGGTCCACTTCTGTGGCACTAAAGCAGCCCAGAAATTAGCTGAAACTGAAAAGAAAGAAATGTAAATTTCAGCTCAGCATTTGCCTTTTTAAAAATTACTGAATTGTTTCAATTCTGGCACATTGGTTGGGGTTCCATCTCTTTCCTGGCGATAAGAGACTCTTGATTGTGTGCCAGATACTGCTCATTGTACAGATTAGTCTGGGTGACTATCACCCCAAAAATGACTGCATACAACCCAGCGCATTAGCCAGACAGGTCAGCATGTATGCCAGGATTGGCAGTGAAATCTGGGATGTCTGGCGAAAAATTATTAGAGGGGTACCCAGTCATCTCCACCATGTTCAGCATCAGGAGACTCAGCGATTTCTCCTGATGGTCCTGCAGTATCTGGCCCATAGTCCCTGTCCCCTGCGTCACTCTCTGAGGCAGTGTTGGTCGCCTCTGAGTCTGTCGCTAACAGGGCATAAGCCTCCTCTGAACTATACTTCCTAAGCATTGTGTACTTCGGTAATAAACTTTAACTAAATAACTAAACTTTAATTTTTTTTAACTATTTTTTTTTCTTTTCATTCCTAACTAGCTTATCACTAAATTCCGCTATTCCCACTAAATTCCACAAACCCCAACAAACTAAATCAAACATTAATAAAATAAAATATTAAAATTTAACCCCTGAGGGAAAAAAAAAAAACTAGATCAAAGTAAAGTACTGTGATCTGTATTTTGACCACTGCTGGCAGTGATCAAACAGCAGGGACAGGGTTATTTCTTTGTTTGTTTTTTTTTGTTTTGTTTTTTTAAGAACAGGGTAAAGGGGATTTGGAACCTCTTCAGACAATGTATTCTCTTCAGGGACACAATGTAACAACGATCCGTCTATCTCCACTTCAAAAACCCACAAGAGGTGGAGGGAGGTGGATCTGATATCCCAGCAGCATTGTGACCGCTGTGACTGGCTGTCACAGCGATCACGTTGGCTTTGGTCATCGCAATTTGATGTTGCTGGTCTACCCCTGACTCGGAGCCACACCGCAACAGCGATAACCCCGCGATCGCCGGCACCGCAGCGATCTGGGCTTCATTTTAGCGCATGCCGGACCGGGTCCATCATCCGGCATTAAGTGCTTCCTCAACATGACTGACCCAACCATCATCCATCATTAAGGGGTTAACCACAACGTACACACATTGTTCTTATTGGGCAAAAGTGGAAAAAAAATGTTACCAACACTTTTGCCTGTCCTATCTCAGTCCTAAGTTTCTTGTCCATTAACAAATGAATACTTAACCTCCATGCATCTCATATTTTATTGCATTATATTTTGGTGGTGGTTTTGTTGTTTTTGTACTTTATTACACCTATTTTAAGTGCTTCTTAGGATCTTCATTATCTTGTTGAAGATACATTTTTACCTGATGTGTTTGCTTGTATTACATATGCAGTTCAATCTGTAGATTTGTTTCATTTTATAATTAATTGCGCACTGCTCTTAATTAGTAATATGTACATGTAAGTGTATCTCAATGTGCATAAAGTGTTTTTTCTATTTTTGTAAGATATAAAAAATTTTTAATGAATGGAGAAAAAAAAAATTAAAACCATGGGTTAGGGCTTCTGCCCTTAAGTCCCATCAAATGTAATAGAAATAAATGCCTTCAAAATCAAATTCCAAAGCCTTCACGAAATAACGTGAATATAAAGGAGTTTTATTCAAGATCAGGAGAACAAAATTATACATATATTTTTTTTTTCGTGCTCCTGAATAAAACTCCTTCCTATTTGCACTACTCTGTGAAGCCTTTGGAATTTGATTTTAAATACAGTGAAACCTCGGTTTACAAACGCCTCGGTTAACATCATTTTCGGTTTACAAATGAAAATCCATTGAAAATAATGTCTCGGTTTACAATTTTTTTTCGCAATACAAAGCAAGTTTCCCCAGGATGCACTGCACCTGGGAGGTTTTTAGCACCGCCCCCTGCATGCTGGAGCCTGTGGGTAGCACGTGGTGTCGAGTGTGGAGGTGTTGGAGCAGCTTTTGCATCGAGTTTTGGAGCCATTCTGGAAATTGTTTTCAGTTGTTTTGGGACTTTTTGGTGCATTTCTCAAGCTGTGGAAAGGTAGGGAGCTGAGCTTCATTGTTTGCATGCCTTTTATTGTGTGTTCTGCATTGTGGGTTGGTTTCCATGCCAGGTCATTTTGACTTTTTTCTGACCTCCAGAACAGATTAATTGGTTTTCAATGCATTCCTATAGGAAACCACGGTTTCGGTTTACAAATGTTTTGCAATAAGAAACGTCCCGGAGAACGCATTAAATTTGTAAACTGAGGTCCCACTGTACTTCTAAGTGACTGAATACCTTTCATGGTGCTCCAGGCATGGTAGCAGACACTACTTCCCTGAGTGCAACACTACCTTTGAAATTATAATTAAATGCCTGTTGTGCCTTGGATTAATACATTTCACCACTGAGAAGCTAAGTTTCATATGAGGAAACTCAATTGGTAAATTCCCTGACTACAGAGCCGGACTACAGAGACTGTTTTAAAAACACAAGGTCACAGGTTCAAATCCCGGCAGGGTTAACTCAGTCCTTCATCCTACCAAGGTCAATAAAGGAGTACCATCAATTGGATAATATATATTATTATTTAGTTGCTGATTCAGTTAATCCCGAGAGCGTGCCCTGAAAAGTGCTTTGAGTCTCACTGGGAGAAAGGTGCTATATAAATACTAGTTCTTATTACTATCTGAGACACAATCTGGTGTAGATGATTGGCTAGTATTTAAACCTAAACATCTGAGGATAGGGATTTAGGGGTAATTATTTCTGATGACTTAAAGGTAGGCAGACAATGTAATAGAGCAGCAGGAAATGCTAGCAGAATGCTTGGTTGTATAGGGAGAGTTATTAGCAGTAGAAAGAGAGACATACTCATGCAATTGTACAGAACACTAGTGAGACCTCACTTAGAGTATTGTACGCAGTACTGGAGAAGGATATTGATACTTCAAAAAGAGTTCAGAGAGGGGCTACTAAACTGGTTCATTGATTGCAAGCTAAAACTTACTAGGAAAGATTAAAGGATCTTAAAGCTGCACTGTCATGCCAAACTTACCTTTCTCTAATCGCTTCCTCTTCTCTCCCTCGCTCGGATCTGTTTTTTCATATCTGCTCTAGTTTTCTTTAAAACATAAGAAAAGTAGGGACTACTTTGTCTGATGTATTTTTCCTACGCTTGACCAGCTCAAGTGGGTCAGAGAAATTTTCCCACAATACTCACCCTTTCCTCTGTGAAGGCGATGCCTGCTTTCACTGTTCTCGAACATCCTGCCATTTAGACAGAACGCTGACAAAACTACCTAATTTCGTCCTAACCAAATGAGAACAGTTTGTCCATTCGTGTTAGGACGCAATTCGGGACTTAAAGATCGGTATTTCATTTTAATGAAATGCTGATTCTATTCGTGCCATGGTTGCATCTTGTAGTTGCTTAGTAGATAGCTCCCTAATTCCAACAGTATTAGGGAGCCATCTACCAAAAGGCTGAAAGACCAAGATTGGTCTTTCAGCCAACTTTACTAATACTAAATAAAGATCACTTAGTATTTGTAATTAATCCGCCCCTATGCTGCGAGTAGGGGCATGTCTAGTAAAGAGGGTTGTTAAAAGAAGAAAAAACCTTCTCATAAATAGCTCCATGGCGGGGCAACTATTAACTAGAGTGGGGGGGGGACATAGTGTCAGCCCCGAGCCTCCACCCATGCCCCATTAGCGGCGGCCCTAAAAGACAATGAGGTGGAACATATTGTCTTCCCCCGGCCCCCACTCAAGAACGGTCGGTGGGTGCCCTAAAAGACAATGAGTGGGGAGACCTATTTCCCCCCTCTGGCCCTCACCCATTAACGCCAGGTGGGGGCCCTAAATTACAATAAGGGGGGGACCTATTGTGTCACCCTGGCCCCCAGCCATGAGTGGTGGGTGGGGGCTAAATGGAAAAACAACCCCTCCCAGGTGACTAGGGGTCCCCAAGCCTCTAGTCACCACCCCCTACCCAAACAAAATTAAAATAAAGCCCTACCTACCCCATTCACCCTAAAAATAGTGATGGAGGAACAATGAAACTTACCATTTGATGTCTTCTTTTTTCTAAAACCTTCTTTTTTCATCCATTAAGCCCGTCAAACATAAAAGAGCACAAAAAAAATAAAAGATGAAAAATAAAAAAAATCCAGACACTTAAAAAAATAATCCATCTTCACCCAGCAAGGGCACCACTTATAAAGCTTTCCCATGCCCTGCAATTCGACTCAGAGCGCTCTGATTGGTTGATTTAAGAGTACTGCTCCCTGACGCTTCTATTTTTACATTTTACAAGGAGGGAGCTGCGAGCCGCTAGCACCCTCCTTGTAATAAACTGAACGAACAAATGAACACTGACATTCGGTGTTTGTTTGTTCGTCTGAAATATCTATTCATTCGCCTTTCTGACGAATGAATGAATGAATAGACTAAATTCCCGTCCAAATTTCGAACAATAACTAATGCCCCAGTGTTTAACTGGGCATGCGCAGGAGTTTTACAGCGCTATCTTGTATGTGCAGATGTAGTGTCCCACAGGGCCTTCATCTGCCCACACAAAGATGGCAGCGCCAGGACCTAGGTCCGGGCACAAAAGAAAGATTAAAAAAATAGGTAATATGGGGGGGCTTAGGGGTATTTGGGGATGACTAGGGGGACAATTAGATGTAGTGGAGTCGGGAGGGGGGGGGAGTTAAAAAACAAAAAAACAGAATGCGGCCATGATTATGCCGCGTTAAGATAACGCCAGGGACTAATGGAGGTTATTTAGAAAATTGGGCAGACTAGATTGGCCAAATGGTACTTATGTGCTGTCACATTCTATGTTTCTATGAGTGCAGTAATTTCTTTTATGTTTGTATGGTCCATGGTTCTTTCCCAGTGGCTTATTGAGTTTTTAGATTTGACTTCAATTGTGTGACTTTCAATGTAGCTCCAGAAGTGTAGCTCCAGAAGTGTAGCTCCTAGATCTATATCCCATGATGCGCAACTCTCTAACCATTCAACATTCTAAATACTTAATTTAAAATATTGAATTGAACAAAGTGTGCAAAAGGGTGTAAAGAAGCTGGTGTATGCATGTTGATGTTAGCAGTCTGGGATAGAAGATTGCAGGTATAATACATAAAAAAAATTCAGGTCTCACAGGGTACACTGTAGAATAATTGTTAATGCAAAAATACTTTATAAGACAATGTGGGGCATTAATACCGTTCATACTATCAGTGGAAAATATCCGATTTTTTTATTTTATTTTATTTTTTTTGTAAATATGATTTTTATTAACGTATTTTCAATGTCATTGCAATAAGAGATAAGCAAGAAGGAATAGGACTCGCAGGTCCCTGGAAACAATAACCAGTAATAGTTGCTGGTGGGCTCACGGGCCCCAATAAACCATAGAGACTCGCAGGTCTCGCTTTTTTGTTATCAATGTGTTTAGAGTCGTTTTTCATTAACTATCTTGAAGGTGAGACTCGCAGGTCTCTCATTGTACTGGACGTTCGTGGATGCGCAGATCCAGTTGGTGACATTTACAACTTCAAGTATGTATAATGATCAGGAGCCCTGTGGCTCTAGGCTAATGTCATGAATGTACACCTTTAACTTTCTATTGTGATTTTTAACATCCTAGCATTCTAAGATTCTACCCCCTCCGTCTTTAACAGTAGATTGTTGTATTTGGTAGGTCATGTCCCAGCTGGGTGAGTCAGGTGAGTTCCACTTTATGTCATACCCTTAGTTCAAGCTCGTAGGTCCACTTCAATGACGGACCTGTGGGTCCCTATTTGTTGGTGTGGTGGGTGTCTCTTTCCGTTGTCTCTAGCGTGTGTTTTGTGTATTTTCAGCTGTGTCTTGGCGGTTGGTGTCTGTTTTTCACCTTGCCATGGTTGTGTGGCGTTGGTGGTCTGCGTCTTCATTGTGAGCCATGGTGTGTATGATACCCTCCACTGATATGTGCTCTTAAGTGTGCCATACGGCACCCTATCTTGGGTGTGTGTAATAGTGCTATCGTCGGGCTATTGTATTTCCCTGTGCCGGTTTTGTGGGGGTGTGTCTGAGTATGGGAGGTTGGGTTTCCCTGCCTATGATGGTCTGTTTGTCTCCGCCAGATCGGGCCTTCGGTTCGTCCAGGGTAGTCACCCGTCCCTTTCTCTGGGTCTCTAAGGGTGCAGTCTCTAAGTGTCCACGGCATTGCAAGTGGCCTCTGGGGTGTCTTTGTGTCGGGTAGCATTGACCTTCAGTGTGTTTATACTGTTAAGTGGGGTCTGTCGGTGTTTTCTCTTTGGGAATTGGGGAAGGGTAGGCAGGTAGGGGTGGGGTGGTCCGGTCCGTCGTCAGTCGGTAGTTCTCCGTCTCCTTGGGTGTTCAGTTCCGATTTTTAATTATTCACTGATCACATTTTAAACAGGACTGAAGTAGAATGTTGGAATTGTGTATTTTTATTTAGTTTTGTTCTCCATAATTCTTTTGTTCTCTTTGAATTACCCTATTATTCTCATAGACTGCATCAAGATATTTCATGCAAGCAGTTTTGATATTTAGGAGCAAGAGTAGATTTACAGTAATTTAATAATTCATTAATGGGAAATCTGCCTCCTAAGGAACCGCTTTATTTTTTAAATGATTTCTAATTACATTAAACCAATACTGAAGTAGTTAACATATAATCTAACATATGTATGCCATGTAAAATTATTTATATATTTATTACATATCTGATGGTAAAGTGGCACAATATTCCTCGATTGCTGTACATTTCTGACACCTAATGTCCCACTTTTAACAACGATTATAAAAATGTTGTATAATCTAAAGTGGGATAGATTTCTAGACCATCCTGCTTCAACACAGATGAGTTCCTGCCACATCCTCAAAGTGTGTAACAGAAGAAATAAAAATACCACCTCTCCCGCATTGCTGTTATGTCTGAAATTCCAATAAATGTGTTCTACGGCATGGGCTGTGTTTTTTGTACAATCTTGCTACCGTGTTTGCAGTGATACTATTGCAGCTATCTGCTCACCTCCTTCTACACAGGTCAGTAAGGTTAAGGCTGATGCCCGGGTGGAGATGTTACGTCAAGCTGGTGTGGATGTGGATACCTGGCTGTCTGGCGCCATGATTCAGGCTAATGAAGAGCTAGAACAGGAGAGGCGCCTGAGTGAAGCCAGAATGTCTAATGGAGGAACATCACCCTCAGTAAGAGCTTTCCTGTATCATTATATGCTGGTCCTTTTCCAACAAACCTGAAAGGTTTAAAACTTGATTTTCAATATAATCTGTTTAAAAACACTCACAATCCTTTTCTTTCTACTACTGAAAGTAGCACTTCAGATACAAATATTTGGTACTGGCATGTAGATACTGACTACATTTTCAAAAAGATTTGAGCTGTGGCAAGTTAGCTTTCGTATTAACTGTTCACTTAAAATTAGTTATCTTATCTTTTATACTCTTGGCTGCATCATTCATGGTTGGAACTAAAACATAAACTCTTCAAAGGTTTCTCTTTAGTTTAGTTTAGATTGTGTACTCGAGTTACGTAGTAGTCTAGTTTTAATAAGCACTCAAGTCCAAGTTGCACTTAAAACTGCACTTCTTATCCAACGTATTACTCACTATTCTCAAAACACAACCCACAATTAAACCCATTATTGGGAACATTAATCACCTAACCAACTTAATTCAATATGTTCCTCCCCTTTTTAAATTTTCTTTTTAATTATTTTAAAATGAATTTTGACCCTATAGATATCCACAAATAATTACAATGCCTTGTTTAACTTTTAGATGGAAGATTTTGATTTTACTGATTTTGAGGATTGTGATGACAATGGTGAGATTTTTGAAGAATCAAACCTGAGTTTGAGTGGCTCTCGGTCATACCCATCCCCTTGTCAAGTGCTATACAGTTATCAGGTAGGTGAAAATTAGAATGATTTGTTTAGTTGATATGCAATCACTTGTACAAATTTAGTTGCGTTATAGACTACTTGCTAGGTAAAAAGCTACTACTGTAATAACTTTAATTGCAAAATTGACCACCATATTGTAGAACAGGACGTCAGAGGGTTGTGTCAAATTTGTATGTATTTAATGGACCGTGTATTAAAATGTAATAACAAGATAGATGATGCCTTTTTTCACTACAGGTTAAGGGACTTTCTCTCCATTTGTTATCTTCATAAAAGCAATGGCTTATTTTTTCCTAACTCTCTTATTGTTTCATGAGGTCTAATGAGAAGGCATTAGATGTGCACATGACATTACAGGTAGATCCGTATTGAAGGGAAAAATTAGCCACTCAAGCATTTTTTGGCTAATTTACTGCTGAGATAATGCCTTCCTGGTTTGTTTGGTTGGTTATTTTTAACTATAACTTGTAAAAAGCGAACATGCAGGGCAGTGCTAAGTTTGTACCAGGACAACATATAAGAAAGCATACAGAGGAATGAAACATGTGAGTCTAACTTGCTCTGTCAGCGTTTTAATAATTCTGTTACTTGTAATGTTCACAGAACTTAAAAAAATATTTTATTTCTAATATTGTAGGTGCATTCTAGATAATTAAATGTTGAACTTTTTATACAATGTTTTGACATTTTAAGACTAGAAATGCAAGTATATGTTTAAAATATCATTGTATGGAAAATATATGTATTGAAGTGCAATAATCATGTTATGTAGATCTTGTATATCTTTATACATTTCTCATAAACCTCATAGTTTAACACTTATGAGTTTTAAATGTAATTATTCAGATTATTTTAACTTTCCTTTTTAATTAATTGTGTGGATAATTTATAGGCATCTCAATCGGATGAGTTGTCCATCACTCAAGGAGAGAGATTGGAGATCATTGAAGATGGAGATGTCGAAGAATGGGTTAAGGTTAGTTTGGAAAATCCCAATTTACATGGGCAATAAATACACTTTAAAAATGTCATGTCCTATTGGAGACACCAAGTTCATTCAATTTATAAAATTAATATTTATTGAAATTATCTATCCAGTGGTAAAGGGATATTCCTAATATATAATCTCTTTAAGAAATAATAATAAAATGTGATGGCAATCCACCAGTCTGTACTTGTATAGTAGCCGCTCTTGGCTGAATACATTTTTCTCTCTTTTTGAGTGGTTTAATATGAGTGTCAGAAATAGGTTTGATTTCCCATAATTGTTTTTAATTAAAATTTTTGATAAATTCTTAAAAGGTCTAAGAAAGATGACGTTTTAATTCAGTAAATTTATCATTGATGATTATATGCATTTAGATTTGTTGTGTTGAATATTTTTCCCTCTTTCATACACACCCTTTTTGTTCACTTAAAGGACCACTATAGGCACCCAGACCACTTCAGCTTAATGAAGTGGTCTGGGTGCCTAGTCCAGCTAGGTTTAAGCCTTTTTGCTGTAAACAAAGCAGTTTCAGAGAAACTTCTATGTTTACCTATGGGTTAATCCAGCCTCTAGTGGCTGTCTCATTGACAGCCGCAAGAGGTGCTTTCGCGCTTCTCACTGTGTTTTTCACAGTGAGAAGATGCCAGCATCCATAGGAAAGCATTGAGAATGCTTTCCTATGGACTGGCTGAATGTGTGCGCGGCTCTTGCCAAGAGGGAGGAGAGTCCCAGCGCCGGGATTAATCCCTTCTTCCCCTTTCAGTGCCACGGCAGTGGGACCCTGAGGGTGGGGGCACCCTCAGGGCACTATAGTGCCAGGAAAACGAGTGTTTTCCTGGCACTATAGTGGTCCTTTAATCTATTAGGTGGCCAAGTATTTGGGGTAAATCATGGGGTAAACTTCACGTCTTGAACATCATGAGAACTACAGTTCATTCATCTGCAGAGTCAAGACTGTGACTTTTTATTTCATGCTGATGCATAGACTCCACCCAGACACACACACTGTGGCCACACTCACTGATAAGCACACACGTGCACACTGACATACATTTACTGGTAGACTCACTGACACACACTCACACACAAAAAGCAGACTTATTTCCGCTCACATTTTTACCTTGTTATGGAGCCTGCCTTCAATGCCACAGCCAATCAAGTCAACAGCAGCATAATAACAATGCCTGGAAACATAAAGTAGTTATATTGAGGTGAGACTCTGGCAACAGCATGTGCGAATTGTTCATCCAGTGAACTTGCTGTACAATGGTGAGGAATTTCAGTATTTTGAATGCTTGGATTGCGGCTTTATATACATTATGAAATATTACACATCATTATCTAGCTGCGAAAAGTACATAACTCTCATTATGTCTGTGTTTATATAAGCATTTAACGTAAGTTTTTTTTTGGGGGGGGGGGGGTTGTTGTTGTATTTTTGTAATGCAAAGTGGAGGATTTAAGTTTAAAAGAAACTGATTGAGATTAGGAAAACAGGAAATATTCTTAGTAATGTGAGGTGTTTATAAATAGCCTTTCTGAAGCATGCAGAAATATTGTTTTGTCATTTTTTGTTGTTGTTGTTGTGTTTTAATAACCTCATAATATACATTTTGGAATCCTTTAAAAAAAAAAAATGTTTCATGTATATTGTGATGTACAATTTGATGTAAAGAGTTTAGTAGTTTCAATCAATGCCAGCTCAAAACTGAACCTAGTCGCTGATATGTTAATTATTGTTTGGATCTGAACAAATGCTTTGCACAGAACTGACTACAATTTGTGATGTTTCTAAATGTACAATGCATCTCTCATGCAGGAGGTGATAAAATTACAAGAAAGAGGAAATGCTTTTTAAAATGTTCAAAATGTCAATTTCGGTTTGAATTGGTGTAGACTCTCAAATCGTTCAATATTTGCTCTAATGGAACTAAATGTATCTATCCGTTATTAGACTAATGGTGTAACAGAGTGTACCTTCTTTTCTTGAATTGCAGGCTCGGAATAAGAACGGGCAAGTTGGCTATGTCCCAGAGAAGTACATTATGTTCCAGAATTTTTCTGCCATTAATCAAAGGATGGCGGACTGGACACAAACAGATCAGAGCAGTGGTCTTCATTCTGAAAGATCCCTGGCTGGAATATCAGAGTTGGACTGGACAGAGCCAGGAGGTGTGTGTCTGTATTTTATAGTTTTTTCATGTCATAAAATGTATGCAGACTTATATTTATATTTAATGAATGCGTGTTTTACCCCTTTTCCTTTAGATTGTAAGCTTGCTTGGGCAGGTGATGCATCACTTTAATATACTTCTACTTCTTGTCCACCTATCGTACAGCACTGTGAAATATATTAGCACTTTGTTATTACTTATCTTACTAATAAAACCAGCATCACTAGCTTGTAATGAAAATACATAATATATAGTCACAATGAGCAGGGCCAGCACACCAAAAAGCCAAGTCTGGGTGCTGTTAACATAGAGTAAATTAAAAAGTTACTAAAACCACAATTACCAAATTAGTGATTTTAATTGGTCATGGTGGTAGGAGTCTGAATGTTCAGCATTTCTGTTTGAAACACGACACATCCAGACAGGGCCAATGAAAGGATTTTTGTCTACACAGGCAAAGATGCATTTTGCCGCCCCCGTCATTAAAAAAAAAAAAAATGCAACTTCCCCTGTGTGTCTTATAACGCCCCTTTTGATTTTCATACCCTCTTTAGTGTATTTTATCCCCCCTTTACTATGTCTTACATCCTCTTGTGTGTCTCTTATAACCCCCTTGTGTATCTTTCTTTCCCCAGCTCCTCTGTGTGTTCCCCCTTCCCATTATTTTTGTGATATAGACATAGATATATAGCAACACACAACTATACAGGCACTCAGTCACAGAGATATGCAGGCACACAATGGCACGCAGCCATACAATATACACATACAGGTACAATGTCATACATACAGACATACAGACACACACAGAGACATTCAGACACTTTCATAAAGACATAGAGATACAAAGACATACATACACAGGATTATAGTCATACAGATACATTCATACAGAGCAGGGGCAGATCCAGAGCCTAGTCTCGGGATTGGCACTGGTGCTGGGTTGTAGTGGCTGAAATTGAAAAGTTAGGGGATGTAGTAGGTGGACAGAGGCTATAGTGGAGGGTACGGGCTGTAATTGGGGGGTTTGTAAATGTAGTGGGGGAACAGGGGCTGAAGTAGGTTGAGGGCTACAATTTGGAAAAAGGGCCGTGGTGTGGATGATATGGGTGCAATTGAGGGAGAGGGGCTGTGGTGCAGGGTGGCATGGGGCTGAGGAAGGGTGTATGGCTGGGTGGGGGGCACAGGGGCTTGAGAGGGGGAACAGGGGTTGAGTAGGGGGATAAAAAAAACCTAAAACTAAAGTGTATTTCCCCCTTTCCTGAGGCTTATCTTTGGTGAGGAAAGTGGGGAAGCGGCTGGGGAGGAGGTCACTTTGGCTGAGGAAGGGGGGCTGTGGAAGGGGGACAGGGGCTGAGTAGGGGGATAAAAAAAAAAAAACTAAAGTGTATATCCCCCTTTCCTGAGGCTTACCTTGCTCAGTGAGGGGTGGGACAGGATCTGGAGTCTGGGAGTCTGCAGTCAGTGAAGTCGGCCGGCCCCTCCTGATGGTGTCAGGAGTAGGGGGCGTGACTTCCTCTGCTCTTCTCTAAGACTCCCCAGTGGTCTGGGAGAAGAGCAGTGGAAGTCACACCCCCTCCTCTTGACATCATCAGGAGAGGCCGGCCGACTTCACTGACTGCAGGCTGCAGGGAGAGTGAGAAGAGTTTAAAAGTAGTGAAGTAGTGGAATATGTGTATAGTGGCGCTTACAAAGATAGTACAAGAAAAGTCAAATCAGTGGAGCTGCTACCACCGCTGTGTCGTCCTCTCACAACCCGGCACTTGCAAAGTTAGTTAAATAGACTGAGTGATATTCAAAACCAATCCCAGTGTAAGGTGGAGCGCTTAAAGCAATATATAACTTACCCCCCCTGGAACTTTCAGTAACCTAAGGGGGGAATAGAAAGTCAATAGGATTCACTCTCGTGGTTCTGAGCCTAAAAGGACAGGCTCAGATCACTCTGGTAGACTCTGGTAGACGTGTGTATAAGGAAACACGGATCCTTTAGATGTTGGTAACTTTGATTCACTCTCTGGAAAAATGACAAATGCCAACTTCTAGTATAGTAAGTTTAAGGTACCAATGTTTATAGGTGAATAAATGGAACTGCTCACCTTGTCTAGAGCCTAGGACTTGGCTCTAAGTTTACACAGCACATGTGTCTTTAAGAGGACACATACCCTTCTTTAAATGGAGCAGGAACTTGGAATATCGAATGCAGGATTCCACAGGTAAAGTAAAAAAAAATATTTATTAAATATAAAATACACAATAAAAACAATAAATGGTGACAAATAATAAAAGTCCAATCCTGTGGGTGGTTCCGAGACGCGTTTCGCCTTGATGGCTTTTTCAATCAGAGAGTTTAAAAACTTGAGTCCTCAGCCAGAGGCAGGCCAGAGCCAAAGGCAGGGGATTCGGATTTTTGCGCTCCCCCTGCTCTGTTTTGTAAAACATTTTACTAAATGTGGTACATTTTATAATGGATTATGTGAATGATCTTTCTGACTATGCTGTTTGCCACATCTCCCAGTGTGCCTTGCCAGAGCCCTTTATGACTATGAAGGTCAAAGTGCAGAAGAACTTACATTTCCGGAGGGGGCCATTATCCAAATTATTCGTAAAGAAGAGGGTGGTGTAGATGATGGGTTCTGGAAGGGAGAATTCAATGGTCAAGTTGGAGTCTTTCCATCATTGGTTGTGGAAGAACTATCAGAACAGGGCTCAGAGGCAAATCAGGTATAGCTTTAATTTTATTTATGTAGTTGCTTTTTTATACTAGAGTTATTCATAATATTTTGCATCTCCTGTAATATTCTCTTTTTCATGATGACTCTCCTTTCTTTGCATATCTGCTATTATGGCAGAATATTATCTGCCTTTTGTATTGCTGTTAGGATTTTTTAGCACTTAATTCCAAACACCTCATCATTTTAGATATTATCATTCTTTCATATATATTAAATGACACAAGCGTTTTAAACATTAGCTGTCATGCAGGATCAATGCTAAAGTGGGGAAATTAGATACTCCTAAGTGTTATTTATTATAATTCAAATTTATAGGTTCCATATTGATCTAAAGCAAAAATGATAGCAGAACAAAATCTAAAAAAATAATAAATGTAAATGTTTCATTTAACAGCTTTTTTTGTTTTTTTTTTTAAATGTATGTCATTTTGTAAATATGGATTGTATTAGTTGACCTTTCTCACAGGAGAATATGCTGAAATGTTTTCTCTTTGTCAACTTGGCTTTTGAATAACGAAATAAATTTTCTAAAGTATGATATTGCATTCATATCCTTACCCTTATTTTCACATCTATTTATTTCTATTAATGGTCTCTTTCATCATTTCAATTCCAATTCTTCTCTTCCTTCAGATTTCATCCCATTTGTATCTTCCCCCACTCAATTTTAAATCCTCCCTTAATTTCACTCCATATTTCTACCATGCATCATATACATCTACCATGCATATCTTCATCTCAGATGTCACCCTGGTCATCTAATGTCTTGCCTTATTTCATTAGTACCAATTTCTCCCCCCCCCCCCCCCCCTCCCCCCTTCCTCCTATCGACCTCTTCCCCCCCCCCCCCTTTAGGTCTTTTCTCAGCTCTACATTCTCTGTTGATATTCAGAATTGTGCCCTTTCTGTCCATTCTTAGTGTTTGTTAACCATGCATGTTGCTCATGTCAAAAATATAGATACTTCATTCTAGTAATTTGTATTTTTCTTGACAAAAAAAATGGAGATTCTAGTCTTAAGACACTAGTCTTAAAGCTTATACTGCAGGATGCTTTCCAAATGTACCTGAGCTGTCTTCTAATACTGCTTCTGAAAACAAATCGGTCACTATGTAATTATGTAGAAATGGTAGACCTACCAGTAAAAATCCCAGTATCACAATTTGTCCCTGAATTTTGCATTTCTAGCAAATGTAATAGCAGCATGACTCCAGGAATCATTTTGTGTGTAGCAGGCCCTTCACCCATTATAATGGCCTTTAAACCATAACCTGTAGATATATCCTGTTTCTACTCCCTCCCTACAAAATTTTAGCTACCCCATCCTTTACTTCCTACATACATACTAGGGATGGATCCAAAACCCAATCTTGGGAGGGGCACATGGTTATTTATAGAAACAATCCAGGCACAATAACTAGTACAGCTCACTGTAGTGGTTATGGTGCCAGGAGTGTCATGGCACCCTCCCAGAGTAAGTAGTCAAACCATTTAAGAACAGTTTGACAACTTGGGTGGAATGATTTCTACCTATGGATTTGATGGATATCCAGGGAGCCAGGTGAGGAAAACAAACAGAAATCCAAAGGGCTGGATACTTACTTAAAAAAAAAAAAAAAAAAAAACTACTTTATTAAAACAATAAAAGTGATAAAAAAATGGGTACTAACATAATAAACTATAAATGTATACCAGTCCACAGTGAAATTGAAAGTCCAGAAACCTCACTTGATGCATTCGCCATAGCTTTCTCAAAAGTGAAGAATGTCCAGCGTCAGAAGTTCTGTTTTTATATGGTCTGCTATCAATGTATTCGTGATCAGCTGTGTGGTGAAGTCACTTTCGGGTGGGCGGGACTACGTCGCACAGGAAGTGACATATCATGCAATCCCCATAGGCTCCTATTATAAGTCTGAAACAAAAAACAAAGTATATACACTAAAGAACTGTACACGTATACTGTGGATAGCCCCAGGTGAACTTCACAACCACCTATAAGAATATATAGCAAACAAACAAAGTGGAAACCACCCAGAATACGTATAAATGTTGAAATAAAGTGGGACAACCTGATGCAGATCAAATGTCCTTAAATCGAATCTGTGTGAAAATTAAAATAACTTGCATAGCGTAAAAAAGTATATATAAATGTTGGTATAAGTGAGATTAGAAATACACTCACAAACAAACGATATTTCAGGCCTTTCACCCTCTCAGGGGTTATGTGATGAGTGCAGATATCCTCCAACACGGTATATGTAAATGTAAAAAATGCAATATAGTGAAGTAAGCTAAGAATTTACAAAATCACATTTATTCATTGCACTTACAGAATAGCAGCATAAAAAGGCATCTCTCCATATACATATGGAACTCCTGGTGGTGATAATAGTGTCCACAGTGGAGGTCCAGAACCAATGGAAAAGATACAGGATCCAAACAAATAAAAACAGTAAAACATATATAAAAGTTCGGTTCCTATTATAAGTCGTCATGTTGCCAAACATCTCATAGGAAGTGACGTCGGCAGGGGAAAGAACAGTTAGCCGCCATATTGGAAGAGGGCAGGCAAACTATTCTGTACCCTAGTGTGCTATAGTGAGTGTTTGGGGGCAGTGTGTGTGTGTTTGAGGGGTCAATGAGTGTGTGTGTGTGTGTGTGTGTGTGTGTGTGTGAGGGGTGCAGTGAGGAGTGTGGTATTGTGTTTTGGGTGGCAGGTGGGAGCAAATTAAAAAAATATTTTATTAAAAAATGATTACATTTTATATTCCCCCCTCCCTTCTTACCTTTGTTCAGGGATGAAGGACATTTCTCAATCCCTGGTGGTCCGGTGGTGAATCCCTGGTGGTCAGGGGGGAGTGAACTCTAGCCTGCAGATCCTGCGGCTAGAGTTCACTCTTGCGAGATTCAGAGCATTGCCATGGTAACCGCTGCAACGCTCCAACCTCGCAAGAAGAGACCGACGGAGCTGCAGGCTGAGCTCCCCTGGATCCTCTCTCCTTCCCCTGCAGGCTGTCAGCAATGTGCCTGTGGGCCGGAGGGATGATCTCTGATCTCCCCTCCAGTCTGTGAAGGCGCACAGCAGGGCTAGTTTCTCAAGGGGGAGGAGAGAAATTGCCCTGTTGCCCCTCGTTCCCCCATGATACATACATGATGCCAGTGAAGTAGTCATGGAGTAGTCATGGAGTAGTCATGGAGAGGCCTTAAAGGCACTGTAATTCTTTTTCTTCTTTAATAAACCACAGCCTACACAATATTGCAGATTCTATTACAAGTTTATCTGACAATCTTCATTTTTATATCAATTTGAAATACAAACATACCAGAATTGAATATAAACATTTTTATGCTCATGTATTTTGCAAAATATAATTTAGTCCATAGAGACTCATACACCTTCATTTATACACTAGGAATGACTACCAATCTGTAGAGGAACACATTTCTCTGCCAGAAGCCACTGGTTACTCCCTCAAGTGTGTTGAAAATGTATGCTCACCTGGTGCGTCTAACCGTAAAAGAAGTTTTAATGGGTCATGTCATATTCTTACAATCAGAATGGGATTTAGGAGTCTATGCATTTCACGGTTAGCATTACATTAGCGTTCCAGATGATGCTAAATGCGCTTATAGCAGTTTTAAATACCTTGTATGTTAGAAATATGTAATTTAATTTTATTGACTGTATGTAGCCATTATGCTCAAATGCACACATTATTTTTATATTCCAATGCCATGTATCAATAAGCTGCACTGCTAGTAATGGCATTAGGATCCTTACAAATCTCTATAGGCAAAGTATTTTTATTTATAGATTTTACTCATGCATACAATAAGACAAAAATATATTTTTTTCTACTGACTGAATTTAATTTGTTTATCTGCAAAATAAGCTGTACGCTACATTACTGTGTCATCATATGCCTATATGCTATCTATGCAACCTTTGCTTTTAATAATTGTTATGCCAATATATTTTAATCAAAAGGTGCTCAGTGATGAAGAGTATTTAAGCACATCTCAGAATATGATTTAGTCATTTTCAAACTTTCTGTCTCAACAGGATCTACCTTCTCCAGCTCCACCTCCATTCTTACCTCCCACACTTTCACCATTTTCCAACCAGAGAACCCAACTTCATGGAGCAACTGCTATGACAGAAACTGGTATGTATGTTTGCTTGCTTTTGTTCCAATATATTCAAACAACTTTTAGTAATTTAGCAACTGCAGCACAGACTATATTCCTAAATAACTTTTTATAATATGACTGAATAAATGATTACACAGTCAGTTAAATAATTTATATACTTACAAGTTATATTCTAATATAATTTAACATGTGTTGATCCTGCTGTTCTTGAGCTTTTTAAGAACAAAATATACATTTATTCTTTCAGACCCTAGACAGAATGGTTCTGGAAGTTTGCACAATTCACCTGATTTTTCTGCCACACGCTTGAGACCTGTAAGTATTTATTTATAGAAATCTTTTTTTTTTTTTTTTTATTGAGGCTTTTGATTAATACACAACATAAAATAAAGCATTAGGAGCGATTGGCACATGAACAATAAATCCAATCAAGTAAAATAGGCTCCAAGGAAAAACAGCCTTTTTTTTTTTTTTCTTTTTTTTTTTCCCTCAAGTAAATAATAATGCACGTGTGACACATGAATAGATGAGAACATAAGATCATATGCACTAAGATCAAATGTAGTTGATTATAGAAATCTTTTTATATAAAATTCTTAGGTGGTATTTGTAATAAAAAAGAGCTCCACCCCTTTGAGACTAGCATTACACAGGCTGCCTTACATTGTGAACTTTGATACCTGTAAAGCGGTGAATAAATGGAAAATATCAGTGTATGCCTTCTAACACACAGCTACATGTGCTGCACTAAATCGCTAGTAACTGATGAGGGTAAGAGAAACAAAAAATAAGTCCGCAGATTTAGATAAACCCACACTGTTGCCTTAAAATGGGTTATGCAGGGCATAACCCAGTTAGCATAAATTCTTAGAAAAAAAGAGGGGAACACATGGGGTTAATTTTCCAACCAAAGATAGAGGGAGCCAACCCTACTAGAATTACCTCCAAAGTTGAGATATCATTTAATGGTAATAAACTTTATTAGAAGCCAAATACACAAAACATAAACAGATATACATACAAAAATTGTGTAGAGTAAAACCACAGTGTAAGAATCAAAAAAATGTGATATGCCTTTAAAATACCATAGAAATATAGTATATACTTCACATTTGAGTCGGTATATAACGAGAAACCTCACATATATGTATCAGTTGGCTAGTTAGGCTTAGGGTAAAGGATGGTAAAGAAAAAGATCTCTGTTTGAAACAAACGGCTGGTCAAAAGGGAGAATATATAATAAGTATAAACCTTAATAGGTACAGAGAAATAACCCTAGTGGACCTCGGTAGCAGAAGAGAGTCCAAGTAGATGGCACTGACAGGTAAATATGTATTGAGTAAGCTAAAAAGATACTGTGTCAAGTTGTAAAACTTAACTCTATCTCAATACAAAATCAAAAAATAGAAGATTAAAGCAAGTGTATATAGTAGCAGGAAGTATTCCAGGTTCATCACAGACGCTACCCTGACTATTGATAACAAAATTGTGTCTAATAGCTCTGTATAGACCTGCTGCTTTGAGGCAGCAAACCCAGAAGTCTAATTAGTTGCGGTCTATAGCAGAAACTGGAAAACAGCTTAAAACTGGATCAAAGCAGGAAGGCAGTCCTGATGGACTTAGATAACAGAAGGATTGTCAAATAGATAGTGCTATAGGGTAAAGTGATATCAGTTTCCCTGAAAGGTATACTGTATCAAGTTAATGGAGCGACTTAATCTCGATGGACAGGATAGACAGATGGGAGGTACACGTATGTATTATATCTAGTTCCAGATACATCTCACTACCTGTCCTGTCTATGTACAGCAGAGTACCGTCTAGTAATGCAGCTAGAAGCTTAACTTCTGTGTAATATTGCCGCTAGACCTGCTGCTTCAAGGCAGCCTACCCAGTTATCCAACTAGTTGATATCTATAATAGAGTCTAAAGAATAAAGTAAGTCATAACTAGCCAACGAGTACCACCCCAGTACTAAACAAAAATGTTAAAAACAATAGTGCATCGGCAAAAACTTGCTTTCTCAGGAGCCAGAGAGCATCTGCACCATTCCTGCTATAAAAGGAATGTTAAGCCCCTCCCTTATTGGAGTTGCAAACAATCAGATCATTTGTGGATTAACTTAAAGGGAGGTTCTAATAACTCCCCTTATCCAATCATCCAATCTACGTGAAGCGTGGGCCGGGTTACGACGTAAACGTCCCAATTGGATGTGTTTGAAATCAGCTCGCTACACAGTATGCGGCAGAGGTGAGGGGCATGAACCATCTGACCTTATAGGTCATTTCCTATCACGGCCAGGCATCCTGATATAGTATAGGAGGGTTCCATGTAAAACTTTGACTAAATCTAAGGAGCCTCAACATGGTTGGATAGTCTTGAAAATATAAGACAACACATTTCAGGTCCAATTCAGATCTGCAATATCATTTGGACCCAATACTAAGAGAACCTCCCGTCTCAAAAAAAGTCACTCAGTCCATGATTGGTCAGATGTGAACTTCATATAATCAGGCATATTAGAATATGATAAGGCGGATTCACCTTCCAAGTGATTTTTATCTTCTTTTGAAAAGTTCAAGCTTCTACAGTGGGCAGGTTATTTATCGGAGAAGCCTAGAGTGTCCAATAACTCATATAGATATGATTATTGTTGCTCAGATATAGAATTTTATAGGTCATATAAAGAAGGGGAGCATCAGATCTAAAAGTATAAATATAGTAGTGGATGCTTAGATATACCATATGTATGATAATGATCAGAATTCAAAATTGATAGAAATTTTTATCATCCGGATGGGTGGAGACACAAGAATATAATCTCGACCATTCAAAATAGATTGAAACAGATCAAATAACGGAAGAGAAGAAGCCTTTGTTTAAACCAAATGGGCTAAGGGTTTTAAGTTTGTATATCCACCTGCACTCTTTTTGGCGTAGGATTTTATCAAAATCCCCCCGCCCCTGTTCCCGTTTGACCAGCTCCAAACCACAAAATCTTATATCTTTAGATACACCCCCATGTCGTTCTTTTAGATGTCTTGAGATGGGAGTCTCCAGTCAGTTTTTTGGAGATCTCACATGCTCTTTTATCCGTTCTTTAAAGGGGTGGAAGGTTTTGCCCACATATTTTAGATTGAAACTGCAGGTCAGTAAATAAACCAACCGTGCCATATGGCAATTAAAGAAATGTTTGACTCTGGGTGGTATGATGTCCTTTATTAGGGTACCCCTTCTCCCTAAACTGCTGTCCAAGTACACTGGCCCTGGCTTGGAAGTCTTTGATGTCACTACAGTTCCTCTGTACCCTCAGATACTGCCCAACGGGTATGCCCTGTTTCAAGGGTCTGTGATGGAAACTGTCCAATTTTAAGAGGACATTGGAGGCTGATGCTTTCCTAAACAAAGTCGCCTGGAGTGAGCCTTCCTCAGAAACGGAGATGGTCAGGTTCAGGAAATTCAAAGAGAGGCCACCGAATTCCGTAGTTGTGGGTTAGGGGCTGTAATGGGGTTAAGACCTGCACAATGTTCAATTATAGTAGGTGGGTTAGAGGCAGAAGTGTAGGGTTAGAACCTGTAATGGGTGGTTAGAGGCAATAGGGGGGTTAGGACTTGTAGTGATGGTTTAGGGGATGTAGTGGGTTAATAAATGGAAAGCTCATAAAAAAATAAATTAAAAAAATAAAATAAAACAAAACGTTAAAGGGAAACTACAGGCTAGGCACTCAAAATTGTATTTGTGTAGTGTTCATTCATCAGTGCAAGTTCAATATATGGTGTCCACATAGTGCATACAAATCCCAGACAGTGCTTTTTCTTGTACCAGGAGAGAGAGCCATCGACTGCTCTGCCTAAAGCTGAACTTAGCCTGGTTAACTAACACTTGCCATCAGTGTTTAGTGCAGTTTCAGTTCTTTTATATATAGAATTTGAGTAGTTACCCCACACACCTGCCACTCCACTTGCTCCTCTCCTCATCCCCCCAGTTATCTTCTTCAATCCCTTCACTTTTAAGTCTACTCTAATGTACCTCTTTCTTGTGTTTCTTCACTCTTTCTCTCCATCTGCCTCTGAGCAGCGTGCCTTTGTTATAATCAAACCATAGTTTCCTCCTTTAGGCAATTCTTCCAAACAAACTTTTACACGCGTGGTGGGAGTGCTCCGCATGTGTGTAGAAAGTGGAGGGAATGTGATGTCAATCGTATTCCTCCCTGCACACAGAAGCAAGACCTGGTAGGAAGACTTCTAGTACTGCCAGGTCTTGCTCTATAAAAGGCAAAATGAGGGTAAAAGTGAAGGGAGGCAGATGACACGGCACCGGTCAGGGAGACGTTTTATATTTCCCTTCCAGCTCATTCAGCAGCCGGTGATTTGTTGCAGTGCCCCCAGCAAGTTGGCGCCCTAGGCAACTGTCTAAGTAGCCTAATGGAAGCGCCTGTCCTGTGTATAGGGATATATTATCTGCTCAGATTCAGCCAAATACAGCAAAGTTGATTATGTCACTGGAAAATTGCCCAAAACATTCTGCAAAAGCAATATAGGAGTTTTTAAGAGAAAAGTGGAATTCTGCAAGGGCCAAGTCAATCATCTGATCTCAACCTGGTCAAGCATGCATTTAATTTGCTAAAGACAACATTTTCTGCAGAAAGATTCTCTAACAAACAACATCTGAAGACCACTGCAGTAAAGGCCACGGCAAAGTATTACAAAGGAGAAAACTCAGTGTTGGGTGATGTCCTTGCGTTCCAGACTTAAAGCTGTCATTGCCTGCAATGAATTCTTGACAAAGTATTAAAAATTACATTTCATTCATGATTGATTGTCGAATTACATTTGAGCCCTTGAAATAAAGGGGCTATGTATGAAAATTATTACAATTCCTAAAAGTTTCATATGATATATTTGTTCAACCCGTTGAATTAAAGCTGAAAGTCTGCACTTCAATTGCATCTCAGTTGTTTCATTTCAAATCCATTGTGGTGGCGTAGAGCAAAAATTATGAAAATTGTCAGTGTCCAAATATTTTTGGATCTAACTGTATTGGTGATACCCTACCTCTTCAACGAGACAGAATTTCAGAAGTACGGTAATATACATTTATTTTATGGTATCAAGCAAATGGTAGAAATACTAATCGCTTACTTGGAGTAATAGTGAGAAACATGCTTGTATGTAAGACTTAAAGCCAGTGTATAAGTCATGTGTTTGCTTGTTATTGATTGGTTTTGTTTTTTATTTATACAGATGCGGGCAGCACCTCCTCCTCCAACAAAACAACCTGAAACAGATTCCACAGAGAATATATCTTGATGATAAATCAGTCGTCCGTCATTACCGTGCATGAAATAAGCTCTACACAAAGGAACATCGTCCTGCTTGCAAAAACTGGATTAGCAGCTCAGAATTTATGGGAAATTCCTTGCTGTTCCATTTATCTAGACTTGCTCATCCTCAAGATTGTTTGTTCAGATATAGAACAACCTAACCTGCATACCAAAGAGACTTAAATATTCTTCCAAATAGCAGTATTTATTCAGTTCAATCTAATTTTATTATGCTATCTTTGCACTTTTAGAACACTGATAGTTTGTATTTTTCTTTCTGGATTGCTATTATTATACATAATATTTTAAGAATTCCATGTAAAAAAAAATGTAGCCGAATAAATATGCTTGTATAGGACAATTATTCTTTTCTCATATATCCACTTTCATATATCCACTTCTCAGATGTCTCTTGTATCTTGGTTGACCTTGTTAAATAATTTCTTGTCCTATAATAGAATAGATGTTTGCCTTTCGAAATTTCACTTTTACTAATATAGTTAATTAGATTTTTCATCTAAACATAACTACTTCTTGGCCCCAAAGGGAAACTTGGATTTTCTTCATGTCAACATACTGCACTGATTTTAGAAATCATGTTTAGGTGGTATGTCAATGGCATCTTCCATGCATTGCTGCCAGACCAATGCAGCATTGGCTAGCCTGTGACACACCATGAGTTTAAGGCAGATCAGACTATGCTGCTTTCGTTCTTTTCTACATCATTATTTTTCTTATTCATGCTAACAAAAAGTGTTGTAAATGTGTGCTGGTGCCACATATCTGTAAAAATTTCCTTTTAGCAGTGAATTCTTACTTCCCTTGCTGATTACATTTGCTCTAACTAGAAAAATGACCATATGTATCTTCTGTAAAGTTTTATGCATGAAGTGGTCCTCAGTGATATTCAGCCCAATTCTAATTGATTTGCTTCTGCATAATTATCATCCAGTACAATCCAAATTTTCTAGAAACAGGGCTGCTGAAGATTCATGTGATGGTGGTTTAATCCAGTAGAAGGTTATCGTATAATCTGTTGAGTACTATGGCAGTGGTCATACAAATATTTTTGGTGGGGTAGCGGGGTGGTTACGGAGACACATGGAGGTCTGGGGGATTACTGAAACAAATGGAAAGGCTGGGGAGATTACTGAGACACATGAAAGGGCTGGGGGTTTACACATGGAGTGCTTGGGGGACAAAGATACACAAAAAGATGAGGGGGACAATGAGACACACAGAAGGGGGGGGTGAAGAGAGACACAGAAAATGTCTGGGGAGGAGAAAGAGACCTGTGATGAAAGCAACTTCACCACTGGTTCTTGGAGGGGACTACTTGCCAGCCTTTTACCCTGTGACTATGGCCCCTTTAATTTGTTTTGACTGAGAGACCCTAATTGTGCCTACTGGGACTTTCGAAGTAGTCGAAGTGGCACTTCGGATACAGTCGAAGTGGCCACCATTCGACACTCGAGCACGTGGCGACGGCCATCTTATTTAGTCGAACGGGTTCAGCGGTGTTTTGTCATAGAGTTTATGGAGCTCATATAGGACACGAGACGGCACGAACACCGCTGAAAAGTTACCTCCCCTCGAACTTCCACAATTCGAACGGCGTTTGGTGAGTTGAAGCCCACGAACAAGGGACACACACTGATTATGCTCATTCACCATTCAGTTTGGTAATTTGAATGGTACTTCAACTGTTTTAATAGACCGTCCGCACAGCCTTATTCACTGGAACTGTTTTGGGCATGAAACCATGTGTGCGGTCGGTCAAAAAAGAGACTTCCAGGAATTTCCTGAACCCCTGCTCTGATCTGGGTGATTTTTGGATATGTTGTTCACCCAGATCAGGGCTATCAGGGGATGTGATTTGTGGGGATATGTTGTGTTTTGGGGTACTTGGTGGACTTTATATAAATGTGTGGTTTTTCTGCCTGGGGATGTCAATGTATTATCTGCCTTAATTATATCACAGGCAGAGGGGAGGGATTGTGTACTGTATGTTGGAGTGTCATTTATTGTTACATTGTTTCTATTGGCTTGTACACTTTGTGTCCCTGTGCCCATTAAGGTCCACCTGGGTGTCAACCTTGTTGGGAAGCTTGCATAAAAGGACAGCTTTGGCTTGTTCTACCCTTCATGAAGTTTAGGCTCATGTTTGGGGGATTGGAGAAATACATACACTCTGGGGATTGCTATAATCACTATACTCCCCTGAGTGTAATCACTAAGTTCTTGTAAGAGCTGTTCCTGCTACGCTAGGCTGGATCCTGGTCTTGGGTCCAAGGTGGGTGAAGGACGGCGAGACCCCAACCAAGCTGCGGCGGCTCGTGGGGTTTATGGTGGTTATGGTGTTCCAGTGCAGTGCTGATGGTACTCGCAAATACTAGGAAGTGGCGATTGACTGAGGTACTCGGTCGGAGTACCAGGTGGTCCGTCACAAGACCCACAAATCGGTTGGGACACACAGAGAGGTGCTAGTGGGACAAAGACACGGAGGGTTGGGGAGGACAAGATACACTGTAAGGGACACACAGAGGGGCTAAGAAAATACACACAACGTTGATCATTTTTGTTTTTAAAGGAGGGGGGGAGGGTCCTTCCTAGGGCACACAATAGTTTTGCACTGGCCTTAACAATATGGTAGAGCTATGCTTTTGCCTTCACAATACCAGTTAATACCCACAATAGGGGCAGTGATTTGCCAATAGTGCTCAGATAATGCTATCTGCCTATCACTAACTGCCTTCCCTGGTTTTGGCATGAAGTGGAGCATTGTTCCACTGCCACCCTTTTGTCATTGGTGGCCATACTGCAGGCTTTTGCATATCTACTAAATGGTGAGTAAACTAGCAGCGATACAGGACCCAGCGCCCACTGACACCAATTTAATCCTCAATCTTTGAAGTGGTTAAGGTGCCTACAGAGTCACCTTAAGAACCTAATTTGGCCTCTATTACAAGCTACTGTTGGTAGTAAATTAGCCCTTACACAACATAAACCACAATTATTTGCAGCATTCTCCACTGTCTCAGACAGTCATTTGTTTCCATTATTTTTATACAATAGTACATTGAACTGAAATAATTTTGTACACATAAAAGCAGTATTTTTTACTTTAATTATTCTTATATTTCTTTATTACTCATCTTTGCAAATTTGCTGGAGAATCAAAGGTGTTTAATCTGAATGTTGGCTCCCTTCTTTATACTGTCACTCTGAATAACAGGTTTGTTTTCATTACTTTCATACAGCACTGTTAAATGGATTGTGTACATTATTAATTCTGTATTTGAAGGGCACTAGCTAGTCAAAACAATCATCAATGCTTTCAGCTGCAATTAATCGCTTTCCCTGTGTGAATGCAAAATTGTGCATTTAGGAACTGGCCAAAAACACTGTGGGTATGTTACTCTTTTAATAACCATAAACCAATAGGACTTTGAAAAGTAGACATTTTATATTTTACACATCATTCTAATGCGTGAGGGAACTGATTTAAAATGGCTCTGTTATTATCACTCTAAAATATATATATATATATATATATATATATATATACACACATATATATATATATTTGAAACGCATTTTTCTGTGTTGGCATTTCACTCGGTCAAAAGATATAGGTAAAAGTAGTGGCTAATGTCTTATGTATTTTTTTCTACGCTTGACAAAAAGATGGAGCTAGTGCTATCGAAGCTTGTAAAGCACTCTGCCATCACTTGTAATTGCGAAGGGTGTGGCAATGATAGTGCCATTTTTTTTGTCCTTTGGTATCCTCTATAGACATCAGTGTTGTACTCTTGTGCATGACATAGGCACCTGGCAGATGAAGCGCTAGGAGATGAAGCGCTAGGAGTGCGAAGGACAGGTTCAGGTAAGTAAAGCTCCCCGTTCCTGAGGCAAAGCCAATAACTTTGGCATAACAGCAAAGTTTATTTTAACGTTTATTTCAGATCTTTAACCTTGTGGGCAAAAAAACAAGTGGTCTCTATTTTAGCTCACTAAAATCAGAATTTTAGAGCATTAGATCTGAATAGTGAAACTGAAGCTAAAATAGCTGATTTTTAAATATTATCCAACTCTACTATAGTCACAGTTTTGTGATTTGGGGTTAATTTTATCAAATGTGGGGTTCAGATGTGTAGATTTTAATTTTTACCAACACTTTTAAATCTCTTTAATCCCAATAAGGTATTTTATTGATAAGAACACACATACACAATAAAAAGTATCCTGCACGGTTTCTTTTTCAACAGTCGTTTTGTTTCAGTCTAATCAGGGCCAACATCTACAAAACATAAACTAAAATGATTATCAGGTTATTTATTAAAGTATGACTTTAAAGTGATTTTTACATTTTAGACCACAAGAGACAAATTACATAATTCAAGTCCTCTATGTTTTTATTTAATCTATTTTGGTCTTAAATTTAAGTTAACCTTGCATTTCAGATAATTTCCAGTTTAACTATGCCAATAGCCCCAGCTCTCTAGGGTTCTCCTCCTATCACCTGCAAACTTAATAACTCCAAATAACTCAACAGAAACTACAAATCAACAGCAGAAAATGGGCAGCCCCAAGAAAATATCCCTCCTCCAACAGGGTGGGAGTAACATGTTAGGTGTCTGTTGGTACAGAGTACCAAGGTGCCCTCTGCTTGCCCCCTCCCCCTCAAAAAAACAAACAAAAGTGCATAAAGTGCGTTTAATTTATTTATTCACTGGACATTACAAGCATAAAATAACCTATTCCATTTTGACTGCTGCTGGAATTAAAGTAAATAATTACAACATTCCTGAAATGCTTTTTGTAAAACGTCTGTTTTTATTATCCAATGTCTGCCTTTAGAATGTCCATCTTGGGATGGTTTTTATTTCTCTAAACTAAGAACATTTTACAGCCAGTACCAACACTGAATGATAAAGTCAACCAAGAAAATACAGAGATTAGAATGGATTGTGATCACCCCATATTTTATAAAACTGCATTTATAGTGGGGAAAAAGAATTCTCACAATATCACACATATATATTCGGTGACTACAATATGTTATAAGGCATTTGTGTTTTAGTGGTATAAAAATAAACATTTTAGTGATTTTAATTAGCTGCTCTTACACCCTCAAGTTATCCCTTAAATAACTTTACAAATCCAGAAGTTGTTATGGTGGAGCACTTAGTGGTTTATTTAAATGTGATACTAATTTATATAAAAACCTTCTTAAAGAGCAATCTCAACCTTCAAGTTTTTGTGCAAATATTTCTAAAAAGTGCTAATCTTCTAAGGTGCAAATCCAGTACTTAAATGAATTTATTTTTTAAACACAAAAAATCAAGTCCCAAAGCTTAACAAATGGCGTACTCCACCCATGTATGCACTGGATACTAGCCAGAATCCCTCCCCCCCCCCCCCCCCCCCCCACGCCTCGCTACTCGTGTTAACTTAGAGTTAGTTTAATGGTGCCTGGAGGCGTAAACATTTACCTGTTGTCCTAAGCTCCTTACATTTCCTGTGCTGCTTCTCAGCCAGATGATTGGCACACTTCCTAAATGTCTTAGTTCTTGCTACTTTAGTTTTGTTTTGTTTATTGTATTTTTATTGTTTAATATATTGGCCTTGGTTTTCTAAGCTTTTTCATAGAGGTACTCTCTGCCGATGCCAAATGTCAGTTAACGCACTTTAAAGATAGCCTAATATTTTTCTCATCCAAGGCCTGCTGCTAGAATGTTCATCTCGGGACGGTTTATATTTCTCTATACATAAAACCCTCAGCTCACTGGTTAATGTTTTGCTGGTTTATAACAAAGTCTGTTCATACATTTCATGCTTTTATTTTTCCATTTCTGTATCCTCTGTGATGCCTTCTCACAGTAGTGAGTTCGGAATAAATAAAAAAATTCGAAATAAATAAGTATATATCACCTCATTATTATTTGAATTACTATAAAACCAAGTGCATTCAAAAAATAAACCAACATTAAAGGGACACTATAGTCTCCAGAACAACTACAGCTTATTGTATTTGTTCTGGCGCGTAGAATCATTACCTTCAGGCTTTTTGCTGCGAGCACTGTTTTTTCAGAGAAAATGATTGTTTTACATAACAGCCTTGGGATACCTCCACTGGACACTTCTCCGTTGGTTACTAAAGGTGTTTCCTGGGTCAGTGGTGCATAGTGTGCAGCACTGCCATTCAGTGTCTCCACACTCTTCATGTAGACACTAAACTTTCCTCATAGAGATGCATTGATTCAGTGCATCTCTATGAGGAGATGCTGATTGGACTGGGAAGGGCTGTGTTTGGCTTGCCTCCTTGACAGTCTTAGCTAATCCAATCCTATGGGAAAGCATTGTGGTTTGCTTAGAGAATCACTTTTGATGATGTCAGCCAAGCAAGCAAATCAGGGCAGAGCCAACAGACTGGAATAAAAGTAAGATTTGACTTTGTTTAGGAGGTTAAAAGGAAGCAGGGGGGTAGGTGATTTTCTTTTAACACTAAAGGGCCAGGAATACATGTTTGTGTTTTAAATATAATTTCAAAATCATAAAGAGGGTGCTAAACAGACTAAAATTAACTCAAGTAGATGTAAAAAAATAATAATTCTTACCAAATGAGGAAATCAATGGAAGAGAATAAAAAAGAATAGAAAAATTGGAAGAGGCAATTCTCAAAATTAAGGATAAAGAAGAGGTAAAGAGGACTTTCAAAATGGTAGACATAGAGAATGGAATAAAATTCATGTAAAACCAAAAACAAAATGTCATGCTAGTTACCCTGTACATGAAAAAATGAATACCACAAGTAAAAAAGGACTCAATAAGAGAGGACCTAATGGGAATCAAAGTGTAACTACCTTGAAAAGGAATGATTGATTTGAATGCATCAACTGAACATACAAATGTAACATATATGGAAATGACACAATGAGAAGAAAAGAACCTATGAAAAGAGGAGAATATAGATAGAATGAGGAAGTTTGTCCAAATGTTTTTTTGTTTGTTTTTTTGAGAAGAGACCATTATGGATGAGCCCATCGAAAAAGGAGAAAGCATGGATACACAAAAACAGATATGACCCCACTGAAAAGAAGGAAACTTCAAAATACAAAGGGAGGACAAGAGGAATCCGAGGGGGAAGAAACTCAGAAGTAAGAGGAAGTAAGACAAAAAGCTATATTTAACCACTCATAACATAATCTTACACAAGAGCAATTGAGTGTATTGGGGAGAGGTCTTAAATTTGCACCTCAGAAACTGCCCGATCAGTTTGAATTATTCATTGATATGCAAAAAATCTTTAAGAAACTAACAGTTAAAAGATTTTTTGAAAAGAAAAAGGAGAATAGCAATGGGTCAATGATAGAAAAGGGATCTACGTTAATGGGAAAGTAAAATACTACACAACTTACTAAGACCATGCCAAATGTAATATATTCAGGTCTTAAGCCTAAATCCAAACTCTTCCCCACATGGGATAAAGAGGAATATATCCCAGTGCTCTGCGAAATGGTTTTAAATGAATTTGAAAAAAATAAGTAACGGAAAAACCTTTTTATAGAAAATCTTAGAGACACGTTTGATTTTGTAATAAAACAGGTGGATAAAGGGGAGGGTGTAGTGATTATGGACAGATCTATTAAAAGAAAATCCAGCTAATATTTGTAAACAACAATTATTTGAGCTTTTAACAGAAGCTTTTAATAAACAAGTTATTACCAAGGCTGAGTTTTATTACCGATTTGTCAAGTACCCCATAGTTGCTGTATTTTACCATTTGCCCCAAATTCATAAAAAAATTGAATACCCACCAGGAAGACCTATTATCAGCGGAACTGGGTCTTTAACAAGCAATGTATCTGAGTATGTAGAATTATATCTACAAAAATATGTTACTGGAACACCCTCCTACATTACAGATTTTACTAGATAACTAGAGGGATTAGAACGGAAAAAGGATTTTATATATACTATAGATGTTACGTTTTTATATACAGTAATTCACTATCAAAAGGAGAAAAAAGTTGTAACGTATTCATCCTCACCTTGCGGCATCTGCAGTAATTGCCTTGCTAACAAATGCGGTAGTGCCGTTCAGCGGCCATGCGTCAATATGTCTGACTCCTGCAGCATGTTGGGGGACACCAGCCGCTGCTGATCCACACTAATTAGTAACCCCATGTCCACCCACGGCATTGACAATGTCGGCGTGTGTGTGACGTCACGTAAACGATGGCGTGCGTGTGACGTCTTGCACGTTCTGGGGTCAAAGGTCCAGTTCGGCTGTTCCGATCTGAGAGAGGCTTATTTAAACTCCTTTTGCCTTTTCCTCACTGCCCTGTTGTGGTTTCCCTTAGTGGTTGTCCGAGAGTGTGTTCCTGAGCGTTTATTTTTGTTTATTGACTTTCGCTTCGTTTTGACTTCCCTCTATTCTGGTATACCTGACTTTTGGCTTTCCCTTATCGTTGTGTCCCATTCTGTGTCCCTGACCTCGGCAAGTATTCTGACTATTCTTTGGTACGTTATGTCCGGCCATTCTAACGCCTGGTAAGATGTTACCTTTTAGTCCTAGATCTGATACAATTCTACGTGCTGGATCAATTAGTAATCTTGACATAAGTGCAATAAAATTCATTTTGGATAAAGACCAACAGATGCTCAAGATTCAAATAGACTTTTTAAAATATATATTTTAAGTTTATTTTAAACAAAAATGCTTGTGGTTTGAGGAAGCCCACTACTTACAGATATGCAAGGCAGTCATGGGTACTAGGTTCGCCCCCAGTTATGCCAATATTATGTGTTGAACTGATAGTCCAAATCCATCTGGAAAAATAACCCATTTAAAGTAAACCTGGTTCTCTGGAAAAGGTACATCAGAGATGTCCTAATTATCTGGACAGGCGGGAGAGTTCTCATAGATAAATGTATTTCCTATGTTAATACCAATCAATAAGGTCTGCACTTTTCAACAGAAGAAGGGGACACTCAAATTAACTTTTTTTTTTTTAAATCTTGAATTTTTTTCTGAAAGATGGTGTGCAATAAAACTTTTTTTAAACCAACGGATGACAACCGTTTTATTGAATTCTCCATGTGCCACAATCCAAAACGGCTCTGTAACATTCCTAAAAGCCAACAAAGTAGATTGTTCCGTAACTATTCAAAAACGGAGGAATTTAATGAACAAGTACAAGTTTTAAATAAAACCTTATAAGTAGGCATTACCCTAATAACCTGTTGCTCAAAACTGGAAAGGAAGTAGAAGGTTCAAATAGAGAAGATATTTTAAAGAATAAAAAAATAGGAATGAGAAGATGAATGACTTTTTTTAATGTTGCCTTTTTAACAAATATATTAATAAAGCAAATAAAATAAAATAAAAAAAGGCAAATAAAAAACACTGGCCTATTTTAATTGAAGATTAAGGTTTTTAAAATAGTTTACCTACAAGGCCAAAAGTTATTTATAAGAAAATGGAAAATGATTTTAGCTCCGTGTGTGCTTCCTACAAATAAAAGCAAATGATAAATGTTTTTTTAATAAATCAGTCAAAAGGTTTTTTAAGATGCTGTAACTGTAGTACTTGTAAGTTTCAATGTAAAAAAAACTAGACATTTTAAAAGTTTTATCACAGGAGAAGTATTTGAATTTAACATTTTATTAATTGTCAAAGAAAAAAAAAATGTATATTTGCTTCAATGTGGTTGTGGAATCCAATATGTGAAACGTGCCTTAGAACATTTCAATGGGATCAGACCAAAAAGCAATAAACGTAGTATCCCTAGGCACTATAGTAGTAATAGATTTTATTTAAAAAATTGTATGTGTGGGGGGGCGGGGCCTGGCAGCCAAGATGGCCGGACCTGTACTCTAAGAGCTCCGACACCAAATAACGAAGAAACGCGCATTCTAATCGAACAAACAAAGCCTGTAGCACACGAGGCCCAGGGAATGAAAGGGCACTACTTACGGAGCAAAATGATACCAACCCCGAGACGGAGCTCCACGGAGATCCCGGTCATGCGGCCTGAACAGAAGTGGGGCCTGAAACCAGGGAGAGGCGGCCGACCTCCCGGTATGGAGCCCGCTCACAAGCGTGGGAAAATCAAGACCCTGTTGCCCCCCCCTCTGGACCGGCGGGGGATATCCCGGTCCACGCTGGGGACGACCACCCCAGCAACACTGCCTGATCACCCAACAAAGTCTACAGCTAGACGGGACTTGCGAGACCCAAACAAAATGGCGGCACAAAAACGGCCAGCAACAAGACTCCCACTGATTAAGCCTCCCAGCAGCACCATAGAGTTCTTTGCAACACTCTGCACTCACCTCTGGACGAAGCTCCAAAACAGAGTACAGTCCTTCCAGCAGGCGAGGAGAGAAGCGGTGGCCTGGATCCGACCGGCAGCCAAGAGACAAATGGGCAGACTCTCCCCACGAACCTCCAGAGAGGGACCCCAGGGGCAACGCCAGGAACCAATACGGCGGGAAACGAAACCGGGCTCCCTGAGTGCCAGCACACGCACCGACACGCATCAGGGCGAGACCCATAAGCATGCCCGACCTGAGCATCACCAGGCGGATTCAGGAACTCTGGACCAGCGGAGAACAACCTCACATCTCCCGACACAAACAGTTGCCAGCCACCAAGATGCAGCATGGACTCCCACTGGGGAGAGAAACGGGAGAAGGGCCCCTCCACGATCCACTGGAGAGAAAGGCTCACTGGGGCACCGAACCTATCTACAACCACACAGGACAATACACCGACCTGCCCCGAGCTTTCCGACCTTGGGCATAGGCTGACCGACTATTTGCATGGCAGAGCTGAATCACCTGGTGCACCATGGACTTACCGGCCTGCGGCTGCAGACGCCCGATCCTATGCAGATTGCATCACTAATGAGTATTTTGTTCTGCTGCATATGTCTAGGTTTATTTTGCTCTTGTTTTTTCACCTCTATCATTTACTATCACCCAACAACTAATCATTTGTTTAAACTAAATACATAAGAGTTCTTGGATCGGCTCATGGCACACAAGCCTCCTCATATAGGGGGTCTCAATTAGTTGATCTTCGCCTGCTAGACTAGAGGCAAGCACAATACACCCCATAAGACGAGGGTAAACTTAAGCGTTTCTATATTGAGCACCCTGACATAGCTTATCGTTAAAACCTTGTAGTACACACACTAGGCATGCACACAGCACAACACTTAGATAGAAATGTTTTATCCTGTATTATTAGACTTCTCAGCGACATTTGTTTTTTCTGCGTTTATAATCTCACTTAAACATCATATAGCATAACGTTAAAACATTGTACTACACTCACTAGGCATGCACTCAGCACGACACTTAGATGGAAATGTTTTATCTTGTATTAATCGACTACTCAGCGACATTTTTTTTTTTTTCTGCATGTATAATCTTACTTGTACACCATATGGCATAACGTTACAACCCTGTACTGCACACGTTAGGCATGCACTCAGTGCAACACTTAGATAGAAATGTTTTATCCTGTACTAATCGACAACTCAGCGACATTTGTTTTTGTTTCTGTTTTTTCTGCATGTATAATCTTACTTCCGCACCATACAAAAAAAAAAAAAGCGCACAACTTCTTGACCTTTTCCGCATATACCTGTGACTACACTTATTGTGAAATGCATATGTCTTTTCTTGAGCTTGTACTTAACATTGCGCTTCCAAAAATAAAGAATTCAAAAAAAAAAAAAAATTGTATGTGTATAGGAATTGATAGAGTAAACTCCATTGTAGATGTGGACACGTTACTAGTCTTCTAACAAAGAGAGAGATTTTTAAATTGAGAACTTTGGTTCCATTCTGTTCAAACACAGATTTAGGTATTTTGTCATTTTATATGAAAATTGTAGAAACCCTCCTTTTCCCGTACGTTTAGCACAAGAACCTGGAGCCTGCTGGCCAGCCTCTTGAACAAGGTATATGGGCCATGTAAAAGACAATGCTAGGTTACTGCGGTGGAGCCTGGCCCTACAACCGTACAACTTTTCCATTCATTAAAGACCTGGTAAGCAAAATGGGAATGCCGACTGGTTATCACTACAGACCGAACTGGAAAAGTGAGCTGTGAGTACTCACCCGGCCATTCCCAAGCCGATCCGTTTGGATCAGACTGTATTTGCCGGCTTGTGGTTAAGGGGGAGCTGTGTGGCAGAACTACTACTTATTCGTATGTTTTTTCCCCTTGTTCACAAATCATGGTGAGCTTGATTAGAAGATTGTGCTTGTCCCATTCTGAATGTAATAAAAATGAGGCTGTTATTAACCTGTGGGTAAGTGTTAGTGTCTCTTTAATATGATACTGGAGCACAGGGTGTTTTCTTGAGGGCTGATGACTATTCATATCAAAGAACACCTTATCTTGGAGTAAGTCAGGACATATGGCAAGTGAGAGAGTTAGTTTATACTGAAACCAGACTTCCAGGCCACTTTTGTGTGACTTCTCACACCTTACAGAGTGGCTCTGTTGGAGTCCCAGCCAGCTTCAAGAGGAATTTGGATTGCAAGCTCTGACCTCCAACGTAATCAGATTAGCCCCTTTTGAAAATTTATTTTTGGAGTGTTTTAGAATATTAAAATAGTACAAATGAAGGAGAGAATGGCGCTTAAAGGAATAGTCCAATTATGCTGCTGCTAAAAACCCAAGTGTAAAGTCACTGTTCACACTTAAAAACGTGGTACAATAGAAATAAACAAGGTGATTTGGGCACACAGAAGACTCTGGTTTACCTTACATATATAATTTATTTGGTACCCAGTGTAACAGGATTTCTTTATCACTTTTCAGAGCCAGTTAGAAGTAGGCTCAGGACTTGTAATGCATGTCATCTCATCATGGAGATATTAGGTGAAGCTTGCAGCAGTCACACTTTTCAGGAACTCAGTACTGCTATCAAAACAGGAACTCCAGAGTCCAAGATGAACATTTAAAAGGTGAGTATTTATTAACAATAATTTAAAAAAACAAATGTAGGGGCGGAGCCAACTACCGAGCTGATCAGACGCCATTTCTGACAGCTCCGATCCCTAACCTACAATCTTGCCTAAATCTTGACAATCGCAGCAAATCCCATCACCACAATCACATACCCCGACTCGTGAAAGCACTCTGCATCGATAGATGCCCTTCTTTGCAAAAACAACACCTCCGAAGCGGAAGCGCAGACCCGGGGCCTACTCCACGCATACACTGTCCGCCCTGGAGGCGCTCTTCGGCGGAGCCTACCAAGGCCTCTTAAACAACCCAACCACTGGATCCTCTGCCGACCCAGGGACCCACATGCCCGCCATGGGGCGACGCTCCCAGAGAGCCGGAACCCAGACGGAAGGGAGAGACGTCGGGGCCATGCTCCAGTGGCCTACTAGGCCCAAACAGGCCTTAGAGGAAAGCCAGCCTTCCCCGGCCGGAACCCAGATGGAAGGGAGAGACATCGGGGCCATGCTCCAGTGGCCTACTGGGCCCCAACAGACCTCAGAGGAACGCCAACCACTCCCTACCCAAACAGGCCTGGCTGAACAAGCAGGGGGAAACAGCCTCTGCATAATATCACCAGCACCCCCAGAGGGATCGCCACCAGCAAAAAAGCACGACCTGCAAATTCTGTTACACGACTTTCACAAAATGTTATCAAAAGAACTAGCAGGACTCAAGGCAGACCTACAAAGCACAAAGGACAGAGTACAGGCCGCGGAGACTGATATGGCCGAAGTCTCAACTAACCTAACAAATGTACAAGATTTGGTACATAAGCTCCAGAAATCTCACCACAACATGGCACTACACCTGAATGCCCTTGAGAACAGCCACAGATGCAACAACATCAAAGTTAAAGGCATCCCTGCCAATGTCACTACTGAAGAGCTGCCGCACTACACAAGACGGTTGCTGGCGACTATTTTACCCCCAGCGACGGCCCGAAAATTGGTAGTCGATGGCATATACAGGGTCGCAGGCCCTCCAAGGGCCTCATCACAAACTGCTAGAGATGTTATACTGCGTTGCACATCTTCCTCGGAAAAGGGACAAATAATGACGGCACTGCGGGGCAAAACCCCACTAGCATTTGAGGACTCTAGCCTTACCTTCTACCAGGATTTAACGAGGGCCACCCTCCAATGGCGCCGATCGCTTCACCCAGTGACCCAACAACTTCGAGCAGCCAACATAACCTACAGGTGGGGAGCACCGGGCACACTACTATCAACTCATAATGGGACTACCCACACATTGACCTCGATTGCAGAAGCCTCATCCTTCCTTGAAACACTGGGACTGACAACCGCAGACACACTAGCACCAGAGGGACGGGGGGAACCCGACAGCTGAACCCCATCAGCATCCAGATCCGGCCGATCCACCACCTGGCCGCTTGATATAAATGATGTGACTGTTTCGTTTTGTATTGTTTTCACGTTAGTAAGCTAAATGTTTTATTTTAAAGGTCCATATGTCGTACACCGTAGAGCAGGTTCGGTTTCCACCCTGGGCGACAAGGCACTCCACCTACACCCCCCAAACTTACTGGGAACCCCCATAAGGGCACCTGGATATGCCTCAGACATTACCCACTGAACCGGCATCCACACAGCCAACCGCGAGATCACAAACCTCCCCCCCCCTGCAGCCCCCTTGGTAAGGGGCACAACCAACACACAGATTACAAGGAACGGTGGCCTGGACTAGCGACAACATTGTAGTACAAAATCACCCTACCTCCGAACCTAGCCTCAGATACACAACCCAAAGCTTCAATACCTCCCATGAGCACTGACATGCCCAATTCACCTTGAAAGGCACCCATTCAATCTTTGACATGTCCTATCCAACGCTGCAGATACATAAAAAACATGCTGTATTATCGTTAGAAACTATTAATGTTTTTCTTATATATACCTTTGTCACACAAATGTATGACGGTTTATAACCTCACTCTGCTGTTGTGGCAGACAAGGCACAAATGTTCAATTTGCGCATGAATAAATAAAGAATAAAAAAATAAATAAAAAAAATGTAGCACAATGCGTTTCAACCTATAATAGGTCTTCTTCTGGTGAAGATAACTTTAAAATAGACAAACTTAGCATTATATACCATATAGACAATTAGCAAGCATAAACACGTGTATAACGAGCCTTGAAAAAAACGCCCACTTCCAAATATGGTCCAGACCAGATATTAACCACCATCCACAATATGGCGATGTTTCCAGTCTCAGCCATACTACTAAGCCCACCCCAATATGTCCGCACGGCTGTATTTTCTTATCTTCTCTTTTTTTTCCTCCTATGCGCCGATACGTCATATTCCGTGACGTACTTCCGGCATTCGCATAAATTCTTTACAGTGCATGTCATTTCCTATGGTGTCCTTCTGGGAGTTGATGCATCACATGATCAGGCTGGTGATTAGCAGTCTCTTAATCCATTTTGGGAAAGGGCATCGATGCCCAAAGTTCATATCAATAGTTTGCAATGTGAGAAAGATAAAACACAGATAATAGGAGTTAGTGATATTTCGTTTATACATCCAGGTTAAGAACGATACATAAGGCTGCATTTTTTCTACCCACTATTTATCACAGAAGGGGGTCAGTGCATCAAAATCAATACAATTATAAAATCCAATGAATTCTTCCCCCCTCCCCCCCACCATAATTATTGTCTTTTTAAACAAAATATTTTTTAAATGTATATAATTTTTTTAAGTGCATGTATCTTTTCCACCAATACTAATGTATCTTTCTTAACCTGGATGTATGAACGAAATATCACTAACTCTATGTAGGATTTTGAAAGTATATTTTAAAGTCTTACCTTTTTATGTTATATTTCTAAGTCCATTGTGAGTGGGACTTTAAATGGCAGTTTGAATCAACTATTTACCTAAATTATTCCCAATAAACTATTTGTGTAGATACGTTTGTGTCCCTGACCCTAAAGTGTTCCTTTAATAATAATTACCACAATCTATACTTATCACAATATATACTTGCTTTATAAAATCCTTCTTGATTCCATAATGTTAATACTATATTTGCTGATATATCCCTAAATATATGGAGCTTTGAGAATAAAAATATTAAGCAGAGTTTTTTAAATGAAGTCTTCTGAATCTGACTATCCTTATGCAGAGAATTCAACACTTTTATTGTTCTTGGTATTAAGAATCCTTTGCTCTGCCTGATGTGAGATCTCCTTTTTTTTCTGTCTTTTTCTGATCTTATGGCTGTGAGACCATCTGATTTAAATGCCAAGTTTTATTAGTTTATTTCTGCGGAAGCACTGTGATGGAATATATCTTGATTCTAATGTTCAGCGTAATTAAATTAAGGCCTACATCTGATGTTCTTTATTTCTTTATATGTAATGAACATTTTCTCTTTAAAATGCTGTATACGTGTCAGCAAAAGTTGCGTTCTCTGTGTATTCTAGCCCCCACCGGAGCACTTATTTTGAGAAACTGTACATTGTGTGACTGTTTGCTAGCTAATTTTGTCTCTGCGACCTTCCTATCTTATGAAATATGTAACCACATATTGTTTTGTAAACTAATTTAACATCTTTTGAAATATGTAGCCACATTAACTAATTTTATCTTTTGACTTTCCTTTCTTTAACTACATTATTTATTTTTAAGCTTTATTTGTAAACTTTCAAGCTAAACTGCAACAATATTGTGTATAAATACACCCTACTTTGAATAAAGGAGAAGGAAGTAATTCTGGACTCACAACCATTTGTGTCGTCTGTTAATTGCTTCTCCAGGCACCTGGTATAATTTGGATTCCCCTAAATATAAGTATTGTATGTTTTGTCCATGTCAGCACCTATAGTGACTGTCTGTGTGGCAGCCAGTAGAGGCATTAAAACCCTGCAATGTTTTACATGTGATTAAGTAGTCTTTGTGCCTATGATGTCTCTTTATGGGAGATAAATACAAAGAAAGGAAACAGTCAGAACACTAGACTTTCCCTAGAAGGAAACTCTGTCTGAATATATATATATATACATATATTGTAATACCTAAAATTTATTTTTGTAAAGCAATATGTACAGGGAACCAGGTTTCTCAGCCTTGGGTGGTCTATCGGCTGGTAGTTACACCTTGGGCCACCTGATGGGCATATATGATCAGGGTACCAGTAGGGCACTGCTAGCCTTTAGCAGTGCAACCAGGCCTGTGCCATTGTGGTTGGGGGGATAGTGTGTTAAGGAGCACAGCCATTTTGGGTTCCTTTAAAAATAGTAATTCCTCCCAGAGCTTAATCCCATCCATGGCCCATGCCATAGTGATTTCTGTTCACTTCCTACCAGTGCACAAAGAGGAGGAGCTGACCAGCATACCCCCTTGAATGCAGCTTCCACCAGAATGCTGTTGGGCCCCAGGGAAGTTACCCTACTGTGTGTGCTTCTGTCAGCATCTGCATATTTCTGTCTGTCTGGCTGTGTGTATATTTGCTTTTGTATGGCTGTCACCATGCAAGGTGTGTATGTTTGGCAGTGTGTATTAGTATCTGTGTGAGTCTGGCATTGCGTATACCGCTATGTGTTTATCTGTCTGGCAGTTAGTATCTGGGTATGTGTGTATCCGTGAGGGTGGCTGAAATGAGCACAGACTTGCACATAAGAGGCATGTAGTGAACCACAGGAAGTGTCAGGCATAAAAATCCACAGTTCCATAACTCCCAGCAGTACACCCATTCCCACATATTCCCATCACAAGGTGAAGCCATTCTGGGAATAATGGAGGTCAAAATTTAATAAAAGAGTTGCATATGGTCCCAATGATGGTGACTTCATCACAATTGTCTCATAATCTCTCTGCTACTTTTGATACTGTTGACCACTCTCCTGTGGCGTACTAAGGAGGGAGCGGGGGGAGGGGGGAAAGAGTGGCGGTCCGCCCCTGGTGCCACCAGGTAGAGCGGTGTCATGACCAGGGCCAGGCATGTGTGAGCTGTGTGGCCTCAGGTTTTCATGGCAGCTAGGGCGCCAGGTGGCCGACACAGCTCATGCAAGCAGAGACCAGCAATGCAGCCACTTCAAAACTGGCCTCATGAAAGAAAAGTGGAATCTGGAAGCGGTGTGGAGCTTAACATGGCCCCCACCCACTGCTGTTACTGCTGCACATGGAGGGGAAGCAAGGGTGTGGAGCCCCTGCTTCCCCAACTAACAGACTCCAGAGATACTTCAGAGAATCAACTCTTCCTCCAGCCAATACTGTAAGTAAGTGAGAGAGAGCAACTGTGTGTGTGTTACACTGTCTGCCTTTAACTGTGTGTGTGTGACTGTCTTCCTTGAACTCTGTGTGTGTGTGACTACCTGTAACTGTGTGTTTGTATGTCTGACTGTAACTGTGTGTGTGAGACGGTCTGCCTGTGTGTGAATTTCTGCCTCTAACTGTGCATGTGCGACAGTCTACCTGTGACTGTATATATGATTATCTGCATGTGACTGTGTGTGTGTGTGTGAGACGGTCTGCCTTTGACTGTGTGTGTGACTGTATATGTGAGTGTCTGCCTGTAACTGTGTGCGTGACTGTGTGTGTATGCGTATGTGACTGTCTGCCTGTGTTGTATATATTTTGCGGGTGTTTTTACATTTGGGAGTGCCACACACATGATCCGTGCCATGGTGCAAATGCTCTAGGTACGCCCCTGCCACTCTCTTCTTTTAAAACCCTCCACAATCTTGGCGCTGTATTTTCCTGTTTTTTGCGAAAAATAATGTATAATGAACCCAGTTAGAAGGGATAACCCCTCTGATAGCGCCTGAGATGAAGGTGCATTCTTTTAGCCCTTAACACCTTAAGGACCAAACTTCTGGAATAAAAGGGAATCATGACATGTCAGACATGTCATGTGTCCTTAAGGGGTTAAACAGGCGTTGGGCGTTCCTTTTATTTCTCTGGCATTATGCCTTTATTTATTTTGTACAAGGGTAGAGCATCTCAGAATTATGCATTGATTTATTTTTTCACAATTTTATTTAGTTTCCTTAGTTTAGTATTTAGGGTCTGCTGATTTAGTGTGCTATGTAGGAGCCATGTGGCTCTGAGGTATAGTGCGATCTTATATAATTTATATATATTACCTTATATAATAAATTACTTACATGATTAAGGGATATTATCCTTTTTTGGGGAAATTGTTTGGTATGTAGGAGTATTTTGCTCTGAGGTAATAGAAATTCTTAAAGAGACTCTCCACTGCCCAAATACAAAATAAATTAAAAATTATTGCATAAAAGATGTACTCCAAACAAAAACTTGCATGCATTTCATTTTGCATTTTATTTGTGTGTATATTTAAAAAGAGTTTGCAAAAGCTGCAGCTGCTTGTAGTCTTTGTAAACCCTCGTTTGACTCCCCGCACAGACTATCTGTGGCTGTCCAATCAAAGACTTCCCAATGCAGCTCAATGAGAAGTTCTTGCAAGGCAGGTGCTCTGAGAAATTGCTTATTCTTGAGTTTAGCTCCAATGAGCTAACTAAACCAGGAAGTAACTGTATTGTCTGTCTGATGAAAGCCAGAGGAGTGTAACAAGGTTGATTTATATATGAAAAAATAGGACACACTCTTCACAGATAAAATAGCTTTTCAGTTAGCTAAAGTGGCGTGTTCCTTTCATGTCAGACAGTTGTTGCCATTAGTCTACTTGGTTTGGTATGTAAGAGTCCTGCGGTTTTCATCTCTCTCACTGAGAATGCTCAGCTGTTCATGTAGATTTGAACATCTAAGCATACTCGGTGAGAGGGAGGAGAGACTTGAGGGAACTGGGCTTGTTATCTATGCTTGTGACCCAAGGGGTGGGTCCAGAAGACATTTAAGTATGGGAGATTCACAGGACCAGATTACAGCTGACTGTAGAAGCTCTACAGGAGTGAAACACATATTTGCTTAATTGAGAACTTTTTTTGTATAAGAGTGTACTTTATACTGTATTTTTATGTTTATTTGATATGTATTTAAATTTATTTGTACAAAAAAGTTTCAGTATATTTTAAAGTCCCTTGGAGCCTCTAGAATCTTCATAAGGGCAGTGCCATCCCCTCACAACTGGCACTATACTTACAAACCTCAGAGCCAGGACCTTAAGGCTCTGAAGAAGGTGAGAAAAATACTTATTTTATATTTTAAGGTGTTCTAACTGACAGACTACACATTGGTTGCCTCTCTCCCTTATGTCTTTCTCTGAGTGAATATTAAAGTGGAAGAGTGGTGTGATGCTACCTTAAAAGCTTAATATCTATAGGTTCATTTACATGTGCATTATCCAATTATTAAGACTCAATATTTCAATTTCATTATCATCTGCACCACATTGTATCTTTGTTTATTTTTTCCTTTCATGTATCACATGTTCATGACTTCAAAAAATGACGTGGGGTAAGCTAGCCCCATATTTTTTTCTCAGCACTCCACTTAAGGTGTAGGTTTTTAACTTATACCACTTGAAGTTTGTTGTATTTAGAGTGTGGAGAAGAGGGTATTCCATACAAATGTATAGAACTGCTGTTTTATAGTTTTGGATAAGCACTTTTCTTATAGCACACTTCCTCCCAAAAGGAGGTGTATTTTATTTGGTTCTTCTGTTATTTGCTTGTTCCCACATTGCTCACTCTCATCTGAATGATTTTTCAAGGGCACCCACATTCATATGGGATTTAGATCCCCTATCAGAGGTTGTCAGAGAAGGTGGATCTGCGGTTATCTACATGAGTCCATCCTTGCATGTTTGGGGAACATGTTAGTGTTGGGAATACATTTTTGTATTCCTAACACTAATGTGACAATTTTAGAATTTAGCAAATAGCTAAATTTGTAGTATTTTTATGTAATTGATTTGTTTACATCAGTATGAAGGCCTGCGGACAGAAACTGGGGGGGGGGGGGGGGGGAGCCTGCCTCTTACAGTCTTATTTCAAGTTCTCTGTCTTGCATGTTGCTCAATCCTTCTCTATTCTATATTCCTAGTGTGCTAAAAACAGGTTCTGCTAACACAGCCAAGATCTGATCAAGCATTGCATATCCTTTAGCAGCAGTGATAGTACTGTTCCAACACAAGGGCCTCTGGTAACAAAAGGGAGTATAAACTCAGTGTCCTCTGGAGATATAATTAGTAGCTTTTGAAACTTAGCCCAGAATGTCATATTCACATCAGCGTAGTGGAAAAGAACAGAGAATGTGTTATAATCACAACTGATTCCCCAGACTGCCGAAACCTCTTGAGGAATCATTTGGTTTGCATTTCACTCTAAAATTACACATTAATAAGTAAAGTTAAGCTATAAAAAAAATCGAAACAAATTAAATATTTAATACAATTAGAAAAGTATATTTAAGGGCTCAGTCACAAGGAAGACATGACTATTAAAATGTAACAAAAATGAAAAGTTCTTACCAAAATAAAATCTTGTTCAAATATGTTCCTTGGATATAGATGTTCTGCTTGCAAAATTCACCCTTCTGAGAACATGACCAAGAACCCTAAGGCTTGAGCAGTTTCTACTAGACTTGGGCATTCGTATTCGTACGAATGGATTTTCGTACGAAAATATGCATTTTCGGTCATTCTTCCGAATACCGAATTACGAAAGGCTATACAAACTAAAGAACGAACAAACGAATAGCCGTTTGCCGAAAATCTTTCGTTTGTTCGTTCATTCGGCTTTTTGAATTATACTCTGGGTGAATTTACATTTTAGCACCTCTGTGTAATGTATTGCAATGCAAACTACCGAACGAGAGCATACTACCGAATTCAAACTACCGAATTCAAACTACCGAATTCAAACTACCGAACGCACAAACCATTCGTGCTTTTTCATTGCTTTACATGGGGATGGTAGAAAAACGAATGAACTAATGAACTAATGAATGAACTGATTTGCCTCAATTCGTGTATTAGTTCATTCGGATGCCTTCTTGTATGAATCAAAAAGGAGGGGTATGGGAGTGAGCTGATTTTCATTTATCTAATCAGCTCACTCCTTTGACATGATGCTGTAGGGGCTTATCCAATGGTGAGTGCTTTATCGTGGATTTAAAAAATAACTAAACAGCAGTATAAAAGCAGGCAGTGGATCTTTCTATGCCCTTCTTTGACTGAGTTTTGTTGTTGACACACTGTGCTTCTGTGCTGTGTTAGCCTCATTGCTTGTCTTAGAGATTTTCTGTGAGTGAGTCTTGGTGTGCCTACCAGTTCTCACTTGTTGAATTTGAGTCTATTGCTGAGAATTTTTTATTTTATTTTAGTGCTTTTTGAGAGCTGTGCTGCTGTCAGTGTGCCACACGGTGCCTGGCTGGCACTGCCAGTGCCTGCCTTCCCCCCCGCTTGCTTACTGCCTACAGCAACCAGGTATTACTTTTTAAATCTTTTTAAATCTGTTTATTTTTATTTAATCAAAATTAATTAGCTTAAATTGATTTAGATTTAGAGTAAAGGTAGAATCAGTCCAGTACTTTAGCGTAGTGGGCCTGAGGGCTTCTGCCCTAGGGGTAGACTAGCTTGTTAGCCTAGAAGAAAAGAAATCTAGTTTATCTGTTAATTATTTTTAGCAGCAAAGTGGATTTTTGTTAAATTGATTTTACAGAGGTGCTGCGTCATTTTGCAGGCAGTCAGTATAAAAGTTAAGTAATATTTTTTTATTCAGTTAATAGAATTATCTTCAGTTTTAATTAAAACATTTTATTAAGTTGATAGAATTATCTTCAGTTTAGACTATATATTTGTTGTAGTACAGTCTCTTTGTGCTTTGTTAGAACAGAAAACACACTAGTCAATCAAACAGTCTATTTTTTGTTTTACATTTTTCACACTTTTAGTGTCATTTTCTTTTTGTGCTCACATCAGCATCAGCAGTGAAGTTAACTGTTCTGACTGCTGTTGTGAAGAAATTCCTTTTTTCATTAACTGATTTTTATTAGTTCAGTTAGTGTGTTTGTTTAACAGCAATCAGTGAAGCTAACTGGTTGCTGTTTTTATTTGGTTCATTTTAGTTTCTGATTGACTGTGTGACTGTCCTAACCTAAGCTTCAAGGTAGCTGTAGTAAACCTTTTATTATTTTATTTTTCTAATATTAGTAAATTTTTTCATACGCTGTTTTTTGCAGTAGTCGAGCAGGGAGCACTTGTTGTTGGCAGACAGTGCAGTTTTGTATAGTTCCTCAGAAAGCACTAGAGTGAAGAAATCTGCCTCAGTACTAGTGTCTCTATTTTTTTTTTTTTTTATCTGTGTTGATCTGTATATTAGCATAGCACCAAACTTCAAATAATCCTTTTTAATAAAAATATAAACGTTAGTTTAAAAACACCACATAGTACATACATTACATTATCTCTTTCTTTTCTTTTCTTCAACTTCTTTTCTTTTCTTTTCTTACTATTTTAAAATTCTAAATGGATCCTCTTAAACGTTCATCCACTAGTAAAGTGAGGGAGGGTCAGTCAGCCACCACCACCACCAATACCACCGCCACCACCACAAGTAGTGGTAGTTTGAGTACGCAGCCTATGCGTCAGCCTAAGCGGTCAAGGAGTGCTGCTATGTCAGACTCACCACCTAGGAGGCCAAAGTCTGGTCAAGGAAAGGCAGTGGCACCAATAGCAGGCAGCAGTGCAGCAAGGCCCAGAATTGCAAGTCTTTTCTATGGCAAAGGGAAACCAGCAGGGCTTTTAAGGGTGAGCACTATGGCTACTAATACTAAAAACACAACTGGTAGTAGGAGTAGCCCAATAAGTAAGAGGAAGCGTGTTTTTCCCCAAGCATCTTCCAATACCACAAGCAGGCCTGTGAGTCGTGCTGCTAAGAAGCGTCCTTCTTGTACACGGAGGCTGTTTCCTAATCCCCCTCTCAAGACCACCACTTCCACCACCACCAGTGCTGCGCCTGCTTCTACCACTGACAGCGGCACCTCAGCACAGGAGTTGTTGCCATTGCCAATGCTACCCAGTGCTCCTAGTCCTATTATTCCTGGAGGTGATATCAGTCTTACCCCCAACCTTGCAGGAATTGCATTTAGTCTGGCTGATGAAGAGCTTGACTATGAGCCTGAGAATGAGGATGAGATAGTAGAGGAAAGTCAGAATTCTTCAGGGAGCAGTCCAACCTTTTCTCCTGCTACAAGTGCACATTTTTCCCCTTCCTCTCCACTTTCTCCAATAGTAGCACCTGCTACTTCAACCATTAGCAGACCACCACCACCACCACCACCACCACCACCACCACCACCACCACCACCCCCACCACCAATTATTACACCACCATTAGCAGCAGAATCCCGAAGGGCAAGTGCCAATGTTTTGCGCCGCAGCAAAGTTTGGGATCACTTTGAAAGTGTTGGAGATGGGCGCTTTGCAAAGTGCAAACTTTGTGGGAAGGAAGTTAGCAGGGGGAGAGTGTTGGGTCATCTCACCAGTGCAGGGATGAACCATCACCTTCGCAGCCATCACAAGGCTGTGTTATTGAGGGAAGAGGCAGAAAGTACTAGGGCAGGCAGCATAGCTTCTACTATTACAGTGTCCAGTACCATGGCAGCTAGGAGTGACATGGGAGGTGTTGCAGAGCCAAGAGCTACTGGTGCTGCCAGCCAACAACCAAGACTGGTTGGAGCATCACAATGCGTCCAGCCCACCCTGGAACAATTTGGGGGATTCCACTCCAGGGCTATGTCTAAACAGCAGGCCAATAAAATTACGCGACTTATTGGCCAGTTAATTGCTGTTGGGGGTGCTTCATTTTCTATGATAGAAGGGCAGCCTTTCAAACAGTTGATGGAGGCTGTGGCTCCACAATATCATCTTCCCTCACGCTCCACTTTCAGCAGGAGGATAGTCCCTTCACTTTACCGGTCCTGTGTTGGAGTAGTTAAAAGGGAGCTTTCGAAGGCTGCTGGTCAGTCTGTGCATTTTACCACAGATTTGTGGAGTGCACCAAGTGGCCAGCATGCCTTCCTTTCCCTGACAGCACACTGGTGGGAGCCTGGTGTGTCTCAGGAAGCTGCTGCTGCAACTTCAGCAGCAGTGTCTAGCAGAAAGGGAGGTGTATCTGATCAGCTGGGCTATCGCTCTTTCCTTCTCCATGCTGAAGTGATGGATGAAAAACACACTTCAGATAACATTCTGCAGGCAGTAAGGAGGATGGTGTCTCTTTGGGTTGGAGCGGAGGCAGGCACCAATGTAGAAGTGGGCTTTGTGGTTACTGATGGAGCTACAAATATGGTGAAAGCTCTGCGTGATGGTAACCTTGTTGGTGTGCGCTGTGCAGCGCACATTATCCATCTAGTAGTAAAGTCAGCAATCCCAGAAGGTAATAACAGAGTTTCCAGTGTGATTGAAAGGTGCAGGAGGATTGCTGGGCACTTCCACCGCAGTGTGAAGGCTAGCCAACTGTTGAGGCAGGAACAAGAGAAGGCAGGTCTTCCCACACACTGTCTACGACAAGATGTCAGTACACGGTGGAACTCTACTGTAGAGATGCTGGAGAGGATTTTAGAGCAGCAGAGGGCAATCCATAGTCTGTCATCAGACCAGTACATTGGTATTGGTTCTCCACTAGGTAGAGACGATTGGACAGTGATTGCTCAGCTAGTGGCAGTCCTGAAACCCTTCAGGGATGCCACTGAAAATTTAAGCTTGAACACTGCCAATCTGGGACAGGTAATCCCTGTTTTCACCCATCTAGGGAGCAAGATGGGTGTCTTCCTTGAACGCCAAGAGGTTGTTCAAGGTGATCCTTTACATCCTGATGTAGTAACTCTGGTCAGGAGGCTGAAGGATCAGCTTAAAGTTCGCCTACGTGAGCGATTGGATAATTCTCCTGAACTGATGCTAGCTTGCCTGTGTGATCCAAGGATTAAGGGAAAGCTTGCACTCAGATCCAATAACTTAACAAATTGGAGGGAGAAACTGATCCAGAGGGTGTGTGACTGGCAGCAAAAGAGGGGAATGCTGTATGAGGGAGTAGTTCAGCAGGAGGCTGAGATGTCGGCCACTTCTTGCAGAAGCAGTGGCACTACCACCACCACCACACAACTGAGTGGAGCAGCTGCATTTTGGGAAGAGTTGCTTGAGGATATAGTTGGACCCACTGAGAGTGCTAGCAGCAGACAGGAGAGCACTGCCTCAGAAATGGTCAGAGCGTACCTCTCTGAACCTCCTTTGCCCCATAATGTCGACCCTCTTAGCTATTGGGATGAGAAGAAGAGTGTGTGGCCTGCACTCTCATTGGTTGCGCAGGAGCTGCTTTCATGTCCGCCAACCACTGTCCCAAGTGAGCGTGTGTTTTCGGTAACCGGTAATATACTGAATCCACAGCGCTCACAAATGTCACCTCATCTCATGGAGCAGATTGCCTTTCTTAAATTTAATCTGCCTAAATTGGGGTACCCTGCTCTACACTTTGACTGTAATTGAGCTTAGGGTTTCTCAAATTTCTTTCTAGTTATATGGTTGTGTAGTGGATGATGTGTATGGTTGTGTAGTGGATGATGTGTATGGTTGTGTAGTGGATGATGTGTGTGTGGTTGTGTAGTGGATGATGTGTGTGGTTGTGTAGTGGGTGATGTGTGTGGTTGTGTAGTGGATGATGTGTATGGTTGTGTAGTGGATGATGTGTGTGGTTGTGTAGTGGATGATGTGTATGGTTGTGTAGTGGATGATGTGTGTGGTTGTGTAGTGGATGATGTGTATGGTTGTGTAGTGGATGATGTGTATGGTTGTTTAGTGGATGATGTGTATGGTTGTGTAGTGGATGATGTGTGTGGTTGTGTAGTGGATGATGTGTGTTGTTGTGTAGTGGATGCTGTTTGTCTGTTTGATGTGTGTGTGTGTGTGTGTGTGTGTGTGTTGTATGTGTGACAAATGCTGCTGGGATTATTTTTTTTAATGTAGAATTTGTATAATTAAAAAAAAAAAAGTATTTCCCCCTCCTTGCCTCTTAACTGTAGCCTGTAGTTGGGGCAGCAAAGAGGAGCCCAGCAGACTCCCTCCACGTTCTCCCTCCTGCCAGCCACTGCTCTATGCGAGCCCAGCATGCTCTGCGTACTCCCTTAGCTACTGAGCTCTTGTTCCTGATCCTGCTTCCCTCTACAGAAGGAAGAGGTTCACCCACTAGAACCTGGTCATAAGTCCAGGGTGGATAGCAGACAGAGTGATTCCAGCCCAGCAGCGGCGGTTCATGAAGTCAGCGGTACTCATGGTGTCTACGGTGTTGATGGTCCTTTGGTGAGCGCTAGGAGCAACGTTTTTGGGGAGGGGGGCAGTAATGTATTGTGGAGGGGACAGTAATGTATTGGGGAGGGGGGCAGTAATGTATTTGGGGAAGGGGGCAGTAATGTATTGGGGAGGGGAGTAATGTATTTGGGGAGGGGGCAGTAATGTATTGGGGAGGGGGCAGTAATGTATTGGGGAGGGGGGGCAGTAATGTATTTGGGGAAGGGGGCAGTAATGTATTGGGGAGGGGAGTAATGTATTTGGGGAGGGGGGCAGTAATGTATTGGGGAGGGGGCAGTAATGTATTGGGGAGGGGGGGCAGTAATGTATTTGGGGAAGGGGGCAGTAATGTATTGGGGAGGGGAGTAATGTATTTGGGGAGGGGGGCAGTAATGTATTGGGGAGGGGAGTAATGTATTTGGGGAGGGGGGCAGTAATGTATTGGGGAGGGGGCAGTAATGTATTGGGGAGGGGGGGCAGTAATGTATTTGGGGAAGGGGGCAGTAATGTATTGGGGAGGGGAGAAATGTATTTGGGGAGGGGGGCAGTAATGTATTGGGGAGGGTGCAGTTATGTATTTGGGGAGGGGCAGTAATGTATTGGGGAGGGTGCAGTAATGTATTGGGGAGGGGAGTAATGTATTTGGGGAGGGGGGCAGTAATGTATTGGGGAGGGTGCAGTTATGTATTTGGGGAGGGGCAGTAATGTATTTGGGGAGGGGCAGTAATGTATTGGGGAGGGTGCAGTAATGTATTGGGGAGGGTGCAGTAATGTATTGGGGAGGGGGGGCAGTAATGTATTTGGGGAAGGGGGCAGTAATGTATTGGGGAGGGGAGTAATGTATTGGGGAGGGGGCAGTAATGTATTGGGGAGGGGGGGCAGTAATGTATTTGGGGAAGGGGCAGTAATGTATTGGGGAGGGGGCAGTAATGTATTGGGGAGGGGGGGCAGTAATGTATTTGGGGAAGGGGGCAGTAATGTATTGGGGAGGGGAGTAATGTATTTTGGCAGGGGGGGCAGTAATGTATTGGGGAGGGGGGGCAGTAATGTATTGGGGAGGGCAGTAATGTATTTGGTGAGGGGCAGTAATGTATTTGGGGAGGGGGGCAGTAATGTATTGGGGAGGGGGCAGTAATGTATTGGGGAGGGTGCAGTTATGTATTTGGGGAGGGGCAGTAATGTATTGGGGAGGGTGCAGTAATGTATTGGGGAGGGGGCAGTAATGTATTGGGGAGGGAGGGCAGTAATATATTGGGGGGCAGTAATGTATTGGGGAGGGGAACAAGGGGGTCAGCAATGTATTAGGGGAGGGGGTTCAGCAGTATATTAGAGCAGGGGGGTGACAGCAGTATATTAGGGGGAGGGGGGCCAGCAGTGTATTGGATAGGGGGAGGGGGGATGAGAAAGATCTGACTTGGGAATTTGAGATGAGGCAATGATTACATTTTTTACATTGATATTTGTGGCCCAATTAATATTTTATATCTATGGGTTAATCTCATAAGAGCAGACATTAGACTGTGAGAGTAGGACCTGCCAAAGATTGGGTACATTGACGTTGTGGCAGGCTTATGCAATGTATGATCATATAATGTAACTAAATCCCCATTATTTTTATTTGCCTAGATTAGGTGTTTTTAAAAAAACTTTTAAAAACTAATAAAATCTGTCAACATTGAAGTTGCTGTTTAGTAGATAGGAGAGTGCGCTGGATCTTGTGTATTGTTTATTGTATAATATGGCCCCCAGCAGCACTCCATTTAAGCATGTTCAGGTGAGTGCAACCGTCCCCCATGTTTCATATATATATATATATATTTGGGAGTCTAGCCAACTCCTTGGTTTTGCACCCCTCCCTGTTACAGGTGCCTCATCTCATGTCCCTATTTAGCCTTGTACTGCAGGGAGTCTCAGATGGAATTTTTTCCCAAGTTAGTTTGTTAATCTCATTAGAGCAGACATTAGACTGTTAGAGTAGGACCTGCCAAAGATGGGGTACATTGACGTTGTGGCAGGCTTATGCAATGTATGATCATATAATGTAACTAAACCACCATTATTTTTATTTGCCTAGATTAGGTGTTTTTAAAAAAAACTTTTACAAACTAATAAAATCTGTCAACATTGAAGTTCCTGTTTAGTGGATAGGAGAGTGCGCTGGATCTTGTGTATTGTTTATTGTATGTATTGTAATGTGCACACTTCCTTTAAGTCCCGCCGGAAACTGGAACCTGAAATTGAAGTTCCAGTACCGCGTTGCGCGCTGAACACCGGCCCGCGCTTCAAGACAGGTAACTAAATATGGTATATCGGCGTATAACACGCACACATCATTTCCCACCTATATTCAGGGAGAAAAAGTGCGTGTTATATGCCGATAAATACGGTATATTTTTCGTTCAAGTTTGTTTGTGTGTGTGTATATGTAATGTATATGTATATGTATATGTATATGTATATGTATATATATATATATATATATATATATATATATATACACCCACACACACACACCATTAAAGAAAAGAGGAGTCAGAAGTTGTAATCTAATATTTTTTTTTATTAGAAAAGCAAGTGGGAGAAGCAACGAAGCAGAGAAAGCCCAGGTTGTTAGGAGCAGTCCTGGGAGGATATAGTGCAGAGGAGAATAACCAATGTATATTCAGGGGAAGGATAGGGAAAACCAGGAGAAAATTGAGAATATAACAACCTATAATGAACAGCGTCAGTTGTGTTCACATTGTGGATGATAATGAGAAATAAACATCTGAGTGCATTATTCCCGCAGATATCTATTCATCATCATCATCCCTTCTGGGAAGACCCTGCGCACGTTGTTCACGAACTAGGCTATCTACATCAGCAAGGGTTATGCCCAAATTATGGGCAGCTTGCGCGCGCATTAAAATGCACTCTTCCTCCCTCATTTCCATGAAGCGCTGACCATTTTGCTGCAAGCAAACCATTGCTGATGTAAATTGCCTAACGCCCTCATTCAAAATGCTTGACATGGAGCGTACCTCGGTTACCACATTCTGCAAAAGTTCTCGCAGATATTCCCTATCCTGCTGTATGGACGTGTCCGGTTCAGCTTGACGAGCCGGGCTCGTCGCATACAGCGCAGCCATCGTTGGAGGAAGTTGCGGCAACTGTTCTTCGGCCACTGATGTCTCTGAATCAGGATCCACTGCTGTTAGGGTAATGGTACCCTCCTCTTGCAGGGGGAGAGTACCATCAGAACCTATAAGGGAAAACAGAGAAAGAACATTGTTAGCATGTGTCATATGTTGCAATGCTTACTATTATCTGTACAACAATATTATTTAAACTTGGAAATAAGATATATGCAGTCATGCTATTAATTTAATATTATGTCTATGTATAGTTATGCATCTTTGTCCCCCCTAGCCCTTTTTCAGTCTATTTGTGGCCTCTCAACGCATTTCTTTGTGCCCACCTCCCTTTCCTTCGAATCTCACTACATGTATCGTGTCCGAGCGTCCCCAGGTAGAGAATCTCCTGTTTCTTCTGCATGACAGGAAGTTGAGTGCAACAATCAGCTTCCTGTCATGCAAAAGAAACAGGAGATTCTCTACCTGGGGACACTCGGACACGATACATGTAGTGAGATTAGAAGGAAAGGGAGGTGGGCACAAAGAAATGCGTTGAGAGGCCAAGTAGATGGTACAGAAGATCATCCACGTGGTACACTCAGCCACAGTACATAAAGTTAACAGAAGGAGAGGAGCGATGTGCGCCCCCCCACCCCTGCTGGTCACCCAGACATTGAGCCCCCTGGCCAGTGCGCCCTAGGTAGACGGCTAGTTTGCCTAGCGGTCGACCCGGCCCTGATTGTTACATAAACTAGTATGCATGTAAAGAAAATGTGTACAGTTAAAGCATTTTTTACTTACGCTCAGCAGTGGATCCCTGTTCCTGGACACCAGTGGCCGGCTGTTGGAGGGAAACCACACTCATACGTGGTGAAGGAACATCGACAAGTTGCGGATGGTCTGAAATACATGTATGTGATAAATTAACTTCATATACAGTAAAATCATACGTGTGTGTGTATGTTTAAATGCACGCACACACACACACATATATAACATTCATCTTACAATGCTATGCAAATACTTACCAGAGGAAAGTGAAGCCAGGCGCATTTCCAGGGAGACAGGAGGTGAACCTGCTGCCCTGCTCTCCATGGAGACCACATCTCCTGCAGTTCCTGGTGCCTCTTCAGGGGATTGAGGGGCTTGCACTGATGGCATAGAAAACACAAATTGGAGGGTTAACACAAGAAAACTGATATATGTACATTTTGACTGACAAATATGAATTTAAAGGAGCACTATAGGCACCCAGACCACTTCAGCTCAATGAAGTGGTCTGGATGCCAGGTCCCTCTAGTTTAAAGCCTGCAGCTGAAAACATAGCAGTTCTAGAGAAACTGCTGTTTCACTGAGGGTTAATCCAGCCTCTAGTGCCTGTCTCACTGACAGCCACTAGAGGCGTTTCTGCGATTCTCACTGTGAAAATTACAGTGAGAAGATGCTGGAAGTCCATAGGATAGCATTGAGTAATGCTTTCCTGTGGGCGGTTTGAATGCGTGCACGGCTCTTGCTGCGCATTCGGAGCTGACGTCGGCAGAGAGAGGAGTGTTCCCCAGCGCCGAGGGAGCCCGGTGCTGGAGAAAGGTAAGTGGCTGAAGTGGGAAGGGCACCACGAGAGTGGGGGGGACCTAATTACCCTATAGTGCCAGGAAAACGAGTTTCTTTTATTGGCACTATAGTGGTCCTTTAACAACATACCTTCAGATGTTTCAGTGCCAGTTGTCCCCTCAATCCCAAGGATGTTGTCTCTTCCCAGGAACTGCAGGAGCTCCTCTTCATAGGGCAGCAGGTTCGGTTCTTTGTCTTGTGAACCACCTCCTGTCTTCCTGGAGGCGGCTGCTGCCTTCACCTTCCTCTTCACCATCCGCCTGATGTCGTAGTAACTGCAATGACATGTGTGATTGATTAATTACTTTAATATGTTTCTATATATATGTATACCGACATGTTTAAAGGGATACTATAGGCACCCAGAACAATTCTGCACATTGAAGTGGTCTGGGTTCAGTGTCCCAATTATTGCAACTGCAATAATTATCTTTAGGGGTTAACTCCACCTCTTGTGGATGTCTGATGGATGTGTCGCGCGCATGCACAGTACACCCATCCGATTGCTATATCTGAATGGTAGTACTTTGTGTGCTGTCATTCTCATTATCCCTGCACTGACTGAGTACTACCATTTTCATTATCCATGCACTGACTGTCAGTGCAGGGATAATGAGAATGGTAGTACTTGGTCAGTGCAGGGATAATGATAATGGTAGTACTTAGTCAGTGCAGGGATAATGAGAATGTTAGTACTTTGTGTGCTGCAATTCTCATTATCCCTGCACTGACTAAGTACTACCATTCCCATTATCCCTGCACTGACTAAGTACTACCATTCCCATTATCCCTGCACTGACTAAGTACTACCATTCCCATTATCCCTGCACTGACTGAGTGAGTACTACCATTTTCATTATCCCTGCACTGACTGTCAGTGCAGGGATAATGAGAATGTTAGTACTTTGTGTGCTGTCATTCTCATTATCCCTGCACTAAGTCATACTGTTACAAATTGCTATTTGTAACTGGCCCTTTAAATGATAAATTGCCCTGCTTCCCTGGATTGTGTAGAAGCCTATTTGCCAGCCTCCTTCCTCATGACTATGGCCCCTGGAAGATTGTGCCCCTGAAAACTTATGGACTTTTATTGGGTGTGTATGGCCCTTTAAGAACCGTCTGGGGGACATATTGTGACTTTGCTGAACAATGTCCCTTTAAGACTATGTCCCCAGACCTGTAAAATAACTTGCCCCTGGCTTTCCCCCACTTGGTTCAGTAAATATGGCTTACTGAACCAAGTATTACACAGGCAGACCACCCAGAAGCTAAAGTGTGCAGCAATTTACCTCCCAGGCTGTGAGGTTACTGCAGGTTAATTGCACGTGGCGGCGGCCATCTTGGTTTCCTCGAATGCGGTCAGCGGTGTATGCTAAAGATTCTGTGGAACTGAAATCGGCTACACATTTTGCCGAACACCGCTGACCCTTACCTTCTCCCATACTGAACTTGCAGCTCCAGAGACTAAGTCCCGTTCGAAATGGGACTTAGTCGTTTTTTCGCATGAAATTGACCGACCGCACAGCCCAAATCTATGGAACTGTTTTGGGCAGGAAATTGTGCTTGCGGTCGGTCATAAAGGACTTCCAGCTAACTTTTGATCCACTGGGGGGATTTGGCTGATTTTTGGAAGTGTTTATGTTTGATGTATGCTGAGTCTGACTGTCAGTGCAGGGATAATGAGAATGGTAGTACTTTGTGTGCTGTCATTCTCATTATCCCTGCACTGACTTAAGTACTACCATTCCCATTATCCCTGCACTGACTAAGTACTACCATTCCCATTATCCCTGCACTGACTGAGTGAGTACTACCATTTTCATTATCCCTGCACTGACTGTCAGTACTACCATTCTCATTATCCCTGCACTGACTAAGTACTACCATCCTCATTATCCCTGCACTGACTAAGTACTACCATCCTCATTATCCCTGCACTGACAGTCAGTGCAGGAATAAATGAGAATGACAGAACGCAGTCAGTGCAGGGATAATGAGAATGGTAGTACTTAAGTCAGTGCAGGGATAATGAGAATGACAGCACACAAAGTACTACCATTCTCATTATCCCTGCACTGACAGTCAGTGCATGGATAATGAGAATGAAGGAACACAAAGTACTATCATTCTCATTATCCCTGCACTGACAGTCAGTGCATGGATAATGAAAATGGTAGTACTCAGTCAGTGCAGGGATAATGGGAATGGTAGTACTTAGTCAGTGCAGGGATAATGAGAATGGCAGCACACAAAGTACTACCATTCTCATTATCCCTACACTGACTGAGTACTACCATTCTCATTATCCCTACACTGACTGAGTACTACCATTCTCATTATCCCTGCACTGACTGAGTACTACCATCCTCATTATCCCTGCACTGACTGAGTACTACCATCCTCATTATCCCTGCACTGACAGTCAGTGCAGGAATAAATGAGAATGACAGAACGCAGTCAGTGCAGGGATAATGAGAATGGTAGTACTTTGTGTGCTGTAATTCTCATTATCCCTGCACTGACTAAGTACTACCATTCCCATTATCCCTGCACTGACTGAGTGAGTACTACCATTTTCATTATCCCTGCACTGACAGTCAGATAATGAGAATGGTAGTACTTTGTGTGCTGTCATTCTCATTATCCCTGCACTGACTGCGTTCTGTCATTCTCATTTATTCCTGCACTGACTGTCAGTGCAGGGATAATGAGGATGGTAGTACTCAGTCAGTGCAGGGATATTGACGATGGTAGTACTCAGTCAGTGCAGGGATAATGAGAATGTTAGTACTTTGTGTGCTGTCATTCTCATTATCCCTGCACTAAGTCATACTGTTACAAATTGCTATTTGTAACTGGCCCTTTAAATGATAAATTGCCCTGCTTCCCTGGATTGTGTAGAAGCCTATTTGCCAGCCTCCTTCCTCATGACTATGGCCCCTGGAAGATTGTGCCCCTGAAAACTTATGGACTTTTATTGGGTGTGTATGGCCCTTTAAGAACCGTCTGGGGGACATATTGTGACTTTGCTGAACAATGTCCCTTTAAGACTATGTCCCCAGACCTGTAAAATAACTTGCCCCTGGCTTTCTCCCACTTGGTTCAGTAAATAGGGCTTACTGAACCAAGTACCACACAGGCGGACCACCCAGAAGCTAAAGTGTGCAGGCAATTTACCTCCCAGGCTGTGAGGTTACTGCAGGTTAATTGCACGTGGCGGCGGCCATCTTGGTTTCCTCAAATGCGGTCAGCGGTGTATGCTAAAGATTCTGTGGAACTAAAATCGGCTACACATTCTGCCGAACACCGCTGACCCTTACCTTCTCCCATACGGAACTTGCAGCTCCAGAGACTAAGTCCCGTTCGAAATGGGACTTAGTCGTTTTTTCGCATGAAATTGACCGACCGCACAGCCCAAATCTATGGAACTGTTTTGGGCAGGAAATTGTGCTTGCGGTCGGTCATAAAGGACTTCCAGCTAACTTTTGATCCACTGGGGGGATTTGGCTGATTTTTGGAAGTGTTTATGTTTGATGTATGCTGAGTCTGACTGTCAGTGCAGGGATAATGAGAATGGTAGTACTTTGTGTGCTGTCATTCTCATTATCCCTGCACTGACTTAAGTACTACCATTCCCATTATCCCTGCACTGACTAAGTACTACCATTCCCATTATCCCTGCACTGACTGAGTGAGTACTACCATTTTCATTATCCCTGCACTGACTGTCAGTACTACCATTCTCATTATCCCTGCACTGACTAAGTACTACCATCCTCATTATCCCTGCACTGACTAAGTACTACCATCCTCATTATCCCTGCACTGACAGTCAGTGCAGGAATAAATGAGAATGACAGAACGCAGTCAGTGCAGGGATAATGAGAATGGTAGTACTTAAGTCAGTGCAGGGATAATGAGAATGACAGCACACAAAGTACTACCATTCTCATTATCCCTGCACTGACAGTCAGTGCATGGATAATGAGAATGAAGGAACACAAAGTACTATCATTCTCATTATCCCTGCACTGACAGTCAGTGCATGGATAATGAAAATGGTAGTACTCAGTCAGTGCAGGGATAATGGGAATGGTAGTACTTAGTCAGTGCAGGGATAATGAGAATGGCAGCACACAAAGTACTACCATTCTCATTATCCCTACACTGACTGAGTACTACCATTCTCATTATCCCTACACTGACTGAGTACTACCATTCTCATTATCCCTGCACTGACTGAGTACTACCATCCTCATTATCCCTGCACTGACTGAGTACTACCATCCTCATTATCCCTGCACTGACAGTCAGTGCAGGAATAAATGAGAATGACAGAACGCAGTCAGTGCAGGGATAATGAGAATGGTAGTACTTTGTGTGCTGTAATTCTCATTATCCCTGCACTGACTAAGTACTACCATTCCCATTATCCCTGCACTGACTGAGTGAGTACTACCATTTTCATTATCCCTGCACTGACAGTCAGATAATGAGAATGGTAGTACTTTGTGTGCTGTCATTCTCATTATCCCTGCACTGACTGCGTTCTGTCATTCTCATTTATTCCTGCACTGACTGTCAGTGCAGGGATAATGAGGATGGTAGTACTCAGTCAGTGCAGGGATATTGACGATGGTAGTACTCAGTCAGTGCAGGGATAATGAGAATGTTAGTACTTTGTGTGCTGTCATTCTCATTATCCCTGCACTAAGTCATACTGTTACAAATTGCTATTTGTAACTGGCCCTTTAAATGATAAATTGCCCTGCTTCCCTGGATTGTGTAGAAGCCTATTTGCCAGCCTCCTTCCTCATGACTATGGCCCCTGGAAGATTGTGCCCCTGAAAACTTATGGACTTTTATTGGGTGTGTATGGCCCTTTAAGAACCGTCTGGGGGACATATTGTGACTTTGCTGAACAATGTCCCTTTAAGACTATGTCCCCAGACCTGTAAAATAACTTGCCCCTGGCTTTCTCCCACTTGGTTCAGTAAATAGGGCTTACTGAACCAAGTACCACACAGGCGGACCACCCAGAAGCTAAAGTGTGCAGGCAATTTACCTCCCAGGCTGTGAGGTTACTGCAGGTTAATTGCACGTGGCGGCGGCCATCTTGGTTTCCTCAAATGCGGTCAGCGGTGTATGCTAAAGATTCTGTGGAACTAAAATCGGCTACACATTCTGCCGAACACCGCTGACCCTTACCTTCTCCCATACGGAACTTGCAGCTCCAGAGACTAAGTCCCGTTCGAAATGGGACTTAGTCGTTTTTTCGCATGAAATTGACCGACCGCACAGCCCAAATCTATGGAACTGTTTTGGGCAGGAAATTGTGCTTGCGGTCGGTCATAAAGGACTTCCAGCTAACTTTTGATCCACTGGGGGGATTTGGCTGATTTTTGGAAGTGTTTATGTTTGATGTATGCTGAGTCTGACTGTCAGTGCAGGGATAATGAGAATGGTAGTACTTTGTGTGCTGTCATTCTCATTATCCCTGCACTGACTTAAGTACTACCATTCCCATTATCCCTGCACTGACTAAGTACTACCATTCCCATTATCCCTGCACTGACTGAGTGAGTACTACCATTTTCATTATCCCTGCACTGACTGTCAGTACTACCATTCTCATTATCCCTGCACTGACTAAGTACTACCATCCTCATTATCCCTGCACTGACTAAGTACTACCATCCTCATTATCCCTGCACTGACAGTCAGTGCAGGAATAAATGAGAATGACAGAACGCAGTCAGTGCAGGGATAATGAGAATGGTAGTACTTAAGTCAGTGCAGGGATAATGAGAATGACAGCACACAAAGTACTACCATTCTCATTATCCCTGCACTGACAGTCAGTGCATGGATAATGAGAATGAAGGAACACAAAGTACTATCATTCTCATTATCCCTGCACTGACAGTCAGTGCATGGATAATGAAAATGGTAGTACTCAGTCAGTGCAGGGATAATGGGAATGGTAGTACTTAGTCAGTGCAGGGATAATGAGAATGGCAGCACACAAAGTACTACCATTCTCATTATCCCTACACTGACTGAGTACTACCATTCTCATTATCCCTACACTGACTGAGTACTACCATTCTCATTATCCCTGCACTGACTGAGTACTACCATCCTCATTATCCCTGCACTGACTGAGTACTACCATCCTCATTATCCCTGCACTGACAGTCAGTGCAGGAATAAATGAGAATGACAGAACGCAGTCAGTGCAGGGATAATGAGAATGGTAGTACTTTGTGTGCTGTAATTCTCATTATCCCTGCACTGACTAAGTACTACCATTCCCATTATCCCTGCACTGACTGAGTGAGTACTACCATTTTCATTATCCCTGCACTGACAGTCAGATAATGAGAATGGTAGTACTTTGTGTGCTGTCATTCTCATTATCCCTGCACTGACTGCGTTCTGTCATTCTCATTTATTCCTGCACTGACTGTCAGTGCAGGGATAATGAGGATGGTAGTACTCAGTCAGTGCAGGGATATTGACGATGGTAGTACTCAGTCAGTGCAGGGATAATGAGAATGTTAGTACTTTGTGTGCTGTCATTCTCATTATCCCTGCACTAAGTCATACTGTTACAAATTGCTATTTGTAACTGGCCCTTTTAATGATAAATTGCCCTGCTTCCCTGGATTGTGTAGAAGCCTATTTGCCAGCCTCCTTCCTCATGACTATGGCCCCTGGAAGATTGTGCCCCTGAAAACTTATGGACTTTTATTGGGTGTGTATGGCCCTTTAAGAACCGTCTGGGGGACATATTGTGACTTTGCTGAACAATGTCCCTTTAAGACTATGTCCCCAGACCTGTAAAATAACTTGCCCCTGGCTTTCTCCCACTTGGTTCAGTAAATAGGGCTTACTGAACCAAGTACCACACAGGCGGACCACCCAGAAGCTAAAGTGTGCAGGCAATTTACCTCCCAGGCTGTGAGGTTACTGCAGGTTAATTGCACGTGGCGGCGGCCATCTTGGTTTCCTCAAATGCGGTCAGCGGTGTATGCTAAAGATTCTGTGGAACTAAAATCGGCTACACATTCTGCCGAACACCGCTGACCCTTACCTTCTCCCATACGGAACTTGCAGCTCCAGAGACTAAGTCCCGTTCGAAATGGGACTTAGTCGTTTTTTCGCATGAAATTGACCGACCGCACAGCCCAAATCTATGGAACTGTTTTGGGCAGGAAATTGTGCTTGCGGTCGGTCATAAAGGACTTCCAGCTAACTTTTGATCCACTGGGGGGATTTGGCTGATTTTTGGAAGGGTTTATGTTTGATGTATGCTGAGTCTGACTGTCAGTGCAGGGATAATGAGAATGGTAGTACTTTGTGTGCTGTCATTCTCATTATCCCTGCACTGACTTAAGTACTACCATTCCCATTATCCCTGCACTGACTAAGTACTACCATTCCCATTATCCCTGCACTGACTGAGTACTAACATTTTCATGTTTTTTCCCCTCTATGTGCTTAAGTGACCCAACCCTCACTTTTAAAAGACTTAAAAGCATAGCTGCCACTGGTGGGGGTGGGGGTGTAGCAAAAGCACATGGAGGAAAAAAAAAGTTTTAAAAAACATGGCATAAAGAAAATTATTTTTAGGAATATAAGTGCACTTACCGTTTCTTCACCACGTATTCAGTGCGGTTGTTCCCTCCAACAGTGTTCACCGCTGCCGCAATCTTCCTCCACATTTTGTTTTTTCTTGCTCTAGAAGTATTTTTGGCTGCTCCCCCAAATATACATTGGTAGTACTGGCAAAGCTTGTTTACCAGTACTTTATTCTCCTCTGCACCAAAGCTGTGAGCATATTTACTCTTCCTCCCAGGACATGCTACTTTTAAAATCCTTGGCTCTCTCTGCTTCTTCTTGCTTCTCCCACTTGCTTCTCCTTGATCTTGGCCAGAAGGGCCAATGCCCCCCTCCACTATATCCATAGCTGAATCACTAGAGGAGCTGGAGGAGGACATGACCACTTCTGGCAAGGTCCCAATAAAAATGACTAAAATGGCTGACACAGGGTAGTGGGCTGGCTGAGCTCCAAAATGGCTGAATGGCTGGCCTATAGAAAATCTGGATAGATTTTGCATTGAAGTTGATACTTTTATTTTTTACAGTTTTGTCTGGCAGTATGTAAAAGCCCATTTAATTGGCTCCTACTTTCCCACTCTCTGCTAAAATGATACTGTGTTGCCAGTACCACCTGTCAGGGAAGCATGACTCATGTCTGAAGCCAAAAAAAACCTAGACACTAGACAGTACACCCCTATAGTTGAACTAGATGACCTATTGACACAGTAAGATGTAGGTATCCCTATGCTAAGCAATGAAGCATTACTGATGCAGGTTATTAACAATCATTAACAATCAATATTGAAAGAATATAATATAACCAACGACACAGAGTTAGTAGAGCTTAATTCAGTAACTTAACTCAGTATATGCCGTAGTGTTGATGACGGCAAACACCAGAATATCATCCCCGGCCGTTACCGGTCTCTATTTCCTGAACGCATAACGCTTCCAAAAATTTTACTAATCTTCGTCCACCCATCTCACCACCTAACCACATAATCCTCTGATCATCTAAATGTCTATGGTGTCCTCCATGGTATATATATGTAGTCAGTCACTCATGTTGTGTAACTAATCTATAATCTGTAACCATTACAAAGTTGACAGGGTAGGATCTTGTGAACCTAAAGCCGTAAACTTATGTTTTTGTGAATATGTTTCCTTGCGCAATCACACTGGATGTATATGCTGTACTGGATTATATATTTGATGTATGTTCCCCTTTTTTCCTCCTTCTTCCCTTCTGTACCCCCCTACTGAAAATCTAGATAAAATACAAGTTGAAAAAAAAAAATAAGCAAAAGCAAAGCAATGCATTGCATTTGCAATGTCATTCGCCATGCGAATGACTATAGTAAGTGGTGTTCGGTAGTTTACTAATAGAGCCAATTCATTTTCATGCGAATGGCAGCGTTCGTACATTTGAACATTCGGGAGTTTTAGGCGTAAATTAAACGAAATTACGAAATACACTACAGCATTCAATGCCATGTTGTTAGAGAAATGTATGTTCCCCTTTTTTCCTCCTTCTTCCCTTCTGTACCCCCCTACTGAAAATCTCAATAAAATACACGTTGAAAAGAAAAACTAAGCAAAAGCAAAGCAATGCATTGCATTTGCAATGTCATTCGCCATGCGAATGACTATAGTAAGTGGTGTTCGGTAGTTTACTAATAGAGCCAATTCATTTTCATGCGAATGGCAGCGTTCGTACATTTGAACATTCGGGAGTTTTAGGCGTAAATTAAACGAAATTACGAAATACAGCATTCAATGCCATGTTGTTAGAGAAATGTTCAACATTTGAAACGAATGGTTTTACTGAGTTCGGTTGAAGCTATTCGGTATTTAGGGATTAGGGAACATAGTGTTATGAATATGAATGAATTCATTTGGTTCAATTAAATGAACAAGCCGAATGAACGAACGAGTTTATCCGAAACGAAAATACTAACGAATATCGTACGAAAACGAATGAAAGAATTGACGAATTTCGGTTCTGACTAAACTACTTTATTTTTCGTACGAATACATTCGTACGAAACGAAAAGTTCTGAAATGCCCAAGTCTAGTTTCTACTGTTGTGTGCTATTCGCTGGTCATATCTCTGGAATAAACACCTTAAAATCATGGATGTCTATGTTTAAAAAGAGTTAAAAAGCTCCAGATGGAAACTACAAACCTGTCAGCTTAATATTTGTGGTTGGGAAAGTATTTGAAGGGGGACAGGATTACTGTTGATCCAGCACGCAGAATAGTATCACACCTGGGACTAAGGATAACGTCTAACCAGACCTTAGAATGACCAGACTAGTCAAGTATACCGGAAGTCAGGGAAGTCGAAACGAAGCCAAAGGAAAAAAAAACCTGATTAACACGATCAGGAACATACTCTCGGATAACCATCAAAGGGAAACCATGACAGGACAATAAGCTAAAGGAATAAGTGAGTTTAAATAACCCTCTTGCAGATCCGATTGCCCGTATCTAGCCTTTGAGCCCAAAACGTGCGTGTGCGTCTTTTGCGTGACGTCACCTGCACACCGATGTTGTCTTTACCGTGGGCTACATAATAGTGTGGGTCCGCAGTGGCTGGCGTCCACCGACATGTCGCAAAAGCCAGACATCATGGCAAAGGACTGCCGAGCAGTACTCCTCTTAATCTTAAGGAGGTAATTATCTCTGTATTTGTCACATGGAGACGAAGGACGAAGGATCCATGACAAAGGGTTGTTAAAGGATAATATTCAAGATTTCATTTTAAACAACAATTTCATTAGCAAGAATCAACAGGTCATGCGTAACTAACTTTTTAAACTAGCTTTCTATGAAGAACTTAGTAGAAATATAGATCAGGGTGTTCCAGTGGAGGTAATCTACTTGGATTTTGCCAAGGAATACGATACACACAAAAAGTTGTTTCAGGTGAAAAATCATGTTCTTGGATAAAAGATAGAGTGTAGATAGTAATTGCAAGCTGAAAACTTTCACTGTGGAGAAAAGTAGCAAGGAAAGTTGCAGTGACACCACATTGTAAAGAACTCCCCTGAAATAAGACTCTGGAACATGGATTTAAGTCAACTTCTTATTCAGCCACAAGCAGTTATCTCTGCAGTCTCATGCATGAGACTTACAGCAATAGTGTTTTCAGAACCTTTCCGCCTAAAAGACATGGATCAGTGTATGTCAGGCTATTGCTGGACTATGTCACAGTGAGTATGTCCGTTAATGCTTATAAGTGATCAATCGACCTAGGGACCGATCATATAAGTGGTGCAATTTTTGAGCTAGGGTTTTGCTTTGGTTTAGTGCTAGAGGGAGCTCCTTGACTTTCCTCCTCCTAATAATGATCCTCCTCTTTCACTCTCCCTTCAAGTTAGTGGTATCTACGTGAGTCCATCCTTGCAAGTGTGCTGTCTTGGCATTATACTTGATTCTGGCCTCACCTTTAAGCCTCATATCTAGTATGTTACCAAATCCTGTAGATTCCATCTTAAAAATATAGCCAGCATCCGCTCCTTTCTTATGCAAGATACTACTAAGGAGCCTGTCCATGCTCTAGTAATTTCTTGCCTGAATTATTGTAACCCTTTCCTAATTGGTCTTACCAAAAGCCGTATTTTCCCCTTCAGTCCTTACATTGGCTTCCTGTATCATATAGGAGTCAATTAAAAGTACTAATCCATGCCTATAAAGCACTGAATAATTATAGCCCCTCTTATATCTCTTCACAGATCCATAGGTACGCTACTTCTCGGTCACTCCGCTCTACCCATTACCTTCTCCTGTCCACTGCTCGCACACGTACGGCTAACTCATGCTTGCAGGACTTCTCATGAGCGGCTCCCTTCCTTTGGAATAGCCTGCCTACCTCCATCAGACTCTCCCCTGGTCTTCAATCATTTAAGAAGTGCCTTAAAATTTCATATCTTTAGGAAAGCTTATGGCCTTCCAGAGTAACCTCTATCTCACATACTTGTCCCTTGCTTTCTCCTAAAGGGCAGCACTTTACTCTCTCCTCCAGCTCTGATTCACTCCACCTTGTTTGATAGCTACCTCCTGTCCTATTGTGTTTTATACCCCACCTCCTCTAGACTGTAATCTTGTTTGATAAGAAAAAAAGGGGAGGGGCAAATCCCCCCTAGTGAGGGCGCTAATCAATACTGACAGGTGTGTGAATATATTAAAATATCAAAATGTATTATTACAATGAAAATAAAAAGCAATATAAAACAATTTTGAGACCAGGTAACCAACACCAACCACTGAGCTCACAAATACAAAGATGTTGCAAACAGCCCTGGGTCGCGACTCCTAGGGCTGAAAATACTTGTGGCTCCTAATGCAATAGTGGTGATGAAGTCTCTGGACTGCTGTGTAGAAGCTCAACGCGTTTCGTCCTGTGTTTTTCGGGACTTCCTCAGGAGCTGTAGATGCTGTGGTTTCTTCTCCAAATTGCTCTCTTCTTATACCTTCTATATCTTCAATCTTCACGCTAAAAGCCGCCGTGGCGCATGCTCATACCGACATAGAATTCCGTTCAGCTACGGGTGCCCCCAAGGACCAGTAGCTATCAGGAAGTTGTCGGCGCGCATGCGTGGTCGGTTCAAAACGCACAAAACTTTATTGGCACTGAGTATGGACACTATACAACACAATGTTAGTTGAAAGTGACCAAAAACTCATTACATTCATGCCTACAAAAGTAAAAGAAGTCCTTAGATTTTACCACAAATGTAACAAGTGTATATAGACACTAAAAAAAGTTAATAGGGTCTACAAGAGACTATATATTTGGAATAAATTATTATAAAAAATTAATAGTAATATTGTATGTGTTGTATATTTGTGGTAATCTTAACAATCTAAATATAAAGATTGTATACCCCTTCTTATTATTGCTGACGAAAATAATTCTATACAAAGTGTGCTTTTCAAGGCACATTCTATCTTTATATAAAAACAATAAGATTATTATTGTGGATGATCAAAAAACTGCAGTAATAATATTGTTCATATGTATACTGTATAAAACAGCAGCAAAATGAAACAAAATAAATTAAATTAAATTAAATAAAAATAGAAAAAAATAAGAAGAAATTAAGTTAAAATGAAAATAAAAACAAAAAATGCTTTTCTTTCACATGAAAGCCAGAATGTCTAGGTCGGTGTTCAGACCTAGAGGGGTGGAGGACTTCATTTCATAGATCCATTCTGTTTCTTTTCTGGCCAAGGTCTTTGTGGTATCCCCGCCTCTCCAATATGAAACAACTAAATCGATACCTATACAGACAAAACTATTAAGAGAAAAGGCAGAACAACCATTACAATGTCGAGGTACACTATGTTTTTCACTTTTCTTCTTTATACCATTAAGATGCTCTAACAGTCTCTCATGTTGTTTGCGGATGGTCCGGCCTATATATTGTTTTCCATATTGTTGTAATCTTGTTTGAGCAGGGTCCTTTTTAACCTATTGTTCTTGTAAGTTTTTTGTAATTGTCCTATTTATAGTTAAATCCCCCCTTCTTATAATATTGTAAAGCGCTATGAAATCTGTTGGTGCTATATAAATGGCAATAATAATAATAATAATAATAACAACAATAATAATAACAATTAATAATAGCATTTATAGAATTATTTACCTTAAATTTGTAATGTTGAATTCTCAATTAAATGAATAGTGTTATGGTTAGTTGAGGTTAGGTAGTGTTAGGCTTAAACAGGATTAGATTTAAGGGAGGAGGGTAAGGATTTAAGTAATGTCAAAGTTTGATGCTATTCAGTATTGTGACAGACTGTGTCACGATGCTAAATAGCATGTTTGGGAAGCAAGTAAAGTGGCATATCAAATTAGGGCACATTTCTAATTTCACTCTATACATTCCCCAAAAACCCATACATGGAGTGTAATTCTTTACTTGGCAGATAACTTACAATGCAAAGCTGGGGTCTAGAACTTGAACTAGAGGAACAAACATAGCATATACAATTCACTATCAAAATTTACTATGAATTTGAAGAAAAAATTAAATATAAGTTAAAGGGACACTATAGTCACCTGAACAACTTTAGCTTAATGAAGCAGTTTTGGTGTATAGAACATGCCCCTGCAGTCTCACTGCTCAATCCTCTGCCATTTAGGAGTTAAATCCCTTTGTTTATGAACCCTAGTCACACCTCCCTGCATGTGACTTGCACAGGCTTCCATAAACACTTCCTGAAAAGAGAGCCCTATTTAGGCTTTCTTTATTGCAGGTTCTGTTTCATTAAGATTTTCTTATCCCTTGCTATGTTAATAGCTTGCTAGACCCTGCAAGAGCCTCCTGTGTGTGATTAAAGTTCAATTTAAAGATTGAGATACAATTATTTAAGGTAAATTACATCTGTTAGAAAGTGAAACCAGTTTTTGTTTTCATGCAGGCTCTGTCAATCATAGCCAGGGGAGGTGTGGCTAGGGCTGCATAAACAGAAACAAAGTGATTTAACTCCTAAATGACAGAGAATTGAGCAGTGAAATTGCAGGGAATGATCTTTACTCTAAAACTGCTTTATTTAGCTAAAGTAATTTAGGTGACTATAGTGTTCCTTTAAAATTTTGCTGAAATTTGTTATAGAACATCCTCAAAAATATGAACCACATTTTTTTCTTTTGTTAATGCTATGCCATGATGGTCCCATGCTGGGGACTGCTGCTATGTCCCAAAAGTGATATGATCTCAGTAAACCAAATGTACTACGCAGGGAATAAAGCACCATACCATAGAGAATAACTGTTGGATTTAAATAGTGTCCAACTGAAAGTACATGGATATGACTGACGGATCCTGTCATATAGTAAAGTTGGGAATGCATTTTTCTCATTTTTAAAAAATCTATTTCTATTAAGTACTTGTTTAAAGAATTATTAAATTTAGAATATTTTTGAGGTGACAACTGTCCTTTAAAATTGGATCAAAATATATAGCTAGATCAACTCCTGAGATCATTTGTTGAAGCTGTTTTCTTGTATACCAGAGGTATTCAACATGCATACTCCAGATTATCATTGAAACAAGTATTGGGTATCGATTGGTTTCTTAGACAGTCTATGTTTTATAAATACATTGCATATATTTTAAAATACATTGACACTGCAGCTTGTGATTATTCTCGATCTGGAGCAAGAGACATGTTTGAACACTACTCAGTCTGGTGCAAAATCAACTATTATGTGTCATACTATCTGGAGACTTTGCTCTCAGACATTATGTGTGTAATCGGATCATATTCTACACTTACCTAAACTCAATTAACTTTTTGGGCCATTCTTTAATTCCGCTGTAGAGTTCTAGAATGTATGCAATACCCAAGGGAGACTACCTCTTGTGTAGTCATTGCTGATTTACTATGCACACTTCTTGACCCCTAGTGTGCTCTACAAGGGGAATAAAACACATGCTATTCAATTTTATTTCATTACCTTTACTTTTTTTATACACTGTATAGTTTTTTTTATATCATCATTCACTATTCTTAATAAAAGGAACATTTTAGGTAATTTTTTTTTTTCATTGACTACTTTTCTTACTCCGTTATGTTGAGCGTTTTAGTTCTGTCTTAGTCTGACATTCAAAATATACCATGATCTCTAGAATACGGCACATGGACTTACACTCTGGGAATTGTGGAAAACCAAACATCTGGAATGTGTGTCATCTGCCTCATGAATGTAGTGGTGCCCTGGTGTGCTTCAATAGCACTTACATTGGTAAGATAAGAACATTAATCAACAAAAAAGGAGACCGTTACTCTTTATAGGAAAAATAATAATTTGCATTACTAGAAATTACAAACTCACAATTATTATAAGGCAACCAATAATTTATGCTGCACTCTGATATTTAGTGGAAAAAATGATATGACCGTTCCATTTGGCAAAGAGAAGAAAAATTGTAAACTAATTGTTCCTCTAACAATTTAGATTTATTTATTTGAAATGAGTTAAGATATGTCTTTATAACTGTTATTTTACAGCACCAAGAATAGATTGGAATAGAACGGATTAAAAAGAATATAAAGATATCCTTATCTGAACTGAACTGGATACTTTTAAAATATTGATCTCTTCAATTTAATATATTTAAGTTTTTAATGCATTGAAATGTGATTATGGTATATACTGTGCTATTACTGGAAGGCTGATGGAGAATGAATTATTTTACCTATGCAATGCTTAGTGGATATTCCCCTAGACATACATAGCTATAAATAAATATATACAGTAACCTATAGATGTATTGCATACCGAGACTTGGATTTAACAACATATATTAGTCTGTAGCAACAGATATCTCGGCAAGCTTTCCTTGATGGCTCTTTTGGTGAAAAATGTTGAGGAAATCGAGGTGAAGAATTAATAAAAGGCCCACAGGTGTAATTAGTACATCTGGAGATACCTTGCCTAACTCTCACCTGCAGTACCAGAGAAAAGGGGCCTTGTCATACAGGTAAATAAAGTGTTAAAAAGCCATTTTGTCTTTAAGTCTTTCCACGTCTGCAAGGGTTAAAAGCAAGAATTCTATCCCGTCTGCTATCTTGCAAGCACACATACTCCCTTTTTTCTCTCACCCTGCATAGTTTTGAGAAGATGTGCAAAACATGCGCAGAATAATTGTAATACGTAATGTTATATGAGACATTATACTTTTTGCACTGAATGGCTATGATTGGTTGATTTTGTCTTTGGTTGGATACCACCCTATGAAAACTGTGTTTGTTTCATATATACGCTGTACCCGCATTAAAAAAAGCACTATTTTTTTGGAACTTCATAATGACTGGTCTGCATTAATTGTACATTAATTGTTCTCTGCAGTGAACATAAAAAAGATTAAGGAAAGCAGGATGTGTCCCCAGCACAAGTCCATGGCAGGGTAAGGGTTATAGACCCTATACATTTTGCAAACAGCAAAGACTCAGCGCTGAATCCTTCCCAGTAATACACAAAGATGGCTGTCACAGGCAAGGGACCCAATCTCATCCATGATAGCTACTGCTAGGGTTAAATATGTTTAAAGTTACCCTCAGCTAACCCTAAGCCTGGCTATGTTTAACAAAGTTTACTGATAATTAGGGTTAGTTAAATTAAAGGTTAACTAGAGGTAGAGTTGGCTAAAGTTAGTCTAAGGATATAGTAGGTTAGAGTTAGTTAGGGTTAGGCTCTGCAAGGGTTACAAATATTGTGAAAGTTTGATGCTGGACAATATGATGACTGTAAATACATTGATAATAGAAGTAATCTGGAAAAAGTCTACAAAGGGGTGTTGCTGTAGTTGGTGGGGGTAGTCTAATTTCTGGAAATATATACTTTTGTGTAGCATTTCAGTATTGGATAACTGCTATAAACCTTATAGTTCCCACATATGAAATTGTGCAGATGTTTAACTTTCAAATATTATTCCAATAGTATTCAATTTCTTGTGATAATTTGCAAAAAATAACTAAAATCCTGGGCGTGTGAGCCATTTCCACAATAAGGATGTACACATAAATAAGTATTTCTCTCAAGCTGCACTAGTTATGTAAAATTATTATAAGCAAATCTGTAAAAAAAAAATATATATATATATATATATATATATATATATATATATATAGTCAAAGATGAAGTAGGAGCACTCAAAAGGACTTTTTCGGTGATTTTAATGTGGTAAAAAAAGGTTTACAACCAAGTGTAACGCATATCAATCGACGTTTCGACCCCTAAGGGTCTTTTTCAAGATCTTGAAAAAGACCCTTAGGGGTCGAAACGTCGATTGATATGCGTTACACTTGGTTGTAAACCTTTTTTTACCACATTAAAATCACCGAAAAAGTCCTTTTGAGTGCTCCTACTTCATCTTTGACTATATATCTCAGACGCTGGTAGCACCTAAGGCAAGACAACTGAAAGTTTTTTAAGGGTGAGTGCCTGAATTATCGTTATTTTTATATATATATATATATATATATATATATTGCTGTTAGCCCTATATCCCCTGCAATACTGAGAAAGAAGTAACACCATTTATATAATTAATGACAGAGCCAATTTAATGCACGATATGTGGATTTAATTATACAGTACAGTGGAGTAAAGGATTTACTACAGAGATGTAAAACGTTTATACAGCATGGCTTGTGGTTAATACAGCAAGTGTGGACTTTGTAAATATATGTTTATGTAAACCTCTGAATTCTGATTTTGTGTCACAATGTGATTTATATAACACAGGGTTTAGGGTGGGACTTACAGCAGAGGCTTAATGAGGTGAAGCCCTGCTCTTTTCAACACCTAGCTATACTTCTGCTAGTCACAAAAACACAGATTCTTGGAAAAATTGACAGTCACCAAGGGGCTGATGATAAGAATAATTATTATTTTTAATTCATGCACTTTTTTATTTATGCATATTTTTCAATGCCTTAACTACATTGAACAAAATTATAAATGCAACACTTGTTTTTGCCCCCATTTTTCATGAGCCGGACTCAAAGATCTAAGACTTTTTCTATGTACACAAAAGGCCCATTTCTCTCAAATATTGTTCCCAAATCTGTCTAAATCTGTGATAGGGAGCACTTCTCCTTTGAGGAGATAATCCATCCACCTCACAGGTGTGGCATATCAAGATGCTGATTAGACAGCATGATTATTGCACAGGTGTGCCTTAGGCTGGCCACAATAAAAGGCCACTCTAAAATGTGCAGTTTTAATGTAATGCGAGGGTCCTTAGAGGTTCAAAACCAGTCAGTATCTGGTGTGACCACCATTTGCCTCACGCAGTGCAACACATCTCTTTTGCATAGAGTTGATCAGTTTGTTGATTGTGTGTGGAATGTTGGTCCACTCCTCTTCAATGGCTGTGCGAAGTTGCTGGATATTGGCAGGACCTGAAACACACTGTCGTATTTGCCGATCCAGAGCATCCCAAACATGCTCAATGGATGACATGTCCAGTGAGTATGCTGGCCATGCAAGAACTGGGATGTTTTCAGCTTCCAGGAATTGTGTACAGATCCTTGCAACATGGGGCCGCACATTATCATGCTGCAACATGAGGTGATGGTCGTGGATGAATGGCACAACAATGGGCCTCATGATCTCATCACGGTATCTCTGTGCATTCAAAATGCCATCAATAAAATGCACCTGTGTTTGTTGTCCATAAAATATGCCTACCCATACCATAACCCCACCGCCACCATGGGCCACTCGATCCACAACGTTGACATCAGCAAACCCTTCACCCACACAACGCTATACACACTGTCTGCCATCTGCCCTGTACAGTGAAAACCGGGATTCATCCGTGAAGAAAACACCTCTCCAAAGTGCCAGAAGCCATCGAATGTGAACATTTGCCCACTCAAGTCGGTTAAGACGATGAGCTGCAGTCGGTCGAGACCCCGATGAAGATGACAAGCATGCAGATGAGCTTGCCTGAGACGGTTTATGACTGTTTGTGCAGAAATTCTTTGTTTATGCAAACCGATTGTTGCAGCAGCTGTCCGGGTGGCTGGTCTCAGATGATCTTGGAGGTGAAGATGCTAGATGTGAAGGTCCTGGGCTGGTGTGGTTACATGTGGTCTGCATTTGTGAGGCCGGTTGGATGTACTGCCAAATTCTCTGAAACGCCTTTCAGACGGCTTGTGGTAGAGAAATGAACATTCAATTCACGGGCAACAGCTCTAGTGGACATTCCTGCAGTCAGCATGCCAATTGCATACATCCTCAAAACTTGTGACATCTGTAGCATTGTGCTGTGTGATAAAACTACACACTTTAGAGTGGCCTTTTATTGTGGCCAGCCTAAGGCACACCTGTGCAATAATCATGCTGTCTAATCAGCATCTTGATATGCCACACCTGTGAGGTGGATGGATTATCTCGGCAAAGGAGAAGTGCTCACTAACACAGATTTAGACAGATTTGTGAACAATATTTGTTCAGTGTATATAATAAATTACAAAAATCTGGGTTACAGAAGCCTGACTAAATTTGTGTTATTGAAGAAGCATTAATAATTGTATCCTCTTAAGCTTCAGTACAAAGCAACCAACATTCAGGGCCAGTGCAAGATTATTTTGCACCCTAGGGAAGACCAGCTATTTGCGCCCCCTTCAAAAAACAAAATTTGCCAACGTTGTGTTTCTCTTTCTTCTCCCAGCTTCTTTGTATGTCTCTTTCTCTTCTTTGTGCGCCTCTTTTTCCTCTTCCTTAACCCATCTCTTCCCAAACAGCACCTTAGTGGGTCTCTTTCTCCCCCTGCCTCTGTGTGCCTCTTCCCACAACCTCTTTGCGTGTCTCTAGCCCCTCTCCCTCACCCCCCAGCCCCTTTGTGTGCCTTTTTATCTTCCCAGCCCCTCTTTGTGTTACCCAGCCACTCTGCCTCTTTGTCCCTCCCAGCCCCTCTGTGTGTCTCTTTTTCCTCCCCAGCCCTCTGTGTGTCTTCCCCTCAAACCTCTGTGTGCATCTTCCCCTCAACCCTCTGTGTTTTCTCTGCCCCTCCATCCCTCTGTGTGCCTCTTCCCCTTCTCCATTCTACCTCTCTAGGCACTCCCAGCCCCTCCATGTGTCTCAGCCACTCCCAGCCCTTCCATGTGTCTCATTAACCCCCAAGATCCTCCATGTGTCTCAGTAACCCTCCGAGACCCTCGACATATCTTAGTAACCCCCCACCCCTCCATGTGTGTCAGTAACACTCCAAGCCTATCCATGCATCTCAGTAACCACCCCTGCCCCTTCATGCATTTCTGTAAACCTCCCAGCCCCTCCATGCATCTCTATTACCCCTCTCAACCTGTGCCTGCTCGCTTCCCTACTGTGTGTAGCGTGACTTAGCCCTGGACTGCACTAGAGTAGCTTTTCTTTCCTCTACTCAGACAGTCTGACAGGAAGCAGTTTGACGCTCCACTTCCTTTCAGACTGGGTAGAGGGAAGCCAGTCCCTCTACCTCAGTCCATGGTTCAGCCACACAACATACAGAGACCATCCCTAGGTGACTGCCTACTCCACCTAGTGGTTTCGCCGGCACTGCAAACAGTAAATATAAATATAAATACGTATAAAAATACCAGAACCCAATTTTGTTGATTGTATGGAATTCATATATTTTATTGGACACATTAAGCATAGCAGGATCACATTATAAAGACAAAACAAAAATTTTGTGCATAGAATGTTATTTAGGGACAAATCAGGACAAATTATAATTCAGTCTAGTAAATATACGAAATATATATACTGTTTAGATTTATATATTTGGCAAATAATTGCAGAATAAGTGCAGGGGGATTATTAGTATTAGAAATTATTAGTAATGACTTGTTCTGACAGAAGGCAAATGTGAACAATATAGTTACAATGTCAGACATCTTTCTCACTGTTTTTGAACTTCGTTTGTGAATGCATATTTGAAAATTCTGCAATAATGGGATGGCATATATCTAATATTGTTTGTGTGTGTCTGTCAGTGTGTGTAAGTAAAGTGCTGGCTCTCTATATCTCTAGATGTACATCTGTGGATTGTACACTCTCTCCAACACAACAGTTTACTTTGTCTCTTATATCTTGTTCTTTCGCAGCTTTAGTGTTGCTGTACTTATATCAGTACTCTGTATCTCTTTTCAACTGTGTGAGGCAGTTCTGATTTATCATTCCACATCATGGAATAAGGCAAATACTGTAGTTTACTTCTCCATTTTCTTTCCTCTGCCCTCAAAAGCAAGGAGTTGTTTCCTGGAAACAGATTATCCTCACTTGTATTTTTTATTATTTTGATTTATTTCTTAAAAGGACACTTAAGGCCCCAAAGAACTTTAATACTTTTTTAAAAATTTTTTTTATATATACACTCAACCATTGACAGCACTAAGTGATCAGAAATACATGGCAGCAATACTAGTTTGTCGATAGTTTTCTATAGTGTCTCTGACTGTCTAAGCCAGGGATAGGCAACCTTCGGCACTCCAGATGTTTTGAACTACATCTTCCATAATACTCTTACACCCATATTGCTGGCAAAGCATCATGGGAGGTGTAGTCCAAAACATCTGGAGTGCCGAAGGTTGCCTATGCCTGGTCTAAGTTGTGCACCTATACTGTTAAGGAAGTTTTCCTGGCATGAGGGGACATGGCTAAGTAGAAAGGCATCTAATGCAGCATTTTGCAAAATATTTATTATTTGTGCAAAAACTATAAATATTTGAGCATGCAAAAATATAGCATATTATTGAGACCAAAATCTACTAAATGCATTAAAAGTTGCATTGGTGGCCAAAGTGTCCCTTTAAGGAACTAAGACTTTTGAGAGTAACACAGTTACTGTATTTATGGTTAGAGAAGACATATATCGCACATAGACAGCGTGAAACTTCAGGTTACCAGTAGTGAGCCTATCAGGGAAAAATATCAGCAATTTTCTCCTAATTATTGAGTTATACAACTATTACCTCCTTTTATTTTTTTATTTTTTTGTTTAATTTATTTTTAATTACCAATGTGGCCTCTGAAAAAAGCAGGTGTGCTACTTTAAATTATATGTTCAAACAAGAACAGCTTTTTATTGTGCTGTGTTATCATAATAACGATGGCATAGTTTATAGTGAAAGTTCACTTTAGCAAATAGTTACCCATATTTATTTACATAACAGACAGAACTAAGCAGTGACAGACATCTGATGTAATTCAACAACTTAAAAAAATACAATAACATTGCTCATTGTTAAACCGCTCTTGGCTTTGACAAAGATTCAGATCAAATTCAGCAAACGGCCTTATATATTCCTTTGCATGTCTAATGGATGAACAACTGGATAGAGATAAACTGCAACAAAAGTCAGGCATGAGTACATTGAAGAAAATAAAAAAAAAATAAAAATATAATATACATATACAGTTAGGTCTGGAGACACAAGTCTTGTAATTTAGGATGTTTAACAAAATGAATTCAGTAATTGGACAATTGACTCAAAAGCTGTTTCATGGACAGGTGTGTGCTATCCTTTTGTTATTTCCTAATCAATTAAGAAGGTAAAACGTCTGGAGTTGATTTGAGGTGTGGCATTCACATTTGGAAGCTGTTGATATAAACCCACAACATGCGATCATCTCAATGCAAGTGAAACAGGCCTTCCTTAGCCTGCAGAAATAAAATAAAAAAATAATCAGAGAGATAGCAGAAACATTAGGAGTGATTAAATTAACGTTCTAAGAAAAATAGAATGCACTGGTGAGATCTGCAACACAGAAAGGCCTGGACGTCAATGGAAAACAACAGTGGTGCATCCTTTCCTTGTAAAAAGAAAATACCCGTTCGCAACATCCAACCAAGTGAAGAACACTCTCCAGGAGGTAGGCATGTCATTATCCAAGCCTACCATAAAGAGAAGACGTCACAAGAGCAAATATAGAGGGTTCACCACGAGGTGCAAACTATTTATAAGCCTCAAGAATAGAAAGGCCAGATTAGATTTTGCCAAAAGAACATCTTGAAAAGCCATCTCAGTTTTGGAACAGATTCTTTGGACATGTAAAACTAAGATCAATCTGTACCAGAATGACTGGAAGAAAAAAGTATGGAGAAGACTTGGAATGGCTCATGATCGGAAACATACCACATCATCTGTAAAACATGGAAGTAGTGTGATGGAATGGGCATGCATGATGTCCAATGGCACTGCTTTACTAGTGTTTATTGATGATGTGACAGAAGAAAGAAGCAGCCAGATTCTGAAGTGTATAGGCATATGTTGTCTGCTCAGATTCAGCCAAATAGAGTGAAGTTGATTGGATGGCTCTTTATTTACAGATGGACTATAACCCAAAACATCCTATGAAAGTGATTAAATATTCTGTAATGGCCAAGTCAACCACCTGATCTCAACTTGATTGAGCATGCATTTCACTTGCTGAAGATAAAACACAAGACAGAAAGACCCACGAACGAACAACTGAAGGAGGAAACCCAGTGTTTGGTAATGTCCATTTGTTCTAAACGTCAACCAGTCACTGCCTGTAAAGAATTCTTGACAATGTAATAAAAATTTACATTTTATTTATGATTGTGTTCATTTGTCCAATTGCATTTGATCCCCTGAAATAAGGGAACTGTGTATGAAAACGGTTGCAATTCCTAAATGTTTCATGTGATATTTTTGTTCAAACCCTTGAATTAAAGCTGAAAGTCTGCACTTCAATTGCATCCTGGTTGTTTCATTTGAAATCCACTGTGGTGGCGTAAATAGACAATTTCAGTGTCCAAATTGTTCCGTACCTATCTATAAGAGAGAGAGAGAGGGAGGGAGAGAGAGAGAGAGAGAGAGAGACGTAACAAGGAGTTCTAGTTAGCTGAGAACAAACTTGCAAAATGAATGATAAATAGTTTAGCTGAACAAAAATATCTTCAATTCCAAAGATGGAGATAACTTTGCAGCTCAGCTATTTTAGCCTAAACTTTGTTTGCAAGTTGATTTCAGCTCACATAACCAGGCATTTAACTACTTAATTACCAAGTTATCTTTATAAAAAGAAATAAGCATAATTAGCATAATGTTTATTTAATATATGGATAACATGCAATTATGTACATAGTTTGCTTCTAAAGGATACCATCAGTATTATTTACTAAAATGAGAATTGTCAGGAACTCTAAGTGAATTTAAGAATTATCTAAGTCAGCCATGCTTCCAGCTATTTTGGTATTAAACTTGATAACCCCTTAGCTGCTGGAGGAGAGCAAAGTTCAGAGCTGGCTAATGTAAATTATGTGCAAACTGGTGTCTCACACCTTAACTCACAACATGCTAGTACTAGGTAGACCGTGCACCCCACCCCCATATACAGCCCCATTGTCCCTGTCCTCCCTCCCTTTTGGCAATGGGGGAGTAATGTCACCCAAAGAGCATCATGCTGAGGGGAGAACTTGGACGAAGCAATGGAATGGAGGTAATTTTTAGTATTTTCTTTATTTTTTTACAGTTTGTCAGAAGGACCAAGGGTTACTCTTTTAAAAAAAAATCTTTTATTTGGTTGGAGTAACCTTTTAATCTTAGTAAATTGATTTTGGGGCACAGCTGCTGACCTTCTTACTTTGCACTTATTTTGCAATCTCCACTTTTCTTGCAGCTTTCATTTAGACAGCCCCTAAGGGCTTTAGACTAAAATAGATTCAATAATTTAATCTATTTTACATCTCGTACCAGTATTTTTTGCATGTATGAAAGGGCTCAGGCTGCAGAATAAATGTAAGTTTAATAGTGTTTTAAAGATTGTATTTGAAAAACAAAGGGGAACCAGTATTCCAGCATATCAAAGGACCCCTCCTAATAAAACAAAAAACAATAAATTATACATAACACCATTTCTATTAAGGCGTGTACGTGGTCTGCAAGAATCTCTAGATAGGTGGTATGTGTCAAGTAGCATCCACATGATGCTTCCACTGTCTTGCCTTCTTCCCATAGTGCATCCTGCTGCCCTCTCTTCCCCCGGTGAACGATGCACACAGCCATCCACCTGATCTAAAACAAAATGTGATTCATCAGACCAAGCAAATTCTTCCATTGCTCCACGGTCCAGTTCTGATGCTCACATTTAGGGCTGAGACAATTTTCAGTTGATATTTTCTAGTAGGAAAAAATGGCAGTTATTGATACCAACTACTGAAAAGTTCTCTAACTAAGATCCTTTTTAAGGTTGGCTGTGTTTGCCCACCATTTGTAATTTCCCTTCAATTGCTCCACAATTAGTGGTTTAGTGAGGAATAAACCTATTTTGTTTTTTTCCCCTTGATTTGCAAAGGTGTCACTACGATTCTAAATTTTAATTAAAATAATTGAATTTAATTTCAGTGGTTGATTACTTCTGGTAACTTTATCATCACAGATATTTTTCAATCAATGAAGGAATTATATCTTTCTGCATGTGTCATTCTAGTATGGATTTTATTTTATATTTTATACTAATTTCTTTTGAGATATTTCAATGAAATACTTACTTGTCATTGTTTTTGAGAGGAAGTCTCTTTACTGACCTGTAGCAAAGACAAAACAAGTGATATTTTAAAGAAACAAAAAAGATCTTACTGTACTGAAATTCCTATTATTTCTGAATATTGTTTCATGCATGATCACTCCCTGTTTCTTTTAATATGACCCCAACCAAAGCCTATTCATTTTAACATAACCACCACCCATGGGAGGGAGCTGCGGGGGCAATTGATTGTCCCATCCAGTTATTATAGTAGTAGCCCCCAACCACTGCATTTTGGCGGAGGCTAGGAAGGGCTGTTTAGTATCCCCAAGTTAAATTTTAGAGCCCCCACTAGCCACACATGACTGTTCTGTTATGTTTTTTTTATAGACACCGCACCCACTAGCCACTGTGGGATTTGGGGGGTGGACAGTGACCTGTTCACCCTGCATAATTGAATTTTAAGCCCCCCACTGGATGACCATGGTTGGGTTAAGGGGTCTCCCCAGGTATTTTTCCGGTCGCATCCCTATATGATGGATCCATTCATAGGGACTAGTTCCTACTTTTTAAAAACAGTGAGCAGCTGAAGGCTATTAGTAGACATGCTCCCACCCAGGGAATGGGTGGAGGTGTAAATAAGGTATTACACCTCCATTGTACTAATATAGGGTTTTTAAACCCCATAGGCTTTCTTATTATTATTACTTTTAACATTGTAATGTGTGGGTTGCCTAGCAAGTACCGGGGAGCTACCATGTTATTAACATTGCACTTTTAAAGTGTTTCTTCCAAAATTATTGCATTTACAAAATTAATCTGAACCTAACTGCCATATGGACGAAACCAACATTTTTATTCAGAATAACCAGATCGATAAGTCTGCACAAGTCTTTAAATTGCCTTTTTCGATAAACAAATCAAACCACTAGTAGTAAATGTAATTGATCATGGACACACAAAAATGAATGATATCTAATTCTGACCCAACTCTGCCCAGATGAACGAGAACTGAGCATAACAAAATGCAGGTCCTATGACCAAGTGCCTCTTTTCCATAGAATAACCATAATACATTTTCAACACCCTATATCTTCCATTTTCACCAAGCTAAACTTCCACTAGTATGATCTGCACAGTACAAAGGAGCATCCATAGAGATTTGTTTATGCCTACATGCCACAACTTCAGTGCCAGCATGACCAATGTCTCGTTTCCTCCTCTAATCACTTGTAAATGCCTCCAAGGATATCATACATACTTATCATAGTATGGCTGGCTGCTCTCATCCAGATAGTGCAGTCCACCAGGAAATATCCCACTGGGGTAGCCTGAGCATTGAGAATACCAAAAGTTTGGTAAACTAGCCCATACCAAAATCCAAACAATGCTGGACCCTACAGCCTCATTGCTCGATTCTTTGCCATTTAGGAGTTAAATCACTTTGTTTATGCAGGCCTAGTCACACCTCCATGCATGCAATCTGCACACCATTCCTAAACATTTCCTGTAAAGTAATTTATAAGATAAAACTTTATTCCACAGTTTGTTAAATTTAGAATGTATCTCCTGCACTGTTAATATCCTGCTAGATCTTGCAGTACCCTCCTGTGTGTGATTAAAAAGTTACATTTACAGAGCAGGAGATAAAAAAATGTTTTAAAGTAAGTTAACAAGTGATTGAAAACCATATTTGTATGCAGGCTGTGTGAGTTACAGCCAGGTAGGTGTGGCTAGGGCTGCATAAACAGAAACAAAAGTGATTTAACTCCTAAGTGGCAAAGTATTAAGCAGTGAAACAGTCTGTCACTTCCTCCAAGCTAACAAAGACCGAGAAATGTGGGAGTGACAGAAGAAGACAAAGAAAAGGGGGAGAGCGAACAACTACAGCCAGCCTCCAACGCTACATACAAACACACCCCTACATTGCCTCACACATACATCAAACAAAAACATACTTACATAAGAACACACAAACACTGTTCAGTGGTAAATACAACCCTAAAAAGATGGGCAAATGGTACATAACAGCTGTCAAAGCATTGTGGAAGATTTATGGAGAAACCTCTCTGTGTTGGTTCCACCACAGCATATGCAGCTCACTGTTACTTCTTTCCAAGATGTGCTATGTTATTCCGTTTGTGGCCTCCTATTCAGTGTTATACCACATAGGTCTCCTGTCTTCTCTAACTAAACAGTAATTTCCTGCCAAAACAAACCAAATGGTCGAAGAAGATTCTAATTCACTATGTTTGCATTTTGTATGGGCTCAAGTGTCACAGTCTATGCCAAGAGTGATAATATATTTTTATTTACTGCTTAAACTATTGTGCCCTTCAATTATTGCACAATATTTCACCATCACAACCAGAAATCATGATATTAACTTTTTGCAATTATAAAAACATTTTCAACTTCCTTCCTTTACATTTTGCTTAGAAGTCTATATTTAAGTATAAGGTTAATGCAATTTTACAGTTTTGTGGCTTAAAATTGGTTGTTAAGCAACATGACTGAGTGTATTGTTTGAAAAGAGAGTGGTGTGCTTTTTCCACGGTTACATTTAATGGGAAGTACAGAATATGTCATAGCTTTCATAATAACTCAGAGTGCCATTAAAAGCAATTAGCACCAGTGAGATGCACTGCAGGCATTTCGTTTTGAATCTGTCCCAGTAAACTGAAGATGATTAATTACTCATTAATTGTGAATAAGTATTATACTTCATACTTCAAAATATCTGCCTCTCTTACAGAGCCAATAGATTTTGCTAGAACAATAATGACCAACTTTGCATCAATACAATAATATGTGTATATCCCTGCTTTCAAACTTGAGGGTCTATTTTTTTTTTTGTAGAGTGACAGCTACTTGTGCTTACTGAGTTATAGAACATTTCCCGTAATCATCAACAGAATAAAAGTGAATAAATAGAGCCGTAGTATAATTACAACGCATTTCACCATTAAGGCTTTCTCAAGGGACCTGTCAATTGAGAAAACCTTATTGGTGAAACGCATTGCGACTATACTACTGTTTTATATATTCACTTTTATTATGTTGATGGTTACGGGAAATGTTCTACAACTCAGTAAGCACAAGTAACTGTTACTCTACAAAAAAAAAAAAAATACACCCACCCACGCTGTCTTCATTGAGAATGTAAGTACATTTATTTTACCTAAAATTACATTACTGTATACAGAGAGCACTATTCTGTTTTTTTAATTTATTTTTTGCTTTATTTGCATATGTCACAATCAAAATCCACAAAGATAACTTCCAGCTATATCCTTTGAGTGGGGATTGTACCGCTTCATGTTGTTGTGATTTGCATTGTTATTTACCTAAATATTTTTTGTGGTTTTTTTTTTACCACATATTTTATGTATCTAGGTCTGTTATTTTTACCAGCTAGGCACAATGTGTTATCTTTGATCTTATTATACCACAGATAGTTTACTCATTAAACAATGATTTGTGATGCATTGTAAACCAAATTTAAATATTTAGGTCAAAATATAAATTCTCCACATCAGCTATTATCACAGCTGAGCTATTTAACCCCTTAACGACGAGTGACGGACGAGGTCCGTCACTCAGGGGATTGCCATAACGATGAGTGACGGACCTTGTCCGTCACCCATTAAAATTAACCCCAGATCGTCACAATCGCGGCGATCGCGGGGTTAATGGTGCTCCGGTCTGCCTCTGTATTAGAGGCAGACTGGGAGCACCGACTCGCGCTGTCCCAGCACATGTGCCCGCTCTGACAGCATGTCAGAGCGAGCACATGTGCTGTGTATACTCACCTTCCGCCTCCCTGCACTCAGTGATCCTGCCCCCTGTGGAAAAAGAAATAAAGTTTAATTAAAATCCCACCCCCCTTTACCCATTTTAATAAAAAATTAACCCCTTCCCTGCCAATTGATCACTGACTACAGTGATCAATTGGCAGGGATTACATTTTACTATGATCTGATTTTTATTTAACCCCTGAGGGTTAATTCTTTTTTTTTTCACCCTCATGGGTTAAATTTATTTTATTAATTAATTTAAATATTTTAAAATTATAAATTTAGCTGACTGGGGAGGGTGGAAGTTAGTGGGTAATTGGGGGATTTAGTGTTAGGCTAACTAGGGGTTAACGTTAAAAAAAGTTTTAAAATAAGCTTTAAAAAGTTAAAAAATGAAGTTAAAAAAAAGTTTTAATAACGTTTAAGTAAATTTTTTTTACAAATAAACCCTACTGAGTCCAAATTAAAATTAACCCCTTCCCTGCCAGCCGATCACTGCCTACAGTAATCAAAATACAGATCACAGTATAATACTGTGATCTAATTTTTTTTAACCCCTGACGATTAACTTTTATTTATTTTTTAACCCTCAGGGGTTAAATTTATTTAATTAACTAATTTAAATATTGTATAATTAAATATTTAGCTAGCTGGGGTTGGTGGGAGTTATGGGAAAATGGGGAATTTACTGTTAGTGCTTCTTACTGCTAGTTAGGGGTTAACGGTAAAAAAAAAAAAAAAAAAAAGGTTAGAAAATGTTAAATCTGTAAAAAAAAGTTTTAAAGTTTAGGAAACTTTAAAAAAATTAATAAGCAAAACAAAAGTTTAAAAAATAGTTTTAAAAAGTAAAAAAGTTTTTAAAAGTTAAAAAATACATTTAAAAACGCTCATTGCGGGGCAGGGCCTGACTGGCAAACTAACAAGACGCACCCAGCACGAGCTCCTGCTGTCTGGGATCAAATTCTGTTAAAATCTTGGGGTACAGCGACGACAGATGCCTACTAATCAACCCACTGGACTGGGGAAGAGGGCACGAACCTGCTGATTCCTCTCTCGACAACCGGCATGACCGGGAACCGCAGCGGCAGAATGAGGCCTACCGGAGGAGACAGGGAGGAAGGGCAGCCGCCTTCCTACCCAAGGCTGAATGTCTCAAGCGACTGCAAATCACCACCCCCCCATGGACCGGTGGGGGTTATCCCAGTCTCTGCCAGAAAGAGTGCCCCAAACGCCACGCTACATGATGGGCCCAGCGACTGCACTGAACAAAGTGGAACCGAGGGCCTCTAAGATGGCGGATCTACACGTGGCGATGCAAAACAAGCGGCTACAGCAAAAGGACACAGCATGTACCCCCTGGAAGCAACCTTCGACCGCTTCTGGGCCAAGCTGCTGGCGAGCTTACAGCCGATGGCACCTCGTCGCGCACTACCCAAGCGGGATGAGACCGATGGCGAAAGGAGGTTTGGAACTCCTCTTCAGGGCACCACTAAGCCCCAAGCTACTGTACCCCACATTACGTGCCTTCCCGGACCGAGAGCAACAGGGCACAAGACCCAAAGGTGCCGGCCACACAGGCAGAGAGCAGCAAAACGATGTCCCAGCTTCACTACCAAGGCTCACCGCACCATCCCGAAAGGGACGACCCTGGACCAAGATGGTTCCCAGGCTCATGGCAGGAGGGCACCAGCTCTCACAAAGCTCCGGGGTAGGAGAGGAGACACGACATCTAGACGCCACGCATCTCCACGATTGGGTTGTAATTCCGGCATACGTCCCAAGCCTGGCAGTCACAATGTACATAGCAGGACAGAAACAACTCAAGTGCCAACTAAGGGCCGAAGCATCACTACACACCGCACAGACGGGGTTGCCCACCAATGCGACCTGGGCCCACGGGACAACTACGTTCACCCCGCCCCCCCGGAGTTGTCACACAATACCCTCGCACACCACCATATCAGGACTGCCCTTGTTCACTTCCAAGTCTGGGTGTGGGCTGAATATAGTACCTCGGATCTGGGACTGACGACACGCTACCATGACAAACCCAAACTTTTCCAGCTGCCCTACACTCTGACCACTATCGGGGGTTGGCTATATCAGACCTTGGCCTCATGAACTGAGATGTTTTTCTTAATACGGGTATGATGATGCAGCGGGCTGTGCCGCACACTTTTGTTTTTCTTTGGTTTCACGTTTGAGCTCACCTATATTAGCCGGCACAGTAATAATATTTTTAAGAGCACATAAGATTTGCATGCTAGGAGAACAGACCTTACCGTTTAGCTCTAGGAAAGTATCGCTAAACATGTTTCTAATCTTATCATTACACCTTTTTACTCGTGTTTTAACCTAGCATAGTTCTCAGGTCCTGTTTATCAACCTAATTAAGCAGATCTTTCTAACTCTCCATCACCTGTGTGTAGCCCCATGCGGTCCCATATCAGATTAGCCCAAGCTTGCTAACTATTGTCCTATGATATTTGTCCACTCACATGTTTAACAATTTTGTCTCTTTACACAACCAAAATAACCTTTGCTATTTGCACCTCTCAACTACTATCTTCAGGCGAATAAGCATGTTGTTATCACAAAAGCAAATTAGTGCAGTACATCCCGACTTTGCCTGTTTATATACTGTTAGTGTGCATCTTGCCAAATGTCACTGTATAAACCTGTACTTTTCCACTGCCACTGCCTAAAATGTATTGGTCTTGCTGTTATGTCTGTTATCCAAAATTATGCAGTCTATTCCCTACAACAAAATCTAAAACCTGTGCTGAATATTCTATACCACGTTATGTTTACGATGCCTGTTATAAGCTTACGACTGCTATTGTGGCTAAGTAAGCCGACTGTTATACCATGCACACCAAAAATAAAGAATTAAAAAAAAAAAAACGCTCATTGCCACTACACCTGGAACAAACTAGAGAAAAAATGATCCCACGCCAAGGTTCAAAATATGCCTTTTGAATTACCCCAGGGTGTATTCTTTAATAAATAGTATGTGTTTGTGGGGAAGTTTCAATAACCAACCATCTAAACTACTCCAAATTGGAACATGGACACAGCATAAAACTTCAAAGCTAGAAAAAAACTGAATGGCTGCGTCTCAAATGTGCCCCTTCAACATCCACATATACCTGGCAAAGGTACATACGGGGGTATTGCTGTACTCAGACCACATAGCTGAGCAACATATGAAGTATTATACAGTGGTAGCACACATAAGGTTTGCAAAATATACTGTGCAAACTCACTTTGTGTGTCAAAAAGGCAGAAAAAAATGCTTATTACCACTACACCTGGTACAAGCTAGCGGAAAAATGATCCCACGCTAAAGTTCAAAATATGCCTTTTGAAATACCCTGGGATGTCTTCTTTAAGAAATGGTATGGCTTTATGGAGTATTTGGATTGTATAGCCTGGTAAAATACTCTAAATTGGGACATGGGCACAGCGTAAAAATGTAAAGTTTGAAAAAAAATGGAATGGCTGTGTCCCAAATGTGCCCCTCCGATGTCCACATATACCTGGCAAAGGTACATACGGGGGTATTTTTGTACTCAGCAGACATAGCTGAGCAACATATGAAGTATTATACAGTGGTAGTACACATAAGGTTTGCAAAATATACTGTGCAAATTAACTTTCTGTGTCAAAAAGGCAGAAAAAACGCTTATTACCACTACACCTGGTACAAGCTAGCGGAAAAATGATCCCACGCTAAGGTTCAAAATATGCCTTTTGAAATACCCTGTAATGTCTTCTTTAAGAAATGGTATGGCTTTATGGGGTATTTGGAATATTTACCCTGGTAAAATACTCTAAAATGGGACACGGGCACAGCGTAAAAATTTAAAGATAATTTAAAGATACCGGTCCGTGGATCAAACGGTACCGGGCCGCCCAGGGGTGTGCGAGTCTGCCGGCTAATGCAGGGCTGGCAGTGCCAAAGTGCCAGCCCTGCAATGTGCCTGCAGACCGGGGAGGGAGATCTCTGATCTCCCTCCCCGGTCCGCAGGCACTGTGCTGACAGCCGGCAGTGGAGTGAATGAGAGAGGACCCGGGAGCTCTTACCTGCAGCTCCTCCGGGTCCTCCTCTCGCGAGATTTGGAGTGTTGCCGCGGTAACCACGGCAACGCTCCAAATCTCGCGAGAGTGAACTCTAGCCCTGTAACTGGGCTAGAGTTCATCTCACCACCACTGGGACCACCAGGGATTCCCCACCGGACCACCAGGGACTAAGAAATGTCCCCCCTCCTCCCAGTAAAGGTAAGAAGGGAGGGGGGACATGAATATATTAATTTTCATTAAATAAAAAAAATATAAAAAAGCCTCCCTACCCTCCTTACCCCCCATACACACACTGCCCCATGCACACACTACACACATTGCCCCACAAACACTGCCCCCATGCACACACTACACACACTGCCCCACAAACACTGCCCACATACACACACTGCCCCACAAACACTGCCCCCTCATACACACCTGCCCCACAAACACTGCCCCCATACACACACTACACACACTGCCCCCATACACACACTACACACACTGCCCCCATACACACACTGCCCCACACACACTGCCCCACAAACACTGCCCCCATACACACTACACACACTGCCCCACAAACACTGCCCCCATACACACACTACACACACTGCCCCACAAACACTGCCCCCATACACACACTACACACACTGCCCCACAAACACTGCCCCTATACACACACTACACACACTGCCCCACAAACACTGCCCCCATGCATACACTACTGGCGCCATAACAGAGGGCAGAGGAGACTTGTGATCGGGCACCAGAGAGAAGGGGCACTGCATGGAAGCAGAGGCAGCTTGGGACAAGGTAGGTAGGAGACTGAAATACAGCCTTGAGTTCCCAGCCACAGAAACTCCCCCAGTCTGTGACTGGGAAAGAAGCTGCGGAGTATAGGTGGTGTTACATCAGCATTAGTCTGCTGGTGTAACACTACCTACCTATCCTGTCTGTCACATACCCTCATATGTACCCCATTTTTATTAACTCTCACATGAACATGCTATATACATTCAGTCTGCGTATGTGTGGGACCGTGAACCAACAATTTTGAGTCTATGTCTTTATGTGACTGTGTTTGTGATTTTCTCACTATGTATGTGTCTGTGTTTTTTTAATATATGTGACTGTTTTTTTTTTTTTGTCTTATTAAATCAAAACAAGCGGGCCACGGAAAAATTATCAAACGTTTACCGGTCCGCGGCGATAAAAAGGTTGGGGAGCACTGTCCTATATGGCACTGTAGCTTCACGAAATAGTTCCAAAGACATTCATTGGGGGGTGTCTTTGTACTCAGAAGACTTAGCTGAGCATAATTTGGGGGTTTTGAACTTAGTGGCACATATGAAATATACAAAATGCCCAGCAGAAATGCAATCTGTATGTAAAAAATGCACAAAATTATTTTTTACCACATACTTTGTCATATATTGGTGAAATAATGGGGGCATGTTAAGGCACAATATGCACCTTATGAGATACCCTGGAGTGTCTACCTTTACAAATGGTAGGCCTTTGTGGTTTTTTTTTTTTGAACAGTCAAACTACTATAATACCCCAAATGGAAGCATAGGCTCATTAAATCCGTCTCTCAAAATTCGACTGTGAATACTTAAAAGGACAGGTCTCCTATATGGCACTGTAGCTTCACAAAATAGTGCCAAAGACATACAATGGGGGTGTCATTTTACTCAGCAGATGTAACTGAATACAAAATAAAACTTTGTACAGGAATAGCACACACCAACTTTACAAAATACACATGAGAAGTTCTTTGTTATAAGTTTGTGTGCCAAAACCCCCCAAAAATAAAATTTTACTCCAATATTTAGCAGAGGTTGGCGGTGAAATGGCTACGTAGAAAGTGTCAAAACAACCTTAGGTAAATAGACTGTGGTGTCTACTTTATATAAATATATACTTTTGTGTGGCAATTTTGTTTTCTTTTATGGCTATTAAGCTTACAAGACAAACATACCAAATTCTAAAATCGCTCCACATTAAAAGTTTATTTTACTCCTTGTGCTTTGTGACCTGTAACTACCAAAAAAAACTTAAAATACCAGGCACATTATATATTCTGTAAATCAGAACAACTAAATGAATTTATTTTTAATTACTTTCCTTAACCTGCACTAATTGTGCACACATTATTATTGCAAAAACTGTACAAAAAAACTCAAAATTTTTCATTTATTTTTCATTTTTCTGTATTTTTTTTATAATAAATAAGCATTTATGTATATATATGTTACATCAAATTAAAGCCCTTTCTGTCCTTTAAAAAACAGTATATAATATGCGTCGGTGCAATAAATTAGTAAAATGCAAATTGCAGTTGAACGCAAACAGCAAGAAAAATGCAAAAAATGCCGTTGTCATTAACCCCTTAAGGACTGAGCCAAATGTACAAGTTGTGAACAAAACAAAACGTAAACAAAACCTGGCATTTGCGCTATATGTCTGTCCAACCGTAATTCACCTCTTTCATATTAAATGCACCCCCTTATTATATATAATTTTATTCAGGGGAAACAGGGCTTTCGTTTAATATCAAATATTTAGCTATGAAACATAATTTAACCCCTTAAGGACCAAACTTCTGGAATAAAGGGGAATCATGACATGTCACACATGTCGTGTCCTTAAGGGGTTAATATGAAAAAAATGGGAGAAAATAAGAAATTTTGTTATTTTTTTAGTTCTACATGACATTTTAACTGTCAATGTCTTAATACTGTTTGCTTTTACTGCAATAAAATACACATATTTGTATTCAGCAAAGTCTCACGTGTAAAACAGTACCCCCTATGTACAGGTTTTATGGTGTTTTGGGAAGTTACAGGGTCAAATATAGCACATTACACTTGAAATAGAAATTCGCCAGATTGGTTACGTTGCCTTTGAGACTGTATACTAGCCCAGGAATTAAATTTACACCCATAATGGCATACCATTTGCAATAGTAGACAACCCAAGGTATTGCAAATGGGGTATGTCCAGTCTTTTTAGTAGCCATTTGGTCACAAACACTGGCCAAAGTTATTTGATTGTGTGTGAAAAATGCAAAAAACACCAATTTTGGCCAGTGTTTGTGACTAAGTGGCTACTAAAAAAGACTGGACATACCCCATTTGCAATACCTTGGGTTGTCTACTATTGCAAATGGTATGCCATCATAGGGGTAATTTTCATTCTTGGGCTACCATAGGGTCACAATGGCAACGTAAGCAATCTGGCGCATTTTAATGTGAAAAAAATGAAACACAAGCCTTATATTTGATGCTGTAACTTTTGAAAACACCATAAAAGCTGTACATGAGGGGTACTGTTGTACTCGGGAGACTTCGCTGAACACAAATATTTGTGTTTCAAAACAGTAAAAAGTATCACAGCAATAATATCGTCCGTGTAAGTGCTGTTTGTGCCTGAAAAATGCAAAAAACGTCACTTTTACTGGCGATATCATCGTTGTAATACATTTTACTGTTTCGAAACACTAATATTTGTGTTCAGCGAAGTCTCCCGAGTAAAACAGTACCCCCCATGTACAGGTTTTATGGTGTCTTGTAAAGTTATAGGGTTAAATATAGTGCTAGCAAATTAAATTCCCTATACTTTCAGGATGGGTTGTCAGGCAGGTCCCGCTAATTGTAATTAATTAGGATACCTAATTATGTAAAAATATGACATAAATATATGTGTAGAATTAATATATGTATATATATACATATGTGTATATATACGTATATATATATATATATATATATATATAATTTTTAAAAAATATTTTTATTTATATATAGGTGTATATATATAGTGATATATAAAGATATCAAAAAATGAAGGCTTGCACTCACGGTCTGTTGTTGGAATTAAAACAATTCTTCTTTATTCAATATTGCTTAAAACATAGTTGCTGTCATCTTATCGACGTTTCAGCCACATTAGTGGCTTTCATCAGGATCAACTCAGCTCACAAAATCAACTCAGCTTTTTTTGTGAGCTGAGTTGATCCTGATGAAAGCCACTGATGTGGCTGAAACGTCGATAAGATGACAGCAACTATGTTTTAAGCAATATTGAATAAAGAAGAATTGTTTTAATTCCAACAACAGACCGTGAGTGCAAGCCTTCATTTTTTGATATCTTTATATATGTTTTGGCTATGGCTGAAATGCATTTTTTGACAAACTGTGAGTGTGTGTGCTGGGTACAACTGGATACTATATAGTGATATATACGTATATATTTATGTATATAGATATGTATATAGATATATATATTATTTCGTTCTACGTGTATTTTGATATAAATATATATATATATATATATATATTAATATCACAATACAGTTAGAATGAAATAACACACATCTATATATTTTTTAATTATTTATTTTTAATTATTTATTTTTATTTAATTTTTTTACGTAGTTACATATTTTTTTATATTATATATAAATATATATATAACAATAATTATATATATATATAATCAGTATCAGTCTACATGTAATTTGATATTAATATATATATATATATATAAATAATTATATATATATTAATAGTAAAATACACCTAGACAGTGTATGTGTGTGTGTATGTATATGTGTATATATATATACTTAGATCATATATATATAATATATTAGTATATGATCTAAGTATATATATTTATTTTTTTACACTTAGTTTAATTTTACACTTATTTTAATTTGATTTCAGCCTCGCATGGACCTCACTCTCACATGGCCCGGGGGGGCTGAAAAGGGCGGACGTGCCGCGGGGGGCTCCCTGGGATTCCCCCCAATCGCGATCGCCGGCGTGGGATCGCCGGTGACCGGGTAAGTAAAAAAAAAACGGAGGGCGTACAATTACCCCCGGCGGCGTTTAGAGCCGCTTAAAAAAGGCCGTAATATTACGCCCTCTGGTCTTAAGGGGTTAAGTAAAAGACAAGCTTGTGAAGCTCTGTCCTTAAGGGGTTAAGTCTGAATTTTGCAATTAGATTTTTATTTTGCTGTCTTTTCAATTTACTGCATAAACCCCAAACTGTATAGTATTGACATGCAAACATACACATTCTGAAACATTGTTTTCACGATGACAGTGTATCTTTAAGTCAAATAAAGTTGAAAGCTGTCTCTATTATTTCAAGACTTTAAAAACCCCAGTGTGACCTCTTCCTGTTTCCTTAGAAATCATTTCTGTTTATATAACAAACATTTTAAATCTGTTATGCTGTCAGAAACAATTTAATATGTTTAAATTTGTATTAATTTTTGAAAAGACATTTGCGAACAGCAATAAAGGACTGTACAATGTAACATTGTGGCCAAAAAGGAAATCATATAAAATTAGCTTGTTACAGAATCAACAAAATAAAGCAATTCGCTTAGAGCAAACAAATATTGAAGATGGTGTATAAGAATATAGGATGGTTAGCTAAGAGAACAGATTGAGAAAGGCACAGGATAAGTTGTAGTACAAGATGACTGTACCACACATTCACAGCAACCAAATGGGCCGAATGGTTCTTATCTGCCGTCACATTCTGTGTTTAGATGTATACTTCTGGAAAGTAGATTGGTGTATTTTGAGGAATTTTTGCTTTCCCAGTCCCCTATTGCCATGATCAGGAAAAAAAGGTAAAACTCTTGGACAATATAGTATTGATTGATAATCAACAAAAAAGGGTAATTAACTAAAGTAGGAATTTTCCAAAGACAAAGCGCAATGAATTCCAAACTTTAAGCAAAAAAGTGCAGCATTGGGAAAATCTTGAAGTAATCTATATTTTTGTTTGGGTATTTTGACTTAAAGTTGTTACTGCACTTTATTTATTTATTATGAATTCACACCAATCCACACTTTAATGAGTTAGCATGATATTGCTGGAAAACAAATTAGAATGAATCAAACACTTAATTATTATTAATTTATTCATTCAGATTTTCTTTTTTTTTTTTTTTTGTGGATTACTTCATTAGAGACCATTTTTTAGAAAACTTACAATGCATTATATGATACATGTTTATTCTTGCAATTCCTTAAGTTTTGTGAACATATGCCCAGATTCCCTGGACCTCTACGTAAATGTTATGTAGCCGACATGTGCAAGAAATATATCTATATATGTAAAACAAATAGTGTTTGGGGAATTTAAAAGAGATTACCTGTTGTATTGGGTTGACTGTTGCTATAGGTCTTTTTTGTTTATGTTCATCTATTTTCATGTTTCCTTTCTGCCGTTGCGTTACGGTCTGTTCTGGTGCACTGCTACGTCTTTCTTTGGACACTTTGGTCTTTGCAGTGGTTTTCTGGATTTTGTTCTCCAATTTCTTTAGTCCATTGTTCTCCACACATTTAATCTCTGATTCTCTTTGAAACTCCATTTTTGCTAAGCCCACCATTCCTGGTCCATTTATTGATAAAGGTAATGTCCCTTGTTCATGGGCTTCTTGCGTTGCTAAGCCATTCTTGGATTTTGACCATGTCTCGTCTTCAGGATCTTTGTTTGATGAAATGGGCTCACTACTTGCATTTGGGTCGTCTTGTGATCCCTGTAAACTGTTTTTCTTTCCGATATGAGTGACTCTAAATCTAAAATGGATCACAAAAAGATTTTTAATTGGATCACATGAAATGTATAACGTATTTAAAATAATGAATCTATTTGAGGCAAAATGTTCAAGACAAAGTATGGACCAACCTTTGGCTGAATCAATATAAATCACCAAAGCAGATGATAAAAAAGCTGCATTTTAGTCATCATTAATACATTATTTATACACATATAAACATAAGAACAAACATGTTTGGAGGTCAAAAGTACATTACAATTACATCACTAATACTATATCATGAAATGTCAAAGCCTATAACTTTGATACATGTATGTCTTTGTTGTGAACAGAGTTATACAAAGCTTGGATGATGTGTTAGCTGAGCTATCAGGTGCAGGGGAATATTTATGTGCTGTAAAGTGTAAAACACCTGAGGCAGTCTGTCCTCCTGTTAGACCTAGTCAAGAGACTAGGATAAGGTTCCAAGTGCACCGTCCTAATTATCTACATCGTTTAGAGTGCGTATTGAAGCCCAGTAGCAGTGGTGCTTGGGGTTTTTTTTTTTATCAGTATCACACCAAATCTGGCCTTATGGGTGATGTAAAAAACAGGATACGAGTGGAGACCCCAGTGTTTTTGACTGATAGATCATTAGACCGATCGGTCAAAATGTTGGAATGCTATGATGTATATTTAGGCTCATTTGAAGGTAGCACTTCATCTAACCATTTGTGTGAGTTGCTTGATCTTTGCATAGTAAACAAAGTATGATTGAACTTTAGCAGACTTTTTATTTTCATATTTGTATGTTTTACTCAGTTTTTGCTTAAGTTTATTTTTTATTACTAAGCAAAACTAATATAATAAAACAAACATTTTAATTGATACCTCCCAACAGAGAAGACTGTGACCTCTCCTGGGTGTGTCTTTCCTCTGCTATCCTTCGATCGGCCCATACGATGCAGAAGACTTCTTTTCTTGCGGGTACAGTGCAAGCAAGGTGCTAGGTTTGAGCCAAGGTGTACCGTGTGGTGATGAGATGGGCCAGCATCCTGGCTTTCTCTGTGTACACACAGACTGAAAAAGGGAATTTATAGCTTACATTTAAGTCACCTTCAATAACTATACTTTATGTACATAAAATGTCTAAATATATATATAAACTAAATACAACAGCTAATTAAAAGTGTACTACCATGTGAGATTGACCCTTAAGTCTGACTGTACATTAACACCAGTAAGATTTTTAGGTAATTGTCAATACAGGGTTAGAAGTGTAATATAAGTAATCTACAGTAGTCCAAATTGTTCTTTTTTTTTATTCTTTTTTTTTTTTTTGTAGTGCACATATATAATACAGGCATGCTTGAGGTGCCCCGAGAGCAGTCCTCAGGCTTTTCCCACGCTTAACATGTGGGGTGTACGATTAACTGGCACAATTTTTATATTTTATCAGGCTCTATTAACATAACATTAAATCATCGATTTACATGTAAGTATATATGTTTTACAAACAGGGTTGGTTCGTGCGTGAGCTGTAGTAGTACCAATATATATATAATACAGGTAGTGCGGTACAGCGCTAGTTATTTTATTTAGCTAATGTCTGTGTACCTGTTTGATGTGAAACGGTTCGCTTATATGGTAAAACCTGCTAGGGTAGGGTCGCTTATTGTAGTAGTTGCGTTTATGGTTATACATAGGTATTTTGCGCTTAGTGCGCTATTTTCGCCTCAAAAGTCTATCGGTGAGATTGACAAATTGAGAGGCTAGTATAGAAAGCTTCATGCGATGCAGTTCAAACTAGGGCTGTAGGGTAAATGCCTATCTTGCACCGTAAGCAAAAATTAATTAGTAGACTAAACATAACAAAACATAACAAAATTAGTAAGGTGTATGCTGTGCCAAGAAGCTCAGGGTAGAAGGATGACTCATTTTAAATCCCTACACCCAGCCTACAGCCAGTCCAGAGTACACATGAGTGTCCAGATAGAGAGGGGTCAATAAGGCAATATATTGCAGTGTACCGAGAGTCTGTGTCGTTGTGTAGGAGCCTTTCAGTGCCTGGTAGAGGTGTCTAGGCCTCAGTCTGCAGAGTCTTCCGCTGTCAGCCGACGCCTGTTCTGCTAGGTCGTTGGCGGGTTGTGTGGGCCTCCTGGATCAGCATCCTCCCTTTCGTGTGCTGTGGAGGGGCTCCCCGCCTGTGTCTCCCGCTGGTAGCAAGCCTCACTGCCTCCCGGTCATCGTTACCGCCGATGCCACAAGCTTTCAGGTGCGGAGTTGCGCCTTGCTGGGTGAGGGTTGTTGGGGCCGCTGAAGTGCTGGTGAGTCGTGCGTGTTGGCAGGTCCCTCTCTGAGGCGTGGGGATGCGCTTGCTGGGGCCCCCATTACCTTGTGCTGTTTCCCGCCGTGCTGTCCTCTGGCGCTGTCCGAGAGCTGCTCTGGGGGTGCTCAGGGCATTCCCGCTGAGGTATTGCCGGGTTGCCGGGCGGATCCAAGCTTCCACCTCTCTCATCGCCCTCCTGAATGACCATTTCTGGGCATGGAGCTTGGCCCAGAGGCTGCCGCAGATCTGGTCATAGAACTCCCATATGTGCCTGGGAGGCTTGATTTGCAAGCGTTTTGTAGTAGGCCGTGTCTGTGCCGCCATCTTGTCTGGGCCCAGACAGGCCCTTCTTGCTTTAGGGGCCGTCGCTTGGTCACGTGTTGTTGCGGGGGTATTCGCCCCCATCGAGGACCGGGATATCCCCTGCCGGTCCAGAGGGGGCGGCAGCAGGGCTATGCTGTGTCTAGGCTTGTGTGCAGGTCTCGTACTAGGGGATCGGCCTCCTCCCCCGGTCTTCAGGCTCCGCTCCAATGCAGGCCGCATGGTCGGTGCGGGCCCCTCCGCTTCGGATCGGTGCCGGACCGATATTATTCTGTTCCTCGGGCCTTCATAAGATGGGTTCTGGTCACTGTGTGCTGCCTGCGTTAATGGGCTGGTCGGTAGTCGCTTGTTTGTGCTCTGCATTGTTGGAGCTCTTAGAATGTGCGACCGGCCATCTTGGCTGTCAGGCCCCGCCCCCAAATTGTTCTTAATACTAATGGTGTTTTTTTAAATGCAGGGCAATACTAGCACACTGCTTATATCTAATGAGAGATAATCAGGGGGTAATTATACACATTTTGAGAGCTATATACTGGAATATATAGCTGTTGTTTCCTATGCTCTACTTTTGCTTACTATTGTATATTCGAATAAGAAATAACAAAAAAAGGATTGTAAAGTTTTATTGTGTATGTTATCAGAAACCTGTTAAAAATTTTGCTGGGGGTTGGGTGTATGGGTGTTGGAAGACTCCAGTGACTTTGAAGGAGTGTTGGAAGAGTTGCAACTATACAGGCAGGGCTGTATTTCAGCAAGGCTAACAAGGCATTTGCCTTGGGCAGCACTTTCCGGAAGGTGCCCCCCCAAACTCCCTGGCAGATGCCCTGTTAGTCTGGCCACCTAAGTACCCTCATGACTTTAACGGCTGCTCGGGAGCAATGTCCTTTGTGTTCTTCCTGCTCAACAGGAGCCTGTGCAGCTGGCCAATGATCCCAGCAGAAATACTAGACTCCAGGGACATAAACCGCACTGAACCACCAGATAAAGAATATTACATTATTAAGGTAAGGAATTTAAATTAAAAAAAGAAAAATAATAATTTGTGAGTGTGTGAGACAATGTGTGTGAATGTGTCAGTTTCATCGGGTGTCAGTGAATGTGTGTATGTGTGTAAGGGAATGTGTGTCCATCAGTGAATGTGTGTGTGTGTTTCTCAGTGAAGGTGTGTGTCTGTCAGTGTAAGTCTGTCAGTGAACGTGTGTGTCTGCCAGCGAGTGTCTGTGAGTGAATGTGTGTATCGGTTAGTGTGTGTCTGTCATTTAATGTGTGAGTCAGTGAACATGTGTATATGGCTGTCAGTGTAAGTCTGTTGGTGAATGTGTGTGTCTGTCAGTGTGTGTCTTTTAGTGAATGTGCGTCTCTCTCAGTGTGTGTCTGTGAGTGAATGTGTGTGTGTCTGTCAGTGTAGGTCTGTCAGTGAATGTGTGTGTCTGTCAGTGAATGTGTGTCTGTGAATGAATGTGGGTGCATCTCTGCTAGTAAGTGTGTGTGTCTGCCAGTGAGTGTATTTGAGTGAATGTGTGTATCAGTGAGTATGGGTCTGTCATTTAATGTGTGAGTCAGTGAAGTATAAGGTATTTAATAAGTGTCTTATTCTAACATAATAGTACCATTCTTGATTGGGCAATCACAATTGAATTTGAATATCTATAAATGATTTAATTTCTTCCAAGGAAGCAATTTGAGTTATATTTTGTAGATATTATTTTCTATCCATTTTGATGCCTGTATTGCCGATATAGAATTGAATAACTTCAATTGGTGCAGAGGGGATTAATTCATTACACATGCCCAATTTATTTTTAAATAATTTAGGAGTGGTAATTGTTTCATTTACAATTTTATTTAATAATTATTATTTTTTTTTATAATGTTCAGAACCAATCCAAGCTAATTTAAATAGAGTATTACTTTTTGTTTCCATATTTTTCCAGCTGGGATCAGGATTAATAGAATTGTCCCATTTCAAAAAGTGAGTAAGCATGGTACAATCATGTAATTCTATTATGTCAGGAAGATTTGTTCTGCATTTATTCACTCTTTTAGTAAGTGTATTGTATGAAACTCTGGGTATTTTGTTCCCCTAAATGAATTTCATAAACATTTTTTTGAATTGATGGAGTATTGAGCATGGTACACTTATTGGCATGGATCGAAACAAGTAGATTAATTTTGGTATTACGCATGCCGAGACCGTATTCATACGTCCCATCCAGGAGATTTCTAGCCACTTCCAATTTAAAATAAATGTCTTTAAATGATCATAAAAGTTTCTTATAATTTACTTCTACAATTTTATTTATATTTGATATATTTAGAATTCCTAGATAATCTATCTTATCATTATAACAATTCCATTTAAACGTTTCTTTTAAATACCTTACATTTTGAAGGTTAATATTTGTGTTTTATTCATATTTAATTTGTAGCCAGAATAATTTCCAAAATCTGAAATTAATTTCAATAAATTTGTAATTGAATTTATTGGATTAGAGAGAGTTAGAATAACATCATCCTCATATAGAGTAATTTTATGATGTTCTGAATGGATCTGCAGCCCTTCAATTTTATAATTTTGTCTAATTGCCGCTAGTAGAGGTTCCATAACTAATACATAAAGGAGTGGTGCCAGAGGGCAACCTTGTCTGGTGCCATTCCGAATATCGAACCAATCAGATATCATACCAGGACATATGACTCTAGCTTGTGGGTTTGTATATAATGACATTGTACTTTCTTTAAAAAATCCTGTCAGGCCAAAGTTCTCCATCACCAAGCCCAAAAATTTCCAGTTCACCCTGTCGAATGATTTTTCTGCATCTAACGCTATAAAGACTGATTGTATATTTTGTATTTTTAGATGATCCATTATATTTAAGATTTTATGAGTATTATCAGCAATATCCCTACCTGACACAAAACCTGTTTGATCTTTATGAATGATTTCAGGGATTACCTTTTTCACTCTTTCTGCCAATATTTTTGAAAATATTTTTATGTCAAGGTTTATCAGAGAAATAGGTCTATAATTCGACAAGGTGTCACGGTCCTTTCCAGGCTTGGGGATTGGGAGAACATTGCCTGAAGTAATTCCTGTGGAATATGTTTACTATTTGAGAATTCAATATATAATCATTGTAAAAATTGGTAAACTACTTTATCAAATGTTTTAAAATAGATCATGAGAATCCATCTGGTCCAGGTGCTTTGGCGTTTTTCAGCCATTTTATTTTGAATCTCAAACATAGAGATAGGTTTATTTATTTGTTCTAACTTATTTGGTTTGATTTTGGGTAATTTACATTTCCTATGAAACTCTTTGATTATAGTTTCACTTATTACTTCTTTATTTCCAATTTCCAGTTTGCATAGTGACTAGTAGTAGGATCTGAATGCCTCTCCAATCTGCTTAGGACATAAAATAGTTTCTTCTCCTACTTTTATTTTACATATTCAATTGATTTTCTTTTTAGATTTTAATTTATTGGAGAGAAGTTTGTCAATCTTGTTATTATTTGATTTTAATTAAATTTTGAATTTGTATTATATTTTCCAGAGTATTTAAATTTGGATTTTCTTTGTTTATTTTCTCTAATTTAGTTAATAATATGTAAAGCTTTGATATGCATTATCCGCGTTTCTTTTTTACATAAGATCCGAGTTTTATCAATAATGATCCCCAAATAGAAATATTTAAGTCTCTCCATTATCATTAATTTCAACAAACTCATTTTGCTTTTTCAACCTATTTATATCCTGTCCAGGAGAGCATAATGATTCATTCAGTCTCCATGTTGTTTGAGGAGAATATTCTCTATTATTCTCAATTTTTAAAAATATGTATGTGTGATCAGACCGACCATGTTATTGATCCAATCCTTGAGGAAGTACATTTATGTAACGTTTGTTGTTTAGTAACTAATAGATCTATTCTTGAATATGAACAGTGTACCTTTGAAAAAAATGTATAGTTTCGTTCTTGGGGTTGTAATACTCTCCAGATGTCATATAGTGAGTTTTTTGAGAAAAAATCCTGAAGTAGATTTGCAGCGGATTTAGATTGCAAATCTGTTCTCGCATTAGATGGTCATTTTTTATCCAATCCAACGCCAGGAGCACAATTAAAATCCCCTCCTAGCATTAAAATACCTTGAATTATTTGATCCATTCTGTTCATTAGTTTTTCAAGAAATTTTGATGGAGACTGATTGGAGCAATATATGTTTACTAATGTATATAAAATATCAATGATTTTCTTTCAATCTTCTTATTCAAATATACCCATAATATTATAATACATTTTTATTCCTTCAATATTCATTTACTTGTGTATTTACTTTTACATATTTAAGTGCACTATCAAAAACCTCTTAGATATCTAATAGTGATATAATTTGAAAAAACGTAATATTATATGCATACAAAACAAAGTGATCTTTTGAAATCTTTATCTTTAAATGTAATGTGTATTATTTTATCCATTAGTTTAAATATACATTTAATTAAAGTATTACTATCATACAAAAATTTGAATAGAATAAATGAGATTTTTATTAGATTTCATTAGGGAGAGGGGAAGAGGAGGAATTTTGTCTATTGAATTACATACAACCTTATCTACACTTCATATAAGTATAATTTGAGGCTGTATTATTTTTAGATGGAATTTTCAGTGAGATCTTCCCCCTTTACTTCTTTCTCATTCTCTATCACCTCTTTTTTTTTTTTAAATTCTTTATTTTTGTAGTGCTCAGAATTACAGACACGTTTATAGTGCCACAAACGCAGATATAAGCCAATAGATTAACACAAGATATTCGGTAACATGGCAAGCATTAAAGGACCACTCTAGTGCCAGGAAAACATACTCGTTTTCCTGGCACTAGAGTGCCCTGAGGGTGCCCCCACCCGGCTCTGGAAAGGGGAAAGGGGTAAAAACTTACCTTTTTCCAGCGCTGGGCGGAGAGATCTCCTCCTGCTCTCCTCCTCCGACCCGCCTCTTCTCCTCCCCGTCGGCTGAATGCGCACGCGCGGCAAGAGCTGCGCGCGCATTCAGCCGGTCACATAGGAAAGCATTCTCAATGCTTTCCTATGGACGCTGGCGTGCTCTCACTGTGAAAATCACAGTGAGAAGCACGCAAGCGCCTCTAGCGGCTGTCAATGAGACAGCCACTAGAGGACATAGGGGGAAGGCTTAACCCATTCACAAACATAGCAGTTTCTCTGAAACTGCTATGTTTATGAAAAAATGGGTTAACCCTAGAAGGACCTGGCACCCAGACCACCTCATTAAGCTGAAGTGGTCTGGGTGCCTAGAGTGGTCCTTTAACAGCACAATATTTTTTAGAGAGTACATGAAGTAAAATTAGACAGTTTGAGTAAACTTGTATGCTTTTAGAGATTAAACGTAGTTGAGACCTACGTGGGTAGTGAGGGGGGGGGAAGGTGATTTACTGGGGTCCCACTTATTGCTTTCGTGCCCGGAGAGCGGCCGTCTCTCCGCGGCTCAACGTCTGGTAGGCCGCAAACCTCGGCTTATCTGTCAGGCTGATTTGAAGCTCGAGAGAGGCACCGTTTGATGCGGTAGCCCAACCCGGTTCCGATTCTCGTGGTCTGCGGCTCGTGGGTCTTGATGGCTGGGCGAGAAGCCCCGTTTTTTGTTCCCAGACGTGGGAGCTCTTGCCCAACACGTCAGGGCTGCTTGGTTGCTTGGCTCTGCCCCCCTCTCTATCACCTCTTTCCCTTCCCTCAGTCATTCTCACATTGTCTCTTCCTTTATTTGACATCAGATTTTTATATTATATATATATATAAAAAAAATTATCTTTCCTTTTCTTTTAAATTGTCTCTGTTAGATTTTATAAAGAGATTCCATTTTATCATTTGTTCCCTTGCTTTTACAGGATTCAAAAAAATGTGTAGTCTTTCTTCATGTTTTAATATTAATCTAGTTGGAAATCCCCATTGATAACTTATCTTCTTTTTTCTTAAAAGTAATTTTAAGTCATGGAACCGCCTTCTGCTTCTAAGGTAGCTGCTGAGATATCTGAGAAATGTATATCTTTATATTTTTCATGTTTAAGTGGATTTTTCCTGATTTATTTCATGATTGTATCTTTCAAATGATAATTTGCAAATCTCACTATAGTATCTCTTGGAGCTGATATTTCTTTTGGGTTCCTTAACCTGTGATATCTCTCTAAGGGATGTTCCCCATACGAGGATAAATATGTTATTGTGGAAAAAAGATCTATTAACTACATTTCAAGTTGTTGATTTTTGTTTCTCCTTGGTTTGTCTTCCAAGTCTGATATCTTTAGTTCCAGAGATTGAATTTTAGATTTAAATTGAAGATTCTCAGTTTGAATTTCCATAAAATCATTTAGAAATTTCATTAGAAGATCTGCTTGTTGTTATAGTTTCTGAGTTATAGAAGATACTTAATTTTTTTAGTTCCAATGTGTTCGAATCTAAATATTTTTTTATTTTTGTATATAGATTGTCCATCATTAATAGTAAGGAATCATGAGAAAGAGGTGGATTGGACGTATGCTCTTCATCATGTGATGTTACATCAGAGTAGCCTATTTGATCTTTGTTAGGTTCTGAAGATTTTCTTTGAATTATTTTATATGTTTCGTGAGTTTTAGGAGAACAGAATGGGTTAATAGATTTGTTTTCGTCAGGGATGGAATGAGGATTTTTTTTCTTTTTTGGGAGCCATTGTGATTCCCTGTTCTTGTTTAGTTTTTCTTCCCTTGTTTTGTTTTTTTGGTTGTTTCTTTATTTTAATTTTTTCCTTTTCTTTTTGTTCTCTCTCTTTTCTTTTCCTCTCCCTCCCCTTTTTTTTTTGGTAAATATAATTTTTATCAGTTTTCAGTTCTTGACATTAAACTGAGGTATCAAGCATGTATCAAAAACAAGGAGGCACGCAGGCCACTTTTTATCCACTTGAGAAAGCCCTAAAGGGAGAAACACATTGTGGTATTTTTTTTTTAATATTTTTTATTGTAGCGTAAAATAATTATACAGAGTTATACAGCATATTGAGCTACATTTTTTAAATGCATGCATGAATAATGGCAGACTCATTTAGAACGTTTGTGCTTATACATTTTCATAGCAGATCTCGTCTGGCTGAGCTTGGTGAAGGCTACTTTGCACTTATTAGTATATATCAGCGTTAACTGGTGATTTATGATCATTGCTTGCTGGGGGGTATTGGATTCTCGAGAGAGTGCTGATAGTTGCAGTGATAAACAGCCTAGTATTTAACAATTCCCGTCAGTGCTCAGCTGCAGGAACGTAATTTAAGAAACACATTTAAAAGAAAAACTTTAACAATAATGCTATGGCTTAATGGGTAGCTGTGCGGGTGTGTGTCACGGCTTCCAATAGAGGTAAGGCCACGTCAGCTAGCTTAATTCAGCCGGGAACATAAAAAATAAAATAGAATTAATAAAGCAGAAATCAAACCTGACATAAAGTGTAGTAGCTAAATTTTAAATTGCTGTTATAGACTAAGCAACAGGATAAAGTCCCAGGTTTACAGCGACCATTCTTTGTTGCGCCTTGCAATGTTTAGGTGCCTGAAGACATCTGCGTCCGCGCCACCCGATTCGGCTTGGGGTAGAAGGGCTGGATATTATTAACTTCCCATGCTGGAGCGGAGGACGCCCTTAAGGCTGTTGCCACCGATCTCTGGGTGAGGACTGGTGCTGGTAAGTCCAGTTCTCTGAAGATGCGTCCAGCATTCCGATATGTGTGTTAACTGCATTCTCTTCTCCGCGTGCAATATGGTCAGTTTGCGACCCGGTCCCCAGTGGTACCTGACATCCTTCTCCCTTAACAGCTTAGTCACTGGTTGTAGCGAGTGCCTCCAGGTCATTGTGGACCTTGAAAGGTCTGCGAAGAAGGCCAGGTCCGAGCCTTCAAAATGGTAAGTGGATGCAGTTCTTGTCATGGCTGAGATAAGTTGCTTGCAGTGGAGCGATTGAAAACACAGCAGTAAATCCCTTGGAACCCCAGCTGGAGCTTTAGGTGATTTCGGGACTCGGTACTGGTAGTCCAGATGTATGGTCTTGGCTTTAGCCGGTGGAAGCATAGAGCTCCACATTCTGCGGAGGTAATGAGGTACTTCGTCCTCCCCGATGTTCTCGGGGATGCCACGGACCCGCATGTTACGTTGCCGCCTAGCATCCTCCAGCACAGCAAGCCGTCCTTCCATTGCATGGTTGGTTTGCTTCAGATTTTCCATCTCAGCTTGCAGAGCCCCTTGTTTGCTTGTCGAGGCAGCGTCAGCCTCCTCTAGCGCCCGCAAGCGCGCTGTTATGCCTCCCATATCTTCTCGCACCAGAGCTATATCGGCTGAGAAGTAGGCCTTCAACTCTGCCATCATGTTTTGAATATCTGCTTTACTGGCAGGAGCGTGGTCTGGTTGGGCAGCTTTGCTCACCCTCACAGGCTTCGGATCATATTCACGGTGGGGTGAACTTTTACTGGGCTCCCCTCGATCAGCGTAGTAGCTGGAATCGTCGTGATCACTGTCTTCCGAGGCGAGGTCCGAGTCTGCCCGCGCGGGCGCCATCTTAGCAGGCCTCTGCGAAGTTGTAACGCGGAGCAGGGTCCCGATATCTTGGGAGGTGGGAGTCGCTTCAATCCTGCGGATTTTGGATTTCTTCCCCATAGTGATAATATAGTTTGCAAGGGGTTCAGAGGCGTTTTAGTAGCAATTAGGCTGCAAAAATCAAATCTCTCTCGGGAGCTCCTGACATGTGCGACTGCTTCGTTCAGTGGCTGGCTCTGCCCCCCACATTGTGGTATTTTAATTACTGTATTTTATTAAAGGTATTTTGGCCACTTTCAACTTGTGAGTCAGCCATTTTACACTTTTATTTATTTTTACCTGGCACCAGAGTTTTTATTGTTCCAGTGAGAATTTGACTCCAAAGAATCCTTGGTGGGGATTATACCACTCAAGCTTTATCCATTGAGCAGCCTGCCTGCTCAATAAAATGTGCGTAACCACTTGGTATTTTTTTATTTAACCTTTGGCTTTTATACAATAAACACTATTATTGTTTCTTTTATATTTCATATGGTCCTTATACCAACAAGATATCCATCTACTACAAAACTTCACGTATCCCATAAGTGGGGATTGTACCACTGTATGCCATCCACACTAGAGCTAGTCTTATAGCTATGGAAAACGTGAGAAGGACCATATAGACCGCTAAAAATAGTACTTAGTACCTGTTGGGATATACTGCACCATTATTTGCGGTCTTTTAATTTTTTCATACGGATTTAACGAATAGCCCATGCCCATATGTTACTGAGGAATACTTCCCCTGACAAGATTGTGATTAGCTTCTTATACAAGGTTTCATTTGGACTTTTTTGCTGAATTTATCAGGCATAGACTCTTCTGGACTTACTCTTTGAACTCTTGATTATTATTCATTATCCATATTTATCCATTATTCATTATCCATATTTCAAACTCATTTTGTTTTTTTTCACCTTATATGTATTTTCTCTTATATAGGGTCTTGCAACTAATCAGGTTTTTTTTCCACCTGTGGCGCCGCCTCCCCTTTCACCTTTTATAGTTTTCTCAAACAGGAATAGCAGAAGAAAGGTGGTGGTTAAGTACCATGTGGGCTCGCAGGCCCCATTTTCAGCATATTGCTTCAATTGTATGACATTGGCTCAATAACATAAATACATCACTGTGTCCCACTGGTCACCTAAGGTATTCGAGGCGGTGTGTCGCTCATCTTGACAAGCTGGTTTCTGGGTGCTAACGAGTGTGAGGGTGCGTCGACCAGTCTGGAGGTCTCATGTCTTGTCTAGGGTTGTGTCTCAAGTGTTTGCCAGCTGTACAGCTGTAGGTGAGTGGGACTTTCCCATTCTCACCCCATGTCTCGACTATAGTGTCTATCGCGGTGTGTTGTTCCACTCCCGCCTGCTTATCGTGTCTCTAGTATGGGTGCTGAACAATCTCTGCTGGATGTGATGTTGGCTTCCAGCCGCTTCTGTATGGACATGCACCACTCACATGTCTTTGTGGTTTCCGTTATGGGGAAAAGTGTCTTGCTAGCATAGGAGCATGTCGGGACATCGTCCCGCAGAGGCGTGTAAGTGTCGAGTTTAACTGAGAGGAAGGATAGAGGGAAGAGAGAAAGGAGGAGGGGGTTGGGTCTGTCAGTCCTAGTCGTCCTGTCGGTATTGGAGTTTAAGAGCAAAGTCTTCCTTAGTTGTGTTCAGGATCCAGTGTGTCCAAGTCTCGCTATAGGCTGCAGGGGTGTGGGTGGTGCTCATTGTTAGTTCTTCTATCGCTTTTAGGGCTTCAATTTGATTGAACCATGTCTGTAGGGGGGTGGGGGTAACTGTCTGCTTCCAGTACTGTGGGAGAACTTGTCTGGCTACGTTTAAAATCCTTATGGTCATAGATTTCTTATATTTGGCTCTAGGGAAAGTCGTGTGATGGAAGAGCATCGCTGCCAGGTCTAGGAGGGGTGGTGCATCAGATAACTCCTCTAACATGCTGTGGATTCCCACCCAGTATGGTCTAATAATCTCACAGTCCCACCATAAGTGCAGGGTGGTGCCTAACTCCTTTTCACATCTCCAGAATATGTTAGAATGGTCTGGGTTGTAAGAGATTTGGTGTGTGGTACCAATTGGTCAAGAGCTTAAAGGCAGTCTCTTGTGTTCGGCTATAGAATGAACAGTGGTACGTGAGGTGGCAGATCTTCTCCCATTCCGTGTCAGAGAATGTCCTGTGTAGGGCTATTTTCCATTTACCCATGAACAGCATTTTTTGGCAGGGGTCTCCCCCTCTCTTTCCCCCTTTTTTATTCTTTTTTTTTTACTTTGCTTTTTTTTTTCCTCTCTCTCTTTTTTCCCCTTTCTCTTCCCCTTTTTCCTTTTCTTTTTCCTCTCTTTTTGTCTCCTTTTCTAGTCTTCCTCTTCTCTTCCCCTCTCTCTTAGTTAATTTTCCTTTTCTCTCTTTTCTCTCTCACAATATTATTTGGACAAAGTAATTTACAAGATATTCACCCAAAAGAGTTACACTATATACAAGAAACTTAGAATCCCTTTAGTTTTTCTTCTCTCCCTTTCTCCCTTTTTCTTTCTTTATCCTTCTTCTTACCTCCTCCCTTTCCCAAAACTTAATGCTCCAAATGAGCTATTCACAGTACTAGTGTATTAATCTAAGGAACGCATTGATCATCACCACCATCCACAGTCTTGTGCTTTACACAGGCTAGATTCCTCTTGGTATTCACTGCACTTGCGGCACACGGCAAGTCTCTTACTTGTGGTACTTGCTTTTCCTCGTGTCCACCGCTGTGCCTCACTGTCTTGTGATAAATGCTTCTTCTCACATCCGCCACCGCACCTCACTGCCTCAAGGGGAACACTACTTCCTGTGTCCTCCGCCGTGCCTCTCACCTCTCCTCCCTGAAGGGAAGGAGGTATGTGGGTTAATAGGTTAGGATTCATCTGTTCGAGAGTGGGGTAGGGAATCAAATTTAGTAGCTTGCTCGGAGTTACTCAGAGATTAAATGGGGTAGCCGCCATCGAAAGCTGGGCTCGACCACAGGACGCGCGCGCGCACCTTACGTCATCACGCCGTTCAAGCTGATACATATAGGATTTCCTATACTATATATTTAATAAATATGTATTTGCAGTATATGAGAAATGAAATTCGATTAGAAGTCAATACCTCTTAATCCTGCAACTAGATGCCTCCATCTTAGCTCCATTTTAATTTTCAGCTATGAGCTGTGTACCCAGCAGCTATCAGCTGTGCACCTTGCAGCTAGCATACAGAAACCATACAGAGAAATAGAAAAATTAAACAATGTTTACATTTCTCATTTTCATCTGCAATGTATGCTTTGGCTGTGCCTGACCTGAACAGAATCGTAATGTTATTTGTTAAATCTCCAATGTTAATGTGAATGAAAATAGAGCATGACATAAAAGGCTTACACAATTTATAGTTGCAATTCAAATGTCAAATTCCAGAGCAGTGGGGGTTTCATTTTAAGCAGTCATATAAGAATAGCGGGTGAGCAAAGGGAAATGGTATAAAAATAGTGTCTATTAGAAGATTGTAACAAGGAAGAACAGAGAATGAACTACAGATTTTAGTAGCATCGGAATTGGACATGTGTAATATCAATAAATATTATTTATCTTGAAGAATCAGAGATAACGTGAAATAAGGTTGGTATATAATTGGGATTGTGTGGATAAGAAAGAATTAATACATTTGCACATAATCAAGGTGGCAAGTTAATTCTGAGCAAAGAAAGGGAGATGCTTTTTCCACAGTACCATGGGAAAGAGGTGAGGCTTGAGTACTAACAAAGGTGTACTGTTGTGTAATATTTTTTTTAACAATGTCTTGCAAGCGTCTTCTGATGATGCCTATTTTCACCGTTGTATTAGTGGCTGCATCTTGTGGAATGGGACAAGTTTATGAGTAGACAAGGGAACTATTAGTAGCAAAGAGGCCTCAGGGTGGAATAAGTGGTATAAGTAAAAGAAAAAGTAGATTGTTTCGCGAGTGAGAGGAAAATCACTGCAATAGAGCAGTATAATCTGGCAATAAATGAAGTCCCTGGATAACTGGATATTCTAAATAGACATTATGTCGATTGTGATGATTTTGAAAATGTCATGCTGATTTTGTATCCCATACCTTTTATAGCAATTGGCCACTGATAATTTCTCTAATTAGGTAAAATGTATGTTTTTATTAACAAATGCTACTAATTCCTGAATTAATACCTATGTCAGGAAAACTAATCATTGTGACCCCGAATATCTGCATTTGCAGTACATTATTCAGCTAGTGATCAAAACAATTTACAAATTACAATTTGATGTGTTTACAAAAATGATTTGACATTTAATGCTGTATAAAACAAGAACATAACCAACTTCACTATTTACAATGCAGTAATGCATACCCATGTTACATTTTTTTTCAGCGATCTCAGTTTACACACTGTGGGAGGCATTTCCTGATTATGAAACAATCGCAATATTTTAGTTATAATTATAGAATAACAGCATCTTGTCTACAGTAAACAGCTGGCATACTCCTATTTCCTGTATTGCTGTCTAGATCTGTGTTCCAAAACATTCCTCATATATCACTAATTAGACATGTTGTGCTTCCACGGATACAATGGAACTCAACTAACATGCTTGGAGGGAGGTTCAGCGTTTCCCAAGGATCCATTTAAAAAAACATGTGCTACATCTTTTAAATAGAACTCGAAGAATATAATGTTGCAATATTTAAGTTTGATCACTTGTGCTTAGCAACTTGAGAGGGAAAAGGGTTGATGATTCCTTATTTTCAGTCCAGTTTACAAATATTAATTAAATGGGTCGCAAAAAAGTAAACATACAAATCCAATTTACAGACATAACACACATACCTTGTAGCATTGCTTGAGATAACTTATATCACATAAAAATAAAAATTTTAAGACTGCTGCCATCTCACCTGGGGGCAGGGAGTGCCTCTCCTTCATTTTCTCCCAGCATCTGCTTAAGTGCTTCTGTGTTGGCTAAAACACAATGGAAATTGAAAAGAACAAGCTTCATTCTTAAAATATTACAAATTATAATATAATATATACAACTTAGCATAAAAAAGCACCAACCTTCATTTTGAATAATACACTTCACGATACGTTCTACAGTGTCCTCATTGGATATTTCATCTGTGTTTACAAAACATAAAATATATAAACACATATATATACACACATATATATATATATATATAAAATATTAACATGTGCAACTCAGTCAGAACATAATGGATTAATGGTTCTCTACACCAAAGTGATGTGTGTGGTCAGGTAAAATTACTAGTATTTTTCCCACTCATTCTCCTTACAGCTTCTGAAGGCTTGCATTGCAACAAACCCTTTAAAATAAGTCAATTAATATAAAACACAGCTAAATAATACTAAATAATACAAAATACTTTACATCATTTTGATACAGTCTACTGGATTAACTGAAATTGGACTTTTGTGTTGCTTTTAGATCTGTCTGAGCACCAAGGTGTCCAGGATCAAGTGCATACTTGAGGGTTCCCTCTGTAAGTTCCCTCAGTTAGTGACCCCAGACTGACAGATTAGTTATGTGCAGCGCTCAAAGTGAGAGCTGCACATGGCCTTGTATATCCCCACATCTGCGTGATTGCGCTCAGCTGCAGTTATTCTGAGTCTGCCCTCATGATAATGGAGAACCCCAGGTTGTGAAAAGCTACTGGTGAGGCTTGCCTTTCGACACAGTGATCGGCCCTGGACAGGGACGGAACAAGGATTCTTGCAACCCTAGGCAAAAATGTGATTTGTCCCCCCGCACCCCATATTGTGACATCACAATGTCCTACCTGAGTGCTTGCTTTTACAGCAGTCTGGTTGACTGGCCAGTATTAAGGCTTCTTGCTGTATCTGCCTGGGCAGCTCATTTGCCCACACTCTAGTAAAGCCGCCATGTGCTACGCAAAGGCGTGCACAGCCCATTTCATTAGGGTCTGCATCAGGAATGTCTTCCCCTATGTTATGTTTTTTTTATGTTATGTAATTTAAATATTTATTAAAATGTTGAGTGGATGTGTGGTGTGGATGTTTGTCTTGTGTAGGGCTGCTGTAAGCATAGTAGCTTTGTGTGAGGTATGTGTTATACTTGATGTATAAGGCTGACTGTGTGTGTTGTGTGTATAGCTGTGAAAGGCTGTGTGTGGGTAGCTGTAAGTGGTATGTGTAGTAGCGTGAGTAGCTGTACAAAGGAATAATACACAACCCTTATTATAGAATTAGCATTGGGGAATATGTTATGTATTTGGTTGGGAATGTATTTTATTAAAAAAAAAAAAAAAAAAGTCTTTGTTATGCAGTTACTATTCTTAAAGGCCTGAGCCATAATAATAATAATGACCTTGCATAATGGACATATAACTGCATGTTAATATCACTTGTCTACATAACATGGTATGGTTATTTATTTACATTGTACTATGCACTGCTACTCACTTTCTTGTTCCTCATTTAGAGCTTCCTTGATGTCAGAGTCTAGATCCTCAGGGGACGTACGGCATCGGTATCCTTTCTTCTTAAGGACATGGCAGATTAGGAATCCAATAAGTCCAGTACCAAAAAAGACAAAAACTAAAAAAAAGAGCATAAATGGGTTCTGCTGGGGTACATCACTGTTTGTTTCGGCCTCCATGGTAATTTCAGTCATCATATAAATCTGAAATCAGAGGAAAGGAATCTTCTTGTTTCTAAAATTGGAGACAAATTTCCAAAGAGCTTAGGGCAGCAATATGAACAGATCTTTCGCTCTCATGTAAAATACTGCAGACAGTTTGTCTTGTTTTTTTTAGTTACTTTAATTATGTCTTAGTAGTAGTAAAGGAAATTAAAAAAAGAAATGGAGATCCTTGTTAACAGAACAGATTTATTTTCTCTGCTCTTTAACAGTTCATTGAATTAAGTGCATATTATATATCCATTGTATATCTTATTTTGAAGATCAGCAGGTGATACAATTAAAATTAAACAGGCTTATTTAAATTGAATTCTAAATTAATAAAAAATTTAAGGCCAGAGTAGTAAAGTTGAAGCATAGGTGAGGTGTAGAATTGTTCCAGTTTAGCTCTTTTGACCATACATTTGAAATTCACCTGACTGTGTTTTATGAGATTGCAATTAAATTAAAGGGATACTCCAAGCAACATAAACACTACAGTACATTGCACTGGTTATGTTGCCAGGAGTGCATTGTTGCCCCCATATGTCTAAGTAGTCAAACTAATTTCTAATAGCTTGGCTTCTTACCTGGGGAATGCTGGGCACCACTTCCTGCCCCTTCCCATTCTGGTCTAAAAGCCATAAACTCTCTTCCTGAGCTAAGCTGGGCCGAGCAGGGCTTAACCTATTGGATGAAAGCAATTAGCTGAAGCTTAAGGGAACTAATGGAAACCCCTAACAGGAGCTTATAGCTCTCAGACAGGAAGAAGAGAGGTGGGGAGTGACACCCGTTAGACAACAGGTAAACAATCAAACCATTATCAAATGGTTTGACTACTTTCACTGGGAGGTGCCAAGGCACTTCTGGCAACATAACCACTACAGCAAACTGTAGTGGTTATTGTGCTTACAGTGTTACTTTAATGAAATCTGTTACTAATTCCATTTAATAAATAAGCCACCTTCTTCTCAGAATCAGCACTGTCCTCACCCAGATATATATTGCATTTAGAGGATCTTAATTTCCAAAAGTGCCAGCAGATTTTATTACAAATACTAAATGTAAACATTGCTATTGGCAGTTTAGTTCCTTACCTACTATCTGTACAAATTTCCCTGACCCTGATTTGTAAAACAAAGGTTGGCACATAATCTGTAATACTTTGGAACTTCACATAATATCCAACAAATGGATGTACAAGTTATAGGGACATGCATCATTTTGAGACATCTGTCTTATTTAAAAGCGTTTAGCTGAAAAAACAGGCAAATGTGTTTTTTTTTTGTTGTTTGTTTTTTTTGTGCGCATAATTTACAGAAGCTTCAACTGTCTAAGAGCTGTGCTAAGAGTTCTTTTTTACTGTTACAGGTAAGATTCATCTGTAGGAAAAGGTTACTGACTGCACAAGGTTTGATTTCCTGTTGGTAATTATAAGGCATTTGATTGGATTAGGTAGCTACTTGCTATTGATTGCTATTTAAATTAGCTATTGTTTGCTAATAAGCAGAGGCCTACCCAGGTGTTAAACATTCCTAGTGGGAGGTGATTTTAGGAGTATATAAGGGTAGTTGTCATTAGCTTGGCTAATAGAGCTTGGTTGCTTCATCTAAGTGTTGCTTCTAAGTGTGTGTGTGGTTGGAGATATTCTGGAGAGTTTTACAGAAGCTTCAACTGTCTAAGAGCTGTGCTAAGAGTTCTTTTTTACTGTTACAGGTAAGATTGATCTGTAGGAAAAGGTTACTGACTGCACAAGGTTTGATTTCCTGTTGGTAATTATAAGGCATTTGATTGGATTAGGTAGCTACTTGCTATTGATTGCTATTTAAATTAGCTATTGTTTGCTAATAAGCAGAGGCCTACCCAGGTGTTAAACATTCCTAGTGGGAGGTGATTTTAGGAGTATATAAGGGTAGTTGTCATTAGCTTGGCTAATAGAGCTTGGTTGCTTCATCTAAGTGTTGCTTCTAAGTGTGTGTGTGGTTGGAGATATTCTGGAGAGTGTTGCTTCTAAGTGTGTGTGTGGTTGGAGATATTCTGGAGAGTGTTGCTTCTAAGTGTGTGTGTGGTTGGAGATATTCTGGAGATAAACTGGAGGTAATCTGAGGTATCCAGGAGGATAAATAAAAAAAAAAAAGGTAAAATTTGTTTGATTTAAATTATTCGCTTCATTGGAATGGCAGACTTAGTTCAGTGTAATAGTTGCTTTGCATTTGTTTCACGTTCCACTTTTTGGAGGTTTGGTTGTTGTCTAATCTGTAGACAGTTCTCTATCTTGCGGCAGGAGATTGTATTTTTGAAGTCTGAGATTTGTAAATTATCTGGTAAACAAATTCAGGCTGGAACTGCTGCAAAGCCATTGCCGCAGAGACATACTAGGAATGGCAGATGGATTACTGTAGGATCTGGTAGACTTGGAGTTGTGGATAAAAGGCATATTGCACAGTCTGTTGTTCTACATAATTCATTTTCTGCACTTTCAGAGTGTAGTGGTGTCCTGGAGATAGGCACTGAGGCTAGTGGTGTTGTGCAGAGAGGCACTGAGGCTAGTGGTGTTGTGCAGAGAGGCACTGAGGCTAGTGGTGTTGTGCAGAGAGGCACTGAGGCTAGTGGTGTTGTGCAGAGAGGCACTGAGGCTAGTGGTGTTGTGCAGAGAGGCACTGAGGCTAGTGGTGTTGTGCAGAGAGGCACTGAGGCTAGTGGTGTTGTGCAGAGAGGCACTGAGGCTAGTGGTGTTGTGCAGAGAGGCACTGAGGCTAGTGGTGTTTTGCAGAGAGGCACTGAGGCTAGTGGTGTTGTGCAGAGAGGCACTGAGGCTAGTGGTGTTGTGCAGAGAGGCTTGAAGACTATGGTGAGGCCAAATAGAAAGCAGTTGTTGTTGGGGGATTCGATCATAAGAGGTGTGGAGATGGACAATGGTGGTCTTGTGAGGTGTCTTCCCGGAGCTACTGCTCACAGAGACAGGAGACGTATCTGTAATATTGTTAAGCAAGCAAAGCAGGAAGGGGAATTGGATGTACTTGTCCATTTAGGGACAAATGACTTGGCTTGCAATGAGGTTTCAGAGGTTAAGGAAGTTTTTAGTGTTTTTGCCAATGATATACGGCAGGTTGCTTCCACACTGTCATTCTCTGAAGTTCTGCCTGTGCATAACACTCAGAACGACAGGCGGATGCGTATTAGGGACTTTAACTTGTGGCTTGGTGAATGGTGTCGGGAGCAAGGATTTGGCTTTATTGCTCATGGTAGCTCTGTTTGGAATGGAAATAAACTGTACAAAAAAGATGGTTTGCATCTTTCTCAAAAGGGAACAAATGTTCTCAGTGAGCAGTTCAGAGGTTTTGCTAGGATGTTTTTAAACTAGGAGGGGGGGGCAAAAGGGTGATAAAACATCAATCCAATTGTCCCCCAAAACAAGGACAGAAGGTGCCTGTAGCAAGTGTGTTAAAAAATGATAAGCTTAGAGTCATGTCTACAAATGCTCGCAGTTTAGGGAATAAGATCCATGAACTTGTGGCAATAATGGCAACTGATAGTGTAGATTTAGTCGCTGTTACTGAGACATGGTATAATGAGAAAAATGACTGGGACATAGCAATACCAGGGTACTCTTTATATAGAAAAGACAGGGAAGGCAAGAAAGGGGGAGGGGTGGCCCTGTATGTAAAGGATAGCATAAAATCTAGCCTAATAAAGGTTAGTGAGGCGAACATAGAGTCCGTTTGGGTTACGTTAGAATTTGGTAATCACACAGTAACTCGTGTAGGTGTGATTTATAGGCCCCCAGGACAAATTGAAGAGTTAGATAATCTACTAGTTGAAGAAATAGCTAAAATGACAATGAAGGGGGAAGTTATCATCATGGGTGACTTTAATCTTCCTGATGTGAATTGGAAAACAAAAATAGCTACTTGTGCCAGGAGCACACATATTCTAAACTCCCTACTGGGATTGTCTCTAAAACAAGTCGTTGAGGAGCCAACTCGTAAAGAGGCCATACTAGATTTAGTGTTAACAAATGGAGATTTGGTATCAGATATTACTGTAGGTGAAAGTTTAGGATCCAGTGATCATCAGTCAGTGTGGTTTAATATAAGAACAGTGACTGAGTCACACCACACAAAAACAAAAGTTTTAGACTTTAGAAAAACAGACTTTTCTAAAATTAGAATATGTGTAAAGGAGTCATTATCAGACTGGAGCAATTTATATGGAGTCCAAAAGAAATGGGATTATTTAAAAGTTGCACTACTGAAGGCAACAGAAAATTGCATTAGGCTTGTCAGTAAAAGCAAAAAATTCAAGAAACCACTGTGGTACTCCGCAGATGTGGCCAAAATAGTAAAAAACAAAAAGTTAGCATTTAGTAATTATAAAAAAACCCAGAGTGAGGAAGACAGAATGACCTATAAGATTAGGCAGAAAGAGGCTAAGCAAGTTATAAGAGCTTCCAAATCCCACACAGAAGAGAAAATAGCACAGTCAGTAAAAAAGGGGGACAAAACTTTTTTTTAGATACATAAATGAGAAAAGAAAAGTAAAACAAGGATTAGTTAGATTAAAAACAAAAGAAGGAAGGTATGTAGATGAGGATAAAGGTCTAGCTGACTGCCTCAATGAATATTTTTGTTCGGTATTTACAAATGAAAATGAAGGAAAGGGACCTCAGTTAAGAAAAAGGATAAATGAGTCATTTATTACACGTGAGTTTACAGAGGAAGAGGTTCTATTTCAACTGTCAAAAGTAAAGACAAATAAGTCAATGGGACCTGATGGAATACACCCAAAGCTATTAAAAGAGCTTAGTGGTGTCAGGGCTCCGCGGGCAGCGGTGAGGGGAGGCTGCAATCCTCTCGCAGCACTCACCCTCGGTCCGTCGCCGCCCGCGGTCCCCTCTCCCCTTACCGTTAAGCGAGCGGCGTCCTCTCCTCCTGACACGCCGCTCGCGTCCTCCTCTCCTCCTCCCAGCGGCAGCATGTCTAACGCTGCACGCTGGGAGCCGGCACTATTATCTAAGCGCCGGGGTCACTCACGTGACCCGGCGTTAAAGCTACAGTGCAACAAACACAGTGGGGGGTATAGATATCCCCCACGTGTGTTTGTTAATACTGATTGGTGGTTAGCCAATCAGGATTCAGGCTAGGATTTAAATACTTACCTTTCCTGTCTATCTGTGCCCTGTTGTGGTCTTTGCTTTATAGTATCGATTGTGAACGTGTGCTTTCTGGTTACGTACCCTCTGGCTTGTTATACTGACTTTGTGACTTTCTCCTACCCTTTGACCTCGGCTTGTTTCTCGTTATTCTGTTTTCTGGTTCCCCTTACTCGGCTTGTCTCCTGACTATTCTTTGTGTGCTTAGCCCGGCCACTCTAAGGACCGGTACAGCACACTTTCTGTGTGTGTGTCTGTGTGTGTGTTAGTGTGTTGGGTTCCCCGGGATCGTGACATTACAACAGGGCCATAATGGAACCTGCTGACATACCACAGCTCCTAGTTAATCAGGAGGCTAGAATGGATGGCTTGGACCACCGTATGGATCAGTTTGCTCAAGCTTTGCAGACCATACTGGCTCGTACTGCACACCTGCAGCCTGCCGTCCAGGAGGCGGTTGCTGCTGTGTCCGAACCCATTGCCACTCCAGTACCCGTTCCTGCCCATGTAGTCCATATGACACCGCCACAGCGCTATAGTGGTGACCCAGCATTGTGTCGTGGTTTCCTCAATCAAATTGACATCCATCTGGTGATGAATCCACGTTCCTATCCCACCGACAGATCCAAAATTGCCTTTTTGATAAACCACCTGTCTGGGAGAGCTTTAGCATGGGCAAACCCCATGTGGGAAAATATGTCTCCTATGTCCTTTGCGGATTTTTTGTCCGCATTCAAACGCACGTTTGATCAACCCGGTAGGGTTGCCTCTGCTGGCAAAGCTCTGCTTAGGGTTCGACAGGGTAACAGATCTGTAGCGGATTATACTATCGAATTCCGCACTCTAGCAGCTGAAGTGGTTTGGAATAACGACGCCCTCGTAACAGCCTTTCAGGAGGGTTTGGCCGCTTACATACTGGATGAAATAGCATCCAGGGAACTGCCTGTCCTTCTAGATGATATTATAGATTATGTAATCCTTATTGATAACCGCATTAGAGAGAGACGTAGTCAAAGACGGCTGGATACACGGGTGTTACCTGCTCTACCCAGTACTGCATTACTAGCGTTACCCGCTCCTAGGCAACCATCCCCCGAACCCATGCAATTGGGTGCTACGGGGTTAACTGAGGCTGAAAGAACGTATCGTAGAAGGGAGGGGTTATGTCTCTATTGTGGAAAGAGGGGTCACCACTGTAATACATGCCCTAAATTACAGGGAAACTCCAGCACCTAAGGCCTAGAGAGGGGTCGGCCTCGGGTGTTATGACTTTGTCCCCTCATGTGTCCATCTCCAGACCATTTATTACGGTCTCTCTTTTGGTCAATAAAACCACCATAACAACTAAAGCCTTGATCGATTCAGGTGCGGCTGACAACCTTATGGATGAGACCTTTGCCAGAACCGCAGCCTTGACTTTGATCCAAAAGGCCACACCCTTGGCCGTTGAGGCCATAGATGGTAGACCCCTTGAGAGACCTCTGGTGACCCATGAGACCCAAGATATAGAGATGTGTGTGGGTGCTTTACACAAGGAAAGGTTAACCTTCCAAATAATTGACTCCCCTACTGCTTCCATAGTTCTGGGTTTTCCCTGGTTAGTGAAACACAACCCAGTACTTGATTGGGGTTGTTTAGACATACTCTCCTGGGGGGAATCTTGTCAACGAGACTGTATGGCCCAAGTACGTCCCATTTGTTTACTTAACGTGCCCACGGCTAAACCGCTTTCTGTTTCTGTCCCTTCTGTGTATGCAGACCTTGCTTTGGTTTTCGAAAAAAGGGAGGCAGATAAGCTACCCCCACACCGTGAGTATGACTGTGCCATAAACCTATTACCGGGTACTATGCCTCCTAGGGGTAAGGTCTACCCTCTTTCTGAGAAAGAAAACCAGGTCATGGAGGAGTACATACGAGAGGCCTTAAGTAAAGGTTTTATTAGAAGGTCCTCCTCTCCTGCTGGTGCTGGTTTCTTTTTTGTGGCAAAAAAGGAGGGCGATTTGAGACCGTGTATAGACTACAGAGCCCTAAACAATATAACGATTAAAAATGCCTATCCGATTCCCCTCATTACCGAATTGTTTGATCGTGTCAAAGGTTCTAGATATTTTACTAAACTAGACCTCAGGGGGGCTTATAACCTTGTTCGTATTAAGGAGAATGATGAATGGAAAACGGCGTTCAATACGCGTAGTGGGCATTACGAGTATCTGGTCATGCCTTTTGGATTGTGTAATGCTCCTGCCGTTTTTCAGGACCTCATAAACGATGTCCTTAGAGATCTACTGCATGTCTGTGCTGTAGTCTACCTAGATGACATACTTGTATATTCTCCAGATTTGAAGACACATCATACTCATGTTAGGATGGTGCTTAAAAGGTTGTTGCAGAATGGTCTTTATTGTAAATTAGAGAAATGCTTATTCGACCAAACCTCTGTACAATTCCTGGGTTATGTTATTTCTGAACAAGTTCAAAATACACAAAAGTGTGGAATAGGTGGCGCTTTTTTGTATTCGTGTACAATTTAAAGAAAATAGCCGCTAAAACACTCCGTGGGTACTCCTATAAAACCCACCACATATAAAAGATCACCAAAAATCAACAATGAAAACCTGCGTTTTCTTGAGTGTAGCGCTAAATGTGATAAAATAATACAATAGTGAATAGTGCTCTTAATTGCACTTACCCTCTTTTATACACTTGTATACATGAAAAAAAGGGAAAAATAGACAAATAATTGTGCAGTATGTTTAAGCTGGATTAGAAAATTTTTTGTGAATTCTGAAGATAGAGTCAAGTTCACTCACATTTGTTAGAGCCTTTTATAGATATAGGGCTCTAAACTTCCTGGCATCTGTGTCTTTTAGGGTAGACCACACGACCCCCCTCTCACGATATACGTATACGTGTTTTCCTCCAAATTTAGATAGAAAAAGAGACACAGGTAATCTGATCTGAGCGTAGTATTCCCAAATACTATAAATATCAATGAAAGAATAAGATATAGTATTGCTCACCTTTTTTAGAGCCTTTGTTAACCGGCTCTAAGTGTATTAGCCTAGTGTCAATTTGTGGGGTGACACTACCCCTTTCTGGAATCACTTCGACAGGATACAGCAAAGAAGGTTGAGTATAAAAATATATTTATTATAAAATGAATATTCTAAAATTATGTATACAGTTTTACTAGAAAATAATAAAATCTGAAATATCATATGTAAAATACAAATATTTGTTGCCAAAACGCGTTTCGCCGTCACACGGCTTCCTCAGTCGGCTTCTGATCTTCTTCTGAATAAAATCGCTTTTATGTCTTTAAATCGACCGCCAAAATCTCCTGATTTCTAGTCCGGTGTGTTTCCAGTGGCTCGGGTTGATGTCGTCGCGTCACTTCCGGTCCTCCGTACTACATCTCCCATGGTGCTGTGTGGATCTCGGCGTCACTTCCGGTGTGTGTCAGCGGTGTTATGGGAAATTGAGTCCAAAGTGACATCGTTGTATAGTTCGTTTTTAGTCCGTGATTGTATTTTAAGCATATAAATCATATGTTCCGGGTAGAAGTAGAACGAGATAATTGTAACGTTAGTATTCAGGAACAATTTGACAGAAAAGTGCAATTATTGAGATGACAATAAATAGAAATAAAATTATAAAAACAGAGAATAATCTATTATAGATTTGTCTATATTTAATTCCTTTGTTTAGTGTCATATGTCCACCTCTGCAGGTTTGGCTGGGGGTTGTTTTTATCCTTTAAACAGTGAAAAATGGAATACGATAAAGGGGCAATAAAAGTAATTGGATCCCTTAATATTTCTAGCAGCATACATTTTGAAGATTCTCGGGGTTACAAGTTATTTCTATTCTAAAAAGTGTAGAATTTGTTCTGACATAAAAAAGTCTCTGAGTCTTTTCCAATATGGGTTGTGATCATATGAATGTCCTTAATTGTTATTTAGTCTGGGGTGGGGAATCGATATTAGTAATGTGATATATTAGTAATAAAGTTTTTTGGAGAATACAGTCTGTTGAAGGAATATTTGACTTTGAATTAGTCTTTGAGTTTATTTTCAAGAAATTCTTAATTTGGTTAAGGTGCAATTGCTGTAGGCGTAAAATTCTTAGAAGGGTTTGGTTTTAAAAATTAAGATTTTAAAATTTAAAATTTTAAAAAGATCTTTTTTATAAATATGAACTGGACCTCACCTCTTTTAAAAAATTATTAAAAAGTCTAAAAGGTTAAGAGGTTAAAGGAAATGGCAAAGTTCGAAATCCGCATTCAAACCATGGGGGGCTAGGGTGTTCAAATTAAAAATCCACTTTGTCTCGATTTTTCCTAGCTTCTTTATTTCATCCTCCCCTCTCCAATTTAAAGTGATTTTCTGTATGGCTGAAAAACTTAGAAATTGGGGATCGTTGTTGTGTACCTCTTTGAAATGGTTGGAAACGCTATGTTTATCATATCCTCTCTTTATGTTTCGTATGTGTTCATTTATTCTCACGTATAAAGGACGCTTGGTTCTGCCCACATATAGGAGATTGCAGGAACATTGTAGTAGATATATCACTCTCTTTGAAAAACATGTGGTCATTTCTCGTATTTTGTATTTGTTTTCTTTTTTTGAATCCGAAAATTCTATAACGTGTCTTTTTACACTCTTTGTGTTTTTACAGGCTGAGCATAGGCCACAGCCGAAAAAACCTTTCTTTTGAAAGAAAGGGGTGGGTTTTTTGTCTTTTATATGGTTGTGTACTAGTTTTTGTTTCAGATTGGGTGCTCCCCTGTATATAAATCTAGGCTTCTCTGGTAGAATCGAGTACAGCATTGGGTCGTTCCTAAGCATCGGCCAGTGTTTACTAATTATTCGTTTTATTCTGTTACTTTCTTGATTAAAATTACTAATGAAGGGTAGGATGTTATGTTCTTTTGTGGTTTTCTGTTTATATTTCAATAGAGAGGATCTGTCCATTGTTTCTATTTGTTTAATAGTGTCCACAAGGGATTTTTCTTCATAACCCTTTTCTATAAACTGTTCTTTTATTCTTATGGCTTGGGTTCCAAACGTGCTTATGTCTGTGCAATTTCTGCGGATCCTCATTATCTGTGCTTTTGGGATATTTTTTAACCAGGGTGAAAAATGGCAGCTGTTTAGAAAAATGTAATTGTTTACATCTACTGATTTAAAAAAAGTTTTTGTCTTAATTTGGTTTTCTTCTATAAAAATTGTGAGATCTAAAAAATTTACGCTTTCTTTACTGTATTCCGTAGTTAATTTAATTCCCCAGTCATTGGTGTTTAAAAAAGTTAAAAATGACTTTAAAAGATCCTCTGAGCCCTTCCAAATAAAAAATATATCATCTATGTACCGCTTGTAGGAGACCAGGTTCGTCTCCCAGTCCTTGTTGTTATTTATGAATCTCTCCTCCCAAAATGCCATGAAGAGATTTGCATAGCTAGGAGCGAACCTGGTCCCCATAGCAGTACCTACTTTTTGTAAAAAGAATTCGTTGTTAAACCAAAAATAGTTATTATTTAAAATGAGTTCTATTCCCTCTGTTATAAAATTAATTTGTTCATCTGGATAAAAATCATCATTCTTCAGAAAAAATTGTGTGGCTTCTATTCCTCTAGTGTGTGAGATGATTGTGTATAGTGAGCTCACATCTGCGGTGACTAGAATGTAGTCTGGTTCCCACTGTATTTCTTGTAAAATTTGAATAATATTGAGTGTGTCTTTGAGGTAGTTTCTAGTTTTTTGTACGATTGGTTGTAGGCACTTATCCAGGTATTCCGATAGTCTACTTGATATCGAGCCTATGCCTGAGACTATCGGTCTACCTGGAGGATTGGTGGCATTTTTGTGAATTTTTGGTAAATGATAAAAAACAGGGATTTTTGGTTTCATGATGTTGAGGTATTTATATTCTTTTTCATTTAATATCTCTATTTCTTTTCCCCTCTGTAATAAATTTTCAAATTTTGTCTTAATGGTAAATGTCGGGTTTCCTGGTAACTTTTCATATGTGTCCCCATCTCCAACTAGTCTTAGGCCTTCTTGTAGATAATCCTCCGTTCTCATAACCACAATCCCACCTCCCTTATCGGCTGGTTTGATTACTTTTTCTTTGTTCTTCTGAAGTGCTTTTAGTGCTAACCACTCCTCTTTGTTTAAATTCATTTGTCTCTTATTTTTGGGTTTGATTTGATTTATTTCTTGCATGACCGCATTCTCAAACGAAATCATCTCTTTGGATACAAAATTATTTGGGAAGAAAGTGGATTTTTCCTTAAGGTCAGTGTGTACATATTTTGAAGGTGAGGTTTGATATGTTAATTTGTCTGTTCTCATAAAACATTTTTTTAGGCATAGTTGTCTTTTGTATTTATTTAGATCTATAAAAATGTCGAATTTGTTTAAGGGTTGTGTAGGAACAAATTTTAGTCCTTTGTTTAGAACCTTTTGTTCGGCCAGTGGTAGGGGATTCCCCGTTAGATTAAAAATAATTGATTGTGATTGTGCTAGTGTTTTTCTTATCTTGTTGTGTGTCTTACCTCCTCGTGTGCCCCTCCCCTTAAATTCCTTTGTCTTTTGGGAGTGGTATTTTGAGGGGAATTTGTATTTTGTGGGGGTTGTGCTGCTTTGTATTTCCCTTTTTGGCGTCCCTCCTGAAAAAAATCATCTTCTTCAATATCTCTGTTTGTTAAAATGTCAAATCTGTTGGAAGTGAAATTGTTACTTTTTTGTGTTTCTTTTCTATTTCTCGTGAGGATGGGTGATCTTTCCCTGGCTTTTCTATTTAGTTCATATCTTTCCTTTGTAGGGGTTGCTGCAAATTTATTGGTTCTTGGTTGTGGTGGAGGGAATCTTAAATGTGGTGACCTAGCTCTAGAGTGGTGTCTCCTATCATGTGAATTGTTGTGCTCCCATTGAGAACGTGTGGGGTTTGATTTGTAGTTGTTTTCCCTTCTATTTGTATGGACATGGTTATTTCTACTCTGTTGTGGGGAGTGGTCTCTTCTAGTGTAGTGTTTCTGGTGATTATTGTTATGTGTATTAGTTTGTTCTTTTGTTGCATAGGTGGTAACTTGATTATTGTCATAATCGTACCTGTCCCTCTTATATTTCTTTCTTTTGATATTTATGGTCTCAATTTCTGTTTTGTCTATTTGTTTTTGGATTGTCTTTGTTATGGTTTCATATTCTTCAGAGGTAGTATGGTTTACAAGTTGGGTTTGAATTTCATTTATGTCTTTATCTAATTTCTGTAAAGTGAGTTTTCTCCTTTTGATTATCATTTTCATAGTTGTGAAGGAGAAATTCTCTAGCATCTCCTGCCATTCTTCTATAAATTCTTCCTCCCCTTTATCAAATGTGGGATATTTGTTGTATCTTAGGCCTCTAGGGGTGATTTTTTCTTTAATATATTTTTCTAGGGTTGCTACTTCCCAGATTATTTTAACCTCTTGGTTCATGCATTTGGTTAATTTGTATTGACATTCTCTTAGGTCATGGGTATTGGTCTGAGGTTGAGAATTATGTATTAAAGTGGGGGTGTCAAACATAGTGTCTATATTTGTGCAGTAGTTCTTTCTTCTTTCAAATAGTGACATTTTAGCTGCCTCCACACTTACAAGGAGTAAGATATACAGAAACAAGTTCAAAATACACAAAAGTGTGGAATAGGTGGCGCTTTTTTGTATTCGTGTACAATTTAAAGAAAATAGCCGCTAAAACACTCCGTGGGTACTCCTATAAAACCCACCACATATAAAAGATCACCAAAAATCAACAATGAAAACCTGCGTTTTCTTGAGTGTAGCGCTAAATGTGATAAAATAATACAATAGTGAATAGTGCTCTTAATTGCACTTACCCTCTTTTATACACTTGTATACATGAAAAAAAGGGAAAAATAGACAAATAATTGTGCAGTATGTTTAAGCTGGATTAGAAAATTTTTTGTGAATTCTGAAGATAGAGTCAAGTTCACTCACATTTGTTAGAGCCTTTTATAGATATAGGGCTCTAAACTTCCTGGCATCTGTGTCTTTTAGGGTAGACCACACGACCCCCCTCTCACGATATACGTATACGTGTTTTCCTCCAAATTTAGATAGAAAAAGAGACACAGGTAATCTGATCTGAGCGTAGTATTCCCAAATACTATAAATATCAATGAAAGAATAAGATATAGTATTGCTCACCTTTTTTAGAGCCTTTGTTAACCGGCTCTAAGTGTATTAGCCTAGTGTCAATTTGTGGGGTGACACTACCCCTTTCTGGAATCACTTCGACAGGATACAGCAAAGAAGGTTGAGTATAAAAATATATTTATTATAAAATGAATATTCTAAAATTATGTATACAGTTTTACTAGAAAATAATAAAATCTGAAATATCATATGTAAAATACAAATATTTGTTGCCAAAACGCGTTTCGCCGTCACACGGCTTCCTCAGTCGGCTTCTGATCTTCTTCTGAATAAAATCGCTTTTATGTCTTTAAATCGACCGCCAAAATCTCCTGATTTCTAGTCCGGTGTGTTTCCAGTGGCTCGGGTTGATGTCGTCGCGTCACTTCCGGTCCTCCGTACTACATCTCCCATGGTGCTGTGTGGATCTCGGCGTCACTTCCGGTGTGTGTCAGCGGTGTTATGGGAAATTGAGTCCAAAGTGACATCGTTGTATAGTTCGTTTTTAGTCCGTGATTGTATTTTAAGCATATAAATCATATGTTCCGGGTAGAAGTAGAACGAGATAATTGTAACGTTAGTATTCAGGAACAATTTGACAGAAAAGTGCAATTATTGAGATGACAATAAATAGAAATAAAATTATAAAAACAGAGAATAATCTATTATAGATTTGTCTATATTTAATTCCTTTGTTTAGTGTCATATGTCCACCTCTGCAGGTTTGGCTGGGGGTTGTTTTTATCCTTTAAACAGTGAAAAATGGAATACGATAAAGGGGCAATAAAAGTAATTGGATCCCTTAATATTTCTAGCAGCATACATTTTGAAGATTCTCGGGGTTACAAGTTATTTCTATTCTAAAAAGTGTAGAATTTGTTCTGACATAAAAAAGTCTCTGAGTCTTTTCCAATATGGGTTGTGATCATATGAATGTCCTTAATTGTTATTTAGTCTGGGGTGGGGAATCGATATTAGTAATGTGATATATTAGTAATAAAGTTTTTTGGAGAATACAGTCTGTTGAAGGAATATTTGACTTTGAATTAGTCTTTGAGTTTATTTTCAAGAAATTCTTAATTTGGTTAAGGTGCAATTGCTGTAGGCGTAAAATTCTTAGAAGGGTTTGGTTTTAAAAATTAAGATTTTAAAATTTAAAATTTTAAAAAGATCTTTTTTATAAATATGAACTGGACCTCACCTCTTTTAAAAAATTATTAAAAAGTCTAAAAGGTTAAGAGGTTAAAGGAAATGGCAAAGTTCGAAATCCGCATTCAAACCATGGGGGGCTAGGGTGTTCAAATTAAAAATCCACTTTGTCTCGATTTTTCCTAGCTTCTTTATTTCATCCTCCCCTCTCCAATTTAAAGTGATTTTCTGTATGGCTGAAAAACTTAGAAATTGGGGATCGTTGTTGTGTACCTCTTTGAAATGGTTGGAAACGCTATGTTTATCATATCCTCTCTTTATGTTTCGTATGTGTTCATTTATTCTCACGTATAAAGGACGCTTGGTTCTGCCCACATATAGGAGATTGCAGGAACATTGTAGTAGATATATCACTCTCTTTGAAAAACATGTGGTCATTTCTCGTATTTTGTATTTGTTTTCTTTTTTTGAATCCGAAAATTCTATAACGTGTCTTTTTACACTCTTTGTGTTTTTACAGGCTGAGCATAGGCCACAGCCGAAAAAACCTTTCTTTTGAAAGAAAGGGGTGGGTTTTTTGTCTTTTATATGGTTGTGTACTAGTTTTTGTTTCAGATTGGGTGCTCCCCTGTATATAAATCTAGGCTTCTCTGGTAGAATCGAGTACAGCATTGGGTCGTTCCTAAGCATCGGCCAGTGTTTACTAATTATTCGTTTTATTCTGTTACTTTCTTGATTAAAATTACTAATGAAGGGTAGGATGTTATGTTCTTTTGTGGTTTTCTGTTTATATTTCAATAGAGAGGATCTGTCCATTGTTTCTATTTGTTTAATAGTGTCCACAAGGGATTTTTCTTCATAACCCTTTTCTATAAACTGTTCTTTTATTCTTATGGCTTGGGTTCCAAACGTGCTTATGTCTGTGCAATTTCTGCGGATCCTCATTATCTGTGCTTTTGGGATATTTTTTAACCAGGGTGAAAAATGGCAGCTGTTTAGAAAAATGTAATTGTTTACATCTACTGATTTAAAAAAAGTTTTTGTCTTAAAAAAGGCTCTAAAAAAGGTGAGCAATACTATATCTTATTCTTTCATTGATATTTATAGTATTTGGGAATACTACGCTCAGATCAGATTACCTGTGTCTCTTTTTCTATCTAAATTTGGAGGAAAACACGTATACGTATATCGTGAGAGGGGGGTCGTGTGGTCTACCCTAAAAGACACAGATGCCAGGAAGTTTAGAGCCCTATATCTATAAAAGGCTCTAACAAATGTGAGTGAACTTGACTCTATCTTCAGAATTCACAAAAAATTTTCTAATCCAGCTTAAACATACTGCACAATTATTTGTCTATTTTTCCCTTTTTTTCATGTATACAAGTGTATAAAAGAGGGTAAGTGCAATTAAGAGCACTATTCACTATTGTATTATTTTATCACATTTAGCGCTACACTCAAGAAAACGCAGGTTTTCATTGTTGATTTTTGGTGATCTTTTATATGTGGTGGGTTTTATAGGAGTACCCACGGAGTGTTTTAGCGGCTATTTTCTTTAAATTGTACACGAATACAAAAAAGCGCCACCTATTCCACACTTTTGTGTATTTTGAACTTGTTTCTGTATATCTTACTCCTTGTAAGTGTGGAGGCAGCTAAAATGTCACTATTTGAAAGAAGAAAGAACTACTGCACAAATATAGACACTATGTTTGACACCCCCACTTTAATACATAATTCTCAACCTCAGACCAATACCCATGACCTAAGAGAATGTCAATACAAATTAACCAAATGCATGAACCAAGAGGTTAAAATAATCTGGGAAGTAGCAACCCTAGAAAAATATATTAAAGAAAAAATCACCCCTAGAGGCCTAAGATACAACAAATATCCCACATTTGATAAAGGGGAGGAAGAATTTATAGAAGAATGGCAGGAGATGCTAGAGAATTTCTCCTTCACAACTATGAAAATGATAATCAAAAGGAGAAAACTCACTTTACAGAAATTAGATAAAGACATAAATGAAATTCAAACCCAACTTGTAAACCATACTACCTCTGAAGAATATGAAACCATAACAAAGACAATCCAAAAACAAATAGACAAAACAGAAATTGAGACCATAAATATCAAAAGAAAGAAATATAAGAGGGACAGGTACGATTATGACAATAATCAAGTTACCACCTATGCAACAAAAGAACAAACTAATACACATAACAATAATCACCAGAAACACTACACTAGAAGAGACCACTCCCCACAACAGAGTAGAAATAACCATGTCCATACAAATAGAAGGGAAAACAACTACAAATCAAACCCCACACGTTCTCAATGGGAGCACAACAATTCACATGATAGGAGACACCACTCTAGAGCTAGGTCACCACATTTAAGATTCCCTCCACCACAACCAAGAACCAATAAATTTGCAGCAACCCCTACAAAGGAAAGATATGAACTAAATAGAAAAGCCAGGGAAAGATCACCCATCCTCACGAGAAATAGAAAAGAAACACAAAAAAGTAACAATTTCACTTCCAACAGATTTGACATTTTAACAAACAGAGATATTGAAGAAGATGATTTTTTTCAGGAGGGACGCCAAAAAGGGAAATACAAAGCAGCACAACCCCCACAAAATACAAATTCCCCTCAAAATACCACTCCCAAAAGACAAAGGAATTTAAGGGGAGGGGCACACGAGGAGGTAAGACACACAACAAGATAAGAAAAACACTAGCACAATCACAATCAATTATTTTTAATCTAACGGGGAATCCCCTACCACTGGCCGAACAAAAGGTTCTAAACAAAGGACTAAAATTTGTTCCTACACAACCCTTAAACAAATTCGACATTTTTATAGATCTAAATAAATACAAAAGACAACTATGCCTAAAAAAATGTTTTATGAGAACAGACAAATTAACATATCAAACCTCACCTTCAAAATATGTACACACTGACCTTAAGGAAAAATCCACTTTCTTCCCAAATAATTTTGTATCCAAAGAGATGATTTCGTTTGAGAATGCGGTCATGCAAGAAATAAATCAAATCAAACCCAAAAATAAGAGACAAATGAATTTAAACAAAGAGGAGTGGTTAGCACTAAAAGCACTTCAGAAGAACAAAGAAAAAGTAATCAAACCAGCCGATAAGGGAGGTGGGATTGTGGTTATGAGAACGGAGGATTATCTACAAGAAGGCCTAAGACTAGTTGGAGATGGGGACACATATGAAAAGTTACCAGGAAACCCGACATTTACCATTAAGACAAAATTTGAAAATTTATTACAGAGGGGAAAAGAAATAGAGATATTAAATGAAAAAGAATATAAATACCTCAACATCATGAAACCAAAAATCCCTGTTTTTTATCATTTACCAAAAATTCACAAAAATGCCACCAATCCTCCAGGTAGACCGATAGTCTCAGGCATAGGCTCGATATCAAGTAGACTATCGGAATACCTGGATAAGTGCCTACAACCAATCGTACAAAAAACTAGAAACTACCTCAAAGACACACTCAATATTATTCAAATTTTACAAGAAATACAGTGGGAACCAGACTACATTCTAGTCACCGCAGATGTGAGCTCACTATACACAATCATCTCACACACTAGAGGAATAGAAGCCACACAATTTTTTCTGAAGAATGATGATTTTTATCCAGATGAACAAATTAATTTTATAACAGAGGGAATAGAACTCATTTTAAATAATAACTATTTTTGGTTTAACAACGAATTCTTTTTACAAAAAGTAGGTACTGCTATGGGGACCAGGTTCGCTCCTAGCTATGCAAATCTCTTCATGGCATTTTGGGAGGAGAGATTCATAAATAACAACAAGGACTGGGAGACGAACCTGGTCTCCTACAAGCGGTACATAGATGATATATTTTTTATTTGGAAGGGCTCAGAGGATCTTTTAAAGTCATTTTTAACTTTTTTAAACACCAATGACTGGGGAATTAAATTAACTACGGAATACAGTAAAGAAAGCGTAAATTTTTTAGATCTCACAATTTTTATAGAAGAAAACCAAATTAAGACAAAAACTTTTTTTAAATCAGTAGATGTAAACAATTACATTTTTCTAAACAGCTGCCATTTTTCACCCTGGTTAAAAAATATCCCAAAAGCACAGATAATGAGGATCCGCAGAAATTGCACAGACATAAGCACGTTTGGAACCCAAGCCATAAGAATAAAAGAACAGTTTATAGAAAAGGGTTATGAAGAAAAATCCCTTGTGGACACTATTAAACAAATAGAAACAATGGACAGATCCTCTCTATTGAAATATAAACAGAAAACCACAAAAGAACATAACATCCTACCCTTCATTAGTAATTTTAATCAAGAAAGTAACAGAATAAAACGAATAATTAGTAAACACTGGCCGATGCTTAGGAACGACCCAATGCTGTACTCGATTCTACCAGAGAAGCCTAGATTTATATACAGGGGAGCACCCAATCTGAAACAAAAACTAGTACACAACCATATAAAAGACAAAAAACCCACCCCTTTCTTTCAAAAGAAAGGTTTTTTCGGCTGTGGCCTATGCTCAGCCTGTAAAAACACAAAGAGTGTAAAAAGACACGTTATAGAATTTTCGGATTCAAAAAAAGAAAACAAATACAAAATACGAGAAATGACCACATGTTTTTCAAAGAGAGTGATATATCTACTACAATGTTCCTGCAATCTCCTATATGTGGGCAGAACCAAGCGTCCTTTATACGTGAGAATAAATGAACACATACGAAACATAAAGAGAGGATATGATAAACATAGCGTTTCCAACCATTTCAAAGAGGTACACAACAACGATCCCCAATTTCTAAGTTTTTCAGCCATACAGAAAATCACTTTAAATTGGAGAGGGGAGGATGAAATAAAGAAGCTAGGAAAAATCGAGACAAAGTGGATTTTTAATTTGAACACCCTAGCCCCCCATGGTTTGAATGCGGATTTCGAACTTTGCCATTTCCTTTAACCTCTTAACCTTTTAGACTTTTTAATAATTTTTTAAAAGAGGTGAGGTCCAGTTCATATTTATAAAAAAGATCTTTTTAAAATTTTAAATTTTAAAATCTTAATTTTTAAAACCAAACCCTTCTAAGAATTTTACGCCTACAGCAATTGCACCTTAACCAAATTAAGAATTTCTTGAAAATAAACTCAAAGACTAATTCAAAGTCAAATATTCCTTCAACAGACTGTATTCTCCAAAAAACTTTATTACTAATATATCACATTACTAATATCGATTCCCCACCCCAGACTAAATAACAATTAAGGACATTCATATGATCACAACCCATATTGGAAAAGACTCAGAGACTTTTTTATGTCAGAACAAATTCTACACTTTTTAGAATAGAAATAACTTGTAACCCCGAGAATCTTCAAAATGTATGCTGCTAGAAATATTAAGGGATCCAATTACTTTTATTGCCCCTTTATCGTATTCCATTTTTCACTGTTTAAAGGATAAAAACAACCCCCAGCCAAACCTGCAGAGGTGGACATATGACACTAAACAAAGGAATTAAATATAGACAAATCTATAATAGATTATTCTCTGTTTTTATAATTTTATTTCTATTTATTGTCATCTCAATAATTGCACTTTTCTGTCAAATTGTTCCTGAATACTAACGTTACAATTATCTCGTTCTACTTCTACCCGGAACATATGATTTATATGCTTAAAATACAATCACGGACTAAAAACGAACTATACAACGATGTCACTTTGGACTCAATTTCCCATAACACCGCTGACACACACCGGAAGTGACGCCGAGATCCACACAGCACCATGGGAGATGTAGTACGGAGGACCGGAAGTGACGCGACGACATCAACCCGAGCCACTGGAAACACACCGGACTAGAAATCAGGAGATTTTGGCGGTCGATTTAAAGACATAAAAGCGATTTTATTCAGAAGAAGATCAGAAGCCGACTGAGGAAGCCGTGTGACGGCGAAACGCGTTTTGGCAACAAATATTTGTATTTTACATATGATATTTCAGATTTTATTATTTTCTAGTAAAACTGTATACATAATTTTAGAATATTCATTTTATAATAAATATATTTTTATACTCAACCTTCTTTGCTGTATCCTGTCGAAGTGATTCCAGAAAGGGGTAGTGTCACCCCACAAATTGACACTAGGCTAATACACTTAGAGCCGGTTAACAAAGGCTCTAAAAAAGGTGAGCAATACTATATCTTATTCTTTCATTGATATTTATAGTATTTGGGAATACTACGCTCAGATCAGATTACCTGTGTCTCTTTTTCTATCTAAATTTGGAGGAAAACACGTATACGTATATCGTGAGAGGGGGGTCGTGTGGTCTACCCTAAAAGACACAGATGCCAGGAAGTTTAGAGCCCTATATCTATAAAAGGCTCTAACAAATGTGAGTGAACTTGACTCTATCTTCAGAATTCACAAAAAATTTTCTAATCCAGCTTAAACATACTGCACAATTATTTGTCTATTTTTCCCTTTTTTTCATGTATACAAGTGTATAAAAGAGGGTAAGTGCAATTAAGAGCACTATTCACTATTGTATTATTTTATCACATTTAGCGCTACACTCAAGAAAACGCAGGTTTTCATTGTTGATTTTTGGTGATCTTTTATTTCTGAACAAGGATTCAGCATGGATCCTTCAAAATTGGAAGCTATACTGTCCTGGCCCCTTCCCCAAGGACTTAAGGCAATACAGCGATTTATAGGGTTTGCCAATTATTATAGAAAGTTTGTTAAAAACTTCTCATCCATTATTTCCCCTATCACTAAACTGACAAAAAAGGGTTTACACCCCAGGGTTTGGAATCCTAATGCTATTGTGGCCTTCGAGACTCTAAAAAAGGCCTTTGCCACTGCCCCTGTGTTACACCATCCTGATCCTTCCCTTCCCTTTGTACTGGAAGTAGACGCCTCTGAATCAGGTATAGGAGCAGTGTTGTCACAAAGACAATCGTATGACAAACCCCTCCTTCCCTGTGGTTACTTTTCAAAACGCTTGTCAGAGTCTGAAAAGAATTACGACGTTGGGAACAGGGAATTATTAGCTATAGTGATGGCATTTAAAGAATGGAGGTACTTGTTAGAGGGAGCTAGACACAAGATTTTGGTTATAACCGATCATAAAAATCTATCCTATATCGCAGATGCTAAGAGGTTATCCTCTCGTCAGGCTAGATGGTCTTTATTTCTCTCACGTTTTCAGTACATAATCACATACAGGCCTGGTTATCGAAATGTCAAGGCTGATGCCATCTCCCGCCAGTACGAACCTGTAGATTCTATTACCTCCACTCCTGAGCCCATTGTACCCACAACTAATATAATAGCTACTACCCGTTTGGTTATCTCGTCTCTTTTTCTTGATGGTATCAAGTCATACCAACCCCAAGCACCCTCTGAGACACCTACTGGTAAGCTGTACGTGAAAGTAAAAGACAGAAAGAAGTTGTTGACTTTATTTCACACAGCCAAAACGGCTGGTCATCCAGGGGTTACCAAGACTTACAAGGGTCTTCTCCAACAGTTTTGGTGGCCCTCACTCAAAAAAGACGTGGTAGATTACGTGCAGGCTTGCCGTGTCTGTACACAGTGTAAGTCCCCTAATGTTAAACCCCTGGGACTCCTTATGCCCCTATCTGTACCCAAGAAACCGTGGACACACTTATCCATGGACTTTATTGTGGATCTTCCTTCATCTGATGGGCAGACAGTAATTTTGACTGTAACGGATAGGTTCTCCAAAATGGCGCACTTCATTCCGCTTAAGAAGCTACCTTCTGCGGTTCAGTTGGCTCAGGTGTTTGCCAAAGAAGTGTTCCGCTTGCATGGTATACCACAAGATATCGTATCTGACAGGGGCCCTCAGTTTGTCTCTCGGTTTTGGAGAGGCTTTTGTGCTGAGATGGGGGTCTCCTTATCGTTTACTTCCTCCTATCATCCGCAATCTAATGGAGCTGCCGAACGAGCAAATCAGTCTGTGGAGTTGTATTTACGCTGTTTCACGAATGCACACCAGGACAACTGGTCCCGTCTCCTTCCCTGGGCTGAGTTTGCCAGGAACACTGTGTCTCATTCTTCTACTGGCGCAAGTCCTTTTATGGTGGCTTATGGGTTCCAACCCGCTGTCCTTCCCGGTGTATTCTCCGACAAGGGAATGCCCGCTTTGGACGAGCACCTCGCCTCCTTACGGAAGATGTGGGATCAGGTCCATGCTGCTCTTTGTCGTGCTGCTGCTACTCAAAAGAGGTTTGCTGATCGTCGTAGGTGTGCGGCTCCTTCTTATGCTCCGGGTGATAGGGTTTGGTTGTCCTCTAGGAATCTCCGCCTTAGGGTTCCCTCGATGAAGTTCGCGCCCAAGTTCCTTGGTCCCTATAAGGTGTTGCGTAGGGTGAATCCTGTATCCTACTCCCTGGCCTTGCCCCCTTCCATGCGCATACCTAACACCTTTCACACCTCCCTTTTGAAGCCCTTGCTCTGTAATCGGTTCTCTGGCTCTCTCAGGCGTTCCGATGCCCTCCGCGCGGTCTCTAGTGACGTATATGAGGTGGCTGCTCTCCTTGATTCTCGTTTCTCTCGAGGTCGGTTGCAGTATCTGGTTGATTGGAAGGGTTATGGCCCGGAGGAGCGGTCGTGGGTTTCTGTCTCTGACTTGGACGCCCCCTCCTTGATCCGCTCCTTTCATGCGCGGTTTCCTTTGAAGCCTTCGGCTTCCCGCCCCCTGGGCGGTCTTCGAGGGGGGGGTTATGTCAGGGCTCCGCGGGCAGCGGTGAGGGGAGGCTGCAATCCTCTCGCAGCACTCACCCTCGGTCCGTCGCCGCCCGCGGTCCCCTCTCCCCTTACCGTTAAGCGAGCGGCGTCCTCTGCTCCTGACACGCCGCTCGCGTCCTCCTCTCCTCCTCCCAGCGGCAGCATGTCTAACGCTGCACGCTGGGAGCCGGCACTATTATCTAAGCGCCGGGGTCACTCACGTGACCCGGCGTTAAAGCTACAGTGCAACAAACACAGTGGGGGGTATAGATATCCCCCACGTGTGTTTGTTAATACTGATTGGTGGTTAGCCAATCAGGATTCAGGCTAGGATTTAAATACTTACCTTTCCTGTCTATCTGTGCCCTGTTGTGGTCTTTGCTTTATAGTATCGATTGTGAACGTGTGCTTTCTGGTTACGTACCCTCTGGCTTGTTATACTGACTTTGTGACTTTCTCCTACCCTTTGACCTCGGCTTGTTTCTCGTTATTCTGTTTTCTGGTTCCCCTTACTCGGCTTGTCTCCTGACTATTCTTTGTGTGCTTAGCCCGGCCACTCTAAGGACCGGTACAGCACACTTTCTGTGTGTGTGTCTGTGTGTGTGTTAGCGTGTTGGGTTCCCCGGGATCGTGACAAGTGGTGTACTAGCAAAACCATTAACAGATTTATTTAACCAATCATTGATAACAGGAGTAGTCCCAGAAGATTGGAAGTTAGCAAATGTTGTGCCCATTCACAAGAAAGGTAATAGGGAGGAGTCGGGCAACTATAGGCCAGTAAGCCTTACTTCAGTAGTGGGGAAAGTGATGGAAACCATGTTAAAGGATAGGATTGTTGAACATCTAAAAACACATGGATTTCAAGACCAGAGACAACATGGGTTTACTTCAGGGAGATCATGCCAAACTAATCTTATTGATTTTTTTGATTGGGTAACTAAAATTATAGATCAGGGTGGTGCAGTAGACATTGCTTACCTAGATTTCAGTAAGGCTTTTGACACTGTTGCACATAGAAGGCTTATCAATAAACTACAATCTTTGAGTTTGGATTCCAATATTGTTGAATGGGTAAGGCAGTGGCTGAGTGACAGGCAACAGAGGGTTGTAGTCAATGGAGTATATTCGAAGCTTGGGCTTGTCACCAGTGGGGTACCTCAGGGATCTGTACTTGGACCCATTCTCTTTAATATTTTTATTAGTGATATTGCAGAAGGTCTTGATGGTAAGGTGTGTCTTTTTGCGGATGATACTAAGATATGTAACAGGGTTGATGTTCCAGGAGGGATAAGCCAAATGGAAAATGATTTAGGTAAACTAGAAAAATGGTCAGAGTTGTGGCAACTGACATTTAATGTGGATAAGTGCAAGATAATGCATCTTGGACGTAAAAACCCAAGGGTAGAGTACAAAATATTTGATAGAGTCCTAACCTCAACATCTGAGGAAAGGGATTTAGGGGTGATTATTTCTGATGACTTAAAGGTAGGCAGACAATGTAATAGAGCAGCAGGAAATGCTAGCAGAATGCTTGGTTGTATAGGGAGAGGTATTAGCAGTAGAAAGAGGGAAGTGCTCATGCCATTGTACAGAACACTGGTGAGACCTCACTTGGAGTACTGTACACAGTACTGGAGACCCTATCTTCAGAAGGATATTGATACCTTAGAGAGAGTTCAAAGAAGGGCTACTAAACTGGTTCATGGATTGCAGGATAAAACTTACCAGGAAAGGTTAAAGGATCTTAACATGTATAGCTTGGAGGAAAGACGAGACAGGGGGGATATGATAGAAACATTTAAATACATAAAGGGAATCAACACAGTAAAGGAGGAGACTATATTTAAAAGAAGAAAAACTACCACAACAAGAGGACATAGTCTTAAATTAGAGGGACAAAGGTTTAAAAATAATATCAGGAAGTATTACTTTACTGAGAGGGTTGTGGATGCATGGAATAGCCTTCCAGCTGAAGTGGTAGAGGTTAACACAGTAAAGGAGTTTAAGCATGCGTGGGATAGGCATAAGGCTATCCTAACTATAAGATAAGGCCAGGGACTAATGAAAGTATTTAGAAAACTGGGCAGACTAGATGGGCCGAATGGTTCTTATCTGCCGTCACATTCTATGTTTCTATGTTTCTATGTTTCTAATTTCCTCCTTCTTTCTTATGCTTTCCACACCTACTCCACTAACCAATCAACGTTCTATCCCTAGGAATGCTGGAAAAGTGCATTGGGCATCACTGACAGATTTTCACATTTGCAGCTGGAATATCTCCTTATCTTGCAATATTCTGGCAGGGGGAGAAGAGAGGGAGTCTGTTCTGTGTGCTTCATACAAAGCATGTTCCGTGTTGGGTTTATCTTTCCCTGTTGCTGTTATTAGTGGACTGATCTGAACCTGGGATGGGTGTGTAAAAAGAAGGGGGGGCTGAAGAAACGCCCCTTGCTGAAGGGCATGCTCAATACCACAATATGACCAGGTTTATAGTATGTTACTTTTCAAAGTTTTTCTAGCTTTAGTTTGGTTTGTCTATTTGTTTAAAAGTGTTTGCTTGCTGGCTTAAAAACAATTGTCAAGTGATGAATATCCCTTTAAAACATGTAAATGCGGTTTTCTTACAGAAACTTATTTTATTGGGCATGCTTGAACATAATTCTGTACAAAAGATTGCTGTACCCATACATTGTCTTAATCAACATAACAATTATTGTTTTCAATCAAAAACAACTTGGTTTTGAAGGAGTTAAAAACTAAGGGTTAAACTTACCACCATGATCTTAAAGCGCAACAATACATTTTACAATAATTTTTCCTGCATATACTTCTGGAACAGGATACATTGTGAATCAGATCACCATGTCTGCTAGTTTATATCTGTTAAAAACCTAGCTTCATCCTACTATTATATATACATATATGCATCACATCCTCAATCTACCCTTAAAAGTATCTTGCTGTCTGTTCCCAATTTTGTTATAAATGTGTCACGGGGGTAAAAAAAGATAGGGTCAATTGTCCGGCACCTCTTACTCCCATTCAATCTGTGTAGGATCTAATGTTAAATATTGCCTTTATGCCATTAACATTGGTGGCTCATTTCAGCCCTATTATTGATATTTGAGTGGGACATTGCATTTTAAAACAAGATCTTAAAATAAGAGAATGTTATGATAAGATAGACCATTACTGGTACTGGTCTTTAAGATGTTAATACAATACAATAATGAATAAGGGTCCCTGTGCACACCCGCTAGAGGTTTGGGTAAAGCGGATTGTATGTCAATAAAAATGTATACTGGAAATGGACTATAATGAAAGGTGTGACGAAGTGCTCTTCGCCACTTGTACCTGGAGGGGACTACTGGCTAGCCTCCTGCCTTCCGACTATGGCCCCTGTGCTGATAGCTTTATTTAACCCTGCAGAAAGGTTTATTTTTGTATTTCTGCTGGGGCGTTCGGGACTTTCAGTATGTGAGTAGTGCTACCCCAGATAGCTATGCCATGGAGCCTATTCGTGTAACGAAAGACTATGGAAAAGACTTTGGCTCCATGGTGATTGAACTGTATGTATGTGATCTGAGCGCCATTCGGTAATAATGTGCGCTCAGATCTAAGCTATCTGGGGATATGTTTCATGTATATGTTTTATGTAGTAATTGTAACATTGTGTAATTTTATGTCTTTTTGTAACCATGTGGTTAATGGAGTCTTGCCTCTGTCCTGGGAGATAATTTGATTACTTCCCAATTATCTCCAGGATAGAGAGGAGGGATTGTGATGTCACTGTGGGAGTGTTTTGTTTGTAGTGTCTGTGATTGGCTAATATCCAATGTGTCTCATTGTTCCATCAGGTCCCCTAGGGGAGTGTCCACCTGGTGGACACTTGCATAAATACCGGGCAGTTAGCCCTCAATAAACCAGACTTACTTGCACCTTTCTTGAAGCCTTGGCTCATGCTTGGGAGAAGGGATACCTACACTCTGGGGATTGCTATAATCACTTACTCCCCAGAGTAAGCTCTTGTAAGACGTTGATTTGTTCCTGAAACGCTCTCTGGATTTAGGAGAGGCTCCTAAATCTGTTAAACTAGAGCCTGTAGGAGTCTCGTGTGTGTGATATTTGTTGAATTCACAAAAGTAGGATATACAAACTTCTAAAGAAAACTGTACAAAAACTGTATTAAAATATCTAAAGAAAAACTGTATTTATAATATCTGATTTAACATGAGGGGAGGTGTGGCAAGGCTGCATAAACAAAAATAAAAGCGATTTAACTCCTAAATGGCAGAGCGTTGAGCATTGATACTGCAGGGACGTTATCTACACTAAAATAGCTTCACTAAGCTAAAGATGTTATGGTGCCATAGTGTCCCTTTAACCCCTTAAGGACACATGACATGTCTGACATGTCATGATTCCCTTTTATTCCAGAAGTTTGGTCCTTAAGGGGTTAAGGAGAAATTGTAAGTATCACTGCAAAACAAGCAGAGAGCATAAGGTTTAAAAAAATAAAATACTATTTTTCTGGCACGATCAACAATATTTTTGCAGGGATTTTAGCTATGACATACTTGTTAGAAATATAAGGGGGGGGGGGATAAAAAATATGTTCTTCTCCCTCCAAATGCCTCACTTTACCCTAAAATAGTGCCAATATAGCTCTAATATATTAACCATGCAGTTAAACACACAAAGCAATATCAGTCCTGTAAGCAAATACTTTTAAAATATTATGTTTGTCATGAAAATCTTGGCTAAGTTACAAGAAGTTGAGATTTTGTTCCGGAAAAAACAAAACAAGGGAAAACCATGTTCCCATGAATTATCTATAGAGGCAATGCAGTATGTACAACAATTTTCCAGATGTAGACTTAAACCATCTGTAATATCATAAATACATACATTCTTTGAGCATTCCCTTGCAGGGACCAGCAAAAAAAAAAAATATATTACGAAAACAGAGGTTGCAGTGTTTCACATGCTGTGCTCCTTATGGTATGTGGCCATGACCACTAATAGAAATCATTGGGGCCCAGTAGAAGAAATTATTGAATAAACAGTTATTGTCTATAATAAGATTCAATGGGGAAGTAACTATGGTAAAGGTGTTGTTTTTGTCTTATAACCACTATCTGTCATTACACAAAAATGTATTGATCTCCCAGCTGCAAATAAATCCTTGGTTCCACACACACTTACACTGCAAACAGTAATAAAATCCACGTGCTGCTTTAATGTATGTATGATTGGCTAGATAATTTCTTATCTGTCATCATAGTCTATCAGTTATTTTTTGTTTTTGTTTATATGTTCTATATATATATATATATATATATATATAGTAATAATGTAACTAATCACAGATATCCTTATCTCAGCATCTAGATGCAAGCTGTTCCTATCTACCACCACTGCACAACTATAATAATCCTTCTTTATAATGTGTTCTAATTGTGTTCTGTTTTATTTCAGATGTGCATGCTATCTGACACAATGCAGTCTAGAATGAAAATGGTCAGAAATTGAAAGCCTGGTACTCCACACAGGTCTCAGAGTCACTCACCACGCTGTCTGCACTACATTTTTTTGCGGCTCCTGTATACTCCAGCACCCTTTAATATTGTAAATATGATGTTTGATACATGGGTGTTTTTAGCCCATAATTCATAACTAAGCCTAAACTGATTAAGATACTTGTTTTCAGATTAGTCCATTGATATTGATTTATCTAGTATCCATACACATTGTTTTGTTTCTGTTTTGTCTGTAAGACCTCTGATATATATCTATAGGACTTTATCAAGATTCTTTTCTGCTTATTTAATATATGTATGTTCATTATGAATATTAAAAGTTATGTTTTAAATTGTTTGAGCTGGGGTTTTCCATATTCTCTCATTTTGGTTTGTAATGTTAATTATTTTGGGATTACTCCAGTCTGACAAACTCTCTGACTTTACAACTTTACATTTTATTTTGTTTTAGCTCCACTGAGCTAAGCAAACCAGGGAGCAACAGGACTGGTTGTCTGCTTGAAAGCCAAGTGGTTTAACAAGTATAATTCATTTCTATTGAAATCTGCACTTTTTGTAAAATGAAAAAGAGGACACACTCTTCACACATACAGCATTCCAGCAAGCTAAAGTGATCTAGAGTTTCAGAGTGTCCTTATAAGGTCTCCGAGACCTGATGGTCCCCCAAAATATATAATTTGTTGTCTCCACTCTTTCACAGTAACAAAGCAGCTGCTAAATGCTGACAAACATGCCAATTCCAGGGATCATTTATATCCTTCTATCAGAACCTCTTCAATGTCACTCTAGATCAGGGGAGCCCAAAAGGTGCCCAGATATTTTTAAACTACAGCTTCTATGATGCTTAGTCATTCGGAAGCATTCTAAAGGCATGCAAAAGCATCATATTGTTCTACAACATCTGGGGATCTACCATTTAGGCATCCCTGCTCCAGATGACCAATGGGCATGTTACTAACTTGCTGCGAAAGGGGTAGAGGGGAGGGGAGTGTGGCATGCTATATGATGGCCTTAAGGACTTCCAGCGTTCTTTGAGCCTATATCTCTGCTGTCCAGTGATGTGACAATCTGGATTCTCCTGATACCTCTACCAACTTTTAACTCACATGTATAGAGTCTTAGTTGTGGTATAATCTTGGATGTTTTGTGATTACATGTTGGCTAATAAGGTTTTTTGGTTTTTTTATTATCTATTATATTATCCTTTTTTATCTAACTAAGGGGCATCGTCAGGGCTCGAGTCCTGCAGGTATGCATGGGAAAGGCATTCCTACACCTTTGTCACAGCAGGAATGCCGTTCTCGTTAGTCCTGCAGACACTGCCGGCGCGTCCATAAGGCAGCACAAGCGGCCACCTTAGTGTGCACCGGCCCGGGGGGCGCTAGATCAGAGTGACCTGCCAGTCACACATTTGTCAGGCAAATGTGATTTTTGCTCATAATTCCTCCTTATTTCTTATGCTTTCCACATTTCCTCCACTAACCAATCAAGGTTGTGTAGTGTGGCCGAGCGGAGCAGTGTGCACCGCGGTCCAGGAGCTTTCGTTTCCTGTACCTGGCCAGACTGAAAGGAAGTGCTCACTGAGAGAGCACTTCCTGTCAGTCCGGCCGAGTACAGGAAACTGAATCTCCTGTACCGCGGTCTGCTCTGCTCGGCCATGCTACAAAGAGAGGTAGGGATCAAGGAGGGGGGGGGGGGGGGGAGGGAAAGGAAGAACACTATGGGACAGTGAAAGAGGGTGCTAAGGTTGAACATTTTGTGTGGGGGGTGGTGAGGAAGAACACCATGGCACAGGGGGAGGGGTGGTAAGGAGAACACTATGGGATGGGGGAGGGGTGGTAAGGAGAACACTATGGGACAGGGGGAGGGAGGGTTAGGAGAACACTATGTGATGGGGGGGTGGAAGAACCCTATGTGACAGGGGAGGTGGTAAAGAACACTATGGATAGGGGAAAGGGGTGGTAAGGAACACTATGGGACAGGTGAGGGGGGTGTGGTAAGGAACACTATGGGACAGGGGAGGTGGGGTGGTAAGGAACACTATGGGATGGGGACGGGGTTGGTAAGGAACACAATGAGATGGGGGATGGGAGAACACTATGGGGAGTGGTAAGGAACACAATGAGATGGGGTGGTAGAACACTATGGGACGGGGGAACACTATGGGACAGGGAAGGGGGGAAAGAACACTATGGGACAGGGGAGGGGGTAAAGCACACTATGGCACCGGGGAGGGAGGGAAAGAACACTATGGACCAGTGGCGTACACACAATCTATGGGGCCCTGGTGCAAAACTGATCCGTGGGCCCCTTCCCACCTCGATCCATGCCATCCCCCCATCCATGGCCCCTGCCCCCCAGACACATACACACATACAGAGACACATACACACAGACCCCCCCGACAGACACAGACATACATACAGAGAGACACATAAACATACAGAGATACATAAATTCAGACACACACACATACAGACACATACATACAGAGACACACATACACACAGAAAGACACACACATAATGTTTAAGTCACCCTCCTGTTTCCTACCTTTTGCAGGAGGGTGACTTTCCCTGGGGTCCAATGGAGGCTCAGCCTGATGGGAGTCAGAGTTCCCACTCTGACTCCTTCCTCCCGCATGGCTCTCTGATAGCTGGGAGGAGTGACGGGGGCAGTCACTTCCTCCCAGCTCTGTCTGATGTCATCACAGGGGCACGGTTGCGCTGTTAAAGTGCTGCAGCACTGACCGGGCCCCCTGATAATCCATATCCATCAGGTGGCCCTAACAGCATGGGCCACCCGATGGACCCCTTAATGTGTGGCCCTGGCGGTTTGCCACGCGGGCCGGGGCCGCAAAACATGGCAGTGGGTGCCCGGTCGCAAGGGTCTGCAGGGCGGGCCGGGCCCGGGAGCAGCTGCGACCCCTGTGACGCTGTATGTACGCCAGTGTATGGGACAGAGGGGGGAGAACACTATGGGAAATGGGGTAGAAAGAAAACTATGGGATAGGAGGGGGGAAAGAACATTATGGGACAGGGGAGGGAAGGGAAAAGGAACACTGGGGTAGGGGATACACTAAAGGAGAAGGGGGAGGAACATTAAGGAGAATGGAGGGCACTAAGAGACAGGTAAGGGGGGGAGAGGAACACTAATGGACATAGAGGGGAGGAGGGAGGAACACTAAGGGAGATGGAGGGGATGGTGGCACAAAGGGGGGCCTGAGTGGGGAGAAAGATACACAGAGGGACATGAGGAGGGAGAAAGACACACAGATGGGCCTGGGGTGAGAAAGTTTAAAAAGGGGCTGGGGATAAAAGTGACATACAGAAGGGCCTGGGTGGAAATACAAAGGGGCTGGGGGTAAAAGAGACACAGAGGGGTTGGAGAAGAGGAAAAGAGACACAGAGGGGCTTTTGGTAAAAGAGAAACACACAAAGTGGCTGGGAGAGAAAAAAGACACACAAAGGGATGGGGTGAATAAGACACACAAAGGGGGGGTTGTAAGAGATACACAAGGGAGGTGTAAGACATACAATGCGGAACAATAGGGGTAAGATACACTAAATGGTTCCTGGAGCCTATATCTCAATATATATCTGAAAGGGGATAAGAAACAAAATACGGGTTGAGAGGTACCCAGGTGAAGATGCTTTTGGGTGGGTGGGGGGTGGATCTTTGGTGAGTTCCCACACTTTTTTCCCCGGAGTTGACCCCTGGGCATTGTGCTGTGCTGAGGTGGTAGATTTGACTGACCTCAGGTCCGCCATCAGGGGGTGACAACCATAACGGGCCCCTTAATAGAAAAAAAAAAAAAGCAGCCGCAGCGCAAGTGCTGCTGGGAGGAAGTAGTCACTTCCTCCCAGCGCACTCCGTGCGGGAGGAGAGACAGCCCGGCAATGAGGAAGAGTCAGCCGACTACTCCCATCGTCCCCAGCCACCCTCCTGCAACGAAAAGGTAAGAAACAGGAGGGTGGCTGGAAAATGAGCTTTGTGTTTGTATGTCTGTCTGTCTGTCTGTCTGCATGTCTGTCTGTCTGTATGCCTGTATGCATGTCTGTCTGTCTGCATGTCTGTCTGTCTGCATGTCTGTCTGTATGCATGTCTGTCTGTATGCATGTCTGTCTGTCTGTCTGTATGCCTGTATGCATGTCTGTCTGTCTGTCTGTCTGTATGCCTGTATGTCTGTCTGTCTGTATGCCTGTATGCATGTCTGTCTGTCTGTCTGTCTGTATGCATGTCTGTCTGCCTGTCTGCCTGTATGCCTGTCTGTCTGCCTGTATGCATGTCTGTCTGTCTGTATGCATGTCTGTCTGTCTGTCTGCCTGCCTGTCTGTATGCCTGTATGCCTGTCTGTCTGTCTGTCTGTATGTATGCATGTCTGTCTGTCTGTATGCCTGTATGCATGTCTGTCTGTCTGTCTGCATGTCTGTCTGTCTGTATGCCTGTATGCATGTCTGTCTGTCTGTCTGTCTGTATGCCTGTATGCATGTCTGTCTGTCTGTATGCCTGTAAGCCTGTAAGCCTGTATGCATGTCTGTCTGTCTGTATGCCTGTAAGCCTGTAAGCCTGTATGCATGTCTGTCTGTCTGTCTGTATGCCTGTATGCATGTCTGTCTGTCTGTCTGTATGCCTGTATGCATGTCTGTCTGTCTGTCTGTATGCCTGTAAGCCTGTATGCATGTCTGTCTGTCTGTCTGTCTGTATGCCTGTATGCATGCCTGTATGCATGTCTGTCTGCATGTCTGTCTGTCTGCATGTCTGTCTGTATGCATGTCTGTCTGTATGCATGTCTGTCTGTATGCATGTCTGTCTGTCTGTCTGTCTGTATGCCTGTATGCATGTCTGTCTGTCTGTCTGTCTGCCTGTATGTCTGTCTGTCTGTATGCCTGTATGCATGTCTGTCTGTCTGTCTGTCTGTCTGTATGCATGTCTGTCTGCCTGTCTGCCTGTATGCCTGTCTGTCTGCCTGTCTGCCTGTATGCATGTCTGTCTGTCTGTATGCATGTCTGTCTGTCTGTCTGCCTGCCTGTCTGTATGCCTGTATGCCTGTCTGTCTGTCTGGCTGTATGTATGCATGTCTGTCTGCCTGTCTGCCTGTCTGCCTGTATGCCTGTCTGTCTGCCTGTCTGCCTGTATGCATGTCTGTCTGTCTGTATGCATGTCTGTCTGTCTGTCTGCCTGTCTGCCTGTCTGTATGCCTGTATGCCTGTCTGTCTGTCTGTCTGTCTGTATGTATGCATGTCTGTCTGTCTGTATGCCTGTATGCATGTCTGTCTGTCTGTCTGCATGTCTGTCTGTCTGTATGCCTGTATGCATGTCTGTCTGTCTGTCTGTCTGTATGCCTGTATGCATGTCTGTCTGTCTGTATGCCTGTAAGCCTGTAAGCCTGTATGCATGTCTGTCTGTCTGTCTGTATGCCTGTATGCATGTCTGTCTGTCTGTCTGTATGCCTGTATGCATGTCTGTCTGTCTGTCTGTATGCCTGTAAGCCTGTATGCATGTCTGTCTGTCTGTCTGTCTGTATGCCTGTATGCATGTCTGTCTGTATGCCTGTATGCATGTCTGTCTGCATGTCTGTCTGTCTGCATGCATGTCTGTCTGTATGCATGTCTGTCTGTATGCATGTCTGTCTGTCTGTCTGTCTGTATGCCTGTATGCAAGTCTGTCTGTCTGTATGCCTGTATGCATGTCTGTCTGTATGCCTGTCTGTCTGCCTGTATGCATGTCTGTCTGTCTGTATGCCTGTATGCATGTCTGTCTGTCTGTCTGTATGCATGTCTGTCTGTCTGTCTGCCTGCCTGTCTGTATGCCTGTATGCATGTCTGTCTGTATGCCTGTATGCATGTCTGTCTGTCTGTCTGTATGCATGTCTGTCTGTCTGTCTGTCTGTATGCCTGTAAGCCTGTATGCATGTCTGTCTGTCTGTATGTCTGTATGCATGTCTGTCTGTCTGTCTGTATGCCTGTATGCATGTCTGTCTGCATGTCTGTCTGTCTGTCTGTCTGTCTGTCTGTCTGTCTGTCTGTCTGTCTGTATGCATGCCTGCATGTCTGTCTGCATGTCTGCATGTCTGTCTGTCTGTCTGCATGTCTGTCTGTCTGCATGTCTGTCTGTATGTCATTATGTGTGTATGAATGTCAGTGTATGTATGTATGTCATTATGTGTGTATGAATGTCAGTGTATGTATGTCTGCATGTCATTATGAATGTGTGTATGTCAGTGTCTGTATGCATGTATGTCTGTCTGTCTGAATATATGCCAGTATGAATGTATGTCTTTGTATGTATGTATAGATGTCAGTGTCTGTATGCCAGTATGAATGTATGTCTGTCTGTATGTATGTCATTATGAATGTGTCTGTGTTTGTATGCCCTTATGCATGTGTGTCTGTATGTATGTTAGTATGTGTCTGTCTGTATATGTGTGTATGTCTCAGTATGTGTGTGTCAGTATGTATGCCTATATGCGTATCAGTATGTGTGTCTGTTAGCATGTATGTGTGTCATTTTGTATCAGTGAATGTGTTTGTGTCTGTGTGTGTATTCCTGTGGGCGGGATTTGGAGGTGGTCCCTGTGGGCGGTTTTGGAGGCGAGCCCCAGGGGGCCCAGATCCTGAGCTCAGTTAGGGCCCCAAAATTTCTGGTGGCAGCCCTGACTGACCTGCTTAATATTTTTGCCATGCTGTTTTATGCTTTGATATCCTTATTCTGTCCTTGGTCCACCCATACATATTGTATTACGTTTGTGCAATTCTAATGACTAAATAGTGTCATGGTTCTAACTAACTGATAACGTTCAGTAATTACTTCACTATCCCCATTCCTACTAGTGGACACATCTGAAATTTGCCCTTATATGTGTTAATGATTTTTTAATTGCATATTGCATTTTTATTGGCATATACAGTATAAGTCACTCTTTTTGTTTTGGTGCCCGCCAGTAAATCACATAAGTGACTAAGGGTTGAGGTTTGAGGTGAAGGTCCAAAATGATTGCAGTTCCTTAAAATGGCTAGGTTTTGCTTTTTGTTTTTAACCCCTTAAGGACACATGACATGTGTGACATGTCATGATTCCCTTTTATTCCAGAAGTTTGGTCCTTAAGGGGTTAAAGAAGTAGATGGAGGGAAGAGAAAAAAAGAAAAAGAGAAAAAAAACTGATGGCAAAAACATTGTACTTAATATAGTCAATGGTAACTGAAACAATTAAGGGTACTGTAGGAGAAGGACGTTGAGTGCTATTATTGCTGGGAGGACAGGTGGATAGCCAGTATTTAAGCAGAATGAATTGGTGGGTGGGGGCTCTAAAATAATAACCTGGGGTACACTAGGTCCCCTGTGCATTTTTCTTTTAATAGTCACTTCCTGCTAGCCAAGGTTAAAGGCATGGGGTGGTGTCACTACTATACAACTCCCCTTCACCCACCTGTGTGGATCTGTGCCTGAACCCCCTTTACTGTATTAGTAAATGGGTAGCAATAACTGCATGATAGCTAGTATTTAATAATAGCAAGCAAACAAACCCTACCCATGTGAAGGCAGGTGGGGGTCTGAGGTAGATATTTTTTTATTTATTTTTTTGCTTAGCTTAGAATATATCTTTCCTGTAATTTAACCACTCATCCATAGCAGTGGGTGAGAAGTGCTATGGGAGGGGGGGGGGGGGGGGGGGATGATTTAATATCATTCCTACTAAACCCAGTTGCTAGAGGGATTATAGGAAGGATGTGTGGGAGTGCTCTACTCCCCATTGCTTCCATTTTTACTTGTTCACTTTCCATCAGTGCAACAGTATTCACTTAACTTGAATAAAGGGGGGCTAGCAATCAAAGTAGTTAGTATAGCCCTCTAGCATCAGGAATATATGTTTGTATGCTAGAGTATTCATTTAAACAGAAATATGAATGTATATAAACTGTTGTTTTTAAACATTTTTATTAAAAATTATTATTGGCATTTATATAGCACCAATTTACTCTGCAATGCTTCACAATATTATAAATGAGAAAACGTAACAATTACAAAATGTTACAGGGACAATAGGTTGGGACATCTGGAGAAATACAGTAGAAAGAGTTAATGTGCACATATAATATTTACACATCAACAATCACATATCATAATTATGGCAACACAAGATTAAACCTCTGATGGCAAAATAGATATACCAAATCTACACTCGGCACACAAGACTCAAAATAATGAATCTGTTTAAAATGTATCTTACCTTGCTAAATTTTACACAGTGTCTACACATGAATAACTTTTTTTAGCATTGCACAATCTGCAGTTTCTAGCCAGAATGACCTCTAGTCTTCGACTAAAAACCACCTCCTATCACCCTCCATCACTTTCCTAAAGAGCATTAATTTAATGCAAGAGAAACATTGTTCCACAGGGATCTATAGTGATTCTCACACTGCAAAAGATAGCATGTCACATAGCAAAGACATCCTTCTGCCTGTGGAGATTAAGACAGCAGCCTGCACCATTAAATGATTGCCCAGCTCTGGACTATGCTGCAGAGGTAAAAAAAAAATATCACTGCAGTTTTAACATTTTCCTTCCTGAATGATAACTAACCTAGAGATTCAGCACAATCTCCCACAGTTCTTGAACGTGCAATAATAAAAATAAGGCATGACCTTGACTACAACCCTGCAATATCCTGTCCACATACTAATTTCATCTGAAACAAATTCACTACCAGGAGCACATTTCAAATGCACATGCATAATGTATCATCTATTATCTGAAGGCTGTATTCCCAGCTCTTCACAATCTTCATGCTTTATAAAATCTCTACATCCTGCCCTGTCCCTCTGCACTGTATTGACTTTGGGTACAATGTGTAAGTGATGAGATCAGTATCATTAGCTCCCATGCAATATTCTTACCTGGATACCTTAGCTGAGGGAAGATACCTTATCTCCACCTGTATCCTAGCAACACAGTCTCAACAAATGCAAAGGACCAGTTTGGGGGGATAATTTCGTAACCCTGTAGCTATTCTTCTCCAAGGGTCACATAACTGAAAGCATTAAATTAAGCTGCTGCAGGCCTAATGCAGAATCCCTCCTCCTTCTCTCCCTCCATCCTCTTGTTTCCGTCTGTCTGAGAGTGTCATGAAGCTCCCAAAGCACCCATGGGAAACATAGATCATTCACATAATCCCATGGCTGTTCTGAGTGTGCACGTGTGATATTAATCAAATCTCAGAGCACAGACTTACTGCCAAAGTGTAAATATTTATAGAAAGAGTAAATTGTTGACTGTAGGTCCTGGGCACATGTATGTTAATTGTAAGCTGGCACCATAGACCCTCTACCAGGTAGATGAGTTGCACTATGACTATGGTTCTCAAATAAATACATGTAGGGTAAATACTAAGCTGCTGATGTCTTTAGGTTACAACTACTGTAAACCTATGCAAGCCACACGCACTGCTTGCCAAGAGTTACAGTATATAGAGAAAAATAAGTCTGCTAGTGCAGAATCCCCTGCTCTGAAAATAAAACACCAAAGAGACTGTAGAAGAGTCTGTAGAATTGGATTGTAACTCCTACTTATAGAGATGAAGCCCTGTATGTAGGTGTAAATCAGAGGAAAAGTTAAATGTATATAATTCTTAGTTGAAACACTTCACCCCAATATGGTTGTGGTCAGATTTGAACTCCAAAGCCTAATAGGCCAAGCCTCTGACTATTCAAGTGTAAGCATACATCCAATTCCCCTAACTTTCAGGCTTTTTTGCATTGTGCCTATGTAGGGTGGATGGATACAAATCAATTGCATTAAGATAATTTTAATATAATCTTGTTTGTGAAGATTCAGGGAAGAACATGCATTATACCAGTTACTCAGCAAAAATAATATAGAGCTATTGTAAGGTAAAAAAATAAAATAAAAAATGAACTTAAAGTCTGCAATCTTATTTATATTGGATTGTATCGGTATAATTCAATAGGGGAATCCCAGTGGGAGATGGATTCACATATAGACTTAATAAAATAAACAAATAAACAGGGCTTTCTCTCACTGAATGTATTATCTTGTTTTTGATCATCCAGGTGATCGCAGGGGGGGGAGGGGGGAGAGCATCAGTGTAGTTGATGTTATTCAACTACACACTATTTGCACCCATACGTCGAATAGCTCACACTCAAGCATGTTGTATTTCTATTATCGTTCTACTCTAATACCAGTCTAGATAGTAAAATTGTAAATGATAAGCTCAGCCTAGACCTGTATCTCTAGCTTACTGATTACTTCTCTATCATAAAAAAGAAAAAGGGCACTGTATATGAAACCACAATGTTGTTCACTATTGTGTATTGCTCAGAGTGCACTAGCTATTGTGGCATTGCAAATCTGCTTGTTTACTCATGCAAAACCTAAATAAAGAATAAAAAAAAGAAAAAGTTCTGCAGGTTTTACAAGCGTTTTTTAGATATAACTCCAACGACAAAAATGCATAATTAAATGCATGCAAGTTTTCATTTGGGGTATATATACTAAACAGTGATTTTTATTTATTTTGTATTTGGGCAGTGAAGTGTCCCTTTAAATATATTTCTATAGCTGTGATGCTATGTTTATTCACATACCCTCCAAAGACCACAAGATATCAACCCTGAACTCTATTAAGCATATTGTCTCTCTGAAGCATATAGAAGAGATTTCTACTTACTTGATACCATAGACAGTCCTGATTTGCTGGCATTAAAATTTGCCTGTCAACCCATCCTGCATGTCTTCTGAGCTACCATGCTGTCTAACCGTCCCTCAAGTGTCATTAGTGTTATACAATGCACTACTAGCACTAACCCACATATTTTTAAGGGTGAAAAAGGATGACTCACTTTTATAGTTAAAGGGACACTCCACTGCCCAAATCCAAACTAAATGTAAAATCCTTGTTTAATAGATATACCCAAAATGAAACCATGTATCAACATTTAATTATGACATTTTTCTTTGAGGGAAAATCTAAAAACAGATAGCAAAAAATGCCTAAACTTTCTGTGGCTGTCCTATCATAAACTTCCCAAGTCAGCTTTACAAGACAAGTGCTCTGGGCAATTGCTGCATCTTGAGTTTATCTCCACTGAGATAACCAAACCAGGAAGTAACAGGACCTGTTGTTGATTGACAACCGGGGGAGGGTGTAACTAGTATAATTTATAAAAGTGACAATTTATATTGATATCTGCATATTTTGTAAAACAAAAAAAGAGAACACATTCTTTACAAATAAAGTAATCATCAAACTGAAGTGCTTTAAGGGTCTGGAGTGTCCTTTTAATTATATTATACGATATTAATCTGGAAAACTATAGCACATATAAAAATGAGACTTTTAAAATTCTGATTCTTCACAGCTGTACTCCAAGCTAAATCTATTATCAGCAAAATTCCATACTATTGATGGTGACCTTGGACTGTCCTCTGCTGGCTCTGCACCTCTATCTTTTACATAGAGGAGTTTATTACACTTATTTAATTAAATCCATACTTTTCCTGACATTGCCTTTAGCATCCTGTCTTAAAAAATCTCCCAAAAAGTCTTTAGGTAACCATAAAAAAATATTGATTAACTCATCCCCCTGTATCTGTTTAATTCCTCCTTTTCTTCCACAGTCTCAGCTAATCCCATTGTCTCTTTATATAACTACTATATACACTATAATAATTATATAAAAACATTTTTTTTTATCTATTCTGTCTTCTAGATAATGTGCAATTTACCTTTTGTTTCATTATACATAACTGGTTTAGATTGTATGGTTTCTTTACTGGGTGTTTGTTAATATGTCTTAATTTGTTTATCATAAATGACTTACTTGTATATTTAATTTATCTATTGTACAGTGCTGCAGATGTGGACATATTCGAAATATAATAATATTGACTGAGATCAATTTCTAGCTATGTCTTTTGTCAAAATGTATCAGTTTATATTACCTCCTAAAGTACTATAGCAAGTGTTGTGTACATTTCTCCATCTAAAACAATGTTAAAAATAATATTAGAGATCAGTGATGTCCATCAACTGTTGACTTTGGTTGTTCAATCTTCTAATACAGTTTATAACAAATATGAGCAATATATAATCAATATAATCAATAATAACAGTGCATCTGAGGCTTCTTAGATATTTCTTTTTAGGAATCTATGGAATGCTTATATAATGCAAATGATAGAATAGTACCTGGTCCAATAATATTACTTATTTCTCTAGTAAATTAATAAATTAATTACAATTTACAACAAGACTTAGTTCTAAATGTAAATAAGTGTAACTGCACAAAAATGACAGGACAATATCACCATGGATACATCTTTGTAAATTAAAATCTATGCAAACAAAGAAAAATAAAAACAAGAAGCAAACAATACCCTTTCAGTCAGACAAAAAAACTTAAATAATCACACAGAAAAATGTAACATATAGGGATACATGTTCCATTGGTTGCTATGGCAATTACTCATCCAAAAAGAGTTTGCCCCATAATTTTCTCAAGTGTTTCCTCTGCAAATGAGTCCTTATTATATGTATCATGTCTAACATAAATATTTAAATTGTTTGTGTTCTCCTCCACCCCCTTCTCTTTTTATACATATCTGTGTTTGCAGACATATAGGTAGGTTTGTACAGAAAAGGATCTACAGATGGTAAATGATAGACAGGAAAGAGAGAAAGGAGAGTAGAGTAATGAGACAGATACAGTGATTGAAAGCAATTTCATGTAAATATTAAGCATATCTGTTTTTATATTTTAAGATATTATGGTTAGAGCAAATAAACAGCGCAAGCTATATACTTACCAGGTCAGATGTGCTGCAGATAAAGCTCTTGTTGAGAGATCCACTCCTTCTTTGGAGGTCTTCAGATTAGCATTCATCACACATGAGATCAAGGGAAATATTTTCTCTAAAAACACCGAGCAATGTCTTCCAGCCATATTCAGAGTCGTTCCAGGCTCACATTACACTTCAAACAGTGCTACGATACTTCTCATTCTGTGATTTGGGTAAAGGTGTCCAGAGCAGTAAACAAAGGATGGCATTCCATAAATCGAACAGATCTACAGGACCATACACACTGAAATCATAAACATTTAATTGCAGAATGCATAGTTTCAGACTGTTATGATTCTGACCTGTGGTTACATCCGGGGAGGTCGGGAAAGTCTCACAAATCCGATGGAAAATCACTTCAATTTTGAACAAGACAGAAGAGAGACAGTATCCCTTTTAGTCGCATTGTTACAAATGTCCGGGATTATTTTTGCGACATCTAGTGGTCGTTTGAGCAAAATGCAAGGTGTATTAATAGCCACTGGATTGGTGCTGATGTTAAAAAAAAATATAAAAATTCATACCTGTGCATATTCTGGAGCTAAAATCCTGATTACAATTATAATGTGCTTCATTTTACAACACAAATAAGGTTATTCACAAAACATCAAAGTGTAGTGAATACAACTCTAAATTAAAAACGGAGGCTAAAATGCGGATCTAACCACCCCCCTCCCCCCCAAAAAAAAACAATAAAAAAAATAAATAAAAACAACAACTAAGCTATAGTCACAGTTTGGCTATATTAGCCTCAGTTTTGCAATTTGGATTTAATTCACTGCAATTGTATTATTTACAATTGATTTTACCATCTTTAGTGCCTAGGTGAGCCATTACCGTTCGAGGGGTAAAGACACCATATGCCACTCCCACTGTAAATGTGTCAATAAAGAGGGGATGGGAAATTTGAGATTAATAAGCAGATTTGTTTGCATTTTCCTTCATTTTATCAGTGCTGACAGGATGGTGATAGGTTCTTTACTTATCTCCCATGCAAACAGCGGTGCCATGTTTGCATTAAATCCACTACATTTGTGTCCCTTTAACACCATGTGGCCAAATAGGGATAATACAAATATTTCCCCTAGCTGGACTACATATAGTTCATTCAGAAAGTATCCAGTTTCTAATTGTTTTAAATATTTTTTTTATGTTGTACCCTAATGCTATAATTGTTTAAATATTTTTTTCACATCAATCTACACTCAATACCCCATAATAAAAAAGCAAAACAGATTTTTGACACCACTACAAATATGTTAAACAGAAAAAAAGAAAAACATTACATTGACAAAAGTATTCAGACCCTTAACTCCGCACTTAGTTGAAACACCTTTTGCATTGATTACAGACTCCAGTCATTTTGGGTATTACGCAACAGGCTTTGACAACTGGATTTGGGTAGTTTCTGCCATTCATCTCTGCAGTTTTTCTTAAACTCTGAGAGGTTGAATGAGTATTGTCAGGGACAGCTACTTTCAGGTCTCAATAAAGATGTTTAATTAGGTTTAAATCCATCCTGTGGATGGGACACTGAAGAACAATCACAGAGTTGTCCCTAATCCACTCTTGCGTTGTCTGGGCTATGATCTTAATGTTGTTGTCCTGTTGGAAGGTGAACTTTTCCAGCAGCCTTAGATCCTAAGCACACTGGACCAGGTTTTCATGAAGGATATCTCTGTATTTTTCTGCATTCAGCTTTCCCTCAACACTGATTAGTCTCTTAGTTCCTGCCATTAAAAAAAAAAAAAGAAAAAAAAAAAAAGCACAATGCTACCACCATATGCTTCACAGTTGAAGGTATTGCGCAGATGATGAGTGGTGCCTGGTTTTGTCCAGACATGACACTTTGAATTGAGGCCAAGCAGTTCAATCCTCATTTCACCAGACTAGATAATATTGTTTATAATTGATGAGTTGTTTGGGTGCTTTTTGTTGTTGTTGCATTTTCCAAGCAGGCCTTCACGTGTCTTGTAGTGAGGAGAGGCTCTGTTCAGATTGCCATGAATGCCAGATCAGTGGAGTGCTGCAGTAATAATTGTCCTTCCACAAGTTTCCCATCTCCACACATGATGTCTGGAGCTCAACAAGAGTGGCCATCAGGTTCTTGGCCACCTCTCTTACCAAGGTCCTTCTCCACTGATTACTCACTTTGGCCAGACGGATGATACAGGTTTAGAAATAGTTCTGATTGTTCCAGAGTTCTTACATTTAAGTATAATGGAGGGAACCTTCAGTGCAACTGATTTTTGTTTGTAGCATTCCCCAGATCTGTGCTTTGACACAAACCTCTCTCTGAGCTCTGCACGCAATTATTTTTCCTTCATGGCTTGGTTCCTGCTCTGTTATGCATTTACAACTGTGAGTGTGAGACCTTGTTGTAAATGTAAACAAGAGACAACAGAGAGAAGTGGTTTATTGCAGAACATACACTGGTGTCCTCAAAAGAAGACTAAATACAGGCTCTGAATAAGGGCACTCTTTACTCAGTATGTAATAATGTCTTGGTTACATGTGCTTACATATATTACTAATCATAATGTGTTCTTGCACATAGCAGCTCTTGCATTTAACCAATCATTAATAAAATCTAACATGTTTACAATAAACTTCAATTGTTATTCATAATGCAATATGATCCAGGGCAATCTGCTACAGGCTCACGGCTTTAGCACTCTCAGCTTGCACATATCTTGAATATCCAATTACTCACACATCAGAACACACAAAGGTAGTTGGAAAAGAAAAACAACTTTAAAGCAAACTCCACAAATTCCTTTTTAACGCTTTCAGCTCTGCTAGAGGTCCCATAATTCCTAATTATTTCACAACCTTATATGGACAGGCGTGTGCCTATCCAAATCATGTCCTATTAATTCAGTTTGCTGCAGGTGGTCAGCAATTAAAGTGTATAAACATCTCAAACATGATCCAGAGAATGGGATCCATGTAATCTTATTTCAAGTGTCAAAGAGTATTAATATATAGGTCATAGTGATATTTCTGTTTTTTCTTTTTAATAAAGTTGCATAGTTTTCACAAATCTGTTTTTTACTTTGCCATTATACGGTATTAAGTGTAGATTGATGTAGAAAAAAAACGATTTAAACATTTGTAGAATAAGGATGCAACTTAACAAAATTATAAAAAATAAAGGATTGAATACTTTCTGAATGTGCTGTATAGCAGTCACAAAAGTCCAGAAAGTGAGAAGGGAGTAAGCTAATTGCACCTGCCCTCTCTAGCTGGTCTGCACGGAAGCCAACTAATGCATTGATAGTATATTATTTATTATTAAAATATTTTACCAGGGAAGATACATTGAGATTTCAAGTATGTCATGGGTCCACAAAACATTGCATTGATACAATAGGGTACAATAAAATACAAAAACAATATATACAAAATTTAACATAGAACAGGTAGGAAATATATAATCAACCATGACACATGCATTCTGTTTTGAGGTATGTAGAGAGGGATCTCTTAAAGGGCTTTAGGCTTGGGGGAGATTTTAAAGTGTGCGGGAGGTCGTTCCACAATTGCAGCACTCTGTAGGAGAAGGAGGATCGAGCTGCTTTCTTTTTGTATTGAGGTAGATTAAATAATGTGCTGGTACTGGATCGGAGGTTATAAGAGGTGGCTAAAATGGATTTTAAAGGAGGGTGGCTAAAATATACGTTTTGTTCATTTATTTGTGTGAGTAACAATGTATATCTGTTTGTGTCAGTATGTGTGTATCCATGTGTGTTAATGTATGCCTCCTTGTGTGTCTGTTTGTATGTTTCATTGTGAACAGGCAAAATGGATGACCCTTTGCTGAACAAAACAGGGTAGATCAAAGGGCTGACACTGAGTGTTGGGCCAGACAGGGAGTTCCACCACTTGCAGCAAGATTAAAGTTCTCCCTCACTGGACAGCCAATTTTGATTCTGTGTGACTATATGTATTGCTCCGGTGAGTGTTGCTCTGGGTGTCATGTTCTTGTTCAGGATCAGGTCAGAAAGGAGACAATTGCCAGGGTAATTGGTTGAAGCTTTGTCTTTTTAGACATAACAATTTACTTGAAAGCAAAAATTAAGGCAATGTGCCACAAAAAGGATACTTTGAGAGTAAAACAGAATAAAGGCAATATGCTACAAACAGGATATCTTGAAGTAAATGAATAAAGTATTTTATATACAAATAGGTTTGAAGTTATTTCCAAGTAGATTAATAGTCTGTGGAATGTCACACTGCAGCCAGGTTCAGGATGATACAGGGTTGAAATGGTTAAAGTTGGTAAGTACTTTCAGTGTAATGTAGTACAGGTTGCTTAAAGGATTATGCAGAGTTGCAGAAGTTGAAACAGGTAAGTAGATTCCCGTATAATGAAATACAGGTTGCTTACAGGAGTATGCAGAGTTGCAGCAGTTGAGATAGGTAAGTAGGTTCCAGTATAATGTAATACAAGTTGCTTACAGGATCATGCAGTGTTGCAGCAGTTGAGGATAAGAGTTTCAGGAGGATTCCAGCGACGGGACATACGGAGTTTCCATAGAGGATCAGGATGTTTTCAGGAGCCAGGATACAGGATGGTTTCAGTAGGTGAAGATAAGAGTTTCAGGAGGATTCCGGCGACGGGACACACGGAGTCTCCATAGAGGATCAGGATGTTTTCAGGCAGAACACTGACTTCAATGTAAAGGCCATGAGAAGAGTTGGGTGTGGCCTTTTATAGCAGACTTGGAAAATCATATGAGGCAGGTGAGAGCAACTGAGGGTTGACTAGTGGTTAGGGAGGCCACTAGAGGCGAAAAAACATGTATTGCAGTAATAAAAATAAAACAATACCTTGGTTGTCAGGATAGGATCCTGACACTGGGTTAGCATTGCAATGCACTAGCCAGAAAGATCAATATGGAGGTGCAGACCTGAAGCTGCACCCACTGGAGGTGCAGACCTGAAGCTGCACCCACTGGAGGTGCAGACCTGAAGTGGCACCCACTAGACCACCTAAGTTTTCCAAGGTAAGCAATGTTTTTTAAAATATCCCCTCCACTACAGTCCAAATCAGCCCTCCCAATGCACTACAGTCCTCCAAAGCACACAATAGTCCCTATACCCTACCCACACAGCCATACACGCATATACACGCTATATGCAATCACCCCACCCACACATAATTTCACAAGCAGCCTTGCCTCTCCTGCAAATCCATGTAAGCAGCCTTCTCCTACTCACAACCCTACATAAAGCCTCTCCCATGAATCCCCACAACAGCCTACCCTCATACAAGCCACTACATAGACAACCTCAAAACACATACAATGTCCTTTCCTAGTTCAGTCTCACATTTCTCCTCTGGTGTCCCTCTTATTGGGACACAAGAGACAGATTACCAGCATAGGCAGAGCAAGCCTGTTATTAAATTCACTTACAATAAGTGAACTAACACACAGCATTGTTCCCATGTGAAAGCTCTTCAACAGGTCTCTGCCTTGGAGGGGTACTTATCTGATATGCCACTGACATGGGTATTGTGCATGTCAACCAGGGCCGGTGCTTCCTATAAGGTGAACTAGGCAGCCGCCTAGGGCGCCATATATGAGGGGGCGCCCTGCGCCCCCATCGCCGGCCCTTTAAATGTTGCAGCCGCCTGAGCGCTCTATAGAGAGCACTCAGGCGACTGCCGTACTGCCGTACTGCCGTACTGCCTCACCTCACCTCCCCTGTAGCGTGGCCGAGCTCCTCTCCGGTCCGCGACCCGGCCGGACTGACAGGAAGTGCTCACTAAGTGTGCACTTCCTGTCAGTCTGGCTGGGTACAGGAAACACAAGCTCCTGTACCGCGGACCGGAGAGGAGCTCAGCCACGCTACAGGGTAGGTGAGGTTAGGAGGAGAACTGGGGAGGGGGAGGGTAAGGAGAACTGGGGGAGGGTGAGTAAGGAGAACTGGGGGAGGTGAGGGGAGGGGGGTAAGAAGAACTGGTGGGGGTAAGAAGAACGAGGGGAGGGGAGGGGGGTAAGAAGAAGAGGGAGGGGGAATAAGAAGAGGGGTGGGGGAGTAAGAAGAAGAGGGGTGGGGGAGAAAGGGGGAGGGGGGTAAGAAGAAGACAAGTGGAGGGGGGAGTAAGAAGAAAGAGGGGAGGGGGAGTAAGAAGAAGACAAGTGGAGGGGGGAGTAAGAAGAAGAGGGGTGGGGGGAGTAAGAAGAAGAGCGGAGGGGGGAGTAAGAAGAAGAGGGGAGGGGGAGTAAGAAGAGAGGTAGGGGGGAGTAAGAAGAAGAGGGGAGGGGGAGTAAGAAGAAAGGGGGGAGTAAGAAGAAAGGGGGAGGGGGAGTAAGAAGAAAGGGGGAGGGGGTGTAAGAAGAAAAGTGGAGGGGGGAATAAGAAGAAGAGGGGAGGGCGGAGTAAAAAGAAAGAGGGGAGGGGGAGTAAGAAGAAGACAAGTGGAGGGGGAGTAAGAAGAAGAGGGGTGGGGGGGAGTAAGAAGAAGAGGGGAGGGGGTAGTAAGAAGAAAGGGGGGGAGTAAGAAGAAAGGGGGAGTAAGAAGAAGACAAGTGGAGGGGGGAATAAGAAGAAGAGGGGTGGGGGAATAAGAAGAAAGAGGGGAGGGGGAGTAAAAAGAAGACAAGTGGAGGGGGGAATAAGAAGAAGAGGGGAGGGGGGAGTAAGAAGAAGAGGGGAGGGGAGAATAAGAAGAAAAGGGGAGGGGGGAGTAAGAAGAAAGGGGAGAGTAAGAAGAAAGGGGGAGTAAGAAGAAGAGGGGAGGGGGGAGTAAGAAGAACACGGGGGAGTAAGAAGAACACAGGGAGGGGGGTGAGGAGAGGGGGAGGTGAGAAGAACACAGGGAGGGGGAGTGAGAAGAACACAGAGGGGGTTGAGGAGAGGGGGAGGTGAGAAGAACACAGGGAGGGGGGAGTGAGAAGAACACAGGGAGAGGGGGGTGATGAGAAGGGGAGGTGAGGAGAACACAGGGGGAGGTGAGAAGACATGGGGGGCAGGTGAGAAGAACACAGGAGAGTGGGTGAGGAGAAGTGGAGATGAGGAGAAGGGGAGGTGAGGAAAACACAGGGAGGGTGGGTGGGTGTGAGAAGAGACCCCCAGGGAGAGGAGAGACCATTAAGGGGCAGGGGAGAGCTCTAAGGCACAGAAGGGAGAGCTCTTTCACACTACACGCACACACACAATGCATCCCTATACATACACAGAAACACACAATGCATCCCTTACACACACATGCAAATACACACACACACACTGCTTCTCTTACATACACACAGAAACAATGCATTTCTTACACACACTCAATGCACACACTTACAGACACACACCTTGCATCCCTTATGCATACAAACACAGATTCAAACAATGGATCCCTTACAGACAACCACAAACACACACTGCTTCCACTACATACAAACACACTGCATCACCTACACAAACTGGTATGCCTATACACTACATTCCATAAGCACACACATTAGATCCTCTACAATAACACATAACACATGCCCTACACACTACACTCCCTGTGAGCGAATTTAATGGGTGGAACATATAGGTGAACTTATGGGTGGGCCTTATGGGCATACTCACTGTCAGGCCCTGGGGCCCAGATCTTGAGCTGTGTAAGGGGCCTCAAAAAATGGAGCTGCTTCCTGTTCTCCCAGAACATTGAATTTTGTGACCGCAGTTACAAACAGCCTCCAGAGATCCGGTTCTACACAGACCAGTGGAGCCAGACTGCAGCTAGAGCCCATCACCATCTTCATCTGGTTGTAAGTAGGCAATCTAGTATATTATTAGTGACACTAATCTCTAATTAACCTCACATTAAAGGGACACTATAGTCCCCAGAACCACTGCAGCTTAATGAAGTGGTTCCGGTGTCTATAGCGTGTCCCTGCAGGCTTTTTAATGTAAACACAGTGTGCAGCACTGGCGTTAGTTCATATGGCAGATCATATGGGTGGGGCATTGTGATGTCACATGGAGGGCGGCAAATTTTTCTTTTGCCTAGGGCGGCAAAAATCCTTGCACCGGCCCTGATGTCAACAGCAATGACAAACACATCCCTTCTCTGGCTTTCACTATACCTATTGGGTTGCTTAGTCCCATGCCATTTTTTTGACCAGCCTGATTGTGCACCTGAGTGTGTGGCAGTGTTGTAGGGATAATTGTAGACCAAAATATAACAAATAATATTTAGTGAAAATTACGGAAATGTAACAATTGTATTCATATTTAAAAATATTAATAATTATTTATATCAGTCTTTGGACATATAGATAATGTTAGTCCTATAATTCTTATTCCAGACAATATGGCAAGTAACTACATAACTACCTTTTGTTTGCCTGTGTATATAACCCCTCATAAATTGACCATGTCTTGGTTCGAAATGTTAGAAACATAAATTACCTAAAAACATATGACGTGTCACTCATTCAAAAGATTTTAAACATAGATTCTCAATTAGGTACAAACACAGCAAGAAATATATCTAGATTTATGTGTGTGATAAAAGTGTGGCCTTTAACCGCATGCATAGATAATATTTATTAGATAGGAATAAATGTATATATATTAGAGCAGTTTTATGAATTATTACAATGTGTATATTTTTTCATTCATCTGGCTATTAGAGCCAAATTTCCCATTAGCTAGGCACATTCCAGATGGAGGCACTGACTCTGCCTATTTAAAACCCCCTTCTCACATGTATTGGAGTGTATAACCAGCTCCAGATATAGCAGCATACAGTAGGATAATCCCCACTTATGCAAATACTTAATTCAGAAGCGAGCACCTCATTTTTAAAATGTTGGTGTGCATTGGTATATAAAGAAAGGAAAGAATACAGTGGAGTACTGCAGTTGAAAGTGAGTGATAGATAATAAAAAGCTAATACACTCAGAAAAGAGGAGTAGTGTTGTCGCGAACCCGGAATTTTCGGTTCGCGAATGGCGAACGCGAACTTCCGCAAATGTTCGCGAACCGGCGAACCGCGCGAACCGCCATTGACTTCAATGGGCAGGCGAATTTTAAAAACAACAGGGACTCTTTCTGGCCACAATAGTGATGGAAAAGTTGTTTCAAGGGGACTAACACCTGGACTGTGGCATGCCAGAGGGGGATCCATGGCAAAACTCCCATGGAAAATTGCACAGTTGATGCAGAGTCTGCTTTTAATCCATAAAGGGCAGAAATCACCTAACATTGACACCTGTCCTCAAAGCCCAGCCCTGATACACACTGACACAGAGCAGAATAGAGACTGTTCCCCCTACTGTCAGGGTACCTGTGGTCTCTACCTCCGAAAGAGGTAGAGACTTAGCTGTTCCTCCATCCAGACGGTCTGATGGCTCCCTTCCCCGCGGTCTATCCGGTCATGCTAGGCCGGCCGCGAGGGAGTGACTGCCTTTTACAGCATCTAGGCAGGAAGTAGTCATCAGGACACTCCCCCGGAACGACCTGTCAGTCAATTGCTGCAGGACCAATCAGGATGCCTCGGAGGCGTGGTTACTGCTCTGAACAGGGTATATAACAGAGCTTCTTTCATTAGCTCATTGCCCTGTCGTGGTTCTAGCTTGTTCTAGTCACTCAGTGCTTGTGTATTCTATTATCCCTTTTGGTTTTGACCCGGCTTGTTTACCTTACTCTGCTTATCTCTGTTACCCTTGATTCGGCTTGTCTCTCGCTTACCTGTCTTCTGTTACCCTCGACCTCGGCTTGTCTTTGACCATTCTTTACTGTACTACTTACGTTAGTCCGGCCATTCTACGGTCCGGTATACGTATCTGGCTACTGTTTGTACTCTGCGTGTTGGATCCCTGTCCCGATCCTGACACCTACATAGGGTCACTTGGCAGATATGGATTGACACCTGTCCTCAAAACCACTGATACACACTGACACAGAGCAGAATAGGGACTGTTCCCCCTACATAGGGTCACTTGGCAGATATGGATTGACACCTGTCCTCAAAACCCCTGATACACACTGACACAGAGCAGAATAGAGACTGTTCCCCCTACATAGGGTCACTTGGCAGATATGGATTGACACCTGTCCTCAAAACCTCTGATACACACTGACACAGAGCAGAATAGGGACTGTTCCCCCTACATAGGGTCACTTGGCAGATATGGATTGACACCTATCCTAATGATCCCTGATACACACTGACACAGAGCAGAATAGAGACTGTTCCCCCTACATAGGGTCACTTGGCAGATATGGATTGACACCTGTCCTCAAAACCCCTGATACACACTGACACAGAGCAGAATAGAGACTGTTCCCTGTCCACAGAGACCATGATACACACTGACACAGAGCAGAATAGAGACTGTTCACCGTCCACAGAGACCATGATACACACTGACACAGAGCAGAATAGAGACTGTTCCCCCTACATAGGGTCACTTGGCAGATATGGATTGACACCTATCCTAATGATCCCTGATACACAGTGACACAGAGCAGAATAGGGACTGTTCCTCCTACATAGGGTCACTTGGCAGATATGGATTGACACCTATCCTAATGATCCCTGATACACACTGACACAGAGCAGAATAGAGACTGTCCCCCCTACATAGGGTCACTTGGCAGATATGGATTGACACCTGTCCTCAAAACCCCTGATACACACTGACACAGAGCAGAATAGAGACTGTTCCCCCTACATAGGGTCACTTGGCAGATATGGATTGACACCTATCCTAATGATCCCTGATACACACTGACACAGAGCAGAATAGAGACTGTTCCCCCTACATAGGGTCACTTGGCAGATATGGATTGACAAATCCCTGACAAACAGCTACCACATGCAAGGAAGGCAGCAGGGGCGCAAATGACCCACTCCCGACGCGGGAAGGTAGCAGGGCCGGATTAACATAGGGGCTGATGGAGCTGCAGCTCCAGGCCCAGGCCCATGGAATAGGCCCATTGATTTAAAAAAAAAAAAAAATATTTTTTTTTTTTTTTTTTTAAATTTTTTTTTTACACACTACACTTAGGGTTGCCAGGTATTTCTCATGTATTTCTTAGGGTTGCCAGGTATTTCTCAGAAGTATTTCTCAGGTATTTGAGGCTGCCTAGCCGGTGCCGGTATTGCAGTAATACCGGCAATACAAATGTCTGTCTCAGTATAAACAGAGATTATTCTGCAGTACCAGCGCCGGCCAGTAGGGGTCGCTGTTTGTGTGGATAGAGGCAGTGATAAGAAGTTACGGCATCTCCCTCCCTGCCTCTCTCTATTCTCTGATCCGCGGGGGAGCAGCTCTGCACAGAGAGTCCAGACAGCAGCTCCGAGACATGGGGATGCTGAGACATTGGGACACTGGGTAACATGGGGACCCCGATACACTAGGGACACAGTGGCCCCATGTCTCGCAGTGGCCACTAGTCTGTGTCCCCATGTCTCCCAGCCACTGTCCCTAGTGTCTCAGTGGCCCCATGTCTCCCAGTGTTCCCATGTGTCCCCATGTCTCTAAGTGTCCCCTAGTGTCCTAGTGACATTGGGAGACATGGGGACACAGACTCTAAGGGACACTGGAAGACATGGGGATACAAACATTAGGGGACACTGGGTGACATGGGGACACTGAGGCACTAGGGGACAATGAAAGACATGGAAACACTGGGGGACACAGGGAGACATGGGGACACTGGGCGACTTTGAGACCTAGGAGACATGGGGCACTCCCAGTGTCTCCACGTCTCCCAGCCAGTGTCCCTAGTATCTCAGTATCCCCATGTGTCCCTGGTGTCTCTCTGTGTCTGTAGTGTACCAGTGTCCCTAGTGTTTCCTAGTCTCCCAAAGTCCCCTAGTCTCCCAATGTCCCCATGTCTCCTAGTGTCTCAGTGTCCCCTAGTATAAAAGAAAAATCTCAGGCACTCACTGTAATAGATTTAGGCAGGTTTATTGGACACCGCAACGTTTCGACCTGTACCAGGTCTTTATCAAGTCTCCAATGTCCCCTAGGTATCAGTGTCCGCTGTGTATCAGAGTGTCTCAGTGCCCCATGTCTCTCAGTGCCCAATGTCTCTCAGTGCCCATAGTGTCTCAGTGTCCCCTAGTAAAAAAAAAAAATCTCAGGCACTAACTGTGATAGCTTTAGGCAGGTTTATTGGACACTGCAACATTTTGACCTGTACCCAGGTCTTTATCAAGTCTCCAGTGCCCCCTACATATATCACAGTGTCTCAGTGCCCCATGTCTCCCAGTGTCCCCTCGTGTCTGTCACCCTGTGTCCCCATGTCTCCCAGTGTCCCCAAGAGTCTCAGTGTCCCAAGGTCTCCCAGTGTTCCCTAGTATCTGTGTCCCCATGTCTCCCAGTGGCCCAATGTCTCTCAATGTCCCCTAGTGTCCTAGTGACATGGGGACCCTGGGAGACATGGGACACAGACACTAAGGGACTGGGAGACATGGGGACACAGACATGCGCCTTTTTGTGTATGTTCGCCCTTTTGGCCATTCTGGTTATGTGATTTGTGTCAGTGGCCCACCCTTTTTTCGCATCCATAGACTTCCTGCTTTACTGGACACTGCTGTTAGGGGGTATGGGTTTACTTGAAAGATGAAAGCGTGAGATTAGCAAAGGGTTTGTGTTTTCTCATAGTTGCATCCTATGAGTTTCCCTCCAGCACCATCTCCATCAGATACATGACGCTTAGGAGGTAGGACTGTTTTAGTGTTTTTGGTCAATAAGATTTTGTAATTAGGCCCATCATAATTATCAGCACCAGGCCCACTGGGCTCTTAATCCGGCCCTGGAAGGTAGTGACGACAAATAACAATACAGGACTCTTTAGAGGCCCTGTAATTGTAATCAGTCCACTTGAAATCCTTTAACTTTGATCAATTGGAGGGAAGTCTGGTGCAGAGCCACTGACCCATGCGCAGGGCCAGCCTTAGGCCTTTGGGCGCCCTGTGCAAGAAATCTTCCCAACGCAGGAAGGTAGTGACGACAAATAACAATACAGGACTCTTTAGAGGCCCTGTAATTGTAATCAGTCCACTTGCACCAGTGGGGCTAAAAATTAGGCATGCCCAAGCTGGCAGGCAGGCAACTGCTCTTCTATTACAGTGAAAAAAAAATATTTATTTTAAATGTAAAGCTTAACCTATTGTTAAAACAGATATGAGTGGTGGCACTGGGCAAATAGGCACAGTATCCAATGTGAACCTCACACAGAAGCTGGCAGGCAGGCAACTGCTCTTCTATTACAGTGGAAACAAAATTTTGGTTGTAAAAGCACGCTATAGAGACACCAGATATGATTGGCAACTGTCAAAGCACGCTGGCACAGGTCTGCAGAGCACACGCTGAAGTAGGCCTGAAACACAGAAGCTGGCAGGCAGGCAACTGCTCTTCTATTACAGTGAAAAAAAAATATTTATTTTAAATGTAAAGCTTAACCTATTGTTAAAACAGATATGAGTGGTGGCACTGGGCAAATAGGCACAGTATCCAATGTGAACCTCACACAGAAGCTGGCAGGCAGGCAACTGCTCTTCTATTACAGTGAAAAAAAAAATGTATTTTAAATGTAAAGCTTAACCTATTGTTAAAACAGATATGAGTGGTGGCACTGGGCAAATAGGCACAGTATCCAATGTGAACCTCACACAGAAGCTGGCAGGCAGGCACCTGCAATTACATTACACAGGAAAAAAAAAAAAAAAAGCAGCCTGATGTTATAGCCCTAAAAAGGGCTTTTTGGGGTGCTGTCCTTACAGCAGAGATCAGATGAGTCCTTCAGGATTGTAGTGGACACTGAATACCCTAGCCTAGCTATCAATTTCCCTATGTAATCATCAGCAGCTAAACTTTCCCTCCTCTCACTAAGCATGCATCTTCCGAATGAATCGAAAATGGATGCTGGGAGGGAGGTTGGAGGGTGTGGAAGGGAGGGAGTGCTGCTGATTGGCTGGAATGTGTCTGCTGACCGAGAGGCACAGGGTCAAAGTTTGCCCAATGATGACCAATAGGGGGCGGATCGAACTGCGCATGTGTCCGCCCGCCGCGGCGAACGCGAACACGCTATGTTCGCCGGGAACTGTTCGCCGGCGGACAGTTCGGTACATCACTAAAGAGGAGCTTATGACAGAAGCTCAGTGGATCAAGCTCAAGATGGTATAATCCCCATCTAATGGATATCTCTGGTGTAACTGTCTCTTCATCAACAGTGATATAAAATATGAGAAACAGAAAAAATACAATAGTGCTCTCTGATAAGGTGGGTGAGTGAGAATTAAACTGTACTAACGTATTTGAGAGCAGTTGGACTGCTCAGCACTTTTAGTATAGATGGTATTATCCTCACCAAGGATATATTGCCCAGGAGACTTTAATCAGAGCATTCTGCAGGGTGTTACAAACCAGTAGAACAAGGTATAATAGCACTAAAATAGTAAAAATATGAGGCAAACCCACCTGGAGAAAAGCAAAAATGTTGTACTGTGTCCTCAGGACTTTTTTTTCACAATTTTCTACTGACATTAGGTGCATCCTGCTATTTTTATATTGTGGTGTTTGCTACTTACCAAAAGAGCAAGGGAGGGAATTTCCTTTTTTTAGTGATTGCTGCCGCAGGTAATCTATTGTGTTGTTTATTAGTGCTAATCCTTCTTGCATTTGTTTATTATACATTCACACACAGACATACACTCAGACATTTCCGCAGACTACTACACATGTACACACACATTCTACAACATTAATCATTTTAACAGTCAAATTTTTATTTCTTATTGGCTTGGAAAGGGGAGATTGGGGGAGTTTAAGAATTCTGTGCCTTCAGGAGTACATGATGTAAATCTGTCCCTGTCTTTGGAAGAGGTACAGGTGGCATATATTTTCAAGGCAGCCACTTGGTCACCTCAACTAGACTTGTACACTGTCGAAAAAAATGTTATGGCTGCATTATTTGTGCAACTGCCGCTAGCTAGATATATACAGCAGTAAGATACACCTTGTCTCATGCTAAAATTATTGATCCAGGCCCATCTCTTACTCACTGTTCACTCACTGCTAGTCTGCCTTTTTCAGTAGCTACAGTAATATGTGTGTGGAAGAATACTGCTTGGAAGTAAAACATTTTTACTGCTACTGCTACTTTTTCCCCTCTATTGGTCGTTATCACTTGATCTGTAGTAAATAGAAAGGGAGGGGAACAGCGCTACAGTACTGATCACAAGGGGGGATAGAGCTGCACACCTGAAAGGAAGGGTAACCCTCAAACCCTTCAAAGAATGGAGAGAACAAAAGACAACAAATACAGGGTGTACACTCGAAAAAGCCTACTGTTTGGTGAAACGCGTTGTGTATTTTTACTTTGTTTTTAATTAAAGTATTTTGTGACTACCACTTATCTTTGGTTAGTACATTTACTTTATATGTTGCTGTTTTATCCTGGCTGATTTTTTTTAAACAAGATCCAGTACTTCAAAAGAAATCCCTGGTGGGGATTATTCCACCCACGCTTGGTTCATAGAGCAGTGTGGCTGCTCTGAACACTGTAAGTACGTTTCATTTTTATTCCACTGTCATTTTATATATGGAAAACACTATGGGCCCTCTCTTGTGATTTTATTTTCATAAGACCGGCACTGCAAGCATCATTAGAGGAATATCCTACATGTGGGGAGTTAAAATACCACTGTATGCTGTTTTACTCAGAGCTGGTCATAGCTCTTTAAATTGTAAGTTGGCACTCTTAGGACCTCAGTGTTGTCTGTTGTTGCAGTATTATCAAAGTTATTGCACCATTGGGTTTTTCCATCTTTTATATATTTTATATGCTGACGTCTGTCTGGGATGGTGTAAAGAATCTTGTGAAGACACCTCCAATTGTCCAGCAATATCCTACACGTGGGGAGTACTAAATACCACTGTATGCTGTTTTACCTAGAGCTGGGCTTAGCTCTTTAAATTGTAAGTTGGCACTTCTCCACGTCTGTGTTGTTCGTGATCCTTTCCGCATTACGGTTTTGCACTATTGGTCTCCCCTCTCTGCTTTTGTATTCCATATTCGAGTACTGAGATCCCAAAGAAAGAACATAAGAACACTCACTCAAGGTCCACATTGTACCTATAAAGACTTTTTCATCTCCCTTTATTTTATTTAGCGCACCCTGTATCACTTGATCTGTGAATAAAGTCAACATTTACTGGCTGTCCCCTAACGGTTTTATAAAAATAAAACAAACACATAAAATGCAATAAATATAAATCATCTTTTGCTTTCCACCTCTGACTGGACAGTTGATACAGCTCACATGAATGGGCAGACATCTTGTCCTTTATGGCAAACTAAGTTTATTATTTTCCCCCACAAAAAATGAATCTCCATTCTATCCACCCTCTTTTTTCTGGTGCCAGGAATAAAAAAGAACATGTTTGTGTATTGCACAAGTAATTTGTTTCATGATTCTGCTGCGTGGTGGTTCAGAAATTAGGAATATGGATAACCACACAATCAACCCAATTTTGGACGGATTGCAGTTACCTCCAAGTATATTATATGTTTAAATTCTATGCAGAGGTTTCACCTGTATGTGTCTTTGGAGGAATTCATCTGATTCAAATTAATACTACAAAATAACCCAGCATATAATAAATTACTGTTGTAATCTGGTGCCTCTCAAGTCAAATATTTCCACGTCAAATGCCTCTTGTATTCCTGCTTTTGCATTTCTCATTTGCATGGTACACGACCCTTTGTTACTTTATCATCTACAGCTGTGCACAGTTGCTATGGAGACCAGTTGCTAATCTTCCTTAAACACATGTCATTTAGCATTTATGCATTTATTAAAATACTACTTTCCTGGTCAGTAGCTCAAATATGTATGTCAACAGAACCTGAGACTTTCGGGTGATAGAAAACATAGGAGTGCAGAGATATGTGCACTTGTACCAAAACAATAAAATAGTCTTGTTTGAACAACTAAAACTGATCAGAATTCAGCACCACAGATTACTTTAGATATACACCAATATAAATAGACATATGCAAATATGTGACTTTGTGGCCAAGCGAGAAGTAAAAGCAGCGGCAGCATCCACCCCCACCCTGTTCAAGAAATGATGTTCAAATAAAATCCCGCAAAAGAGACTCATCATCACGTTCTATAATCACATGGTTTAAGAATCAAAGAATGGGTAGAAGGTGTTCATGTAAAGTATGTACAATGGACATTAAAACAATCCAATACATATAGTAGTATTGTCTAATTTTAGCATGAAATAAGATAATATTCTAGAATTAAATCATATGGTTTATTTTAATAAAGTATGCTGAATGGGATCTCATAATGTTAACTTTGATCAGCCTGATCATACCAATATGCAGCAGTTTAAGGTCAGGTCATTTGGGATGACAAATTCAATAGCCAATTATTTGCCTCCTCTTCATGACTTTACCTGTAAAATAAAAGAGACACAAACAGACCTCAATTCATGCCTTTAATTTGCCAACCATATATCCCACAAAGTGCATATTGAAAGACAGTATCAGACAGTCTCACACACAGCCACACACACACACACACACACACTCACAGACACACACACTGCCACTCACAAAGGCATACAGTCACACACACAGCCACACACAGAGGCAGACAGTCACACACAGAGGCAGGCAGACACACACACACACACACACACACACACGCACGCACGCACACACACACACACACACACAGAGGCAGACAGTCACACACACACACACAATTACAGTCAAACATACAAAGTTATAGTCACACACACACACAGTTATCTCTGTCCATTGTGGCTTGGAGTAGAGGCAGTGCAGCTCATGGAGTCTGGATGTTGGGGAAGCAAGGACTCTTTCCTGCTTCCCCCTTCCTGTGCAGCAGTTACCCCGACCAGCATTTTTTCTCGGTGATTTTAGCTCCGCCCCTGTCGTTATTTAGCCCCACCGCATGGTAAGCCCTGCCACCTCCGATGTGTTTGCTTTTTTAACAATCGCGGGTGGAGAATAATTAAATCCTCCACCCAGGTAGCCGGACCTGTGTAAGCTGTGTTGGCCGCATGGCGCCCTGTGCTGCCACACAGCTCACACCCCCCTAAGTTGGCCCTTGATACAGCGTGCATTTGGGGGCGCACAATGGGGGGCACCGCATGATGTAGGGGAAAGGCCTGGCCCCCCCGAGTGATGCACCTAGTTTCAATGTACATTTAACATGACTTACCTGCACCTAGGTACTGCATACATTTGATAAAAATCTCTCTAAGCCTTTAAACAGTATTGCAGTTAGCATGTTTTTCTACCATGATAATATTAGTGTAGGACTCATCCATGCTGGGATCCTGTGACCTAGTGGTGGGCTAATGGCCATATGGTGGAACTGAATGCCCATATCTTTTTGCTAATATAAGTGATTTTAACAGGTGTGCCCCCTTTTCTGTGTATATTTGGACTCCAGATCAGATTCCTTTTGCGTTGAGAATCCCACTCATCCATCAAAGGTGCCACTTTGGAGGTGACGACAGAAAAAAATCTATTTGAGGACAGTATCTGGGAGCCATTTAAGCAGTAAATTTGCAGTTAGAATGTGTGTCTCCTAAATAAAAATAGTGTAGGGCCCACAGATGTTGGGGTACTGCAACATAGTGGTGGAACTTACATGATATAACCATATGGTGGAATTGAATCCCAATATTTGTTTGCCAAGACAGATGATGTTAAATTGCATAGTAAAATTTTAGTAAATAATTATGTTTATTACTCCAGTTTGCTGATTTCCTTTTTTTTTTGTGGAAGTCCACATTTTACTTTTTTATGTGTGTGCATCTTGGTAATAAATCACAGAGCTTGACAGAAAAACACAGGACATTATCTAGTATGTATAAGTGTTTCAAATGTGGTTGAAAGTTATGTTGTAGTATGTATGCCCACAGTGTGAATTACCAAAGAGAGTTTTGGGTTATGTATACGATAGTAGAACATTTCGTCTAGAGTGGAAAGATGTAAGGCAGTCATGTCACATGTGAAATTGACAGGGCAGCTTTGGAAAATTATTAAAATTAGCTGTCACCTACAGGCTCTCAGTACCACAAGACCATTTTTTGGGTGGTTATACATTAAGTTTGTGCATTGTGAAATTATCATCAACTGAATCAATTGGAATTACTCGACTTCAGGATTTATTTTGTTCTGAACTGCAATTTGGCCAAATTTAAGGCTGATAGGGTAACTGAACAAAATTTGAATTTCTGAACAGTCACATGCCACAATCACATAACTTGTGCAATGCAAGAACATGTTCCTTTTTTAAATTTTATTTTGATTCATGATATGAATTCATGATTTGGGTGCTCTAGCTAAAATTGGGCATCAAACAGTGAATAAGCGTTTTCTTTTTTTTTAGTGAAGAAAGTAAGTAACTTACGTAGCCTGTCAGGATATTTATATCGGCAGACATTTTGTGCTATGATAGAAATTAAAAGTGTATATTGCCTGAGTCACTCAGAGCAGACTCCATTTTGCCATCTTCAGGATAACAAAGACACATAATTTCCTTGCTTTCACTAACCACTGAGCCTGAGCTAAGGAATGCATTATATAAACAAGCCAAGTGATAAGCAATGAAGCAGGGGGATGGAATGCTATGTTTAAATGTTAATGGAATAGAAATAATTCTAAACACAGACATTAGCGACAGAGAAGACTTAGTAATTAATTTTACTTTCTAAATTTTACAAGGTCCCATTGTAAGTAAGGGGTGAAATTTAGTTTAGAACTGTCAGTTTTAGAAATTACGATCAAAGTCATGCCACAAAGACTGAGGCAAACGCTTTGAACTGACAGTAAATTAAAGTTATGGTAGTCCTTTTAGATAAGCCAAATTATGTCAAAATCGACATCAGGTAAAGTTAACTCTTTCCTGGATAGGAAGGTTTATTGAGGCGAGACTGCCCTCTATGGACCAAATACCTAAATTGCAATCTGCAGGTTGACCACACCTTCAGTTTCCTATTGGCCTTATCAACTGATGACGTACAGAGAATCTTTCCCTTTAAAAGTTAGGACAAAGGGAAGAGAGACGTTAGTTGGAGTTGGGCTTTCAGATTCGGACATGCAGAGAGATCCATGACAGATATTCACTCTGGGACTAACACTCAAACTCTCTTGGACCCAACTCAAGAAACACTCCATGACACTTACTTTTTACTATCACTTACATACCTCCATACAACCAATCATACACGCATTCAAGTTCCTAGGACTACCTACTTATCTGATGAGAATATCCACTTAACTGGTAATTATGCTGGTTTTATTTAATTAATCTAAATTAATAAAAATTCTAATAGCATGATATATGACTGGATAAATCTCGGTCAGATTTCAATATTTAGAAATCTTAGTTAACTAAAGAATATATAGTTATAAACATTCCATTCTGCAGGTGGAATTAAGAATAATTATATATTAATGTGATATTATCACGTGTTAGCATACCAATGTTTTTATCCAGGTGTATTGATTTGCTCTAAATAAGATAAGATATATTTTTAGGCAAATTAAAATTCGGCTTATAGAATCTGGTAGATTATTCTTATTGGATGGTTCCAGGAAATGATTAATGAGCTGGTTTGAATGTTATTTTAATTAAAAATTACATGAGAATAGGATATTATATGCCTAGGAGGATCTAGCCAGCATTGAAAGGGTTACTCAGTTCACTGTTAGCCAAGGTTTATTGGCTTTTCACTGGAAGTTTAGCTTTCTGTCTGTGAAGTACCCTCATAAATCTAAAGTCTTGACAGTTGATGCTGTTAGCCATTGGAACGTGCATATTCACTGATTATTATCATGCATGCTGCCTAATATTATTATTATTATTTTATTTGTCACAATAAATTATATCTATTTTTGTAACAAATTTTGATTTTATTGGTATGGAATACATTTCACTTACATGATAACAATCTCTAAGATCTAAGAGAATTGAAATAGTGGGCAATTATCGACTGTTTAATATTATCATCCCATAAATATCCCCACAAGCCATGATGGACAAGAAGTCTGCCCAATTATTAGGGCTTTATATTCTGTCCTATAAATTATGATTAGGGGACTGCCAGTAAATGTTGAATTTATTCACAGATCATGTGACAATTGACTAATTCAGGGAAAATGAAGAGCAGTAAAACAATCTTTACTTCCAAGCAGGATTAGTGCAGACACTTTGACTGCAGTTACTGAGGGAGACAGACCCTTTGTGTTGTACCGTCACTGTGCCTGTGTGTGAGTGGGATATGGGCAGTAAAACAATCTTAGTCCTAGTTTGAGACTAGTCTTAAGGTACTGCTCTATCTACCGATCTAGCTGCTGCTAGTGATACTTTAAACATCTTTAAGTTGGCGATAGCAGATTGCTTTTGTCACTAATCCTAATGTAAGACTAGGTTTAGGGTACTGTTCTCTATCTATACTGCCTCCCTTGGTCAACTCATTAGCTGCTTTGGTTTCCCATATCATTTTTATGCAGATTACACACAAATCTACTCTCCTGATCTCTCCCCATCACTCTTGACTAGTGTCTCTGACTGCCTCTCTGCTATTTCTAACTGGATGACTGCCCACTTCCTTAAACTCAACTTGACCAAAATTGAAATTCTAGTCTTTCCTCCCTCAAGTGTTGCTACTCCTGTGTCTTTCTCCCATCAAGTCAATGGTGCTACCATCTGCTCTACCACGCAGGCTCACTGCCAAAGTGTTCTCTTTGACTCCAACCTCTCCTTCACGACTCATGTTCAGTCTATAGCCAAATCCTGTAGTTTCCATCTCAAAAACATTGCACGCATCGGACCCTACTTAACACCAGATGCTGGTCTATTCCACTGTCTTTTCTCGCCTTCTGTAATCCGCTTCTCAGTGGACTTACGTGCTCCCAACTTGCGCCGTTACAGTCCATAATGAATGCGGCGGCGAGGCTCATCTTCCTGTCCGCCCGCACCTCCCACGCCTCACCCTTCTGTCAGTCCCTACATTGGCTTCCTGTAAGATATAGGGCTCAATGTAAAATTCTGGTTCTTGCTTTCAAATCTCTACATAATGCTTCTTATACCTATCTATTCTCCCTAATACACAAGTATGTCCCATCTAGGCCCCTATGCTCTGCTGAAGACTTACGTCTATCTTCTGATGCTCGCCTTCAAGACTTCTCGAGAGCTGCACCGTTCCTGTGGAACTCACTTCCCTCCTCCGTTAGATGCTCACCCAGTCTCCACGCCTTCAAAAAAATCATTAAAAAAACACTTCTTCGGGGCGTGGCTTGACGCCGAAAGAGATGGCAGCTTAAGCTCCGAGCTCTGCACCCCGACCGATCTCAAACACACAGTAAACAGCTATTTACCCCTGTGAACACAACTACAACCTACCGCGGGGACAAAGGGAAGACGATGGCTATGACCGCGAATAAAAAATACGGCAAAAAAACGAAAGAGGCACCCCGTCGGTGGCGGACATGCTGAACACACACATGCCGCAAACTACTAAAGATGGCACCGGCCCTGAGAGCGCGGACCCTCCATGCATCCCGGAGGCCGAGAAACACGACCACCACCCACACCAGGCAACACACGGAGAAATCCTCCAATCCCTGGCGAAGGTCAGGCACTTTTTGGCAGCAGAAATAGAAAAATGTACAAAGGAAGTAAAAGCTGAAATACAAGCTGTGGGCCAGCGAACAAAGGCCCTGGAGTGGAGAATAGACCACGTGGTCACAGCCCACAGCGAAGCCGCCAAAACAACCAACAATCTGCTTGCTAAGGTAGCAGAACTGGAGACCGAGGTGGAGGATGCCTCGAATAGATCGCGAAGAAACAACCTCCGCATTAAAGGCCTCACTGAAAAAAATCAAAGACGCTGACCTGCAAAAGGTACTCACGAGGCTGTTCCGCTCTCGCCTTCCTGATGAACGAACACCTGTGGACAGTAGATAGCGCCCACAGGGCGCTCAGAGCAAGGGGCCCCCCTGACGGACCCCCACGGGACGTGATCATGAGATGGCATTATTTTGCCACAAAGGAAGCCATTATAAAGAGCACCAGGAACCACACTTACACCTATGACGGCTCACCTATACATCTATACCAGGACATCTTGCCAGCCATGCTGGCGAGGAGAAGAGACTGGAAGCCGATAGCCGACCTGGTAAGAGCCAAGGGCCTGACATTTGCATGGGGTCACCCGTTTAAAATTATGGTATTCAACGGCCCACGGCCAGCGGTTCTCCTACCGGCAGCGGATCCCAGAGCATTCCTCAGAGACATCGGCATAGAGGTACCGGCCGACTTCCGCATACCCGACAGGGGCGCCCGGGCACTGGGGCAAATACCAAGAGAGGGAGAGGCATGCATCAGAAACGCTCCCTAAGGTGCCACAATGGCGCTGCCCCCACGCAACATATCACAGTGACATGCCGGATTGCTCACCATGACGCAACGACAACTACCTGACCACAACAGAGGCAGTATAAAATCAGAAAAAGCCACAAAAAAAAGAAAGAAACGGGGAAAAACAAACAACACAAAGTGTCTGTCAAAGTAACCAAACAAGACCTAATGCCCTTAAAAAAAACATTGATAATTTCATATGGGCACTAAAACGACACCGCATAGCCAGGCAGGTACTATACCGCCCAAAAACCAGAGGGGGAATGGGACTCCAAAATCTCTACTATTACTACCTAGCTGCACGGCTTGCCCAGGTGGTAGCCTGGCACTCCGGGGTGGGATCCCACAGATGGGTAGAGCTAGAAACGCGACTGATGAGCACTGACCTACCACAGTTTTGGATTTGGGTGCCCAGACAGGACAGACCACCCCTCCGTACCACATTCCCAGCGATACTCAACTCAATACGAATCTGGGACCTTGCGGCTGACAAACACGCCCTAAAACACACACCGTCACCAATGACCCCGTACCTACACAATGGAGCATTCGAGCCAGGACTGAGCGCGCGAGACTTCCAGGGCATTGAGAGCACTGGGGTATGCTCACTTGTACGACAAGGGGACCTTTAAAACGTTCAAACACCTAAAAACCCTAGCACCCCTAACCACAAAAGACGTATTCAGATACATACAGCTTAAAGACTTTGCCAACAGCCCCGAGGTCAAGAGAGCAGCACAAGCCCCAATTACATTTTTTGAACAAATGTGTAACACAGAATCGGACCAGAAGGGACTGATCACAAGCATATACGCACAACTGAGTGCACCAGACAAAAATACCAAAGATCCCAACTACATTAGCCAATGGGAGAGAGACCTGGGAGGTGAGCTTGAGGGGAAGGACTGGGTAGACATATGGGAGGCGTCGGCCAAGACTTCGATATGTGTGCTACATCCGGAACAATCATATAAAATGTTGATGAGGTGGTACACCACAGCAGTCCAACTGTATAGGATGGGAAAAACCACGACGGACATGTGTTGGAAGGGATGCGGGGGTAAGGGAACATTCGTACACATGTGGTGGGAAGGCCCCGTTATCGACGGATACTGGAAACGAGTACAGACATTACTGACAAACGTCATGGACGTTGACATGGACCCGTGGTCCGTCCTATTGTCAAGGCCCATAGACGGTCTCCCCAGAAAAGAACAACAACTCCTCAATAAAATCACACTAGCAGCCAGAAGGGCACTAGCCCAGGCATGGCTGGCACCTGCAGCCCAAATCAGGAACACTGAAAAAACATTTAAAAAATCTGGCAACCCTGGGAAGAATACATGAATGACTGAGTCCCACACAAGCACACAGGGATAGGGATCGGAGAGCAGACAGAGAGAGGGCCCGCAACGGGCCCCTCTTTCCCCCCCGCCCCCCCAGCAGACCTTTATTAATTTAATTTAATTTATTTATTTCTCTCCTGCCTTCCCGCCTCCCCCTCACCTCGCCCCCCTACCCCCACCCTTACCCACACCAACACTAAAGCAAACAAGGTAACAGCGCCCACACAACCTACCGCGCAGAGTGTGACCTCATCCCCGCCAAATGTGATCAAATACACTCCTTCACCACAAAGGAGGCAAAAAACAAGCCAACCAGCTAATGAAACCCAACACAGATGGGGTACTGAATAACATAAATATCATCCGCACTCTCATACAAACTCACCTTGTCGAGACAATGTACAACCACATAGTTGCTCAACCCTCACGCAACAGAAATATGAAGTTATCTTAGGCATTATTATCTATGTTCATTCTATGTTAATGTTGATTTTATGATATAATAGAAAATTTACATTGTTCAGCCAGACAAATGTAAAAATGTAAACAACAATTCTGATTTCCTATGGAAATGTGCACAGTATACCCATGCTCCAACTTGACCAACGTACAAGCCACTGTAAACTGTAATGCTGTTACATATGTCAAAATTAAAATAAAGACATTAAAAAAAAAAAAAACACTTCTTCATAAAAGCATATCAATTAAACTGTTAATAGCTCCCGACTGATTCCTCTCTTGCTCGTCATTAGTCTAATACTATCTTTATCTTTTGTGTGACTTTACCCCACTCCCTCTAGCATGTAAGCTCATTGAGCAGGGCCCTCAACTCCTCTCTTCCTGTGTGTCCAACTTGTCTGGTTACAGCTACATGTTTTTTCGTCCACCCACTGTAAAGCGCTGCAGAATTTGTATAAATAATAACAATAATAATAATAATAATAATAATAACTCACTCTACACACACGCAATCCCACAATCAGGCTCTAAACACATGTACCATATGCTTTCCTTACACTTTTATTCTTTGGTATCCCAATTATGGAGACACTGGAGACATGACATAAGCAAACACAGTGCAAGCATGTCAATACATTTGCTTGCGCTGCGTAGAACAAATACAGGATGTTTTTTTCATGCAAGTGCTCTGCGCATTGAACCAACATGCTCACTTTGAGAGAGGGCATGCTTGTCATTGGTGATGATAGTTATGGAACTTATATAAACTTTGAACAGTAGATAGCCTGCTTCATTCATCCTAGTGTAAGAGTTGAAGCTACACTTTGTGCTGTGTACTGCTAGTCACTGGCACTTAACACCAATTTGGAATCACCAATTTACAGTTTGACTGTTTTTTGTGAAGTGTCTGAAGAAAGAAAAACCTTTTTTTTTTTAGTGCATTTAGTCTGTTTTGTGCTGTGCAAATGTGAGCACTGTGCAGGGTGAGTGTAGTGTTTCTTAAAGTCACAATAACATTACAGTTCTAACAAAAACCAACCTATTTTGCATCATAAACACCTATTTTTGCTGAATAAAGTTGTGTTAGTTTAAACAATACACAATCATCCATATCCCAAATGTGTTGTAATTAGAAAAGCTTCTATATTATGGTGCTTGGAGCAAGGGATTGGTGAAACCAGTGGACTTGTTGCCATGGCATATGTTGCCCCCAATTTCTTAGAGATGCAAAGCAGAGCATTTTGTTGAATTTCATTCCAGGGGCATGTCAATACAGCAGGTTAACACAATTACCTGCTTGATTGGCCAGCTGTTCATTGTAGTGGGAGCTTATTTTTCTATAATAGAAAGGGAGCCCTTTAAGCAGCTGATAAATGCCCTTGCTGCACATTATATAATTTCCTTGTGACCCACAAATTCCCTTCACTGTTGGGTTTTCACCCTGTGTGACTAAATCTTACCCTGTGTGACTAAATCGTATGGTTCCTGATACTTCCACATACACAGTAAGTATTAGCTGATAGTATATTCTGTTTCTTTCGCAACATTTACCGATCTTTAATAAAAGACGTATCTATTCCTTTCTTATAATAACACTCCTGCATTAATCTATGAATATTTCAGTGAACTCATAATAAAACCGCATATATTATGTCATACTATACAATAAAACTATTGTATTACCGACCTCACAAAAATCATGTATCTCTTGCTGACCATGCACAATTCATCTTGATTTTTCTTATCAACCCTTATAAAAGTCCAGATTACTCTAGATGCCAGACTTCTATATACAGGTGACAAACCCAACTTCTGACATATAGTTACAATAAGATTTTTTATTTTTTTTATTACACCAACATGTTTATGAACTATCTTCTGTATATTTCACTGTCAGCACCACCCTGCTAACCACACCCACTAATAACAGCTCCCGCCTAAGCAGCCCTTATCCTCTCCTTTAGTTAGCCGCATCACCATCTTAATTGTGGGTATAACAGTGCCTTGAAACTCTAGGCTACCGTCACCTTTAGAGCTATGGACATAAACAAATCAAAATATTCTTGGTAATGCGGCTAGTTATCTCACATATTGACAATAGTAGTGTGCTAACAGTGGGCACTGCCATGACTATAGATGGCAAACGTTTTTAGTTACGTTAAATTATTTTAGAATTTAGGAATCTCCCTAATTCCCCATCATGTTTTAATTTAGTACAGCGGATTGTTTGAAATATTTATGAAGAATATAGAACTGGTCTGGTACTGGTACTTTAACACTACTTTCCAAAACCATGAATCAAACATTCAAGAATTTTCATGAAGTGTAAATCTGCTTTTTTTTTTTTGCAGCTTTTTATATGCACTAATAATTGAGCCGTTCCTGTGTTTGACCAAGCCCTGTTTAATTGGTTATTATAATGTCTCCTCTGATTCAGACATTGCTTATTTCCTGCATTCTATTCTATATGCGAAGAAGCATTCAATTAGTTTAGCAAAAACTGTTTAGATATACTCTGCTGCCATCTACTGGACACAAAGACAATTCTGGTTTCTTAAAATGACTTTCTATATACCAATCTGGGTTGCCAGTAGTACAAAAGTATATGCATCTAAACCATTGCTAAATCAAAACCAACTGATCCTTTATTATAAAAAAGTGCAGAAACCATTAATTACTTTACATTAAAACTATGTATGACTTACCTAACTATAAATAATTTAATTTAAATTTAAAACATTTAAGTCAGATGGCTCAAAGAAATCAATTATAACATATAATGTTGACAATGCTTATATAAGGGCAATTAGATGGACTAAATGAGAAAATTAAATACATTTAATACATTTAAGTTGTTTAAGTACGTATTAACTAGAAAGCTCAAGAGTGAAATTAGAAATTGAAATTAGAAATAAGTTGTAAGAAATAAGAAATAAATTGTAATAAGTTGTAAATAATTTGTAGATGTGGATAAAGAAAAAACAGATATTAAAAAAAAATTCTTCAATATGTAGCAAAGAAGAACATACTGCATTAGATATGCAAATTTCTGCTATAAAAATACAGCAAACAAGTGATTGGATGACACTGGGCAAAGTTCTACATCAATTAAACATAGTTAATGTAAGCAAAGCCTCAGGCCCAGATGGAATTCACCCACAAATACAAGGGAGTTAACTGTGGTAATATATAATAATAAATATAAATCAATATTTTATATTTTTCAAGATTCTTTTCTTTCAGGAATGGTATCAAAAGACTTGAGAAAAGCAAATTGTGTGTACATATTTAAGAAGGGAGCAAAATGTCTGCTTCAAAATGAAACACACATAAGCTTACTATATGTTGTTGGAAAATTATTTAAAGGTTATAAAGGGATCATATCCATTAATTAATTGTGGACATCTATGTAATTAGTAGTAACCAACATGTTCTTATGAAAACCTTATCACGTCAATTTTAACAAATTTCTGTAGTTGCAAAAAAACTTACTGGTGATGTGGAATATATAGATGACCTCTCCCCTTTTTTTTTTAAAACCTTTTTTCTTTTTGACACCTTTATGCTATTTCATGCACTGTAGTGCATGATTCTGTCGGGTTATGGATATGTATATATTGGTACTATTTATCTGTTGTCTTTTTTTGTAAGATTTTGAAAAATAATAAAATGTAAATTGCAGTTTAAAAGCAATTACTTTATATGAAAAGTCTTGTTTTGGATTGCACATTGGATTGAGTAGTTGGACAAAGGTCTTAGATGGAGTCCGTCAAGGGTCTTTTCGAGATCCACTTCTCTTTAAATTGTTTATTAGTGATCTTGCATTAGACATTGAAAGATATGTGTCAGTGTTTGCAGATAACACAAACTTAAGTAAGGTAAGACAGAGTGAGAGGTGGATTTTACTTCACTGTTGGATTTGGACTAATTAGGGAACTGGATAGTTAACTGTCAGATATGATTTGCAGAGTTATTTACTAAAGTGAGAATTGTTGAGAATTCAAAGAGAAGTCAAAGTACATTTCAAATGTTATACCAAAATAGCTGAACTTGAAGTATAGCTGATTTAGAGAATGATACACATAAACTATTCCTGCCTTAATTTACTAATTAAGTTTAATTTAATTTTCAATGCCTGGCAATTCTCATTTATAATGTAAGAAAATGGAAGCTATGTATTTTGGGGTTGCACAAGCAACATATTAGCTAAATGGCACTGTCTGGTAAATAAGTGTAAATACATTTCCTTTGTGTGCCGTGTTCTTTTAAGAAAGTTTAGAGCTTCAGATTAAAGTGTGATTCCGGAAGTTGCCAGAAAGAAGCTTGTGTTTTGTCTTTTGGGGTCTTGGTTGCAATCTGTGAAGGAGATCCTGTACTTTGACCGAGTACCTCCTCCCAATCCACTTCCTAGCCATTGGGATGAAGCCTGGAACAGTTTAACCCCAGTCGCTGAAGCTTGACTGGGGTCTCTCTGGAGCTTTTCCACATGACCAGGCTGCAGCTCTTCTAGGAGTGGTATCCGCAGAGCCACTTGTTACTGCCAGCGTTGCTCCCAACTATGGAGCAACGTTGCTCCCAACTCTCTCCGCAAAGTCTGAGCTTTCTCCAGAGCCTTTTATCAGAGTTCTTTCTAGATGGCATCACTCCTGGTCAGCTCACTCTCCTCCAAGGCAGGGCCATAATCCTGGGACATAGCTTTGAGCGGTCTCTGCTGGAACTTCTCCTTATATGGGGAAGCTGCACAGGTGCTAGCTCATTCCATCTCCGCAAATTCCAGGAGGCATTCAGGGATCCCAGAAGATGCACTGGTGTCCAGGGATGTTTCCTCAGTTGCTAGGAAGCCATACCACCGTTGCCACCAATTGTGATGGATCTCCTGTACTCCCACCAAGTACTTTGACCCAAGCTGCTTCTTAGCCATTGGGGAGGGAGCCTGAAACACTTGACTGGGGTCTTTCTGCAACTCTTCCAACCAACCAGACTCTTCATCCAGACAGGTATGTTACCCTTGCCTATTCCTCTTTAACTTTCCTTCCAGGGAAGTATCGTCCCCTCTGCCTATTCCTCTGCAGCTCTGCTCATAGTGATTGTTATTGCCTTTACAAAAGCACTTATTGCACTCAGACCTAGCTCTCTTGATTTATCCCAGGGCTAGAGGTCCAAAGACTCTGTTACTGGGATCCCTTGAAATCCACAAAGGACACTGTTAGTTCCAAAAGTACCTGACATTGTTAGTTCTGGAACTAACATACAATACTTTATTTTTCTTGGAACTAGCCTATATGTTTAGTTACATTAACCTTGCTGTGACAAAGTCAATAAAATACAATTAACCAAATCACATCAGAAAACATACAGGGACTTAACATAACAACATTTTTATAAAGGGGTGGGGAAGACAATAACTAACATGAAATATATCTCCTGTCTACAGAAACCATATCATGCAAATCTACCTAAATATGAAAATGCGCAGCAAAGGATCGGGTTCTTTACTGCAAGTACAATATTTGAAATGTTCTGCAAAAAGACGTTGTTTTTAAGATTCTGTACAGATTTGGATGCTTTTTTTGTTTTTTATAAAAACACAATACCCAGGTATATCATAGTTAATATGTAATTTTTCATTGTATGAATATGCAATTTCTCCTTGTATCTCCTTTTATCAACAATATGCTTGTTGTCAAAGAAATCTGACTGCCAATTTGGATTCAAGAAATAATTTCCCCCCAATTTGTGTCAGAATTAGAAGTGACCTCACATTGTGTTTTGCCTTCTTTTGGATCAACAGCAGTAATACAAATATGTGAAAGGCTAACCTTGATACATCTGTTTTTTTAAAAAAAAATTGTTTTACTATATACTGATTTCACAATTTACCGCACATGTCTATTAATATAAAACTATTGTATCTAAAGTGTATCTCACAATAAACACCTATATCAATTGCTAATCTCACAACATTCCTGTATGTATTACTTACCTCACAATAAAACCTTTCTTTGTATTTCTGTTCTAACTATATGTTACAAAATTCTTTTCATAACTGTTTCTTTAATTGACAAATTGCCCTGCTTCCCTGTATTATGGAGAAGCCTCATTGCCAGACTTCTGCCCCATGATTATGGACGGGTGTGTATGGCTCTTTAAGAACCGTCTGGGGACATATTGTGACTTTGGTGAACAGTGCCCCTTTAAGACGGTGTCACCAGACCCTTAAAGTACTTTGTTTGTACCCTTTTCCTACTTGGTTCAGTAAATGGAGCTTACTGAACCAAGTACCACACAGGCGGACCACCCAGAAGTGGAAGTGTGCCATCAATTTACCTCCCAGGCTGGGAGCCTGATGTAGGTAAATTGCCGACTGCTGGGTGGCCGCAGTTCGTGCAAACGAACACGTGGCGGCGGCCATAGGCGTGCGCAGCCTGTTGCATCAGGGTGTGCACCCTAAAGCACAAACACACACGCCGCGTGTATATGTATTTTTATATACACATACACACACATACATACATACATACATACATACAAACACACATATATATACATATATATATATATACACAAATATACATAGGTGCAGTGTGTGTGATTGCGAGGAGTACAGTGTAGTGTAATTGTGAAGGGTGCAGTGTGTGATTGTGAGGGGTACAGTGTATGTAATTGTAAGGAGTACAGTTTGTGTAATTGTGAGGGATTCAGTGTGTGTGGGGTACAGTGTGTATGATTGTGAGGGGTGCACTGTGTGGGTGACAGGGGTTAGGAGGGTGGAGGGGCAAAGACAGGGGTTGGGGGTAGAGGGACAGGAGGTAGGGGGGTGGAGGGGCAGTGACAGGAGGTAGCGGGAGTAGACGGTTAGTGACAGGGGTTAGGGGGTAGAGGGGGAGTAACGGGTTAGGGGGATAGAGGAGTAGTGACAGGGGTTAGGGGGATAGAGGGGTAGTGACAGGGGGTGGGGGAGTGGAAGGGCAGTAACAGGGGTTAAGGGGGTGGAGAGGCAGTGACATGGGTTAGGGAGGTAGAGGGGCAGTGACAGGTGTTAGGGGTAGAGGGGTAGTGACAGGGGATAGAGGGGTAGTGACAGGGGTTAGGGGGGTAGTGACAGGAGTTAGGGTGGTAGAGGGGCAGTGACAGGGGGTGGGGGGAGTGAAGAGGCAGTGACAGGGGTTGGGGGGTGGAGAGGCAGTGACATGGGTTAGGGGGTAGAGGGTCAGTGAGAGGGGATAGGGGGGTTGAGGGGTAGTGACAGGGGTTAGGGGGTTAGAGGGGTAGTGACAGGGGTTAGGGGGGTAGTGACAGGGGTTAGAGGGGTAGTGACAGGGGTTGGGGGTAGTGACAGGGGTTAGGGGGGTAGTGACAGGGGTTAGGGGGTTAGAGGGGTAGTGACAGGGGTTAGAGGGGTAGTGACAGGGTTTAGAGGGGTAGTGACATGGGTTAGGGGGGTAGTGACAGGAGTTAGGGGGGTAGTGACAGGGGTTAGGGGGTAGTGACAGGGGTTAGGGGGGTAGTGACAGGGGTTAGAGGGGTAGTGACAGGGTTTAGAGGGGTAGTGACAGGGGTTAGAGGGGTAGTGACAGGGGTTAGGGGGTAGTGACAAGGGTTAGGGGGTAGTGACAGGGGTTAGAGGGGTAGTGACAGGGTTTAGAGGGGTAGTGACAGGGGTTAGAGGGGTAGTGACAGGGGTTAGGGGGGTAGTGACAGGGGTTAGAGGGGTAGTGACAGGGGTTAGAAGGGTAGTGACAGGGGTTAGAGGGCTAGGGACAGGGGTTAGGGGGGGTATGGGGCAGAGGCAGGGAGGGGGGGGGCAGTGAGTGACAGGGGACAGAGGGGGTGGAGGGGCAGTGATTAGAAGGGCATTAGTGAATGGGGTGGGGTGGCAGTGAGTAGAAGGGGGAGGGGGGGCAGTGAGTGACAGGGGGTAGAAGGGGGGTTTCTAAATACCTGCCCTGGTGGTCCAGTGGGCGCCCTCTCTCTTCAGTCTGCAGCTCCGCGGCAACGCTCTGACAGGCTGGAGATCGCGAGACACCTCAGTCTGCAGCTAACTCCCGGCGGAGCTGCAGACTGAGGCTGAATCTCCATCAGGGCAGATGGACAGGAGGGGCCTCTCACCCGGCGGCATTGTGGGCAAGCCGCCGGGCCCCCTCCTGTGTCGGGTCCTCGGTCATAGACCGAGGACCCGACATGTCAGTCTGCCCATAGGCAGTGCAGCACGGAGGTGTGATTAGGGTGTGCCCAGGCACACCTGGCACACCCCGTGCGCACGCCTATGGCGGCGGCCATCTTTGTTCATTCGAACGCGGTCAGCGGTGTGTGTGTAGCCAAATCCATGGAACTGAAATCGGCTACACATTTCCACGAACACTGCTGACCCTTACCTTCTCCTCCACTCAGTTTTCAGCTACAGAGACTAAGTCCCGTTCGGCAGTTTGAACTCACTGCTATACTAAGCCAATTGCATGAACGGCATTCAAATGGGACTTAGTCATTTTTCTGCCTGAAATAGACCGACCGCACAGCCCAAATCTATGGAACTGTTTTGGTCTAACTTTTTATCTACTGGAGGGATTTGTATGATTTTTTGAGAGTATTTATGTTTAAAGTGTGCTGAGTTCGAATATGTAATTTTTTATGAAGATTGAATGTATATTTTTAAAGTTACAGTGTATGTGTAAAAAGTATATTTTTCCTGCCTGTGATAATTACATTAACCCATTGTGTTCAGTAATTATATCACAGGCAGAGGGGAGGATTTTGTGTGTAATTGCTGGGAGTGTGTTACTGTAATTTACGTGTGTTATTGGTTGTTCTGCAAAACCCTGTGGGCGGTGCTGTATGTGTAAGATCTCCATAAAAGAAAGCCCTTTGGTGCCAATTGTAGCGGATGGCATTGGGCTGTCCTCAAAATTATGTGTGTTAATATGCTTTTGGTTAATTTTCCCGTATGTATGTATGTTGTATGCAGCGTTCGTCTGATTGTTCGGTAAAATCACTCCAGTTATTATACAAGTGAAACTACCGAACAATCAGACCACCCTAGGAATAATCGAGTGCCTGGAACCCAAATTGGACACTCGGCTAGGCAAACACTGCTGAGACCTTCACACTGCCATCAATTTGTGTAGAAACTACCGAAAGGCTCACTGTGCGGTAGAAAGAACCCCACGAACAAGGGGGTTTATCCGAATCCTCCCCAGTCTCCATAACCCAAGCCGTTCATGCATTTTATTCCCTTTTTCTGTGACCGATCGTAGGGCCAAAACTTATGGAACCAATTTCGGCTGTTACCTCCAGCGCGGTCGGTCTTGTTACTACCCCCATGAATTTCCCGAACCCCTGGTCCGATCTGGGTGATTTTTGAATATGTCACTCACCCAGATCAGGGCTACCAGTGGATGTAACATTTAGAGGTGTACCCCTATGTTTAGGGGTACATCCAGAAAACGAGGGGAACTGTGTCCTGCATAATGGGATTATGAGTCATACTAAGGGGAAGGGATGTGTGGGTAGCAACTCATGTATGATTGGTGTACTGTATAATTAATGTGAATCCCTCCCTTGCATGGGAGAAAGCTTTAAAAAAAGGTTGAGTGATTAAAAGTTCAGTTCTGCTCCTGATGCTGCGTGTCGTACAGTCATTGGGATCTGTATTGGGATATTTGTGGATTACCTTGCTTGCTGTGACTATTGTTCTATGGGATTTTATTACTTGTTCCTGAGCCTCACTGGGATCTTTAGTGGAGTAAACCTGTGAAAGACCAGTTCTCCGCTACACCAATTAAAGAGAACTACTTGACCCTCTAACTCGCAGCCTCGATTCGTGTTTGTAGGGGACAGCTATAATCACTACAGGGATTGCTATGCTCTGCATACTCCCTTAGCTACTGAGCTCTTGTAAGAGCTCTTGTTCCTGATCCTGCTTCGCTCTACAGAAGGAAGAGGTTCGCCCACTGGAACCTGGAGCCTGGTCATAGGTCCAGGGTGGATAGCAGATGGCGAGATCCCAGCCCAGCAGCGGCGGTTCGTGGAGTCTTCAGTACTTATGGTGCCTACGGTGCTGATGGTCCTTTGGTGAGCGATAGGAGACCTATCTACGGTCCAACTTCCAGCCAGCCTGGAGGCAACCGTAACACTATAAAACTGCTGTTTTAATTCCTAAACTCATCTCAGTAGTTTATCTATTTTTAATGACATCAAGAAATTCGCAAAATTATTTGTGGTTTTACTATAAACCCATGTATCTGTTACTGAGTTCTTAATAAAACTACTGTATTACAGATTACTTGAAAAGGACAATACTTCTCAAGTGAAAGTACTTAGAGTCTGTTATGGGCAAATGCAAATATTGTATTCCTCAAACTGTGTACTTTGTCTTTAAGAGATATTGCAAACTGAAAAGGTGTTAGAAATGGAACGTATTGTTTTTCATACATGTTTCTTTAAGCAATAACCTCTTACTTACCTTGAGTGCATAATATGTTTACGTAATTTTGTCCCAGACGAAATACAATAACAATAATGCATAAACAAGCTTCAAGGCTATGCTACAACTCTTTCAGTACATAATATACTGCGGTAACCCTAAGTAGATAAAGATGTTCAAACTTTAAGATGCCATCTTGACCTAAGTCAGGGAAATTTCCATGACATGTACACCCTTAAGTTATGGCCTTGTATTTTTGCCAAGTTAAGGGAGGTCCTAATATGAACAAAAGTAAAAGAAGTTACTTTTTCACATATGAATTACAGTGACCCTAAAATGAAGACACCTAAGGCATAAATAGGTGTACTTTTAAATGTTAAGGCACAGAGAGAGGAGAGATTTGGAGACAGACGTTGTTCCATCTTAAAATGACAGAGAGGCTGACATGATGACATGTTTAGGAGGGTGTGTTAATCTATTAATGATATTTGCAAGCATTTAGTTTAATCTTATAAACTCTGCTATAAATTATTGTAATGGATTTAATATGTCTATATTTATATTTTTATTTAATAAATATCTAAAAGACAAAACTTTATTGCTTCCAAGACAATCCTTATTTTATATTGTATTCTCAATTATTTATATATGTTAAATAGAGGATATCTTACTAACTATGTACAATTATGGCTAAGATATCTGTATGGTTAGCCCTGCTAAGTTCTATGCTTTAAGACGTTATAGTGGTAAATAAGGGATCCAGCAGCGGTTACAAGTCCACTTAAAAAAAGATAAGGTACTACTTGGTATCAGCTTGTCTATGGTTGTATTTTAAAATTATCTTATTTTTATTTGACTAAACATTTTTTTTTCTATTTGGTGATTATCTATTGTTCAAGCTTAAGGTACAGTCATGGGGTCTAATTTTGCCCAGTATAGATACAAACATCTAGATGACTGCAATTTTCTCTCAGCAGGAATAATCACAATAATATTCTAAATTCAATAGGCAGCAATATGTTCAGTTTGGCTAATTGCAATTAATTGTGTGTAAAAACTGTTGAGATGTACATTTGGTAAATTAAACAAAATGAGCACATCTGGACTGAAACAAGAAGAAAATGAAAAAAATAAATAAGTTAACAGACAAAACACAAAATCCCATGCAAGGTATGGATATATATCATATACTAAAAAAAATATATATATAATGATCTGTTCTATGAGGCACATTTGCAAAATACACTCACCTGCTTTTTGCAGGGAAAATTGCAGAAATATGCAATATTTGGCCATTGACCATGAATGATACATGCAGCGAGCTGGCAAATTTATTATAGATATATTTAAACAAATGGGAACCTCTGGACCACCTGTTATCTAGAAGGGACACAGAGATGGTCCCTCTTAAATCCTTATTCTATATGCAGAGATGTAGGAGCTAACAATAAAGCCTCTATTATTAACCCTTACCCATCCATTTGTTTCAATGTATTAACTTATTTATTGGTCTGCTATTTACCTATGGGCTTGGCAAGCTACAAGGTATTGATTTTGAGAAAATCGTCAATTAATATCTTCGGAATTTATTCCAGAGCAATTCTTGAGCCATGACATGCAATTTGTGATTAATTTGCACTGTGTCAGATGTTCGGAATTAAAGTTTATCTGGATCAATTTGGAGGAATCATGGTAAATTGAGGAGGATACTAAATATAATGAACATTCTTCTAATCTTATAGCTCAAGTTTCTTTGGAATGATTTTCTCTTTGGTAATTTTGGAGCTTAATTATTAACCCCATGTAAATCAGTAATTTACACTGAACCCAAGCTGACAGAATTGCAACACAATCTACTGGCAACAGGATATAAAAATAGGTTAAAAGAAACCAAGAGAAAAAAAAAAGAATTGGTAGATCTAAGAAGAACATTGTGTATTAGTAAATATGGTAACATTGCTCAGTGATAGCCATGGAAGTAAAGGCACAGGCCTCTGTCCCCAAACTCATCCCCACATTATGCTCAAGTCAGCTGTAAGAAACACAACTTACAACTTCCTGTAAGGGGCTTTAATAATTCCTCTGAGATTGGCAGTAAACAGAAAAAGGAAATATCCAAACTGTTCATATTGTCCCTTTCCTCATTACTACTCTCTATTGGCTATTTATGTTGACAGTTTTGAAGAACTTGGGCTTTGGCATGGGATATATGACATGGATCCATGCTATATTCTCACACCCAGTAGCTAAAATCAAAACAAATGTGGAATTATCAAATAAATAAATACGCTTAAATGAGATGAGGCAAGGTTGTCCCATATTCCCCCTACTTTTTATGCTGCTTATGGAACTCTTAATGTCCTTAATAAGACAAGCAAAGTATAACAGTGGGTTTCTTTTTAAGTCAGGAGAGGTAAAAATCTCTGCATATGGAGATGATGTCTTACTGTTTGTCTCTAATCTTTTAGCCTCTCTTGAAGGGATATGCAACTGCTTGTCTGAATGTAGTTCTTACTCAGATTTCAGAGTAAATATTACTAAAAGGGAAGCTATGAATATTATTTTATCAAATTTAAAACTAAACCCTGATAATTATATTATACCATTCTAAAATAGGGGCCTCAGCTATTAAATATCTGGGTATTAATATTAGCGATAACATTTAGGAATGGTATGATATTAATGATCTCTCTACATTAATAACTATATAAGTTGATCTTGCACACTGGTCTACCTCCCATTCTCTTGATTTGGCAGAGTAATCGTAGTTTCTATGCATATTCTCCAAATAATTTTATTTCTTTTTCAGACAATTCCTGTTTGGGTTCCTGCAATACTGCACTATTGGTCTCCTATTTTTTATACCACCCCAGAGACATCTTATTCAAAATTTGAAGACTTTAAATCCTCAAAAGTAAATTTTTATCTTTTACTTGGTACCTTTTTTTGATTACTTACCACAATATTGTATTTATTTTGGCACTACCTGTATCCTTTGTTCTGTTTGTTTGATTTATCCTTGAAGGTTTTGAGGGTTACCTTCCTATTCAGGTGTGCAGCCCCATTGTGATCAGTTATTGTTGCGCTGTTCCACCCTTGCTTTTTGTCTTCTTTATTAAAAGATTGAAAAGTACATGTCTCAGAAATATGTGAAATTTCACATAACAATGTTTTCTTTGCTTTTTTTTTTTCTTCTTTAATACAACTCATTTAGAAGTTTCAGGGTAGGAACAATCACAATTATTTAGTATTCAGATAGGTCACATGCTGTTAAGTGTGATGTATGCCTTGCACCTCAGCCAACACAATGATACAATAGTGACATCAGTAGCAGAAATAGTCACAAATATATTGCAACATTAATATTTGGAAACTCATTGCACTACTGTGCTATGCTGCTCTTAGACAAGTTTTGCGATACCAGACACTAGACTTGTTTCATTACGAATTGCAATTCATCCGAACCTGGCTGATTATGTGATCAGTTGAATTCCAGAACTCCGATGAAATGTAGCCAAAACAGGAACCAAACAAAATGCACAATGGCTGAGCATGTTCGTTTTGATACATTTTTCTGAATTCTGCCCTCGGCACCTAAACTAGAAGATTGATGGGAAAATTATTGTTGATTGCTAGGGGACAGTCACTAACTGTTGATTTCATTCAAAGATCAGGTAGAGAATTGACCAATAGAGGGAAAAAAGCAGGAACAGTAAAAAAAAAATAATAAAAAAAATCTATATTTATTTATCATTCATTTAATTACAATGTAATATATAAATATAGATTTCCCCCTTTCGCTTACTTTTTCCCACTTGATCTGAAAACTAAATGATGGGAAAATGTGCCAATCAGTGTAGTGTAAAATATATACATAGTATATATACTATATATTTAATTTGCAGTACACCGATTGACCAATCTTCTTTCTGTTAATGAAATTTGGACAACCCGAACCACCAAATGACAAAAATTCGTCCAACTCTCAAAAAATATTATTTTTGTCAGAAGTGATTAAAATCTTTCTACCATGTACAATACCAGACACATGCCATAACCATTTAATGTTGCACAGTAAATGTTATACATACTGAGGTGTTACTTGTGCATCATCACTGTTTCCAGCCATAACACTGCAATGTTAACCCCTTAAGGACAGATGACGGATATATTCCGTCATGATTCCCTTTTATTCCAGAAGTTGTGTCCTTAAGGGGTTAATTAAACTCATCTGGCATTTTTTGAGACCACAAATAAAAAGGAAAATGAAAAACGCGCAGGCCATCTTTGAATTAGAACAAAATAAATTAACCAAGCATTGTCATCTAGCATACTCTTTAAAACATATTTACATTAAAAAATGTATGTGTTATTGAGAAATATTTTCCTTTCTTTTTTTTTCATTCTGCTTTTTGTTTAATATAAAGCTGAATAGATTTTTACATGCATTTTAATAAGAGTGATTGTGTTTCATACGTTACATAATAAAGGAGATATTCTAAACTTCCATGTAATAATTGAAGAAAGTTTTTATTTAAGTTGAATGATTAGATTCAAAGATGAAATTTTGCACTTTTACAATTTTATTTAACTATTTAAAAGATAAAACAAGCAATCAATGAACTACATAAATGCAAAAAAAGTAACAATATAAGAATGTGAAAGAATTCCTTGCAATTTGATTTTTTAACACCAGGTGGAGCAGTGATCGCTGAAATGGGTGTATTTGAACACCAGATGGAGCAGTGTTTGTTATTGCTTGCAGATATTGCATAAGGGACCCACCCAAGATGGCTTAACAATGATGACGTTTCTTTTTTTATTTACAGCCCTTGTTAAAGAAGTGCCGAAGCAATTTTAGCTAGGTCTTGCAATGTACAATTAAAACAAATGTGAGCTATCATGATTCCCTTTCTGGAAACTGGATTAGGTCTGCAAGCAAACTGAATGCATTGAGTGCTTAAATACATTTGCCTGAAAAATAAACATAGATCATTACATGTATATTATAAATGGTTTTGAAAACAACATGACTATGCCACTATTTACTATTCCTATCCTATATATATATATATATATATATATATATATACAAAGGGACTTGATGTCAGAACTTTCATGCTGGATAAACCAAATATTTGCCAAATAAACACAGTGGGTGAAAAATCTGCACATCACTCTGTTTAAATATAATTGAATAATAATGAATATAATTATACAATGTCTCGATCAGTGTCATTGTGACACAATGGGTTTTATTCACTAAATAGTGACTTGGAATCAGTTGAAAACCAAACTGTAAAATGGCAAACAGAGATGATTTGGATAAATTCAAAAATAGTTACAGCTTGGATATTTTAGCCTAAATTTTACAAATGAATTTTCAATTAATATTCAATGTTTAATGAATAACATGGTGTGTTTTTTTAAGGTTAATAACTAGTTTTTAATTTGTTTTGTAATTTTTATAAACCTGCAAAAGATTTATTAACCTCCTAATAACCAACACCACCAAGATGTATCAAAGAAATTATTAATTCATTTCATTTCTGGGTTTTTTTTCCATTTATTTTTTTACATCAAAATATTTCAACACATTGCCTTTAGAAAACAGAAAATATTTTTTCACATACAAAAGCATAGTATGGTTGCAGTGGGTCTCCAACATACACATGCATTTTGAGGACATTATTAATTTAGTCTAATGTTGCCATATGTATTAAATGTATGCATAGGCGTGTGCATCCTATTGCATTAGGCTGTGCACCCTAAAGCACAAACACACTCCACGTGTATATGTATGTATGTATGTATATATATATATATATATATATATATATATGTACACACATATATATATATATATATATATATATATACACACACACATACATACACTACTGTGTGCTGTTAGTGTGCTGTTAGTGTGCTGTGTGTAAGGGTGCTGTGTGTGAGGGTGCTGTTAGTATGATGTGTGTGAGGGTGTTTGTGTGTGTGTGTGTTTATGAAGGTGCTGTCAGTGTGCTGTGTGTGAGGGTGCTGTTTGTGTGTAAGGGTGCTGGTAGTGTGCTGTGTGTGTGAGGTTGTTTGTGTGTGTGTGTGTGTTTGTTAGGGTCCTGTTAGTGTGCTGTGTGAGGGTGCTGTTTGTGTGATGTGTGTGTGAGGGTGCTGTTAGTGTGCTGTGTGTGAGGGTGCTCTTTGTGTGTGACTGTGCTGTTTGTGTGCTGTGTGTGAGAGGGTGCTGTGTGTGTGTGTGTGTGTGGGAGAGTGCTGTGTGTTTGTAGGTGCTGTGTGTGTGTGGGTGCTGTTTGTGTGCTGTGTGTGTGAGGGTGCTGTTTGTGTGCTGTGTGAGGGTGCTGTTTGTGTGCTGTGGGTGTGAGGGTGCTGTATGTGTGTAGGTGCTATGTGTGTGTGGGTGCTGTTTGTGTGCTGTATGTGTGTGGGTGCTGTGTGTGAGTGTGCTGTGTGTGTGTGTGTGTGGGTGCTGTTTGTGTGCTGTGTGTGTGAGGGTGCTGTATGTGTATGTGTGCTGTATTGTTGCGTGATTGTGGGGGTGGAGGTGCAGGCAGATTAATAAATATCCCCCCTCTCTTCTTACCTTTTTATAGGGAGGGGGGACCATGCTGCTGCCATCCCTGGTGGTCCAGTGGAGAGTAAACTCTAGCCTGAGGGGCTAGAGTTCACTCTCGCGAGATCTGAGCGTTGCTGCTGGCTAGAGCTTCTCAGGTCCTCACCTGCCTCCCTCCCTGCCTGTGGGCCGGTGAGGTAGATCTTTGATCTCCCCACCAGCCCCGTGGAGGCTTAGAGCAGAGCCGGTGCTCGGATAGCGCCGGCTCTGCATAAGCCGTCAGGGAAGATCCTGAGATCTCCCCTGCCGGTCTCAATCCATAGGCGGGCCGCTGGGATTAGGGTGTGCCCAGGCACACTCGGCACACCCCGTGCGCACGCCTATGAATGTATGTATTGATATGGAATGCATTATGAATTATTGTGTATGTCAGTGTATATTTAACACTATAGTCGCACTACTGCTGCAGACATTCAAGCGTAATGTATAGACTGGAAGAAAAACGTATTTAAAAATAGGCTTTTCTCCCACCTGCTAATTAATTCAGCGGCATTCACTCAACGCGAGGAATTAATTGATAAAGGACAGCAAAAGAGACCTTCCATAAGAGGTACTTCTACTCTTCACCCATAGAAATCACTGCACATACGCTGTGGTTGCTATGGAAAACTCCTAAGGGGTATAGCAACTGGGTAACAGCATGTTGGAATCACTGAGGTGAAAGTGTCCCCAAGTAGGACAAATCAGTGAATAACAGTGAAGGAGCGTGTGCGGACTGGAGAGCAGCAAATGAGGAGCAGCACTGGATCTTTATAATGTGATTACGGCATGAAAACAGAGGCAAGGATAAGTGGCTACATGTTCCCTTTAATGCGCCATCTCTCTTGACCTAAACGAGCTTAAACAAGCATTCCACACAAAAGTTATATGTCTTTTCCAGCTATATAGAACATGATAGAGGGATACAAAGCATAATAAACATTTTTTTTTTTTTGCAGTTGTCATCACTTAGTGGTTATATTCCCAGAGGTCCTCAGGTGCAATCCCTCCATTATGTGAAACAAACTACATAATAACTGGGGCTTTTACAGGAGTCAAACCCCAACCACACTGCTGTCACCAAAAGTTTCACTTGGACAGCAATTACAGGCTAATACAATAAGCCGCAGTGGTTATGATGTTTAAACTGTCCCTTTTAATTACTAGACATCCACTTGTCTTTCGAGGTAAGTGCAACATTGGCTGAAGTTAGGTGCACCCCACTCTCTATCAGTCTGTTATGTCTGGAGGTAAGGGAGCATTATTTACATGTATGAAAAAAGATTGCTGAAATGGTCAGTCTCTCTGTTACCAACCTATGTGCTTTAAGGAGAAGGATTATTTTAAAAAAAAGTACAATTTAAAAGCACTGTGGACAATGTGGACCCTATGAAAATAATAATAATGATAGTAATAATAATAATAAATAAATGTTCACTATGTTCTGTTTTGTGTGCCACTTCAAAGCTTTGATTCATTTAATGAAGGTTTCTACTGCAGTGCTGCTCAATTCAGAACATTATGTTCTTATTTTTAACTGCTAGAAATGTACATGGCCAGTTAATATTATTTACTTGTTGTTACACATTGCCTCTCTATAAGTGCTTCAGACTATTTTGGCATTTAATAAATGCTAATAATAATAATTTTGTGGGATGCTCGTGTAACTGCATAATAATATTCTACACCAAGACCAGGCTCGGAACAACCGGTGATGCAGCTGGTGTGACCACAGTAGGGCCCCAGCATGTAAGGGAGCAAGGCTTTTCTCATTGTTCCCACAGGCCAGCAAGGGTGAGTTGAGTGTATATGTGTGTGTTGTGTGCATGTGGTCCACATTTTGTGGATGTGTGCATCTGTACATGTGTGTGTATATGTGTTCCAATGTGTATATGTGTGTGCAGTGGCGTAACTACTAAGGTCACAGGGGTCACAGCTGTGAGTAAGCCTGTAACTCCAGGGGACCTGGCCACTTTGTCGACCCCAGCGATAGGTGGGCAGGCCCAACTTCAGGGCATTTGAATGGCTGCACCGACACGGATTCCAGGTGAACGGAAGGAGTGGAACACACAGCACAGTGCTCCACTTCCTGCCTGTCACTGCATGTAGTGTGGCAGGGTGGACCATGGTCTGACATGAAGTTCTCCCAGTGGGCACTTCCTGACAGAAACAGAAGATCCTTCAATCGTGGTTTGCTTGTTCATGGAGGTCAGCAGGCACAGGAGGGGAAGGTGCTTGGGGATGAGACTCATGGGTGTGAGACCCAAAGAGGGGCTCATGTGGGGGAGAATGAGACACATGGAATACTTGGGGGGGGAGGGGGAGTTAAAACACAAGGAGGGGGTTGTGGGTGGAATGAGATACATGGAGGGGCTGGGGTGAGATTGAGACACATAGAGGGGTTGGGATTGTATTGAGACACATGGAAGAGCTTGGGGGGAATTGAGACACATGGCAGGGCTGGGGGGGATAAGAAACATGGAGAAGCTGTGGAAGAATGAGACAAGGGTCTGGATAGGCAGAATGAGACATCAGGGGAGAGGGGGAGAGGGGGGGGGGGGGATTGGCAGAACAATCTTCACACCAGGGCCTGGTGATTTCTACTTACACCTCTGTGTGTGTGCATGTGTATAAGTGCACATATATGTGTATCAGTGTGTATATACGTGTCAACATGTATATGTGTGTCAGTGTGCATATGTATGTCAATATGTTATATTTTAAAAGTTCCTGATAATACTAGCAATGTTTACACCAAAGAGAATAGTAAGCAGTTAGGTAACTTTTGTAGCAGTCAGTCTTTGGTTGTAATACAAAAGAGGAGCACTATTTCAGGTAAGAAGAAGCCCTGTACCCAAGCCAGATTATAACCAGCTAATCAGTTCATGTAGTGGAAGGGCAAAGCCAGAAAGAAAGTCCTTTAAAACATATGCAGATTTGGTATCCTTTAAATCAGTCCGTTAATTAGGGGGTAACCAGAGAAGCAGTCAGTGAGCCAAGCCATGAGAAAGAGGAGATGATTTACACTTGCTGAGGTCAAAAACCAGGATATCAGTACAAAGTTAAGCTTTAGAGTGGGAAGATCAGGTCAGCGGTAGTAATGGAGGGTTTTTTAGGAGTAAGCATGAGAGAAGCAAGGGAACAGCATACAGGATACTGTCTGAACACATAAATGCTGCAATGACATGCAAGTGGTGTGTGTAGCCAATACCCAAAAGTTATGTCCAGCAATATCTTCTTAAAAGCACCACACCATATAAAACACAACACAGTGTGTGTATATGTGCATGTGTGTATATGTGCATCTGTTTGTTCGCGTGTCACTGTATCTGTTCATGTGTGTCAATCTATGTGTGCCAGTGTGTATCTCTTGTGTAACAATGTATGTCTGTATGTGTATATGTGAAAATAAATTTGTATGCAAACACCAACATCATACACAAGCACAACCCTGCATTCAATGCTGACATTACACACAAATGCACCCCTGCATTCAAACACTACACACAAATACACCCCTGCATTCAAACACTAACACTACACACTAACACTACACACAAATACAATCATGCATTCAAATGCTAATATTAAACAGAAACACATCATTGCATTAAAAAAACAACCCTGTACACAGAAACAGCTTAAAAACAACAACACTACACACAATCACAAATTGAGATGCATAGTACTCGAGTAATTATAGTGAGCTACACGCACATCTTCCTTGCAATGTATGCTGTAATATATACATCATATATCTTCAACTGGCCTGAAAATTGTACCTCTGTGAACTGTTAACATACATATCAGCTTTAATTATATATATGTATTGGGATTTTTAGTGGACACATGTAAACAAAAGCTCCAACTGAAGCATTGATGTTTTATATGCATAGATTATGGAACTTCTGGATATACTAATAGTCATTTGCTAAGGTTTGAATGATAGAAAAAAAAGACAACACTGGATACAGAAACTCATCCACCTGATGCATCAGGTGGATCTATTACTTAATCAATCAATCAATCAATCAATCCATCATCATCACCATCATTATTAATAGGATAATGTAGATAATGTAGAGAGATAAAAAAATAGATAGAAGAGTAATAAAGAGAATGATACAGAACGGGCCTAGTAACCATCTGTCTTCTAGATCAAGCTGTGCAATGCCTGTGACTTCCTTATCTTTGAGGCAATGCATCATCTGGTATTTCTCTTCATAGTCTAATGATTTAGACCAAAGATTCCATAAATGTGCTGCTCATTCTTTTGGGATGGCAGTGGAGATGGAAAAATAAGGTTTCTGAACTTCTCAACCCAACCTGGGTTAGGCTCACACTAGACTAATTAATCCTTCTTGAAGAAATTACTCAGAATAAGTACTTTTGGGCAATGCTACAATATACAGACAAGGGAAGGAAGACCACTGATGCCATTACTAAAACACCAAATTCACAGGGTACTACATAAATTTATATTTATATTTATTGAGCACTTTTTTTCTGGCTTCCCCACTTCCTCTCATCTAGCACTCCTTCCCTTATACTTGGGGATTTCAATATACCAATCAACAACCCCAACTGCACTGATACCTCTCGTCTGCTCTCTGTAACCTCCTCCTTTGGCCTTACGCAATGGTCCAATTTAGCAACCCATACAGCAGGAAACACTATTGATTTCGCCTTCACCAATCTCTTTTATTGCCTCTAATCTCTCCAATATTCCTTTTCCTCTATCTGACCACCATCTGCTGACTTTTGACATCGGCATACCTAAGACCCAATTGAAACCACTGTCTGAACATCAATCTTACAGAAACCTCCAATGTCTTGACCTAGAGCATTTCTCCACTAATCTCAAACTCTCATTTTACCTATCTCAAACCTCACCTGTCCTAGCTCTGCAACATCCTTCTACAATTCCACCCTCTCCTCTCAACTAGACATTATGGCACCTCCTACATTTAAATGCAGCAAGCGCCCCCAACAACCTTGGCACACCAAGCTGACTCGATATCTTCAAAAATGCTCCAGAAGTGCTGAAGGCTGTTGGAGAAAGTCTCCCTGTGCGTCTGACTTTCTCCATTCTAAATTTATGCTGCACTCATACAGCTTGGCTCTTTCCTCTGCGAACCCAAACGACTATTTCACACATTTAACTCTCTTCTTCACCCTATTGTTCCTTCTCCACCTACTAACTTGACTGCCTCAGACTTTGCAACTCACTTCACTGACAAGATCTCTACAATCAGGGAAGTGATCTCTCATCTTTCTTCTTCCCCTTACAATACTTCCCCTAACCTAACTCCATCTGCTGTTCTATGTTCATTCGCACCCGCTACAGCAGAAGAGGTTTCTGCTCTGCTCCAGTCCTCCCGCCCCACCACCTGCTCCCTAGATCCAATTCCCTCGCATCTCATCCGTACTCTGTCTTCTTCTCTTTCTCTACCTCTCACTAAAATTCTCAATCTCTTTCTTTCCTCTGGCATATTTCCATCGCCCTTCAAACATGCAACTGTAACCCCAATTCTAAAGAAGCCCAACCTTGACCCTAACTCCCCGTCCAATTACCGTCCTATCTCGCTACTGCCTTTTGCATCCAAGCTCCTTGAAAGAGTTGTGTATGCGAGATTGACAGACTTCCTCAAGTCCAATTCTCTGCTAGACCCGCTTCAGTCTGGTTTACGCGCTAAGCACTCTGTAGAAACGGCACTGACCAAAGTATCCAATGATCTACTCGCTGCAAAATCTTGTGGTCACTACTCTATCCTAATTCTCCTTGACCTTTCTGTGGCTTTTGACACTGTTGATCTTCAACAGCTTCTTCTCATCCTCCGCAATATCGGTCTACAAGATATTGCTCTCTCCTGGTGCTCCTCCTACCTCTCCCAGTGCTCTTTCAGTGTTTCTTTCTCTGGCTCTTCGTCTTCCCAACTCCTCTCTGTTGGTGTCCCCCAAGTTTCAGTCCTTGGTCCCCTACTGTTCTCCATCTATACTGCCTCTCTTGGTAAACTCATTAGCTCCTTTGGCTTCCAATATAATTTTTATGCGGATGACAAGCAAATCTATGTTTCCTCTCCTGATCTCTCCCCATCCCTCTTGACTAGTGTCTCTGACTGCCTCTCTGCTATTTCTAACTGGATGGCTGCCCACTTCCTTAAGCTCAACTTGACCAAAACGGAAATGCTGGCCCCCCTCAAGTATTGCTACTCCTGTGTCCGTCACCCTCCAAGTCAACGGGGCTACCATCAGCTCCACCATGTAGGATCGCTGCCTAGGTGCTCATTTTGACTCCAACCTCTCCTTCACGCCTCATGTTCAGTCTATCGCCAAATCCTTCCACTTCTGTCTCAAAAACTTTGCGCTCATCCGACCCTACTTAACGCCAGATGCGACTAAGGTGCTGGTCCATTCCACTGTCCTTTCTCGCCTTGACTACTTCTCAGTGATCTTACGGGCTCCCAACTTGCACAGTTACAGTCCATAATGAATGCGGCAGCGAGGCTCATCTTCCTGTCCGCCCGCACCGCCCACGCCTCACCCTTCTGTCAGTCCCTACATTGGCTTCCTGTAAAATATAGAGCTCAATTTAAAATTATGGTTCTTGCTTTCAAATCTCTACATAATGCTGCTCCCACCTATCTATCCTCCCTAATACACAAGTATGTCCCATCTAGGCCCTTACGCTCTGCTGAAGACTTACGTCTATCGTCTGTCCGTACTCCCACCTCTGATGCTCACCTTCAAGATTTCTCAAGGGCTGCACCGTTCCTGTGGAACTCACTTCCCTCCACCGTTAGATGCTCACCCAGTCTGCACTCCTTCAAAAAATCATTAAAAAACAACTTCTTCATTAAAGCGTTTCAATTAAACTGTAAATAGCTCCCGACTGATTCCTCTCTTGCAACTGTCATTAGTCTAATACTATACTTACCTTTCGTGTCACTTTACCCCACTCCCTCTAGCATGTAAGCTCATTGAGCAGGACCCACAACCCCTTTGTTCCTGTGTGTCCAACTTGTCTGGTTACAACTACGTGTTTGTTCTTCCACCCATTGTAAAGCGCTGCGGAATTTGTTGGCGCTATATAAATAATAACATAATAATAATAATGATAATAATAATAATAATATAAACTTCTTCCTTTCCTGTATTGAATTATTTTGGTTATGTTGACAAAACTGTATTTACTACTAAAGGGGTCTGTTTAAAACAAAAAAGATTTACAAAACAAACTGACACATACATAAATAAAAATATACTTAACTGACGATCTATTCTGCCTCCTTTAACCTGCAGCTTCAAATCAACAGAGCTGCCCCGAAATACCATGAGTGGTGTACTGTAATGTTTTGTATGCTAGTACATATTAGGATATAAAGAATGACAAAATTTATTTTGAGGACATAGTGGTTGGTGTACAGAATATCTTTAAAGAACACCTGTAGCAGAGTAAAAACCCATAAAGGTGAGACATGTACAGTTAAAGGTGCACTCCAGTCCACTGAAACATTTCAGGTTTATTTTATAAAAGTGCTGATTTCAAGAGAAATTGGCATATTTTTAAATTTCCCTAGTCCACTTGAAAACTGGGAGGCTTTCCTGCCTCCCTTGTTTTAAAATATAGTTCACAATTAAGCTAAGTCCTTCTCATATGGAAACATTCCTTAAAAAAATCGGTATGTCCTTGTGCTTTTCTGTGAGAAGCATCTGATGGGCACAAGTCATCAGTATTGATGACTTCACAGAAGTTGGACCAGAGCTGCATCGAGGCGGCTCTCCAGTTGCTGGGATAAAGATGGGTTTGACTAATTTTAACCTTTTCAATGCTGGGATAGGGAGACAGTAATCTAAAGGGCTTAAAGAACATTTAAATGTCAAAAAAATAATGCTACTTTAAATAACAGTTCATGTCTTCTTGTGTATAGATTAGTGTTTAGATGACATTTTATGCCCTGTAATGTGACTACAATTTTTTTTTTTTTTTTTAAAGGGCACTGTAAATGCTTATAAACTTGAATACAAGGACTTTTAGTTAATATATATTGCATAATACATTTAGGTTTTAAGTGATGCAAATGCATCAGTGCATTAATTGACGGCTGTAACAAAGTTTTAAAAAAAAACCTCATAAATATGTAATTTTGTGATTTTTTTATTTTTGTCACTCTATTTTTTTTATTGAGGCTTATCGAAAGGCATGTTGTGATCTTCTAACTTAATCAGGCCATTTACATTTAATATTTATAAAGTTAAAATATAGTTTTGTCCCATGCTACTGTAGTCACATACGAGACAATATTGTAACTCCCAAGAACATGCCAATGGTTTCAGATTTTAGTTGATAAAAGGCTAACAATAATACACAAATATTTTAAAGGAATTTTGTTTTTTTTAAATATTTAAATTAGTTTATTGTCTAATATTTATAAAGATTTTCTAACCTTTCAGTGTTATTTTTATTTTGTCCTGCAGTTACACTTTTCATACACCAGATGTGTGCCATTGAGCTAAATATGAATTTACTTGCTGTAATGATGTCAGCAATTTTTGATTGGAGGATGGAGCCAGCTGACTTTCTGTAACTAAGGAGATTACCTAGCCTGCTTTCCACCGGAATTCTACTCCCCCCCTCCCTCGGTCTCCACCTTATTATGACATGAGAAAAAAAAAACATACGCCATCTTAAAAACAAAACAAAAACAAGCATAAATACTATTACAAATGAATGAAGGATAAATCTGTTCAGGTTCAGGATAAATATGATTATCAGCTAGCCACCCAATAAAAATAAAGCTGTTCTAAATATACATATATATATTATTATAAAAATGCAGGTGTTTCATATTATGTTTCACATCATTTTAATTGTTTGATTAAATATTACTGAAATAAGACACGTTTTAAATTTAGAAATCAAACTAAGATTATAGGTTTCATTATATAGATTCTGCAATTTGGAATGTTATTGATTTCAGAACTTATCAAAATACTGCATTATATGTCCATCTTTTTCACCCTCATTAACATGGATTGCTGTAAAAAAAAAGGAATGCAAAGCCTGCATTTGCTGATCATGAGAAATTCACAAGGGTGTGCGAGAGATGTGATTTGACTTGTTATGGGAACGTCCTTGTTAAATGCGGCTTGATGTCGTAACTAAAAGTCTGTGTAAGCAAAGCAATAGCAGATAATTTACAATGAGCTTTTGTTTGTTACTAATCCTAATGGCATACCAGATGTTAACACACAGGGTGCCTGACAGGTGTGAAAACTTAAACTGCAATATACTGCATACCCAGTTGTTCTCACAAGGTTAATGCCATATTGTATGTAGATAATGAACTGTAATATTATATATGCTTTAAATAATACAGTTTTAAAGGTTTTAAAGGAAGGATTCACAGATTTTCTATACAGGAGAACTGACTTTTTATATATATTGACTATGGCATTACTTTATGCTGTTTTTTCCAGCGGAACTCAAAGATTTGCAAACACACCCAAGGTTATATGTTATCTCACTATGAGTAATGTAAAAGGGGATACAGATTGTGATGACTGATTTCTTATTATATGTGTGAGAAAGGTTAGACTTGCTTCTACATGTATGTTTTCTTGCACCCATGGTTGATTGCGCCATGATTCTCTGGATTAAATGAGTCATTTTATAATTATTATTATTATGTATATGTTTGTCTCAATGTGCAGGTTATATGGAGGTGAGCATACAAATGCATTTCTAAATCGTACTGGCATGATATTAAAATATAACATTTGTCACTTCCTATGAATTTATAATCTAGCATGAGCTACACTTTTGTTAAAAGTCCTTATTTATTTATTTATTTATGTATAAAATATTTTACTAGGAAGGATACATTGAAATTTCTCTCGTTTTTAAGTATGTCCTAGGTCCACAAGAAAGAACAAAAGAGGGCTATGGTTGGAAATGTAAACACTGTGGTGGCTCTAGTGGTGCAAAATAAAATTAGCGGGTTAAATAAAATTAGTCTCTAAAAGGGTATGTTAAGTAGAGTATGTTTGGGGGGTACTTGTTTTTATAGCTTTATACTATGAGCAAATACATACCTATTTAATAAAGCAGTATTGTCTTTGCATTTTCTGCAAATGATATGTTGAGGCTTGGGGGAGAGGTATAAGCAATACATATTTATCTGTAGCTCTTCAAACTTGATACCACCAGCTCTTGACAACTTCATATAACAAGAGCTACATCACTAATACGTGCATTTGTGAAAAAATAGGGGTTTTGGAAGATCCTGCTAATGTGCGGGATCTTCCACACAGCTGTATGAGGCTTCCTTTTTAAAAAAAAAAATTTTTAAGATCCAATATTTTTGAAAAACCGTATCAGTTAAAATAGAATATTTCCTAAAATCTCTAGGCAGGGGAGGGAATCACTTAATGGTTTGTTCTGCATACTTGTACACATGTTCTGCCTATTTGTAGCTATGATATACAGGTTTAGAAATGTGTTCCTGTATAATGAACTCTTTAAATCTATAACTCCTCCGACAATCTGACTGTCCTCTTAGTATCGTAGATTGGTTAAATTTCTTTTTAATTCATCAACAAGGTATGCCTCCACTCAATGGCTTTTCTTTTTCTTGAGGAGCTAGGTGCACTGAGCTAATGAGTTTCTTCACATTCAATAATCATAGACCCAATTGCTGTAAGTATATACACTGAACAAAATTATAAACGCAACACTTTTGTTTTTGCCCCCATTTTTCATGAGCTGAACTCAACGATCTAAGACTTTTTCTATGTACACAAAATGCCTATTTCTCTCAAATATTGTTGACAAATCTGTCTAAATCTGTGTTAGTGAGCACTTCTCCTTTGCCGAGATAATCCATCCACCTCACAGGTGTGGCATATCAAGATGCTAATGTAGCGGTACTTACCCTTCCGGGTGCCGGCCGGGGTCCTCTATTCAAGCCTCGCGCGGCTCAGCTGCTGCACGAGCCGCGCGCGGCTCATCCGACGGCTGGAGATGGAGGGCGGGCAGTGACCGCGGGAAGTGGTCACGTGTCCCGCCTGACACTAAGAGCACGCCGCGAGTCTCGGGCGCGCTCTTAAAATGACAGTGGGAGCCTAATTAGAAAAGGTCTCCCATTGGTCCCTGTCATGCCACACTCCCCATACAATTACCTTTTGGGGGTGTGGATATGACAGGGACCAATCATAATAGAGGTTTGGCTATTTATACTTACCTCTTTCCCTTGTTCCTTGCCCTATGGTGGTTTCTGCTACAGTTCCCTTTAGCGCTTTTGGTGTTCAGTTGTGTTTCTTCGTTTTGACCTTGGCTTTGTATTCTGACTTCGTTTACTCTTTATCCTTATCTGTTCTGTTTGCCGACTTGCTGTTTACTGTGTACCAGACCCCGGCTAGTCCTAGTTTTCGCTGTCTCTCTGTGCCCTTGACCTCGGATCATTCCTGACTCTGTACTTCTCCTATATATGTCGAGTCCGGCCACTCTAAGGTCCGGTAGACGTATCTCTGTGTTGTCTTCTGTTTAGCTGGATCCTGCGTGTTGGGGTATAATCTCGTTACAGCTAATTAGACAGCATGATTATTGCACAGGTGTGCCTTAGGCTGGCCACAATAAAAGGCCACTCTAAAATGTGCAGTTTTACTGTATTGGGTGTCTAGAGAGTCCGGGAGGGGAACAAAAACCAGTCAGTATCTTTTGTGACCACCATTTGCGTCACGTCACGCAGTGCAACACATCTCCTTCGCATAGAGTTTATCAGGTTGTTGATTGTGGCCTGTGGAATGTTGGTCCACTCCTCTTCAATGCCTGTGTGAAGTTGCTGGATATTGGGAGAACCTGGAACACGCTGTCGTATACGCCAATCCAGAGAATCCCAAACATGCTCAATAAGTGCCATGTCCAGTGAGTATGCTGGCCATGCAAGAACTGGGATGTTTTAAGCTTCCTGGATTTGTATACAGATCCTTGCAACATGGGGCCGTGCATTATCATGCTGCAACATGAGGTGATGGTCGTGGATGAATGGCACAACAATGGGCCACAGAATGGGCCACTCGATCCACAACGTTGACATCAGCAAACCGCTTACCCGCTTATGCCGTACACGCTGTCTGCCACCTGCCCTGTACATTGAAAATCGGGATTCATCCGTGAAGAGAACACCTCTCCAAAGTGCCAGACGTGAACAATATTTGAGAGAAATAGGCCTTTTGTGTACATAGAAAAAGTCCTAGTGGGGACATGGCTGCCGCAGAGCTGAATGGCTGTGCACTGATCCAGCACTCTGAGACCTAGGATTAAATCCAACCTAATCAGGGATTTTGGAGTGGGATGGGGAACCCCAAAAAGCAGCATCTAAATCAGGGGGCAGGGGGGAAAACCCCTACTACAAAATCTCGCTCCATGACCCGTTTTTTCAGTGAAACGGAGGCCATGGGCGGCAAGATGGCGGCGACGGAAAGGCAACCCGCATTTCCCCCGGCCAGCCCGGCCCCTTCTGAGTGCTCTAATGTATCCCAGGACACAGCACAGGAGGCAGACATCAAAACCCTGCTGAAAATCTTACCTTCCAGAGCTGACTCGGCCACAATGCTGGGAAAGCTGGAGGCAACGTTCCAATCCAAAATGGAGCTGATGAACACTGATATCACGTAAGTAAGTCTCCGTGTGGATGACCTGGAGGGAGAGAGGGATACAATGCAGGCCCAAATAACTACTACAACCAAATCCTACTAGACAGGGCCCACAGATTATTACGCCGGAGGGGAACAGCTGTGGAGACACCCAGAGATGGGATATGTTGTGTACACTACTTTGATATTAAAGAAAACATCCTGCGAGCTCTGAGGGACACAGCTCAACCATTACTATTCACCCGGTACCCCTATCCAAATCTACCCAGACTTGTCATGGTTCACGTTACAGACAAGGAGGGCACTGAAACCCATCACTGAACATTTACGGAACTGCAGCATAAGATACCGCTGGGGTTTCCCATTCGCATTAATAGTGAACCACAATGGCACGAGCTATACTATAACTACTCCCCTGGATGTGGGACCCTTTCTGCGGGAGCTGGAACTTCCTGATACACAAGTCATTGATTGGAGCGGACCACAAACCAATCACAATCAGGATCAGGTCAGTCTTCCACAATGCCAGCGCTGGAACACCGGGAAAGAAAAGAAGACATGACCAAAGGTTATTCTCACACCGAAGGAAGAACCTTCAGCATGATCTCTCCAAACAGCTTCAAGGAAGACCCCTGGCCTAGAAGGATGGTTCGAACTCTCTGCAGGTCCTGTACAAACTGCACCCAACCAATAACAAGATGGTCGTAAACTGTTGGGCCCAGAGGGTGCACGTTTCCCACGAAGCCCTACCCCACTGGAATACAAATCCTGCACATGTATAGGACTATGCACTAAGAGAGACTCTTGCTGAAATAGTCAAGGCGACCCAAAACAGATCCAATTAAGTCTCTTTGCTGTGAGCCTTAGTAGTCTCTTCCAACCCACAAACTCTCAACTTAGCTTCAAGGAGGGTCCCTGGCCTGGAGAGGAGTCCTAGACGCACCACAGGTCGTATATAAAATGTATTTGGAATGTAACAGGCAGGGACAATACTGTTGTATTCAGAGGGTAATTGTCATACCTGCAGTATTGGTGTGAATAACTCTGTGAATCGGGTCCCCTACTTGTTCCTCCTCCCCCCCCCCTCCAACCTCAAATCTCTTAACAAATTGCAGAAGTTAACTAGAGATTGAACTCCCTAGGGTCTCGCCACATTAACACATTATTTAACCCCCTGCACCCCCCCCAATTATATAGAGCTCAGTCTCCTGCACAGAGATCAGGACGTTATGTTATCTTAAAGATATTCCTGTGAGATATAATTTACAGTATCTCTTTAGTTCATACATTTTATCCCTAAATAGGGATCCATGATACCTACCGATTTTGTTGGTATTGTTCTTGATGAATGCACACATATAGCTAATATTCCACAACTTCTAATTTCGTATTAATAGCTTAGCCTAACACCACGCAACACCAAAGTAACGATCGCATGGAACAGTGCATACTGTCTGCTTTTGTTACTAGCGTTCATGTAACGGAACTTCCCGTACTCCGACCGAGTACCTTCCGTTCATGGACGCTTCCTAGCTTGCGCCGAGGACCACAAGCCCCGCACCGGACACCATAACCACCGCAGACTCCACAACCGCCGTAGCTTAACTGGAGTCTCGCCGTCTTCCTTCCACCCTGGATCAGCTTCTGTCCTCCAGGACCGTGTGGGAAAGACCTCTCCTCCAGGAGAGCGTATCAGGAACAAGCTCTTAAAAGAGCTAGTGATTAAGTGATTAAAGCTCAGGGGAGTATGCCGAGCATAGCAATCCCCAGTGTGAGTATAGCTGCCCCTCCAATCACGAGACAAGACTACGTGTTGAGGGTCAAGAAGAACTGTTTTAATTAGCACCAAAGGGCTTTCTTTTATGCAGGTTTTCCCTACATAGGACCACCCACAGGGTTTTTCAGAACAACCAATAAAAACATTACAACACATACAATAAAGTAAACCACACCCATTCATCCTAGCAGTAATCCTCCTCTCTGCCTGTGGTACAATTATCTCAACACAATAGACTAACTTAATTATCACAGGCAGAAAATATACAGTGTTTACACATACACTGCAACTTTAAAACCACACATCCAATCTTCATAAAAATAATTCATGCCCAAAACAGTTCCATGGATTTGGGTGGTGCGGTCGGTCTATTTTACACTGTAAAAATGACTAAGTCCCATTTGAACGAGCGTTCGAATCTTCGAACGGGACTTAGTCTCCATCCGCAGTGTCGAAGTGCAGGAGAAGGTAGGGGTCAGCGGTGTTTGTCTAAATGTGTAGCCGATTTCAGTTCCATGGATTTGGCTACACATACCGCTCACCTCGTTCAAATGAACAAAGATGGCCACCGCCCCGTGTTCATTTGCACGAAGTGCGGCCACCCAGAGGTCGGCAATTTACCTACAGCAGGCTCCCAGCCTGGGAGGTAAATTGCCTGCACACTTCCACTTCTTGGTGGTCCGCCTGTGTGGTACTTGGTTCAGTAAGCTCCATTTACTGAACCAAGTGTAAAGAAGCCATGAATAAAGTACTTTAACCAAGTCAGGGGACACTGGGGACACAGGCTTAAAGGGGCAGTGTCCCAAACAAGACTGGGGACACAGTCTTAAAGGGCCATTTTCCCAATTTTCCCCATGTCCCAAATATGTGCTTAAAGGGCCAGCACCAGTCCAATGAAAGTCCATAAGCCCCAATAATGTTCTTAAAGGGCCACACACCCCCGGGCCATAGTCGCAGGGCCGAAAGCTGGCAAGCAGGCCTCTCCAGGACCAAGTGGTTTGGAGAGGCCTGTATTTATTTATGTCTCATTAGAGATATCTTTGCCAGAAGCTCAAGGAAGCGAGGTGAAAGGTTAGTGTAGGACCCGCCTAGGGGGGTCTGCCTTGACGTTGGCAAGCTGGCATTCCCTCCATTGGCCATCAGAGTAACTAAATGACCTCCATTTGTTTAAATATACATAGGGATTTAGGAGAGAGCGCAGGTATCTTATTCTTTGGTTTTTACTGTATGTATGATGTGTACTGTGGCTGTTGCTGCCGCCCAGGAGTGATGGGAATGAGTGCAGGACTTATCTTTTTGTATTTGTATTCACTTTTTGTATCACACAGCTATGTTACATTGCTGCCGCCCATACCATGTGTTCCCTATTAAGGGTTAACAAGTATATAGGGGTATATATATATATATATATATTTATATATATATATATATATATATATATACAGGGAGTGCAGAATTATTAGGCAAGTTGTATTTTTGAGGATTAATTTTATTATTGAACAACAACCATGTTCTCAATGAACCCAAAAAACTCATTAATATCAAAGCTGAATATTTTTGGAAGTAGTTTTTAGTTTGTTTTTAGTTATAGCTATTTTAGGGGGATATCTGTGTGTGCAGGTGACTATTACTGTGCATAATTATTAGGCAACTTAACAAAAAACAAATATATACCCATTTCAATTATTTATTTTTACCAGTGAAACCAATATAACATCTCAACATTCACAAATATACATTTCTGACATTCAAAAACATAACAAAAACAAATCAGTGACCAATATAGCCACCTTTCTTTGCAAGGACACTCAAAAGCCTGCCATCCATGAATTCTGTCAGTGTTTTGATCTGTTCACAATCAACATTGCGTGCAGCAGCAACCACAGCCTCCCAGACACTGTTCAGAGAGGTGTACTGTTTTCCCTCCTTGTAAATCTCACATTTGATGATGGACCACAGGTTCTCAATGGGGTTCAGATCAGGTGAACAAGGAGGCCATGTCATTAAATTTTCTTCTTTTATACCCTTTCTTGCCAGCCACGCTGTGGAGTACTTGGACGCGTGTGATGGAGCATTGTCCTGCATGAAAATCATGTTTTTCTTGAAGGATGCAGACTTCTTCCTGTACCACTGCTTGAAGAAGGTGTCTTCCAGAAACTGGGAGTTGAGCTTGACTCCATCCTCAACCCGAAAAGGCCCCACAAGCTCATCTTTGATGATACCAGCCCAAACCAGTACTCCACCTCCACCTTGCTGGCGTCTGAGTCGGACTGGAGCTCTCTGCCGTTTACCAATCCATCCATCGGGCCGATCAAGACTCACTCTCATTTCATCAGTCCATAAAACCTTAGAAAAATCAGTCTTGAGATATTTCTTGGCCCAGTCTTGACGTTTCAGCTTGTGTGTCTTGTTCAGTGGTGGTCATCTTTCAGCCTTTCTTACCTTGGCCATGTCTCTGTGTATTGCACACCTTGTGCTTTCAGGCACTCCAGTGATGTTGCAGCTCTGAAATATGGCCAAACTGGTGGCAAGTGGCATCTTGGCAGCTGCACGCTTGACTTTTCTCAGTTCATGGGCAGTTATTTTGCGCCTTGGTTTCTCCACACGCTTCTTGCGACCCTGTTGACTATTTTGAATGAAACGCTTGATTGTTCGATGATCACGCTTCAGAAGCTTTGCAATTTTAAGAGTGCTGCATCCCTCTGCAAGATATCTCACTATTTTTAACTTTTCTGAGCCTGTCAAGTCCTTCTTTTGACCCATTTTGCCAAAGGAAAGGAGATTGCCTAATAATTATGCACACCTGATATAGGGTGTTGATGTCATTAGACCACACCCCTTCTCATTACAGAGATGCACATCACCTAATTGGTAGTAGGCTTTCGAGCCTATACAGCTTGGAGTAAGACAACATGCATAAAGAGGATGATGTGGTCAAAATACTAATTTGCCTAATAATTCTGCACGCAGTGTATATATATATATATATATATATATATATATAGATAAAAACCTTTCTGTCTCATTTGAGATATTTTTGCCAGAAGCTCAAGGAAGCAAGGTGAAGGGTCAGTGTAGGACCCGTCTAGGGGGGGTCTACCCTGACGTTGGCAGGTGGGCATTCCCTCCAGTGGCCATTGGAGTATCTAAATGACCTCCATTTGTTTAAATATACATAGGGATTAAGGAGAGAGCATAGGTAACCTTTTTCCTTTGGTTTTTACTATACGTATTAGCTGATGTGTACTGTAGTCATTGCTGCCGCCCAGGAGTGATGGGAGTGAGCGCAGGACTCTTCTTTTTGTATTTGTATTCACTTTTTGTATCACACAGCTATGTTACATTACTGCCGCCCATCCCATGTGTTCCCTATTAAGGGTTTATAAGTATATAGGGGTGTATATACAAAATAACCCCTCTATGTCTCATTAAAGATAAGCTTGACAGAAGCTCAACAAAGCAAGGTGAAGGGTCAGTGTTGGACCCACCTAGGGGGGTCTGCCTTGATGTTGGCAGGTGGGCAGGGCCGGCCTTAGGTCATTAGGTGCCCTGTGCGAACAATCTTCACAGCGCCCCTCCACATCCTCCCCGCTCATACACCTTCATCCATGTTTGTGTGTGTGTATAGGGGTGTAGTGTTTTTATAGGGGATTTATTCAACTAATAATGATTTAAAAACAAATATTCATTCCCCCTTCTCTGTTACCTTGCAGTGAGGGGGGAATGTGTATCTCTGGTGTCCCAGTGTGCTGGGAATCTGGTCTGTACCCTTCACCAGGTGCAGACTATGAGTAACTGTCTCGTTAGCTCAGGCATTTACAGTGTCAAGGCTTCCATTCGCAGCAACGCACTGATTGGTCGGAGCTTGGAAGACAGCTACTTATGGTCTGCAGCCAAAGAAGTGCAGGCCAGAGGGATCAGACTGCCTCCCATGCATTACAGAGGGGCAGACTAAATATGTCACAATTACAGGCAGACAGTAGTTATGGTAGGGTGTGGAACTGCACTCTATCCCTTTAAGCAGTATGTAGCTGGGTGCAACTCAGACAGTCTCAGTACCAGAGACCAAAATGCTGAATAACAAAATAGAAGGAAAGTCGAGGCACTCCAAGGTACAAATCAGGCAATTTTATTGAACCCACTCCATCGCAACGTTTCGACCTACACGGTCTTTGTCAAGCGCAATTACAGGCAGACAGTCACACACACTCAGATGCAGTCATACTGTCATACACACACACACAGGTTACAGGCAAACAGTCACACACACTTGGTTAAAGGCAAACAGTCACATACGCTCAGTTACAGGCAGACAGCTACACACAGTTACAAGCAGACAGTCAAACACGCTGAGTTAAAGGCAGACAGTCACACACTGTTACAGGCATGCAGTCACACACACAGGCAGAGACAGACAGGCACCGACACACACACACAGGCAGAGACAGAAAGGCGCAGCAGACACACGCACACACTCAGTTATAGGTGGACAGCCACATACAGGTACAGGCAGTCACACACACAGTTGCAGTCACACACACAGGTACACACAAAGGCACAGTTACAGTCACACAGAGTACAGTCGCACACCATTACAGTCACAACCAGGCAGACACTCACACAGTTACAGTCACACACAGGCAGAAAGTCACACACACACACATTACAGTCACACACAGTTACACTCACACGATTACAGTCACACACAGGCAGACAATCACACACACACAGTTAAAGTCACACACAGTTAAAGTCACAAACAGGCAGACAGTCACACACACATACACACACATAGACAGTCACACACACATAGGCAGACAGTCACACACACATGCAGACAGTCCATCAGACACACACACACATGCAGACAGTCAGACAGACACACACACACACCAAGTCATAGTCACACACAAACTTACCATTATGGGCTGGCAGAGGGTGGAATGAAGGCAGTGCAGTTCCTGTATTCTAGTTGTTGGGGAAGCAGGGACTCCTACCTGCCTTCCCCATCCTGTGCTGCAGTTATTACCAGGGGCTTCTGGTAGGTTTTAACTCTACCTCCGCTGCCATATTAGCCCCGCCTCCGCTGGCCTGCAAGCTCCACCCCCACCACTTGGTAAGCTCTGCCCCTGCCACTTGGTAAGCTCCGCCCACACTGACCCGCTATTTTTTTCATATACCCTGGTGGAAAATAGTGAAATCCTCCACCCGGGTACAGTACTTGCATTAGCTCCCCCTGTACAGCTGTCATCCTGCCATGTGTGAGCTGTGTCGGCCGCATGGCGCCCCCTGCTCCACGGCGCCCTGTGTGGCCGACCAGCTCGCACACCCCTAAGGCCGGCCCTGCAGGCGGGCATTCCCTCCAGTGGCCATTGGAGTAACTAAATGACCTCCATTTGTTTAATTATACATAGGGATTTAGGAGAGAGCGCAGGTAACTTTTTCTTTGTTTTTTTTAACTGTATGTATTGGGGCTGATGTGTACTGTGGTCGTTGCTGCCAGCCAGGAGTGATGGAAGTGAGTGCAGGACTTATCTTTTTGTATTTATATTGTATTTATTTGTCTGTTTTCTTAAGTGAACTGTGTATTGGTTAACCTTGTATACCTGTAAGTGAACCATACTCGACAGAGCCCAGAGGGCCCCTCTTGGATCCCAGGAAAAATACTACATGGACACACAGAAGTAGCTGGGGGCACTAACCCAATCACAGTCCTCCCCTCCCTCCTATCCAACCATAATTCTCATCACCATGACCTCCCTACGTATACAGTCACACAACGCCAGAGGGCTAAAGAAACCTGAAAAATGCTCCATGGCATTAGCAGACTTACAAAGGCAGAAAGCGGAGATAGTGTTAATTCAGGAGACACATTTTCGTAGGGACTCGGCCCCAACATTTTGGAACCGTAGATACCCAACTAGTTACTTTAACAATTACACAGAGAGTAAATCCAGAGGAGTAGCTATACTACTGAGTCGCAAAGTGCCCTTTATATACCTGGATCAGCAAGCTGATGAGTCGGGAAAGTTCATATTCGTTAAAGGAGACGTAGAATAACCTTGGCTAATATATCCGAATAAAAAACAATCCCAAGCCCTAAGGAAAATCCTCTTCAAGTTAAATGCATTTCAGGAGGGGATACTTATACTGGGAGGGGACTTAAACATTTCCTTAGAGGGAGACCTAGACACCTCCTCTAGCTCGACTGACTAGCTCACACAAACCAGACGAAACATCCTCCAAGATGCCCAACTTTACGATGGTTGGAGAGCATTCCATCCGACGCAAAAAGATTTCTCATATCTCTCCCACCCTTCAGATACCTACTCTCGTTTAGACATGCTCTTTCTCCAACACAGGCATCTCCCCCTACTCAAAACAGCCAAATATGTGTCAATCACATGGTCAGTCCATGCCCCGCTCTCCCTGGAAATGGTCATACCATTTCTACCCACCATGTTTCCTCAGTGGAAACTCAATGACCTACTACTAAATAATACAGAAGTCATCACGAGACTTCAAAAGACCATTAAAACAAATTTTAGGGAAAATGCTAACCTAGACAAAACGCCGGCTATGCAATGGGAGGCACACAAATGCGTATTGAGAGGTAATCCTATTAGAATAGCCCCTCACCTCAAACGCAAACGGGAAACTGATACGAGGAAACTGTCCCAGGAAATTAAAACCCTGGAAGAGAAACATGTTAGGGAGAACACCCTAGTAAACTACAGCACTGAAGGCGAAGCAATCAGAACTAACGACGATGCTTCAACTGCACGCCAAACATAAAATACTCCTCACAAACACACCTACTATAGGCAAGAAGGCAAAGGCTACTAGCTCAATACCTGAAACAAAATAGACAAACGACATTCATATCATAAAATGCCCGGATGGCACACTAACTGACCTAATGCCCAAAATCCTGAGTGTGTTTCATACTTTCTACACCCAACTCTATAACCTGAGACACACACCACCCTCCCCGATGGAGATACATGACTTCCTCCAAAACTAGGATCCAAACACAATACAGCACAATGTGATGACATCCCATATGTATAGAAGAATTCCACCAGATCACCAAAAGCATCCCGCTATGCAAGGTCCAGATGGCTTTACGGGCAAATACGACAAACTGATGTCACAAACACTAGCCCTTCATCACCACGTTTAACTCTCAAAAGTTATCAACTCACATCCCTAAATCTGCACTAGAGGCAACCATTGCTTTAATCCCTAAACCAGGCAAAGACCCACATAATTGTGGTAGTTATTTATATTTGATAAACGCGGACATAAAAATACTGACAAAAATAATGTCCAACAGACTATAGCCGGTGCTTCCCGGGATCATACACGTAGACCAGTCAGGATTTGTCCCGAGTAGGGAAGCAAAAAACAATACCACCAAAACTCTCAACCTGATGCATTGGGCGCAAACGAATAAAATACAAAGCACTCTATTGGCCATTGATGCCGAGAAAGCTTTTGATAGAGTAAACTGGTCCCCGATGTTGACAACAATGCAGTTCCTGGGATTGGGTCCACACTGGCTGGAATGGCTGGGACCAATATATTCACAACCCACTGCCAGACTACGCATTAACGGCCAATTATCCAAACCGGTACTGATAGCGAACGGTACGAGGCAAGGATGCCCCCTCTCATCTCTCCTATTCATCCTAGTGCTTGAACCCTTCCTACAGGGCATCAGAGATAACCCTCAAATTCGGGGCTTTACGATTGGAAACTCGGAACACAAGGTATCCGCATTTGAGGTTGACCTATTGTTCACTATATCGGACCCCCTTAACACTATCCCACACATCCTGGAGGAAATGAACACTTATAGTAAAGTATCCAACTTCCAGGCAAATTTGTCTAAATGCGAACTGCTCCCTCTGTACACATCCAGGGAACTAGACAACCTACTCCGTCAACGCTTCCACTTCTTCTCGGCGACCACTTTTATTAAATACCTAGGTACACACCTGCCGACCAAGTTGGAACAACTGTACAAATTAAACTTTCCTTCCCTGCTCTCAGCTCTATCCAAAGATCTTAAACAATAGCTTAAATCATGCTATGGCTGGTTTAGAAGAATCAACATCATAAAGATGAATTTATTGCCACGCATACTTTATCCACTCCAAACACTCCCCATAGCACTCCCCAGACAGTTCTTCACCTCGCTCAGAACTATCTTAAACTCATTCATCTGGTCCAATACACACTCACGACTGGCGAACTCCATCCTCAGCACACGGAGAGAGCTGGGAGGGACTGGCCTACCAGACTTAGATAGATACCACAAAGCCGTGCACCTAGCTAATGGACAAAGGCTCAACCAATCCAATAGTGGGTAGCCTTAGAGGAATCGTCCATGAAAATTCCTATTCAAACCCTCCCGTGGCACAAATCCGGTATGACGTTTGTGAACCACAAAAAAAACCCAACTATACCGCCCACATTTCGAGTATGGACACAGTTAACATGATCCACAAACATTGCTCCTTACCCCTCTCCACTTTACCCCCTTTCTCATAACCCACTCCTTTCAGGGGGAACAGCGAGGAATTTATTTAAACACCAATCCAGAGACTCATATCTCAAGTGTGGGGATCTAGTGAAAGACCAGACTCTGATACCATTAAAAGAAGTCATACCAGGGACCTCACCTACCGGGAAACAACAATTACATTATGCACAACTCTCTCACTTCCTCAGAGAACCCACACATTACGAGAACCTTTGTCTCTCACATCCACTTAAAAATAAACTACTATCCACACTATATACACAGATCCAACAAGCTGAATCTCAGGGTATTCCCCACTACACGCAAAAGTGGAGCTGGGGAGCTGGGAGCTGGGTCTAGATATCTCTGATGCCCAATGGCGTCAAATATTTATAAAAACACATAAGGCCTCCTCATCAACATCAATACAGAAGAGTAATTACAAACGTCTCTCCAGATGGCACTATACTACGTCCAAGATCCACAAAATACATAGCACAGCCCAAGACAATTGCTGGAGATGCAGAACACTCTTCACATATATGGTGGCAATGCCAGAGGATAGAAACGTTTTGGAAACACATACTAACCCTAATCCAGACAATTTTGAAGGTACAAATCCCATTTTCACCTGATATCTTTCTATTCCTACTCCCCCCACCTTGCCTAAATAAACACGGAAAGATATTACTCTCCCAGATGCTTATGGCAGTCAATCAATTGATCCCCCTTAAATGTAAAGCACCTCATACCCAGTCGATTAGAGAATGGATACAAAAGGTAGAAGGGATAAAACAAATGGAGGAAATAACACACGCTATCTCCAAACACTTCCACACCTACACTAGACCATCACCATGACCTCCCTACGTATACAGTCACACAACGCCAGAGGGCTAAAGAAACCTGAAAAATGCTCCATGGCATTAGCAGACTTACAAAGGCAGAAAGCGGAGATAGTGTTAATTCAGGAGACACATTTTCGTAGGGACTCGGCCCCAACATTTTGGAACCGTAGATACCCAACTAGTTACTTTAACAATTACACAGAGAGTAAATCCAGAGGAGTAGCTATACTACTGAGTCGCAAAGTGCCCTTTATATACCTGGATCAGCAAGCTGATGAGTCGGGAAAGTTCATATTCGTTAAAGGAGACGTAGAATAACCTTGGCTAATATATCCGAATAAAAAACAATCCCAAGCCCTAAGGAAAATCCTCTTCAAGTTAAATGCATTTCAGGAGGGGATACTTATACTGGGAGGGGACTTAAACATTTCCTTAGAGGGAGACCTAGACACCTCCTCTAGCTCGACTGACTAGCTCACACAAACCAGACGAAACATCCTCCAAGATGCCCAACTTTACGATGGTTGGAGAGCATTCCATCCGACGCAAAAAGATTTCTCATATCTCTCCCACCCTTCAGATACCTACTCTCGTTTAGACATGCTCTTTCTCCAACACAGGCATCTCCCCCTACTCAAAACAGCCAAATATGTGTCAATCACATGGTCAGTCCATGCCCCGCTCTCCCTGGAAATGGTCATACCATTTCTACCCACCATGTTTCCTCAGTGGAAACTCAATGACCTACTACTAAATAATACAGAAGTCATCACGAGACTTCAAAAGACCATTAAAACAAATTTTAGGGAAAATGCTAACCTAGACAAAACGCCGGCTATGCAATGGGAGGCACACAAATGCGTATTGAGAGGTAATCCTATTAGAATAGCCCCTCACCTCAAACGCAAACGGGAAACTGATACGAGGAAACTGTCCCAGGAAATTAAAACCCTGGAAGAGAAACATGTTAGGGAGAACACCCTAGTAAACTACAGCACTGAAGGCGAAGCAATCAGAACTAACGACGATGCTTCAACTGCACGCCAAACATAAAATACTCCTCACAAACACACCTACTATAGGCAAGAAGGCAAAGGCTACTAGCTCAATACCTGAAACAAAATAGACAAACGACATTCATATCATAAAATGCCCGGATGGCACACTAACTGACCTAATGCCCAAAATCCTGAGTGTGTTTCATACTTTCTACACCCAACTCTATAACCTGAGACACACACCACCCTCCCCGATGGAGATACATGACTTCCTCCAAAACTAGGATCCAAACACAATACAGCACAATGTGATGACATCCCATATGTATAGAAGAATTCCACCAGATCACCAAAAGCATCCCGCTATGCAAGGTCCAGATGGCTTTACGGGCAAATACGACAAACTGATGTCACAAACACTAGCCCTTCATCACCACGTTTAACTCTCAAAAGTTATCAACTCACATCCCTAAATCTGCACTAGAGGCAACCATTGCTTTAATCCCTAAACCAGGCAAAGACCCACATAATTGTGGTAGTTATTTATATTTGATAAACGCGGACATAAAAATACTGACAAAAATAATGTCCAACAGACTATAGCCGGTGCTTCCCGGGATCATACACGTAGACCAGTCAGGATTTGTCCCGAGTAGGGAAGCAAAAAACAATACCACCAAAACTCTCAACCTGATGCATTGGGCGCAAACGAATAAAATACAAAGCACTCTATTGGCCATTGATGCCGAGAAAGCTTTTGATAGAGTAAACTGGTCCCCGATGTTGACAACAATGCAGTTCCTGGGATTGGGTCCACACTGGCTGGAATGGCTGGGACCAATATATTCACAACCCACTGCCAGACTACGCATTAACGGCCAATTATCCAAACCGGTACTGATAGCGAACGGTACGAGGCAAGGATGCCCCCTCTCATCTCTCCTATTCATCCTAGTGCTTGAACCCTTCCTACAGGGCATCAGAGATAACCCTCAAATTCGGGGCTTTACGATTGGAAACTCGGAACACAAGGTATCCGCATTTGAGGTTGACCTATTGTTCACTATATCGGACCCCCTTAACACTATCCCACACATCCTGGAGGAAATGAACACTTATAGTAAAGTATCCAACTTCCAGGCAAATTTGTCTAAATGCGAACTGCTCCCTCTGTACACATCCAGGGAACTAGACAACCTACTCCGTCAACGCTTCCACTTCTTCTCGGCGACCACTTTTATTAAATACCTAGGTACACACCTGCCGACCAAGTTGGAACAACTGTACAAATTAAACTTTCCTTCCCTGCTCTCAGCTCTATCCAAAGATCTTAAACAATAGCTTAAATCATGCTATGGCTGGTTTAGAAGAATCAACATCATAAAGATGAATTTATTGCCACGCATACTTTATCCACTCCAAACACTCCCCATAGCACTCCCCAGACAGTTCTTCACCTCGCTCAGAACTATCTTAAACTCATTCATCTGGTCCAATACACACTCACGACTGGCGAACTCCATCCTCAGCACACGGAGAGAGCTGGGAGGGACTGGCCTACCAGACTTAGATAGATACCACAAAGCCGTGCACCTAGCTAATGGACAAAGGCTCAACCAATCCAATAGTGGGTAGCCTTAGAGGAATCGTCCATGAAAATTCCTATTCAAACCCTCCCGTGGCACAAATCCGGTATGACGTTTGTGAACCACAAAAAAAACCCAACTATACCGCCCACATTTCGAGTATGGACACAGTTAACATGATCCACAAACATTGCTCCTTACCCCTCTCCACTTTACCCCCTTTCTCATAACCCACTCCTTTCAGGGGGAACAGCGAGGAATTTATTTAAACACCAATCCAGAGACTCATATCTCAAGTGTGGGGATCTAGTGAAAGACCAGACTCTGATACCATTAAAAGAAGTCATACCAGGGACCTCACCTACCGGGAAACAACAATTACATTATGCACAACTCTCTCACTTCCTCAGAGAACCCACACATTACGAGAACCTTTGTCTCTCACATCCACTTAAAAATAAACTACTATCCACACTATATACACAGATCCAACAAGCTGAATCTCAGGGTATTCCCCACTACACGCAAAAGTGGAGCTGGGGAGCTGGGAGCTGGGTCTAGATATCTCTGATGCCCAATGGCGTCAAATATTTATAAAAACACATAAGGCCTCCTCATCAACATCAATACAGAAGAGTAATTACAAACGTCTCTCCAGATGGCACTATACTACGTCCAAGATCCACAAAATACATAGCACAGCCCAAGACAATTGCTGGAGATGCAGAACACTCTTCACATATATGGTGGCAATGCCAGAGGATAGAAACGTTTTGGAAACACATACTAACCCTAATCCAGACAATTTTGAAGGTACAAATCCCATTTTCACCTGATATCTTTCTATTCCTACTCCCCCCACCTTGCCTAAATAAACACGGAAAGATATTACTCTCCCAGATGCTTATGGCAGTCAATCAATTGATCCCCCTTAAATGTAAAGCACCTCATACCCAGTCGATTAGAGAATGGATACAAAAGGTAGAAGGGATAAAACAAATGGAGGAAATAACACACGCTATCTCCAAACACTTCCACACCTACACTAGACCATGGTAACCATGGAACGAATTTATGCTTAAGGGCCAAGTTGATAGAGCCGCAATAACATAGAGGGAGCTGTAGCATTGGGAAGTAACCACAAATTCGGACACCAATGGGTTACCCACTTGTCTCCACACTGGAACGCTAAAATTGGCTACAGTTCATGGGAAGAAGAAGCTGGTACAAAAGGGAAATTCGATTCAGAATTTATACTTTATGGTTTATGATCCATGATTTATCATTCGTGGTTTATGATTTCTAAGCTATTCACAATTAATCTATAGTTCACTTGATAATATAGGGTTTAAGGAGGTACACAAATCAAAGACTAGAGTATTTGGACAACTCAAGTTAGAACACAGGATAAATAGTAAATAAGTGGTACACTATGTTAATGTTTCAGGTGTTTGAGTCTACATGGAAACATCTTTTTGTACTGTCTTGTATGCTATCATTGAGGATGTATTAACTACACTACATTTTTGTTACAACTAATACAATATGCATGTCAGAATGTAAGGTTGTAAAAATGTTTTCCGTGTCAAACTGATTTATTATCTTGATATGTAATATATTGCTACACTGCTTTTGATATGTAATATCTTGTTACACTGATTATTATGATATGTAATAACTTGTTAATAACTTGTTACACTGATCTATTTTACTGATAAAAACTCAATAAAAAAGATAAATAATAAAAAAAAAGAAAAAGTCCTAGATCTTTGAGTTCAGCTCATGAAAAATGGGGGCAAAAAATAAAAGTGTTTTTGCATTACTACATAAGACAATTTAAATTGACAATTAGGCATAGTTAATGACTTTAAAGGTGAACTATCACTTCACACAAAAAGACGATAGAGAAAGGAGAAACAAAAACAGTCAAAGCTATGTATAAAAAAGTGTTGTGTTCTGTAAAGTGGTCTAAAGTTCTAAAGTGGGGCAGTCACCATGGAAACCAGTGGTACCATCAGGCACATTGCATTAGTCACCTTTTCTGCTTTTTATACATAATCATAACAATTTATTTTTCTCTTCCTCAAAAGCAATGTGCTCTGGCTGTGCCAGGACTAAACTCGATTGTGATATCAGCTAATAGAGTTTTAATATATGTTTAAAGGGAATTGAAAATAAAATCAAGATTAATCCTGAGAGAACAATGTCGTCTGATAATACATGCATCCCTACTTGCAATATATACAAAAGTAAATATTATAAATATGGAGAATGTAACAAATTATGAGACAAACTTCAATGAAGTGGTGTGGGTGTAGCTGAAAAACATTGCAATGCTGCAGAATGACAATGTTTTCATTACAGAGTTTAACCCCTTAAGGACTGAGCCAAATATACACGTTGTGATCAAAACAAAACGTAAACAAAACCTGGAATTTGACTATATGTCTGTTCAACCGTAATTCACCTCTTTCATATTATGTGCACCCACACTTATTATATATAATTTTATTCAGGGGAAACAGGGCTTTCATTTAAAGGGAAACTCCAGTGCCAGGAAAACGATCCGTTTTCCTGGCACTGGAGGGTCCCTCTCCCTCCCACCCCCCAATCCCCAGTTGCTGAAGGGGTGAAAACCCCTTCAGTGACTTACCAGAGGCAGCGACATGTCCCTCGTCGCTGCTTCCTCCTCCCCCGCCGCTCCTCCTTCTGCTTAGACTGATCTCGCCCGCCGGCCGAGAAGACCTAATGCGCATGCGCGGCATTAGCGCACCCCGTAGGAAAGCATTGAAAATGATTTTCAATGCTTCCCTATGGGGAATAGAGCGACGCTGGAGGTCCTCACACAGCGTGAGGACGTTAGGCGACGCTCTAGCACAGAAAACCTGTGCTATAGAGCAGGAAGTTCCCTCTAGTGGCTGTCTAATAGACAGCCACTAGGGGAGGACTTAACCCTGCAAGGTAATTATTGCAGTTTTAAAAAAACTGCAATAATTACACTTGCAGGGTTAAGGGTAGTGGGAGTTGGCACCCAGACCACTCCAATGAGCAGAAGTGGTCTGGGTGCCTGGAGTGTCCCTTTAACATCAACTATTTAGCTATGAAACATAATTTAATATGAATAAACTATAAAAAAAATAGTTCTACATGACATTTTAACTGTGAATGTCATAATACTATTTGCTTTCACTGCAATAAAATACACATATTTGTATTCAGGGATGTCTCACATGTAAAACAGTACCCCCTATGTACAGGTTTTATGGTGTTTTGGGAAGTTACAGGGTCAAATATAGCATGTTACATTTTTCAGTTTTTTTCACATTGAAGTTTGCCAGATTGGCTATGCCCATGTACAGGTTTTATGGTGTTTTGGAAAGTTAGAGAGTCACATATAAGGCTTGCATTTAATTTTTTTGACATTGAAATTTGCCAGATTGGTTATGTTGCCTTTGAGACCGCATAGTAGCCCAGGAATGAGAATTACCCCCATGATTACATACCATTTGCAATTGTAGACAACCCAAGGTATTGCAACTGGGGTATTTCCAGTCTTTTTTAGTGCCACTTGGTCACAAATACTGGCCAAAGTTAGCCAATTTTGGCCTGTGTTTGTGACTAAGTGGCTTGTAAAAAAGTCTGGACATACCCCATTTGCAATACCTTGGGTTGTCTTCTATTGCAAATGGTATGCCATCATGGGGTACTTTTCATTCCTGGGCTACCATACGGTCTCAAAGGCAACGTAACTAATCTGGCGAATTTCAATGTAAAAAAACTGAAACGCAAGCCTTATATTTCACTCTGTAACTTTTGAAAACACAATAAAACCTCTACATGGGGGGTACTGTTATACTCGGGAGACTTTGCTGAACACAAATATTAGTGTTTCAAAACAGTAAAATGTATCACAACAATTATATCATCAGTGTAAGTGCCATTTGTGTGTGAAAAATGCAACAAATTTCACCTTCACTGACGATATCATCATTGTAATACATTTTACTGTTTTGAAACACTAATATATGTGTTCAGCTAAGTATTCCGAGTAAAACAGTACCCCCCATGTATAGGTTTTGTGGTGTATTGGAGTTACAGGGTTAAATATAGCGCTAGCAAATTAAATTCCCTGGACTTTCGGCCTGGGTTGTCAGGCAGGTTCCGCAAATTGTAATTAATAAAATGACCTAATTATGTAAAATTATTACATAAATATATACGTAGAATTATTATATATATATATATATATATATATATATATATACATATGTGTATATATATAAATATTTTTTTTCAATTATTTTTATTTATGCATAGGTATATAGTGATATATACGTATATACATATGTATATAGATATATGTATATATATTATTTCGTTCTACATGTATTTTGATATCAATATATATATTAATAGGGGGATGCACGGTAAGTCCCCCCACATCGGGTAAGTACAAAGGATGGCGGGGACATGCTATGCTGCCCGCCAGCGTTTAGAGCTAGGTCCTCAAGGGTGGCATAGCATGCCCACCATCCTTAAGGGGTTAAATGTCTTGCCATTCAGACAGCCACTAAAGGTACTTAATTGGAAATAGCAAAAAAAAAAAAACCTGCAGAAAGATCATCTTGGTGCAGCATGACATATTGCCACGCATGCGCACTAGCCTCCCAATAATCAATTATCTCAGCCAAAGATGCCTCTCAGCTGCAGAGACTGATGCTGCAAGGTAAAAAAGATAGCTATTTTTTCTTTCTCCCTGCAGGTGGGGGGCTGATACCTAAACAGCCACCAAGGAACGATTGCGTTAGAAATTTGTATTTCTAACGCTACAGTGTTCCTTTAACATTTAATACACATTTGTTTCACTACATCTGTAATATTTACTGTATTTCATAACTTACCAACTTCCATACTTTATCAGCTGATCCCATATGCTGCACATTCAAAGTGTAATTTGTAGTATATATATAGAATGTAGTACATGTAATAATATAGATAATATATATATAATGTTTTTTGTTTTTGAAATTCTAAGGACAAGGACATGTGGAAAAAAAAATTTTGTCTACTTGACCCTGATTTTATAAAAGATGAAAATAAAATCAGAAATGTCTTTCTCCAATTGTTCCTAGCACAGAACATCATGTTTCTTTTTTAAAGGTTTGAAACCAAATAATATCTGCCGTCTAAGAAAACAATCCCCACATTATGAGTCAGTACTATAAAAACTATAATATATTCCTGGCTGAAGTAGATACTTTGTGTTGAGTATATTAATATGGAAAGTAGTAATACCAGTTCATTATTAAAATAAATGTTGGTTTGTTCAAATTCTGTCATATTTAAATATGATACAACAGGTGTCAGGCGAAAAAAAATAGATCAGTTCTCCTGAGGCCCCCTGCTTCACACCTGTTACTTAGATGACAGCAAACAATTTGCTTCCTGTCTGCTGTGGGAAGCGGAATCCCTGCTCTGTGTATTTACATGAGAAAAACGAGACAGTTTGAACATGAGATGGGGATTACTTTTATTGAAATTTAGCCGACCAGTAATTTAAAAAATTGTTATATGTGAAAATGCGCATATTATTGTGGACCCAGATGGAATCAACGTTTTAATATTAAAATGTATTCATATAATGTCATAATATTATTTTTATTACATACATTCTTCAAATCATGTATATCTCTTTTTTTCTGTGAACTGATGGCTCTATGATGGCAGTATGGTTGATTATTCCAGTATGTGGTGCTTCAGATGGGTCCATCCTTTTTTTCCCTTCAGCTAGCGGTACATATGTTCAGTGACATTATTTCTCCTTGAATCTACTGTGCCAATATAATGAACTGTTTGTAGTTAATAACCATAGATATAGGTATCATATTTAACCCAAACCAGACCAATTTTATTGAGCTATAAAGAAAAAAAAAAACAACAACACATTTCCAATACCAATTTAAATATTTATGTATTTTATGCAGTAGCTCTCTCTCTCGCCTAAATTGGTTGGAGATGTCTTAATTCACATTATGGCATTGCCATAATATTGTACACAATTCCCTTCCATCATAAAGCTACTATTTGTTCAAGATTACTCATGATATTTAGAATACACTGGATAATTTAAATTTTTGGCCACCTTTCCTTTCCCTCAGTCCTCTTCTGCTTCCCTTTCTCTGGATTGTCTTAGTTTATTGTGTAACCGGCTACAAGTTGGTTTGTCACCAGTCATTGGTCTTTCTATTATATAGACATACATACAAAAAGTTTGTTATGCGTCACTGACATATTTCAAGTTAGACACTGAGACGCCCATCTTGGGCCTTGACCACTTGTGTCCATCTATCCCTATCCTATCAATATCTCGAACAGTGTTATTTGCAAAAGTGAGAATTCCCTTTCAGAATTTTTAAATAAGGTAAGTCCACCTTAGCATATACATTTCCTGCCTTTCGTCATTTTTCGCAAATAGTGAAAAATACTTCATCATATAATTCTCCATTCTTTAATTTTCTGTTTTGTTCCATATACCATCAGAGAACACATATTCGTCAGGAACAGAGATACTGCAGACTGGATTCTGGAGATGCCTCTCCCACCTTACTAATACAGTAATACCTTTAAATGTATAGTACTTATTTAGCACTTAGCTTAATAGAATTGTTTTTTAAATATTTGCCATCTCAGTCCAGGGAGGCATATGTACAATCCTAGATACCTGTACCTTATTTAATAGGATTAACAGCATTTCCCCTTATGAAGCCTAAAGTATTGTGATACAGGGGTTAAATCAACATCAGAACAGATAGTACAAATGTCTTATTAAGGCATTAATATATGGAGATAATAGACACCAACCTTACACAGGGTTGCACGCATTCAGTATAATGATCAAGGAGTCAAGAAAAAAGCAAACAATGGAACCTATATATTCGTGTATATACAAATTTGTATATACTTGCATATACATACATATTTTTTTTACTTGATGAATGTTTCAGTTGTATACAAAAACTTTAATCGTGAACTGAGAAACAGATGTAACACTCTAGCATATGGTAAGAAAATAGAACTATGAACAATAATTGATATAAATAAAATTTATATAAACACAATCATGCAATACATTTTGTAATCATGAACAACATATGCACGGATTTAATGATTAATCATATGCTGTTTTTCTCAGCAAATTATTTTATCCTGTGGGCTATAGGAGACTTTTTTTTAGTTGTTGAAACAGGAAAATTGCTGCCAGTTTATTCCACTGAGAAGTCTGTCAGATCCGGAATTAATTTTAATATCAATTTCATAGATTTGATAAACAAATTGCAAACCTTACTGTCTGGACAGCTGTATCCTTTTCCTTTACATTATAATTTCCCTTTAAATTAGACCATCATGGATATATAAGCCTTTAGACAACTCCCTACAAATATAGCCATCTAGAAAAGGGGGTCTAGGTAGGATGAATATATACAGGTATAGTAATTGAGCTCTCTATTATACATTACATCATTGGAATACAAGTACTGTGTCAATATATTTCATAATGTTTTATATATTACCATGTTCTTTTACATTTTTCTATTTATCTGTATGTTTGTCTGTTGATCAGTTGGAAGTAGACGTGATATGTGATTTAATTGTAAACACTATGTGAGTGATGAACATTGCTTCACTATGTTTTGCTGGGCTACAGATGTCCCACTCTGTCAGCTCCATCAAAGGAGATTGTACAGGTATCTACCTTTCATTTCAATCTATTGCCAAAACTCTTTTTAGCTCATTTGTGCCATTACAGTAAGAACCTTTTCCAGGCACAGATAAGACTGAATACATCCACAAGGGCAGGTCAGATCTGAAATGCCAGCAAGTTACCTCTTCATGAGAAATACCTTAACTAAAACAATTGTTTCAGCCTACCCAAATGAAGGGCAAGCAAATTGAACTGTTGACCATTCTCATTGAAGTTATAAACACTTGTTTTGACTTATTTGCAAATGACTAGGGTCTCCATTAAAATAGTAAACCAGGCTTGGACCCCTTGCACTTCCCACCTGCCAGTCCCGAGGAGATTGCGCTTCCAGGCCATTGCATCCTAGGCAGTTGCTTAGTTCGCCTAGCGGTTACGCCAGCCCTGAATATAGGAAGTCAAGAACTTAACTTGTTTACTCAATGGGAACTAATTAATTTAGTGAGAGATGTGGGATTACCCAAAGATTCTGCTGAACCCTTAGGCTACAGATTGCAAGAAAAACATTTACTAGCAGCAAAATAGGTTCCATGAGGTAATTTTGCACTTCTAATTTTTTTAGTCACTTTATCGAAATTGAAAAAGTCAGTTGTGAAAAACAGACCCTTTAGTAAGAGTGGGGGTAAGAATACAGGAAAGGCTAGAAAGGTTGTGGTGGTAGGGGACTCTGTTATTAAGAGAGTATATAGGGTAATATGCCACTCTAATCATCTCAGTCAGACAATTTGCTGTCTTCCGGGTACGCAGGTCCAGCATGTTGCTGACAGAGTGGATGGGTTATTGGGAGGGGTTGGGGATGACAAATCTTTCATGGTCCATACTGGTACCAATGACAAAGTCAGAGTAAAATGGAGGGTCCTTAAGAATGGGTTCAGGGAATTAGGAAGTAAACTGAAGAAAGGACTTCCAAAGGAGTATTTTCAGAAATATTCCCTAAGCCATGCACTACAGTAGAAAGGCAAAGGGAGATTATGGAGGTTAATTTCTGCCTAAAGTCATGATGTAGGAAGGAGGGTTTTGTTTTTTTAGAGCACTGGGTTGATTTTGTGATTGGTACAATCTTTATAGCCATGCACCTAAACGAGAAGAGTCTGCTGTGCTAAGAGACAGGTTAACTTGAAGGTTGGAGGACATTTTATGATAGTGGTAGGTGGGGTGGACTGAAAAATATACAAAATGCAAATGGAACAGAAAGGAGATAGCTTTAGGTCAGCTCAAGAGGGAGCAAAAAGAGGGTGGAGATGGAGGAGTGGGCAAAAATAGAGGAAGTATGTAATAGTAATAAAAATCACATAAAGTACAAGAGACTCACAATAATATTAAATGTATGTTTGCTAATGCAAGGAACCTAAATAATAAAATGGGGGAACTAGAGGCAATAGCATTCACTAAGCAATATGACATAATAGGTATAACAGAAACATGATGAGATTAGACATATGACTGGGCAGTTAGCTTAAGTTGGTTACACATTAGGGATGATATAAAAAACAGGAAAGGTGGTGGGGTATGTTTGTTTGTCTAGCATGAGTTAAAGCCAGATATTAAGCAAGTGGAAAATGACAAGGAAAATGTGGAAGCTTTTAAATCTGCTTGGGACAACAGAATGGAAGTCAAATATTAGTTGGGATATGTTATAAACCAAAGTACAGAAAATGCAAAAAAAAGGTATACCTGCGCTAGAAATTGATAGATATAATTTGAAGGAAGAAATGTGCTATGCACTTCAATATATACACGCAGTTGCTATAACACCAAGTGTATCCTTCCCATAAACAACAAATAATGCCCCACCCATGACATGGGGGTAGGAGCGATAACATAGGACGTACGCACGCTTCCAGTGGCGCGATCTGAGCGAGCTCGGCAGTGGAGGAAGCAAGCAGTGCTATGCAAAGGGCAGCGTGATAGCAAGACAAATGTACAAGAGAAGTCTTCAAAAGTCTAAGCAGTGACAGGCAGACGGAAAAACACCTAAACACCCAAAGAGGATGAGTTAATTAAATGATGCAGCAATAAATAGAGCAAGCTCGCAGAGCATTTGGAGAAAGTGTCTGAATGCTTGGGAACTGAAAGAGAAGCAGGCATCTTCAAAACTACCCACAAGATGAGTATTATATATATCTGAATACTGCAATACTGCTGGGCGCTGCTGGTTATTGCTGGTCTGTGGTCTCTATCACATATATCATTATACTGCTTATATTGGATATTGGCTACAGGGTGTTGGCTAAAACTAATGATACAGTTAGGCATAGAAACCATACTGAGCCATACTGAATATTCTTTTTCTCTGGTGGTGATTGGGGTAAGCAGGTCTTTTAAAAATGACCTCCAAGAAGAACCCTGAAAATAAAACTTTAAAAAAAGACAAAAAGGAAATTAAAGATCCGAGACAGTTGTCTAATTTTTTCTTGGCTCAATCTCCTGGGAAAAAAGATGGCGAGGAGGGAAATACATTTACTCAAGCTGAAGACAGAGAAACAAATGTATCCATGAGCAAAGAGTTTCAAGTAGCATTCTCTGATATATTAGATAAGAGCCAACAGCAACTGTGTGATAAAATTACTTTAGTAATACAATCCAAGGTACAAGAAATCAAAAAATATATTGCTCTGTTAAACCAGAAAGTGGTGAATATAGAAGAAAAACTAGGGGCAGTGGTTTACCTGCAGGGGGGAGCTAAAATCTCAATACGAGCAGCTTGCTAAGAAATATAATGTGATGGAACAAAAATTATCCGATCTGGAAGATCGTAGTCGACGGAACAACATATGCATTAGAGGGATAAGTGAACAAATTTCTGAAGGGAAATTAGAGGAATATTTGCAGAGTTTCTTTGGTAAGCTAGGTCTGGAGATGGAGTCAACTACAAAAGTAATGGACAGATATCATCATCTCCCTAGGCCCAAGGAGCTACCAGAGTCTGTTTCCAGAGACGTAATTGTATGTTTCCATCAATTTTGGCATAAAGATCAAGTACTAACTAAACATAGAACTAACTCAGAAAATAAGAACCAGTACTTGTATTTGAATTTTAAATTATTTCAAGACTTGTCATGGAATACCCAGTACAGCAGAAGACCCTTTGGAACTGTTACTAATATCTTAAGAAACAAATCGGATAAGATATTAATGGGGTTACCCAGTTAAATTAATAGTTATGCGGGGGAAAGATATAATTCTGCTGGATAATCCCTAAAAGGCAGTATTATGGCTTAAAAAAAATGACCTAAATTAGTAGGCTGATAGAGAAGAGTAAGGGGAGGGGAATGGGGAGAGGCGAGGGGGTAGCTGTGTTTTTTTTTTTGTTTTTTTTTTTATAAATTATCACGTATGCATTGATTATTAGTTGAATTTTGAGGTGTGGAGGGTCACTATGGAATACAAGTGTATGCATATCCATTACTGTATGAGAAATGTTTAAGGATGATGTAATTAGAGTTTGGTAAACAGTTAAATAGTGTATAAGTGTAATAAGCAATCAAGTTTTTGTTTGCACCTATATTATTTAATTATAATTAGTAATGCTGGTTAAATAGCACAAATGATTCGGGCACTGACTCGCTAACAAGTCTTTTTATGACTTACAGAATACATAATTGAAATATAGTAATTTAGATAATATTTTTGAATATGAATACTGACTTGAATTGAGTAGTATCTGGTAGTAATTGATTAATGATTAGTTTTGTTATATGGGATAAAGGATAAATGGGGTAAATATTTTTGTATTTTTTTCATATGCACTGATTACTAGTTGAAATTGGATGTGCTAAGGGTCACTGTGGAATATAAGAGCATGAATATATATTACTGTAGGATAAATGTTTGAGGAGGATGCAATTTGAGTTTAGTAAACACTTAAATAGTGGAGAGTAATAATCAACTAAGTTTTGTCTGCACTTATACTATTGAATTATAATTGGCAAGGGTGGTTAAACAGTAGAAATCATTTGGTCATTGATCCACTAAATTGTCATTTCATGAGTTATAGAATAAGTACCGTATATACTCGAGTATAAGCCGAGTTTTGTCGAGTTAATGTCTGTATTATGGCAATTTGCATTGCCATAATACAGACAGGGGCTGTGGGGGCTGTCAGAGAGTTTACTTACCTCTCCTGCAGCTCCTGTCAGCTCTCTCCTCCTCTGCGCCGGTCCGTTCAGCACCTCTATCAGCTCACACTGTAAGTCTCGCGAGAGCCGCGTCAGAGAGTTTACTTACCTCTCCTGCAGCTCCTGTCAGCTCTCTCCTCCTCTGCGCCGGTCCGTTCAGCACCTCTATCAGCTCACACTGTAAGTCTCGCGAGAGCCACTTACAGTGTGAGCTGATAGAGGTGCTGAACGGACCGGCGCAGAGGAGGAGAGAGCTGACAGGAGCTGTAGGAGAGGTAAGTAAACTCTCTGACAGCCCCCTCCTCCCCCCACTGAACTACCAATGCCACTAGACCACCAGGGAAGGAGCCCCCCTCCCTGCTATGTATAAAGCAGGGAGGGGGGACGAAAAAAATAAAATAATAAATATTACAAATAAAATAATAAAAAATAAATATTAAAATAATAAAAAATAATAATTAAATAAAATAAAATAATTAAAATTAATCATAAAAAAATATTAAAATAATAATAAAAAAATAAAAAAATTGCCCACTCCCCACCAAGGCTCTGCAACACACACACACACACACACACACACACACACACACACACACACACACACTGCATTCATACACACACTGCACACATACTCATACACACATACACTTACTGCACTCATACACACACTGCATTCATACACACACTGCACTCATACACACACTGCATTCATACACACACTGCATTCATACACACACTGCATACACACACACACGCTGCATTCATACACACGCTGCATTCATACACACACTGCATTCATACACACACTGCATTCATACACGCACTGCATACACACACACGCTGCATTTATACACACGCTGCATTTATAAACACACTGCATTCATACACACACTGCATTCATACACACACTTCATACACACACTGCATACACACACACGCTGCATTCATACACACACGCTGCATTCATACACACACGCTGCATTCATACACACACACTGCATTCATACACACGCTGCACTCATACACACACTGCACTCATACACACACTGCACTCATACACACACGCTGCATTCATACACACACTGTAAATAAATATTCAATTAATATATATTTTTTAGGATCTAATTTTATTTAGAAATTTACCAGTAGCTGCTGCATTTCCCACCCTAGTCTTATACTCGAGTCAATAAGTTTTCCCAGTTTTTTGGGGTAAAATTAGGGGCCTCGGCTTATATGCGGGTCGGCTTATACTCGAGTATATACGGTATTGAAATATAGGAATTTAGATAATAATCTTTGAATATGAATATTAATTGGTATTGAGTAGTATCTGGAAGTGAGTAGGTTGAGTAGATTATATATATATACATATATATATATATATATTTTTTTTTTTCTCCCTCTCCTTTTTCTCCTTCCTTTATGCTCTTTTCTCAACAAGATAGCCATGTATTATAAATTGACTTTAGAGTTAGGATTGCTTCTTTATATATCACTTTAAGAATAATAGCTCGTCCGAGTTGAGCCTGATTGGGTCACCTAGTAAAGAGTAGCTACGGTTTGTAGTTTCAGTACTCTTTGTGAACATGCGGGATATGCATGTTGAGAGTCCTTATGGGAGGATTAAGGACTGGGGGTTGGGGTTTTCTAAAGAGTCTGGTAGGCTCTTGTTTGTAAGTTTTGTATTGTTTAAACCAGTCACCGATAGAGATGTCCCGAACAGTTCGCCGGGAACTGTTCGCCGGCGAACATAGCTTGTTCGCGGTCGCCGCGGCGGGCGAACATATACGATGTTCAGTCCGCCCCTTATTCGTCATGGAGGTGGGAGGGTCTGGGAGGAAGGGTCTGCTGCTGATTGGCTGGAATGTGTCTGCTGACTGTGAGGTACAGGGTCAAAGTTTACTCAATGATGACGAATAGGGGGCGGACCGAACATCGCATATGTTCGCCCGCCGCGGCGACCGCGAACAAGCTATGTTTGCTGGCGAATAGTTCCAGGCGAACTGTTCGGGACATCTCTAGTAACCGATAGAAAAATAAAGAAAGATGCTTTCATTTATGGCTAGGATGCTCACGCTAAATACCCAAGGTCTTAATAGTCCTCAAAAAAGAAAGGCACTTATAGAGTTGCTTAAAGAAGAAAGAATAGAAGTTTGCTTTTTACAAGAGACCCATTGGGTTGAATCCAATAAGGAATATTATCTGGTGAAGCAAACTGCTTTTGTTGTTAAGGCTTCTTCTAGGGAAGGGAAAAAGAGTGGCGTGGCAATTTGGATTGGGAAAGATATGCCATGTGAAGTTATTTATCAGGAAACTGACCCACAGGCTAGATAGATTATATTGATATGTAAATTGAATAATGAGATATACACTCTAGCCAATATATATGCCCCTAACTCGGGACAAGTGGCTTTTGTGAGGGAAGTAACAGATAAATTAGATAAAATTTCAAGAGGCAGGGTGATAATGGCAGGCGATTTTAACTATGTCTTGGACACGGAATGGGACAAGAGAACGAAAAAAGGGGTTCAAATTGATAAAGCATTACATTGAAGGGCGAAAGCTCTCTCCACTGTTTTGAAAAAGGCGGCTATGTATGATGTTTGGAGACTTTTCCATCCACAGGAATATGATTTCACACATTTTTCTTATAGACATTGTTCATATGCTAGAATAGATATGCTGTTAGGCAATATTTCATTGGTTAATTCCATTAAAAAGGTATTCATTAAATCAATAGTTTGGTCAGATCACAATGCAGTACTGTGTGAATTACAACATAATCAGAAACAAACTATTAGACAGTGGAGATTGAATGAATCCTGTTTCAGAAGTGACTATAACAGAGAATACATTACCCAAATGACAGATTTTTATTTCTCAGAAAATAAAGATTTCGTACCTGGGAGTAGGTGGTTAGCATATAAGGCTGTCATACGGGGACATTTTATTAAATTAGGGGCATTTGAGAACAAGAAAAGGAGAAAAAATGTACCAGATATGTATGTCTCTTTATATAAGTTAGAAAAAAGTAATAAAGGATCTCCAACCAAAAAAAGGGCAGAACAAATTCGCTCCGTTAAGAACAACCTTAATGCATTAAATATGAATCGAATATCTAATAACCTAGAGAAATTAGAACAAAAATTGTATATGAAAAGCAATCGAATAGATAAAATACTGACCAATAAATTAAAAAAATGGCAAGCCTTGTGTCGGATTGATAAAATAAAATAATACATAAAGATAAGATATACAAAGCCCCTAAAGACATTGGACAGATATTTAATGATTATTATAAATCTTTATATAATAGTGCTAATAACACCAAATTAGAAAGTTCGATAGATTTTATCAAGGGTCTTAAAATACCTACTATCAATAAAAAACAACAGGTATTGTTAGATAAAGATTTTAAGGAATCAGAGGTCACAGAAGCTATTGATGCACTTAAGAAAAAAAAAGCCCCAAGACCTGATGGGTTCAGGGAATCCTTTTATAAAATTTTCACGGATATGACACAAGCTTTCAATAACTTTATTAGGTTGGCCAAATGTCCTGCTGAATTTCTTGCTGCTAATATCCTTCCCATCCCTAAACAGAATAAAGACCCTTCATATGTAAAAAATTATAGGCCGATATCTTTAATTAATACAGACACAAAGATTTTTTCATCTATTATTGCTGCCAGACTTAAAAAAATTATTGAATCAGTTGTTTTTAAAGACCAAGTGGGATTTGTCCCTGGACGTAGTTCAGTAAACAATATCAGGAAAATAATTGATATCCTAGATTTGGCTAAAAAAGAACAAAAATAACTAGTCATCCTTGCTTTAGATGCAGAAAAAGCTTTTGATCGAGTGGATTGGGGCTTTTTGTTGCAGATTCTAGAATTATATGGTTTTGGAGAACAGTTTTGTAAGGCAGTTAAAGCTTTATATAGCACTCCTATAGCTAGAACCATTGGTCAACATATTTGTGCTGACTGGTTTGCCCTTGGCAATGGGACTAGACAAGGCTGCCCATTGTCACCATTACTTTACATTCTATCAATAGAAATATTAGCAGTTAAGATAAGAGAAAGTAACAATATACTGGGTTACCCTATCTCTAAGGGAGAAATAAAGATTAGTATGTATGCTGACGACATATTGGTGGCACTCATGGATTCTCAAAAATCCCTGCCTGCTTTGATGGAAGTGATTAACGCATATTCAATATTTTCTAATTACAAATTAAATACAGATAAAACTGTAATTATGGGTATTAACTTGGATGAGGCATCTAAAGCACGATTGCAACACAGTTATGATTTTGCAGAGACAGATACATAATTTATGTATTTGGGAATTAAAATTTCACCAGATGTTAATAATATAATGGAAATAAATGTTATGGCCTTATTAAAAGAGATGAATTATACACTTAAAGGATGGAATACTATGTTTCTGTCGTGGATTGGTAGGATTAATGCGATAAAGGCTTATATCATCCCAAAATGGCTATATATATTTAGACACCTCCCCATTCAAATACCGGATAGCTGGCTAACTATGGCTCAGAGAAGTATCTCCAGATTTATCTGGCATGGGAAAAAAGCCTTGTATTAATAATCGGCATATGGCATATAAAGTAAAAGAGGGGGGGCTTGGTATGCCTATTTTGAAAAATTACTATTATGCAATAAGATTAGCCATATTTATTTGATGCAAATTCCAGCGGCTGCTTGATGAATGCTGGTATCATATAGAGAGCTATCAGACTCAGATAAAAGATCTCTCTTGTTTATTATGGAATATTCATTACCCGAATTGGAAGAAATTAGGAGAGAATTGTTTTATTATTGGTCATCTTGGAAAGCTTTGGCCTTTTTAAAGAACAAGATGGTAGGGAATAATACAATTATAAATAGTATTAGTATTAAAGTTTTGGAAACTAATATCCAAGATCTATCATTAGCTACTTGGAAAAGTCGAGGCATTGATAAGGTTTCAGACTTATAAAGATGGGATAATGAAAACCTTCCCAAGTTTGAATCTTGAGTATGCTTTACCTCATAAAGAGTTGTTTTCTTATATTAGAGTAAAGGGTTTCTTACAAAATTCCCTTATGAAAGGAGAAGTACAGTTAATGACAATTCTAAATAGTGATGTCCCGAACGGTTCGCTGGCGAATAGTTCCTGGCGAACATCACTTGTTCGCGTTCGCCACGGATGGCGAACATATGCGCTGTTCGGTCCGCCCCCTATTCATCATCATTGAGTAAACTTTGACCCTGTACCTCACAGTCAGCAGACACATTCCAGTCAATCAGCAGCAGACCCTCCCTCCCAGACCCTCCCACCTCCTGGACAGCATCCATTTTACATTCATTGTGAAGATGCATTCTTAGTGAGAGGAGGGACAGTGTAGCTGCTGCTGATTTGATAGGGAAATTGATAGCTAGGCTAGTGTATTCAGTGTCCACTACAGTCCTGAAGGACTCATCTGATCTCTGCTGTAAGGACAGCACCCCAAAAAGCCATTTTTAGGGCTAGAACATCAGTCTGTTTTTTTTTTCTGTGTAATGTAATTGCAGTTGCCTGCCTGCCAGCCTGTGTGTCAGGCTCACAGCATATACTGTGCCCACTTGCCCAGTGCCACCACTCACTCACTGGTGTCACAATAGCTTGCATTTAAAAGAAAAAAACACTTTTTGGACTGTAATATAATAGCAGTCAGTTTCCTTCACGCGTGTGCGTTTCATGGCCTGCCAGGGCACAGTGTCACACCAGTGCAACTCATATCTGGTGTAACAGTAGTGTACATTTTAAAAAAAAATAAAAATATTTTGACTATAATAGATTGAATAGCAGTTAGTTGTCTGCCAGCGTGTGTGTGTCAGGCTCACAGCGTATACTGTGCCCACTTGCCCAGTGCCACCACTCATATCTGGTGTCACAATAGCTTGCATTGAAAAAAACAAAAACTTTTTTGACTGTAATATAATAGCAGTCAGTTTCCTTCATGAGTGTGCATTTCAGGGCCTGCCAGGGCACAGTGTCACACCAGTGCAACTCATATCGGGTGTAACAGTAGTGTACATTTAACAAAAAATACAATTTTGACTGTAATAGCAGTTAGTTGTCTGCAAGCGTGTGTGTCAGTCCTACAGCGTCTACTCTGCCAACTTCTGCCACTGCACAGTGCCACTCATATCTGTTGTCACAGTAGCTTGCACGCATAGTACCACTAATCGAAAAAAAAATGACAGGCAGAGGCAGGCCACCCGGCAGGGGCCGTCGTGGTCGTCGTGCTGTGATTCCCTTTGGCCCTAGAATAATGCCCAGTGTTCAGTGGCCACGTACCCTGAACTTGAAAAGTTCTGAGGACATAGTTGACTGGCTAACACAGGACACCCAATCTTCTACAGCTTCCGCTCGGAACCTTGACGCACCATCCTCCTCCAGCTTAGCTTCGGGCACCTCTCAAGTTACCACTCGCCCGCCTGCCGCCACCACCAACACTATCACCACAGCCGCTTCACTTGGTATGTCAGAGGAGTTATTTACACATCAGTTGGAAGAAATGAGTGATGCGAAACCATTATTGCCAGAGGATGTAGATAATATCCCTGTCTCAGTCAGGCAGCATTACATACGTATGGTGTGACGATGATGATGTTGTACCCGCTGCTGCTTCCTTTGCTGAGTTGTCAGATACAAGTGAAGCGGTTGATGATGACGATGCATCCATGGATGTCATGTGGGTGCCCGCTCGGCAAGGAGAAGAACAGGGTGAAAGTTCAGATGGGGAGACAGAGAGGAGGAGGAGGAGATGAGTTGGAAGCAGGGGGAAGTGGCACAGTCAGACAGCATGCATCGGCACCCAGGGTCAGCCAGACAGCACGCCAATCAACGCATGCTGTTGCCACCACCAGAATGCCGTCATTGCAGAGCTCAGCAGTGTGTCATTTTTTTGGTGTGTCTGCCTCTGACAACAGCGATGCCATTTGCAACCTGTGCCAAAAGAAACTGAGTCGTGGGAAGTCCAACACCCACCTAGGTACAACTGCTTTGCGAAGGCACATGATCGCACATCACAAACGCCTATGGGATCAACACATGAGTACAAGCAGCACACAGACTCAAAGCCGCCATCCTCCTCCTGGTTGTCACGTTTAACATTTGTTATGAAGGAACACAACTGCAGATTTCTTAGAGCTTGAATATTTATTAGAACAATTAGAAGATATTATGACTTTAAGTCCAGAATTACAGGCACTGTAGCTTTAAATAATAAACGGTTGCTTAAGTCCAGAATTACAGGCACTGTAGCTTTAAATAATAAACGGTTGCTTAAGTCCAGAATTACAGGCACTGTAGCTTTAAATAATAAACGATTGCAATTAGCAGGTTCTGAATCATTTAGAGTCTGTTTGTTGAGTTAACAAGTTAGGTGATAAGCAATTACGATAGTTTGTTCCATTAGCATTTATCTGAAGCAAGACAGGTGCAGCTAACTTGAATAGTGGATAGGTTGAGGATAGCTGTAGCTGGGTTGGTTGATAATAAGACTTTGGTAACAGGCAATAAAGGCTTTAGATATGTAACTCTTATCACAGAGGTTTAATGTTACTTAGCTTCCGGTAAAGAGAAAACAGGTTCCCTAGTTCTCCTCAGAGGCGGTTATATCCAATGATATGTGTGTAGAGAGTTCAGGCTTTAGTCGAGGATGAGGAGAGGTGAAGGGGACGTGAGTAGTCTTCCAGTCCGGTCCGGTAATAGATGGCTTTCACAGAGAAGTTTGTAGCCGGTTCGTGAGTGCGGTACGTAGTTCAATAATCCAGCGTCGATCAGCTGGTGCGGTCGCATTAAGTAAGGAGACCGTGTCATAAGGGGGTGTGGCTAAGCTCCGTGGAACCCGGAAGTAAGAGGATACCAGAATTAAGGCATGACAGTACTCTCTCCGTAATGAGCAACCTCTGGGTGCTATTAACATGGTTTAAAAGGGTAGCGTTTGTGGAAAGCGGAATTTAATTTGTCAGCATGAATGACAGAGGAGTTTTCCCAAGTATCTTCATCAATTCCATATCCTTTCCATCTAATGAGGTATTGTAAAGAGCCACGATGAATCCTTGAATCCAGAATTTTTTGAATTTCGTATTCTTCTTCACCCTGGACTAATACAGGATCAGGAGAAGTAGTGACATTTCTATGGAAAGGGTCAGGATGATGAGGTTTAAGCAAGGACACATGGAAAACAGGATGAAGTTTCAAAGTAGGTGGAAGCTTCAATTTTACAACATTACGGTTGATAATCGATATTATTGGAAAAGGACCAAGAAAAAGGGAACTTAACTTCTTTGATGGACGGGTTGTGGAGATGTTTTTTGAGGAAAGCCAGACAAGATCACCAATTACATAAGCGGGAGGAGGTTGTCTTTTTGTATCAAAAAACTTCTTTTGATTGGATGACGCCAATTCCAGATTTTCATGTAATTTCTTGAATAAAGAGGACATGTGAGAGATTTGATTCGAAACGGAGGGGTTAGATGAAGAAACTGTCTGAGCAGGAAATGAGGAGGGATGAAATCCATAATTGGAGAAAAATTGAGTCATTTTGCTACTGGTATGAAAAGAGTTGTTGTATGCAAATTCTGCCATGGGTAACCATGTTAACCAATCATCTTGTAAGTGAGAACAATAACATCGTAGATATTGCTCTAAGCATTGGTTGACTCTTTCAGTTTGTCCATCAGTTTGAGGATGATATGCGGATGACAGTTTACGTTGGATATGAAGAGAAGCACATAATGTGTTCCAAAATTTGGAGGTAAACTGAGTTCCTCGGTCTGAAATGATTTCGTCTGGCAGTCCATGAAGTTTCACTATATTGTCGAGGAATATTTTTGAGAGTTCAGAGGATGAGGGTAACTTCTTTAAAGGAATATAATGAGACATTTTCGTGAAGCGGTCCACTACCACTAAAATGGTGGTATGATGTTGAGAAGGGGGTAGTTCCACCAAGAAGTCCATAGAAATGGATTGCCAAGGCCTTTCAGGAATCGGTAGATTCAATAATTGACCGAATGGGTGATGATGTTCATGTTTGGATCTTTGGCAGGTAGAACAAGATTTGACATAAGATTCAATGGTTTTGTCTTGGCGAGGCCACCAATAGTATCTCTTAGACAATTCAAGGGTCTTTTTTATACCTGGATGACCTGCCAGAGGAGAATCATGAATTAATTCGAGTATTTTAGTTCTGAAAGAGGGAGGTACGTAAATCCGGTCATTAAAATAGTAGAGACCGTCTTTCTTAGATAATTTAACTGATTTAGGAAGTTCAAGAGCATCTTCACTGAGGTCTTTAATGTCGTCAATAAGGAAAGATATTATTCCCACGACTGTATGTGGAGGAGGTTCCAATTCAATGTCTTTATGGATCCTGGAAAAGGCATCTGCCTTTTTGTTCCTAGACCCAGGTCTAAAGACGATTTGGAAATTGAACCGGGAAAAGAAGAGATTCCATCTTACTTGTCAAGCAGAAAGAGTCTTATTGGAGTGAAGATATTCAAGGTTTTTATGGTCAGTATTCACAATTAAAGGGGTTTGAGCACCCTCAAGAAGTTGTCTCCAAGTTTCTAAAGCTACTTTGATACTTAATAATTCTTTTTCCCCTATAGGATAATTCTTTTCGGCAGGAGATAATGAGCGTGAGAAGAAGGCGACTGGATGAAGAGGTTCTTGAGGAGTTTTATGTTGAGAGAGGACAGCTCCAATTGCAGTTTTCGAAGCATCCGTTTCAAGGACATAAAGATATGAGGGGTTTGGAAGTTGAAGAACAGGAGCTGTTGTAAACTTTCTCTTTAATTCATCGAAGGCAGTTTGAGCCTTCTCGTTCCAATTGAAGGGATGTTTTTTACTGTTAAGTTGATTGAGTGGGTGAGCTACCTCCGAGTAGTTTTTAATAAATTTTCTGTAGAAGTTGGCGAACCCTAGAAACCGCTGCAATTCTTTTACTGTAGAGGGAACAGGCCAATTGATGATACAATCGATTTTTGAATTATCCATGCTAATTGAATGAGGGGAAATAACGTAACCTAAAAAGGTTATTTCATTGACGTGAAAAATACATTTTTTGGGTTTAGCGAATAGTTTGTGAGTTCTGAGTCTGGATAACACCCATCTGACATGTTTTCTGTGTTCGTCAGGAGTGTTGGAGTATATGAGAATGTCATCTAAACAAATGATAACACAGACGTCCAATAGATCTCTAAAGATGTCATTTATAAAATGTTGAAAAGTTGCAGGGGCGTTGCAGAGGCCAAAAGGCATCACCAGATACTCGTAGAGGCCATATCTTGTTCGGAAAGCAGTTTTCCATTCATCGTTAGCCTTTATTCTGATGAGGTTATATGCCCCGTGAAGGTCAAGCTTAGTGTAGATGGTAGCAGTTTTTAATCGTTCAACCAGTTCATTGATCAGGGGAAGAGGATAACGATTTTTAACTGTTATTTTGTTTAAAGCTCTGTAATCAATGATGGGACGTATAGTCTGGTCCTTATTTCTCACAAAAAACATACTTGAGGCAGCAGGTGAACTGGAGGGTCTAATGAACCCTTTCCGTAGGTTTTCATCCAGGTATTCTTTGAGAATTTGTAATTCAGACTCAGAGAGAGGGTATATGTGCCCGAAAGGTACGGGGGCACCAGGTATGAGGTCTATAGGACAATCGTAGGAACGATGAGGTGGGAGCGTTTCAGCTTCCTTTTTACTGAATACGTCTGAAAAGTCTGAATAACAAGAAGGTATAATTGGTTCTTTGGAGATCTGAAAGATTGGAATTTGTTGTAAGCATGTTTCCTTACAATAATTGGAGTTAAAGGTGAGAGAGAAGGGAGACCAAGAAATCTGAGGGTTGTGGTTCCTTAACCAGTTGATCCCTATTATAACGGGATAGAGGGGTGATGGAATAACATCAAATATTAGATATTCAGTATGAATATGATTGGTGGTTGCTTTTAGAGGGATGGTTTCATGAAGAATCGGTCCCGAGGAGATAAGGGAGCCGTCAATCACTCTAACAGGAACAGAAGTGCTTTTACGAACACAAGGAATTTTATTCTTTGTTACAAAGGTTGAATCGATGAACACCCCATTTGCACCAGAATCGATGATGGCCTCAGTCATAATTCTTTCCTTATCCCACTGTAGTATGAGAACTATAGGAGTGAATTGAGTGGTTGGTGTAGAGGGGAGTGCACTTAAGATAGCAGAGGCATAGGCTTGCCTACCGCCCTTTGTCCGTTTCAACAAAGGACAATCAGGGACCAAGTGATCTTGAGAGGCACAATACATGCAGAGGTTTAATAGACGTCTTCGGTTCTTCTCTTCAGGAGTGAGAGGACTTCTTATTACCCCTATTTCCATAGGTTCGCTTGGTAAGGATGGTTTTTCAGGAGTCTTTGAAGGAGTGAAAGGTTTTCTTTCTTTTGAACTTGAGAGGGCTTTTTCGGCCTTTCTTTCTCTAAGTCTTCTGTCAATGCTGATTGATAGGTGAATCAGAGCGTTCAAAGTAGTAGGGAGTTCTGTTCTGGATAGTTCATCTTTTACAGCTTCAGATAAGCCAATTCGAAACTGGTTGCGCAATGTGATGTCATTCCATTGCGTTTCTACTGCCCATCTTTTAAATTCAGCAATGTAATCTTCAACGGGTCTATGTTTTTGCTGTAGGGTTCTGATTGTTAAATCAGCTGTAGCTTGTTTGTTAGGATCTTCATAGAGAAGAGACATGGCTTCAAAAAATTCATCCAGTGAGTCTAAGATGGGGTCATCGTTTTCCAAAAAGGAATGGGCCCATGACATAGGTTCACCTCTTAGAAAGGAGATAACCGAACAAACTTTAGTCCTTTCTGTAGGATAGGATCTAGGTTTTAAAGCAATTAATAATTTGCAAGAATTAAGGAACTCCCTATATTTAGAACGATCTCCAGAGAACTTTTCAGGGTTACATACAGCAGGATCGCTAGCTGAGTGCAGAACAGTATGAGGAGTATGAGTTTGTAAGTCTCTGACATAAGTGAGAATTCTTTCATTAGTAACTTGCAGGTCTTGCACACCTTGGGCTAGTGTATCGACTCGTTGATTCAGCGTAGTTATAGTAGAATCGAAATCTGCTGGATCCATTACAAGGGCTGGATTATTCTGTCACGTTTAACATTTGTTATGAAGGAACACAACTGCAGATTTCTTAGAGCTTGAATATTATTAGAACAATTAGAAGATATTATGACTTTAAGTCCAGAATTACAGGCACTGTAGCTTTAAATAATAAACGGTTGCTTAAGTCCAGAATTACAGGCACTGTAGCTTTAAATAATAAACGGTTGCTTAAGTCCAGAATTACAGGCACTGTAGCTTTAAATAATAAACGATTGCAATTAGCAGGTTCTGAATCATTTAGAGTCTGTTTGTTGAGTTAACAAGTTAGGTGATAAGCAATTACGATAGTTTGTTCCATTAGCATTTATCTGAAGCAAGACAGGTGCAGCTAACTTGAATAGTGGATAGGTTGAGGATAGCTGTAGCTGGGTTGGTTGATAATAAGACTTTGGTAACAGGCAATAAAGGCTTTAGATATGTAACTCTTATCACAGAGGTTTAATGTTACTTAGCTTCCGGTAAAGAGAAAACAGGTTCCCTAGTTCTCTTCAGAGGCGGTTATATCCAATGATATGTGTGTAGAGAGTTCAGGCTTTAGTCGAGGATGAGGAGAGGTGAAGGGGACGTGAGTAGTCTTCCAGTCCGGTCCGGTAATAGATGGCTTTCACAGAGAAGTTTGTAGCCGGTTCGTGAGTGCGGTACATAGTTCAATAATCCAGCGTCGATCAGCTGGTGCGGTCGCATTAAGTAAGGAGACCGTGTCATAAGGGGGTGTGGCTAAGCTCCGTGGAACCCGGAAGTAAGAGGATACCAGAATTAAGGCATGAACCTGGTCCAGCATCTTCAGCCACGTTAACCACTGCTGTTCTCCTTGCCCCCTCTCAACCATCCGCCCCTCCGTCTCTCGCCTTGAGCAGTTCCTGCTCATCTGCCCACAGTCAGGTGTCTGTCAAGGACATGTTTGAGCGTAAGAAGCCAATGTCACAAAGTCACCCCCTTCCCCGGCGTCTGACAGCTGGCTTGACTGAACTCTTAGCCCGCCAGCTTTTACCATACAAGCTGGTGGAGTCTGAGGCGTTCAAAAAATTTGTAGCTATTCGGACACCGCAGTGGAAGGTACCCGGCCGAAATTTCTTTGCACAAAAGGCAATCCCCAACCTGTACTCAATTGTGCAAAAGGAAGTCATGGCATGTCTGGCACACAGTGTTGGGGCAAGGGTCCATCTGACCACTGATACCTGGTCTGCAAAGCATGGTCAGGGCAGGTATATCACCTACACTGCGCATTGGGTAAACCTGCTGACGGCTGCCAAGCATGGAATGCGTGGCTCTGCAGAGGAGTTGCTAGGCCTGCTGCCACCTCCTCTACTCCTCCTACTCCATCCTCTTCCATAACCTCCTTGGCTGAGTCCTATTCTGCTGCTGCGTCTTGCTCCACATCAACGGCACCCCCCCAGCTCCCTAGGTACTGTTCCACATCCTGGATACGGCAGTGTCACGCCATCTTGGGGTTGACTTGCCTGAAAGCAGAGAGTCACACCGGACAAGCACTCCTGTCTGCCCTGAACACACAGGTGGATCAGTGGCTGACTCCGCACCAACTGGAGATCGGCAAAGTGGTTTGTGACAACGGAAGAAATTTGTTGGTGGCATTGCATTTGGGCAAGTTGACACATGTGCCGTGCATGGCACATGTGTGTAATCTGATCGTACAACGCTTTGTGCATAAGTACCCAGGCTTACAGGACGTCCTTAAGCAGGCCAGGAAGGTGTGTGGCCATTTCAGGCGTTCCTACACGGGCATGGCGCACTTTTCCGATATCCAGCGGCGAAACAACATGCCAGTGAGGCGCTTGATTTGCGACAGCCCGACACATTGGAATTCAACACTCCTAATGTTCGACCGCCTGCTCCAACAAGAAAAAGCTTTGGGTCCCGGTCCGCGCACCGCCGCCAGGACACTGTGTCTGGGTTCTGGGCACCGGACTACCACCCTGACACGTTCCATATATATATATAATATATATATATATATATATAATATATATATATATATATATATATATATAATAGATATATACACATATATATATAATAGATATATACACATATATTATATATATAAATATGTATAATTACAATAATACATAAATTAAATAATACAATTAAATAAAATATTGAAACACAATTTAATATAAATTATATATTCATATGTAATTTCATTCTAACTGTATTTTGTTATTAATATATATATATATATATATATATATATATATATATATATATTGGTACCAAAATACACTTAGAATAACATTCTATATATATCTATCTATATATAAAATGCAAATAACCGCAAATATATATATATAGATAAATACATATAATTACATAAAAGATTACATTAGTATATACGAAGAATTTAAATACCTATAAATGCATATATATTAAAATTCGACATGTATATTTAAGCAATCTTTTAACATAATTAGGTGATTTGATTAATTAAAATTTGATTGACATGCCTGACAACACGGGGAAAGTGCAGAGAATTTAATTCGCAAGCACTATATTTGACCCTGTAACTCTCCAAGACACCATAAAACCTGTACATGGAGGGTACTGTTTTATTCGGGAGACTTCGCTGAACTCAAATATTAGTGTTTCAAACTGGTAAATTGTATTACAACAATGATATTTTAAGTAAAATTGACGTTTTTTTGCATTTTTTTTACAAACAAACAGCACTTTTATGGACTATATTATTGTTGTAATATGTTTTACTGTTTTAAAACACTAATATTTGTGTTTAGTGAAGTCTCCCGAGAATAACAGTACCCCCCATGTACAGGTTTTATGGTGTTTTGGAAAGTTAGAGAGTCACATATAAGGCTTGCATTTAATTTTTTTGACATTGAAATTTGCCAGATTGGTTATGTTGCCTTTGAGAGCGTATGGTAGCCCAGGATTGAGAATTACCCCCATGATGGCATACCATTTGCAAAAGTAGACAACCCAAGGTATTGCAAGTGGGGTATGTCCAGTCTTTCTTAGTAGCCACTTAGTCACAAACACTGGCCAAATATTAGTTTTTTCTTTTTTCACACAAAAACAAATATGAACGCTAACTTTGGCCAGTGTTTGTGACTAAGTGGCTACTAAAAAAGACTAAACATACCCCACTTTCAATACCTTTGGTTGTTTACTTTTTCAAATGGTATGCCATTATGGGGGTAATTCTCATTCCTGGGCTACCACACCGTCTCAAAGGTAACATTACTAATCTTGCAAATTTCAATTTGAAAATGGAACTGTCTATATTTGACCCTGTAACTTTCCAAAACACCATAAAACCTGTTAATGGGGGGTACTGTTGTACTCATGAGACATCGCTGATTACAAATATGTGCATTTTTTGCAGTAAAACCTAACAGTATTATGACAGCTAAAATGTCAGACGGAAATACAAATTTTAAAAAAAATCTTATTTTCTCACATTTTTTTTTATTTTATTCATGATAAATTATGTTCCATATATGAATAGTTAATGATAAAGTAAAGCCCCGTTTCTCCTAAACAAAATTATATATAATAAGTGTGGGTGCATATAATATGAAAGAGGGGAACTACGGGTGAACAGACATATAGTGCAAATTCCAGTTTTTGTTTACGTTTTGATCAGAACATGTACTATTGACTCCGTCCTGAAGGGGTTAAGGTGAGTAGTGGGCTGGGGTCGGTCGTAAGGTAGTGTTTGGGGCCATTTTGGTGCCAGATATGAAGGGTGACCTTCACGAATGGGTTGGCGTGTTGTAGTTGCTTGCTGGCTTCTTTTGTGATCCAGGGGAGGGTCGTGAGGGCGCATTTGATGCTGTCTGCCTCTAGTTGCACCCAGGGATTGTCCCTGGTCTTTACTGACCAGTTGATTATTCGGTTGAGGTGTGTCGCTAGGTGGTATTTCCTAAGGTCCAGGAGGGCCAGGCCCCCTTTGAGCTTAGGGAGAGTCAGCTGGGAGTGAGCGATTCGGGGAGACTTCCCTTTCCATATGAAATTACGGGTTGTTGTTTGGATGGTGGTTGACTTCGGTGCCTCTATGGGCACCGTTTGGAAGATGAAGAGGAACTTGGGAGCAGGGTAATTTTCACTGTGTTTATGCCTACCAGCCAAGAGATGTATGTTGTGCTCCATGTTTGGAGTTCAGTCTGCACTGTCCATAGAAGAGATAAGTAGTTGTGGGTGTAGAGGTCCGCTGTGTCTTGCGGGAGCCACACCCCCAGGTATCTCATCTTGGTTGTGCACCACTGGAATGGGAAGCGTTGCCTGAGTTAGAGTTTTTGTGAGTGCCAGATTGCTAGACCTAGTATTTCCGATTTGGCGTAGTTGATGCGCAAATTTGATATTTGGCCGTAGGTCTCGAATTCGGTTCTGATCGCCCCATAGCGGGGTCCTGGACTAGGAAAAGGAGGTTGTCCGCATATGCCAGGACTTTGTGGTGTGTTTGGCCTATGATCAGTCCTCGGATTGCCTCGTTTCTTCGGATTTTATTGAGGAAGGGCTCCAGTGTGAGTGCATACAATATGGGTGATAGGGGGCAGCCTTGGCGTGTCCCATTTCTGATGTGGAACGGGTCTGTAAGTGCCCCATTGATTTGCAGCCTCTCCGTCGGATCGGTGTATAGCGCCTCTGTGGCAAAAGAAGCCACTTTAAAACTATGTTGTTTAAATATGTGTGTACCACTTTAAGAACCAAGCGTATGTATGTGTAATATAGTTCAGGTGAACTATAGTGTTCGTATGCTGGCGGCATGAAAACCGCCAGCATTCATGCAATTGTTTCACGAAAAGTGAATTGCAGCACTGTTCGTGAAACGAACAAACTTCCGGAGGGAGACCACACACAGGAAGTCGTGTGGCTCCCATTAAGGATTGCAACATTGTTGCAATTGGTAATTAAGAGGATTCAGGGTGGCCGTCGTTCGGCTACCGACCACGCGGCGGTCGGCCATCTTGGATCCTTTGTTAGCCCAGCGGTATTTGGTCGTCGAGCGCCTGGAACTAAAATTGGCTACTCGGCGGCACGAATACCGCTGGACTTCCAAGCCGTTCGGGAGCCCCGGTCCTTCGGTAATGTGTTTCCCTAAGGTCAATCGGTAGTTTGAATGTAACTTAGAAATAATGTTTGTTTTGGTTATTTAAGCTGGGATCTGAGCGGTACCTTCACAAAATGTGCGCTCAGACCCCAGCTATCTACTGAACGTCCATTCATTTAAATCTAACGAATATTATAAAAGTTATGTATTTTCATGTAGAATATTGGTTCTGCTGTACGGAGGGATAATCCACTTAACTGTATATTCTAGTGAGAGTATCCCTCTCGTACAGCAGTGCATGATGGGAGATATGTCTAGGTTGTTCAGTTCCCCATGTAGTCCCCTACTGTACAACCCCTGTAATGTCAGTAGGGAAACCCCTTGCATGGGCAATCCCATAAATACTGTGACCTGTGATTAAACGCTCAGTTGACTCCCAGCCTATTTGTCATCTAGTTCTTGGGACGGAAGGATTCTTATAACGCTGCCTGGATTATTGCATGCTGTATCTGCCTACTTGGATTATTACCTGCTTTTCCTGTCTACCAGCGGACACCCTGTGGATTATACTACCTCTCCGCTACAGCCTCCACCCATTGGATGTATCTGGGCCCTACGCCTAGGGTCCGGAGGGTCTCGAACATGAATTTCCAGTCCACCTGGTCGAAGGCCTTTTCGGCATCTGTCGATAGAAGCAGGGACGGGTGTTTACCTCCTGTATGGTGTTGTCCCTGACTTCCCTGCCAGGGATGAACCCTGTCTGATCAGGGTGTATCAGATCCGGCAGGAGTGGTGCTAGGCGGTTGGCCAGCATGCTGGCCAGTAGCTTAATATTGACATCGAGGACCGAGATCGGGCGATAGCTCTGGCATGATGTTGGGTCCTTGCCTTCTTTTGGGAGGAGCGTGATGTTTGCCGCCGTGAAGTGGGCTGAGGGTGTCGCCCCTTCAAGGATTGAGTTCAGAGCCTTGTGTAGTTTCGGAAGGAGTTCCGACTGGAAGGTTTTGTAGTATTGTAACGGCAGGCCGTCCGGTCCTGGCGACTTGCCCAGGTGTGCTTTTTTGATGGCAATTGAAAGTTCCTTTGGGGTGATGGGCGCATCCAAAAGCTTGCGGTCCGGGTTTGTTAGTTAACATAGCCCTGCTGATGCCAGGTATGTGTGGATGGGATCGTGTCTGCGGGTTTCTCCGGTATCCTGTGATTCATGCAGTATGTTGTAAAGATCTCGGTAGTAGTTGAGGAATGTGGCGGAGATCTGGTCTGGGAGATGGTGTACCCCTGGGATGGGTCTTTAATTTTGTTGATGCAGAGTTGTGTCCTGCGGCGCTTCAGTAGATTTGCGAGTAGCCTGCTGCACTTGTTCCTGTGTTCGTACACCAGGTGTCTGAAGTGCTGGAAGGATCGTTGGATGGAGCGGTTCATGTGCTCAGCAAGTTGGGAGCGTTTGTGAAAGAGATTGCTGTAGGTCAAGGCGTCCAGTGTCTGTTTGTGTTGGTTCTCCAGATGGGCTATGTCTGTGCTGAGGTCCGTAACTGCTTTTGCATGTGCCTTCTTCAGTGCCGAGCAGTGTGCGATGAAGTGACCTTGTATGACCGCCTTGTGTGCCTCCCAGCATGTCAGGGGTGTTGTGTCCTCGGTTTCATTGGTGGTGAAGTAGTCTTGTATGACCTGCATGGTCCTTGACACAGTGTGGTCCTTGACACAAGTGTGGGATCTGTTAGGATGGACTCGTTGAGTCGCCATGAAACCTGGCTGGGCCTGTATAGCGGGGATTGTAGTCGTATGCGAACTGGGTTGTGGTCCGACCAGGTCATCGGTAGAATTTCTGCCTCTACTAGGAGGGATAGGCTGTGGTAGTAGGAAGTAGTCCAGCCTTATGTACGTGGCATGTGTTGTGGAGTAGAACGTTTAGTCCCTTATATCAGGATTCATTGCCCTCCAGCAGTCTGTGAGCTGGTGGTGGTGGAGTAGTTGGAGTGTTCTTGGGTGCCTGCTGGGGGGTGTCGGGGTGTGTGTCGCTGAGGTGTCCCGGTCGTATAGGTTAAGGTCCCCCCCATGACCAGGGTGCCCTCTGCGATCCTCATCAGGGCTGACATGGTCCTGCGGAGGAAGTGGTATTGTTTTGAGTTTGGAGCATATATGTTCGCAAAGGTGTATTTCTGGTCGTGGATGGTACCCATTGTGAAGATGTATCTCCCTGATGTGCAGCGGAGCGTGTCTTGTTCTATATGTTTGTTGTTTGTACTTATGGGATAATACCTGAAATGGTCAGTTCAAAATGTATTCCTTTAGAAGGTCTAGTGGTGCGATATAAGCATGTTAGTACATACCAAATTCTTAAAGCTTAGATGCTGAGATTTATGTCTATAAATGTTCAAGGCTTAAATTCACGACGGAAGAAGCAAATGTTTTATGATACTCTACTAACTAATGGAATCCAAATAGGTTTTATCCAAGAAACACATTAGTTGGGATCCGAACTGCAAAAATGGGGGGGGGGGGGGGAGAAAAATATAAACATATCTACCAGGCATCTCTTAATAGCAACAAAATATGTGGAGTTGCGATTATTTTTGACTCAAATTTAAAACATGAAGTAATACTTCTAGACAGTGATCCGTCTGGTAGATTTCTTTAATGGTGTGTAAAATTGAAGACACGATATATACTTTGGTCAACATTTACTTGGCTAATATTAATCCGACTTCACTGTTCTCTAAGATCATGAATAGATTAGACAATATTGTTAAAGGTAATCTATTAATTGCAGGTGATTTCAACTGTGTTTTCGATCCCAAAATGGATAAAAAAAACGCAAGGCCAGTTAAAATCTGATAACCAGTTATATAAACAATCTAGAAAATTAACTAATATATGCAATATCCATGGTTTATACGATGCTTGGCGGGTCACACATGCAGATACCTACGACTTTATACTGTCAGGGTACCTGAGGCCTCTACCTCTAAGGGAGGTAGAGACGTGGTGGTGTATCCGTCCAGGCGAGCTGTCTCCTCCGTTCCTCGCGGTTCATCCAGTCACTTAAACACCGGCCGCGAGGAATCCACGTCCTTTTCTAGCAGGACGCTCAATACGTGACGTCATGACGCTAGCACGAGCTATCTGTCACTCAAGTGTCCGATACCCAATCGGTACTTTTCAGAGGCGTGATTTCCATCCAGAACCAGGGTATTTAAGCTTACTCCTTACTTCAGCTCATTGCCCTGTCGTGGTTCTAGCTTGTCTAGTCACTCAGTGCTCTGGTATTCTAGTTTGCTCTTTTGGTTTTGACTCGGCTCGTTGTACTACCCTGTTTCTCTGTTATCCCTTGACCCGGCTTGTCTCTCGCTTATCTGTCTTCTTGTTCCCTCGACCTCGGCTTGCCTCTGACTATTCTTTACTCTCGGTACGTTAGTCCGGCCATTCTAAGGCCCGGTATACGTACCTTTCCACTCTTTGTACTCTGCGTGTTGGATCCCTGTCCCGATCCTGACATTACGACAGGGCCAATGGATCCTGCAGGTACAAACAGTCAGCTTGGTTCTTCGGATCCCAGGTTTGACGCCATGGAACATAGGATGGATCAGATGGCTTTGGCACTACAGGCACTTTTGTCTCGTGCTAGTAATCCACCTGAGGAGACACGTACTCCTTCTATCTCTCCTGCAGTCTCAGGTCTAGAGGTAGCCACTGTAGGTGCTTCTTCCCGTATTACCCCACCAGTACGTTATGGCGGGTCACCGGAGAAGTGTCGTGGCTTTCTAAACCAGATTAGCATCCATTTCGAACTACAACCCCGCTCTTATCCTACAGATAGAGCAAAGGTTGGATTTATTATTACTCTGCTCATTGAAAAAGCTTTGAGATGGGCCAATCCTTTATGGGAGAATGATAATCCACTCGTCTATAATTATAATGCCTTTGTAGCTGCGTTTAGAAGAACTTTTGACCCTCCTGGCAGAAAGGTCAATGCAGCTAGATTAATGTTGCGCCTTAAACAGGACAATCGAACACTTGTGGATTATGCACTAGAGTTCAGATCCTTGGCGGCAGAAGTTAAGTGGAACGAACAGGCTTATATAGATGTGTTTCTGAATGGGTTATCAGATGTAATTCTTGACGAGGTCGCTACTAGAGAACTCCCTGAAAATTTGGAGGATTTAATTTCTTTTATATCTCGTATTGATGAACGCTTAAGAGAGAGGCAGAACACTCGAGATAGGACCCGTAGACCCTCCTTTAAACTAGCGCCTACCTTTCAAATCTCTGAGTTCGAAGACTTACGTATTCCTGAACCTATGCAGATAGGCAGTACTCATCTCACTGAAAGGGAGAGACAGTACAGGAGAAGGGAGGGTTTATGTATGTATTGTGGAGTCAGGGGTCATTTACGCCTAAATTGTCCCAATCGTTCGGGAAACGCTCGCACCTAAGTTCCTCTAGAGGACAGGCCTTGGGTGTTTCTACTTTGTCCTCTATTCACAACTACAAGGAGCTCAGGCTTGTGTTACCCGTTTCTTTAAAGTGGGAGAAGGGAGTAGTTAAGACTATGGCACTAATCGATTCTGGAGCTGCTGAGAGCTTTATAGATCAGGGTTTTGCTGCCAAGCATGCTATTCCATCCCAGTTAAAAGAGACACCTCTGGCTGTTGAGGCCATCGATGGTAGACCGTTACTTGAGCCTGTTATTTTTCATGAGACCATACCGATTAACTTGACTGTTGGCATCCTGCATAAAGAAGATATATCCTTGATGCTCATTTCTTCTCCGTCTATTCCCATAGTTCTGGGGTACTCCTGGCTGAGGAGACACAACCCTATTATTAATTGGGAATCAGGGGAGATAGTTTCATGGGGAGAGAATTGTCAAGAAAAATGCTTGCGGAAGGTCTTACCTCTTGGATTAACTAATACATCGAATACCTCTGACAATCCTACAGAGACACAAATTCCGCCTCAGTATCTAGATTTAAAGGCAGTATTTGACAAAAAGAAAGCCGATACCTTACCCCCACACAGGTCCTTTGATTGCAAAATTAACCTACTCCCTGGTACCATGCCTCCCAGAGGTCATGTATACCCATTATCTATAAAGGAGAACTCAGTCCTAGAGGAATATATTCACGAGAATTTAGACAAGGGATTCATCAGGAGGTCCTCCTCCCCTGCCGGGGCTGGATTTTTTTTTGTTAAAAAGAAAGATGGTTCTTTGAGACCTTGTATTGATTATCGAGGCCTGAATAAGATAACCATTAAAAATGCCTACCCGATTCCCTTGATCACCGAACTCTTCGATCGTTTGAAGGGCTCTACAATTTTCACCAAGTTAGACCTCAGAGGGGCATATAACTTGGTGAGAATCCAGCAGGGACATGAGTGGATGACGGCATTCAATACTCGATATGGCCACTATGAATATACCGTCATGCCTTTTGGGTTATGCAATGCACCAGCAGTATTCCAAGATCTGATTAATGAGGTTCTTAGGGAATTTCAGCAAGAGTGCGTCATTGTATACCTAGATGATATACTCATTCATTCTAGTGACATTGAGATTCATCACAAACAAGTCAGGAGGGTTTTGCACAAGCTTCTCCAGCATGGCTTGTACTGCAAGTTGGAGAAATGTAGCTTTGATCAAACCCAGGTAACCTTTCTCGGCTATGTGATCTCTGGGGAGGGATTTAAGATGGATCCGGATAAGCTCCAATCCATTCTAGAGTGGCCTTTACCCACAGGTCTTAAAGCCATACAGAGATTTATTGGTTTTTCCAATTATTATAGGCGCTTTATTAAGGGCTATTCTTCCATTATTGCACCTATCACTAACATGACCAAACAGGGGGCTGACACTAAGAATTGGACTACTGAAGCTCTCCTTGCGTTCAAGACTCTCAAGGAGCTTTTCGCTTCCGCTCCAATTTTAGTTCACCCTGACACTTCTCTGCCATTTTTGCTCGAGGTAGACGCATCAGAGACTGGTTTAGGTGCTGTTCTATCTCAAAGGTTGGGTGTTGATAAACCATTACATCCATGTGGATTTTTCTCTAAAAAATTGACCGGTACTGAAAGCAGGTATGACATTGGTGACAGAGAATTACTAGCGGTTATCAAGGCTTTGAAAGAATGGAGACATTTATTGGAAGGTACATTACATCCTGTTACCATCCTGACAGACCACAAAAACTTGTCTTATATCGGAGAGGCCAAGCGTCTGTCCTCCAGGCAGGCTCGTTGGTCGTTGTTTCTTACCCATTTCAATTACGTTCTGACTTACAGACCTGGGTCAAAGAATTCTAAAGCCGATGCGCTATCTCGCCAATATGAACCCTCTGCTTCAGTTGAACCACTTTTGTCTTCCATTGTACCCAAATGCAATATTATTGCTAATACCAGTCTCAAAATTCATTCCCCGCTACTTGACCAGATCTTGAAGTCACAACATCTAGCTCCCGGAAACACTCCTGAGGGAAGAAACTTTGTTCCTCCTGAACTTCAACTGGAGCTCTTACAATGTTTTCATGAAAGTAAAATAGCTGGTCATCCTGGTATTCGCAAGACGTACTCTCTGATATCCAAGGATTTCTGGTGGCCTTCACTTCGTAAGGATATTGAGGAGTTCGTCGCAGCTTGTGAGACTTGTGCCAAGACTAAACTATCTCATGCATCCCCATGTGGCCTATTACACCCCTTGGACATTCCTGAGAAACCTTGGTCCTGTTTGTCCATTGACTTTATCGTTGATTTGCCTGCTTCCAAAAGACAGACTGTTATTCTCACGGTGGTGGATAGATTTACCAAGATGGCTCATTTCGTGCCATTACCTAAACTTCCGACTTCCCCTGAATTGGCGGAGATTTTTGCGAGAGAAGTTTTTCGCCTACATGGGATCCCTTCAGAGATTGTTTCTGATAGAGGTTCTCAATTTGTCTCACGTTTCTGGAGATCCTTTTGTTCTCAAATGGGCATCAAATTGAACTTTTCCTCTGCCTATCACCCTCAGTCTAACGGAGCTGCTGAACGTACTAATCAAAAGATCGAACAGTATCTGCGTTGCTTTGTTTCCGAACACCAGGACGATTGGGTCGGTCTGATTCCTTGGGCGGAGTTCGCACACAATAACCTTGTTTGCGATTTAAACTCGCTCTAGCCCTTTCTTCATGAACTATGGCTTTCATCCTTCGATTTTTCCTTCGGTTTCCTCTTCTCAGGGGATACCGTCGGTGGATGATCATGTCGCCAACCTGAAGAAATTATGGGATCAAACTCGACAAATTCTATTACATAGTTCCTCGCTGTTCAAGAAACACGCTGACAAACATAGAAGAGCGGCTCCTGTTTTTGTTCCTGGGGATAGGGTATGGTTGAGTACTAAGAATATTCGCCTAAAAGTTCCGTCCATGAAATTTGCTCCTCGTTACATAGGTCCTTACAGGGTTCTCACTCGTATCAATCCGGTTGCGTATCGCCTTGCTCTACCACCTGCCTTACGCATTCCTAACTCTTTTCATGTCTCCTTGTTGAAACCCCTCATTTGCAACAAATTCTCCTCTAAGGTCTCCTCGCCTCGTCCTGTTCAGGTGGAGGGTCGGGAGGAGTACGAGGTCAGCTCCATCATTGACTCCAGAATTTCAAGGGGAAAATTGCAATATCTGGTCAACTGGAGGGGATATGGTCCTGAGGAGAGGAGTTGGGTACCTCAGGAGGACGTCCATGCTTCTCGCCTTCGCAGAGCATTTCACCTTCGCTTCCCATCTCGCCCCGGTTCATTCCGCCCGGTGGGCGTATCTGAGAGGGGGGGTACTGTCAGGGTACCTGAGGCCTCTACCTCTAAGGGAGGTAGAGACGTGGTGGTGTATCCGTCCAGGCGAGCTGTCTCCTCCGTTCCTCGCGGTTCATCCAGTCACTTAAACACCGGCCGCGAGGAATCCACGTCCTTTTCTAGCAGGACGCTCAATACGTGACGTCATGACGCTAGCACGAGCTATCTGTCACTCAAGTGTCCGATACCCAATCGGTACTTTTCAGAGGCGTGATTTCCATCCAGAACCAGGGTATTTAAGCTTACTCCTTACTTCAGCTCATTGCCCTGTCGTGGTTCTAGCTTGTCTAGTCACTCAGTGCTCTGGTATTCTAGTTTGCTCTTTTGGTTTTGACTCGGCTCGTTGTACTACCCTGTTTCTCTGTTATCCCTTGACCCGGCTTGTCTCTCGCTTATCTGTCTTCTTGTTCCCTCGACCTCGGCTTGCCTCTGACTATTCTTTACTCTCGGTACGTTAGTCCGGCCATTCTAAGGCCCGGTATACGTACCTTTCCACTCTTTGTACTCTGCGTGTTGGATCCCTGTCCCGATCCTGACATATACATCTGTCCAAAGTTCACAATTCAGATTCACAAATAGATTTATGTCCAGTTAAAGCTAACACACTCAATGAAATCAATAAAATCCAAATTAAAGATAACACTTGGTCCGATCATAGTCTCATAATAATAGAATTAGGAAAACCTTTACGTAAAGGTTTCAGCACTTGGAGAATAGATGATTCCCTTTTTAAACCTAAACAAAATCAGGAGTCTATAATCACGCTATCTAGTCATTTTGGCTGGAAAATTCCAATCCCGATATCCTGGATTCTACTTTATGGGCTACATACAAAACAGTCATGAGAGGCTATCTCATTAAAATAGAAAAAAAAACCAAAAAAAAAACAAGAGATAAATATTTAACTGATCTAAATATACAAAATTTTAACGTGTCTAAATTGAATAAAGATCAACCATCGAACCAACTTATGTTAGCGCTATCACAATTACAAAAGAAAATCAATATAAAAACAGAAGAAAAGATAAAAAACTATGAATAAATTGAGATTAAATACCTATTATCACGGAAATAGAGCCAGTAAAAACTTAGCAAAGAAATTAAAGAAACAAAATACATCAAACAGGGTTAATAAGTTGTTGGATAAAATAATTATGTACTCCTCCCATGAAAAAATTGGTCAAATATTTGATGAATTCTATAGCAATTTCTATAATCTCAGTGTAGCTTCAGATAGTAAAGAAATTAACAAATATTTAGTTAATACAGAAATCCCAAGAATCTCTAACCTCGATCTTAATCTGCTCAACTAATGAAGTGGAAAGAGAGATTGATAGAATAGAACTATTTAAGACCCCTGGTCCAGATGGATATAGTAATCTTTATTATAAAATCATGAAAAAATAAATAGCTTCTCCTTTAACGGTTCTTTATAATGAAATGGCCAAAAAAGCCAAAACTCCAAAGGAGTTATTACAGGCTAACATCTTACCAATATTAAAACCTAATAAAGATGAAAGAGATGTTATAAATTACAGACCAATTTCTTTAATAAATACAGATATGAAAATATATGCAGCAATCTTAACACATAGACTAAAACCACTTATAGAGAAAGTTATCCATCCGGATCAGGTCGGCTTCATCCCGGGCAGATCCTCAGATGGTTGTACCAGACGAATTGTGGATATATTGGATAGTGCAGAGCATCGGGGGATTCCATTGCTGACCCTGTCACTAGATGCCAAGAAGAAGAGAAGAGAAGAGCTTTTGACAGGGTCAGCTGGAGATTCCTAGATGCTGTATTGATCTCTTTTGGATTTGTTGGTTGGATGCACAACGCTATTATGGCCCTTTATTCTTAACCAATGGCAAGAACTGTTGGAGTAAATATTTCATCAAGTTGGTTTAATCTACAAAACGGTACGCGGCAGGGATGTCCTTTATCACCCCTTTTTTATATTTTAACGCTGGAACCATTAGCAATCAATACCAGGACAAACCAAAAGATCAAGGGTTTTCCAACCAACAAATTAGAAGCCAAAATATCACTTTATGCTGACGACATCTTACTAACACTTATGTCTCCAGAATCTTCCTTACCTCAAGTATCATACGAAATAAACAAATACATCGAAGTATCTAATTATAAACTTAACGTATCCAAATCAACTGCCTTAACTAATAAGGTTAAAAATCACTGTTTTAAAGAGCTTAGAGACAAGTTTGATTTTACGTGGTCAAAAGATGTTTTCAACTATCTAGGTGTGACAATCTCAATACAAATAGAATATATTATGGAAATTAATATTTTAAATCTTCTAAAATATACTAATACTAAGTTAAAAGAATGGCGCCTGTTAGAATACTCTTGGTCAGGTAGGATTAATATAATAAATGCTTACATTATCCCAAAATGGTGATATCTGTTTAGGATGATACCTCTTCAAATGCCCGACAGCTGGTTAACTATGATTCAATCTAGCTTTCAGACTTTTATCTGGAAAAATATAAAAAACATAGAATAAGTTCCAAAGTTCTGTCCAGAAAATATCAGCAAGGGGGTTTGAACTACCCTGATATAAGAAATTTTTATTTTTCTAATATTATCGGGCACATTTATAAACTACAGGTTGAAGCCTTTAAAAAAGACATATGGTACACAATAGAATCTAAGGCTGTCGGAAGTGATAGACTAGAAGTATATTTGTTCCTTAACAGCAACAAAAAAGTGACAGACAAATTAATTAGTAAATCTTTAATTTTATCACAGAATATCCGAGCTTGGGACATACTGAAAAATTGATTAAAAATTTCTCACAAAATAATCAATACATGTAATTTGGTTGCTTTGGAAGATAACATGCAAGATATCGCCTTACAAAATTGGTCTAAATTCCAATGGAGTATTAAAGATATCTGGAAAAAAGATAAATTATTATCTTTCGCTGATATTAAAGCTAAATTACACCTACCTAACAGAGAACTCTTTTTGTACCGGAGAATCAAAAATGTTTTGAACAAAGCTCTATTAAGAAGGGCATCTGCAGTCGATACTCACATTTAAACAATTTTTAACTACGCTAAAGTTAAAAAAAATTACTTCCAAAGCTACTAATTTGATACTTCTTTCCGATCAAAAATCTCTAAATATTATTGATAAATTGAAAATTTATTTAAATATTGATATAAGCGATAACGAATGGTGTTGTACCCTCAAGGATATACGTAAATATATCCACTGTTTGAACCTAGTAGAATGTCAATATAAGATTATGTACAAATGGTATTTGACACCATACAGGATTTGTAGGATGTATCCAGGTCAGATGTATCCTCACTGTTGGCGATGTGGTTGTCTGGATGGATCTCTTGTACATATATGGTGGTATTGTAAATTGGTAAAATGTTTATGGTCATGGGCCTTTGAAATCGTTGAATCCCTATTTAAAATAACTATAAAAAAGGACCTGATACAGCTCTATTACATTTAAATCAGAATTTATCCTACATTTCATCTAAATGCATTGTAATCCATTTCTTCTTAGCTACTAAGATTAAAGATTATAATAGCAAGACAATGGAAGTCACAACTCCCTTTCCAGAGGAGACACTTAATCGACCAAATTTTATTCCAACTCCGTATGGAAAAAGATCTGCATGGTTCTTCTCTATACTCCTTAAATATACAAGATCAATATGACAAATGGTTAGAAGTTTTAGGAGGTGACTGAGCTGAAGGGTGGGACTAATTTAAAAACTGTTTATAGACAGATATACATTTTACTACTAGTCAAATTATGTAATAGATGTTTTTTTTTTAACTGACCATGGTTTAGATTTATAACAACAGCAGTGTTACGATGATATATAATCAAACTCTTTTTTAGGGTAAATTGTTAAATACTTAGAATCCCTTCTGAGTTGTCAATGGGTAACTTCTGTTAATGTATTCTCTGTTGTTTTTTGTTTGTTTCTTCTTGTCTTTGTTTGTACGCTGTATATGGTGTCAAATGAATTAAATATAAAAACCTTTTCTAATAAAATATATATATATATAAAAAAAATAGATAAAGTCATAAAATGTATAAAGTTAAAGTAAAGGGAGGGGAAGGGAAAAAGAGAAGGAAATGAAAAGATTCCCTAAGACCACAACCATGTATTAATAGTTTTTTGAGAGTATGGTGACTACACTAAAATTACACTATGGACAGGAAAATAGATATATTATAGATATACATATTTTACAAATTGTTTTTCTCTCTCTTTCTCTCTCTCTCTCTCTCTCTCTCTCTTTCCCTCTATCTCATTACTAACACAATTTAGAGTTTACTAAAAAGAAGCACTACATAAACGTACAATGTCCTTACTTGGAAAATTATTTTGTTCTCTAAGTCTACTTAGACTGACAAGAGAGACACTCGAATTAAGATGTGCACATATGCAAATTTGTAAGTTAAATCACTTTCACTGTATCTCTGGTACAGTTCTTAAAACAAACCTTTAGAATATAATGGTGATGATATTTACTTATTTATTCACACACACACACACACACATATATATATATATATATATATATATATATATATATATATACTTTTTATTTTTTATTTTTTCCTCTTGAAGGTAAAACATTACACTCACAGGCTGAATAAGAATATGTACTGCACAGATACATATTCATGAAAGATTACACAAATAGAGATAACTCAAGTAAACAGTATCTTCCTGCACTGTTAGAACTTTCGGATTAAATCTAAATAGGCGGGGTTTTTTTGTTTAGTTTTTTCCAACAGAATTTTATAGCTTATTAATAAGGAGCACCATATAAATATAAGGATATTATCGTCACTAGGAAAATTGCTTTGCTTTTTAAATTTTACTTAGATTGATATTAGATACATTCAAATTAAGTTGTATTAATCATCGAACTTGAGCACGTGCACATATGTAATCCAAATGACTTCCACTTTATATCCGGTACAGTTCTTAAAACGTACCTGAGAAAATAATGGTGATAATAGTTATCCACTTATTTGTTTCCAAACGAAAAAATAAATACATTTCTTCAATCCTCCCCCATTTTTCTCTCAAATGAAAATAACTATTCTTACAGGCTGAACAAGAATATATATACTTTTTATTTATATATTTTTTAAACTCCCTCTCCAATACTTGGTCTAAAATATAATATTTATACTCCCAGCATGGTCTCTAAATATTGATTTGCGTCACACTTTCTAGCTCATGATGAGGTGCTTCTTCTGTAAAAGGTTAATTTAAGGAAATCAAACTCAGGGCCTCCTGCCCTAAAGTATTTTAAGGTGTTGGTTGAATGGTGGATCTGCTGTGGATCCTCTTTTGTTTATATTAGCTGGTTGTTGTTTAATGTCTCTATTTGCGGCAGAGTTCACACGATTACAATATATTATTATGGTTAAAATACTATCGGTCAATGCACAAGGGTTAAATTACCCATGTAAAAGAGCTATAGTCCTAAGTAATCTAATAAAAGAACAGGTAGACAAATGTTTTTTTACAGGAATCTCATTGGAAGGGTTGCGATGTGATGATTTGGAAATCGGAAAAGTTTCCAAAGGTTATAATGGCTTCTAGACAAAGTAAAAAGACCTGTGAAGTTGCTATCCTCTTACAGATTACAAGTTGAAATACTTTACCAATTCTCAGACGATGAGGGTCGATATCTGATTATTGTATGTCTAATAAATAACATTAAGTACACTTTGGTAGATATATATCTTCCAAATAATACTTCGACCAGTCTATTAAAAAAGATTCTCGTAAAAATGGAGGAAGTTAAACACGATATATGTATAATTGCTGGCGACTTTAAATCTATCCTAGACCCAAATATGGATAAAAAAATGCTTGCAGGGGTCAAACCGAACTAATTAGTTATCAAACAAGCCAAAACCCTGAATAATATCCTTACTCACTATAATCTTGGATTATACTCATCTATCCAAAGTCCACATTTCCTATTCGAGAATCCATATGATTTGGGGAAGCTCTCTACTTATCGATTAGGTTAAAAAAAAATAGATATTATAGATAACTTGTGGTCAGATCATAGCATAATAAACATGGAAATACAAAATACGCTCCCACAACTAAATGGATCTACCTGGAAGCTCATGGATTTTCTTTTGAAATATGAAAATAACTATAAATACCTGAAACAGAAAACAGAAATGTCTAGACAATAACCTCCAGGACACGTCTCCAATCAATACTTGGTGTGCCTTTAAGGCTGTCATGTGTGGGCATGTCATTAAGTTACAGAGTAGATTCAATAACCTTCAAGGCTTAAACATATCATCTCTATACCACAAGTTATAAATTCTGTCTGAGAAGAGCAAGATACTCCCTACAAAATAAATTATATCTGGATTAACTCAAGTTCAGAATGAAATTAAACAATGTCTGCTAATTCATACTATTCCAAACTACGGTATATAACCTGACCTCTCATGTAAACAGAGAACAAATTGATAAGTATCTGAGGAGGATTTCTCTTCCTACTCTGTCAGAGAACCAGAAAGATGTCTTAAATGAGCCCATCACTACTGAAGAGATACAAATTGTAATAGCTCAACTGTAAAAAATAAAAACCCCTGGCCCTGATGGATTTATCCAAATTTTACAAACTATATAGTCATAAATGTATAGAAGCTCTGGCTGTTATATTTAATAATACTATCAAAATGGGAGAATTCCCAGCTGAAATTAGGTAACATTATACCAATTCTAAAACAAAACAAACCTCCTACTGAGGTCAGAAACTACCACCCTATAACACTAATAAATGCAGTTGTTAAAATACTTGCTTCAATTCTATCTAACAGACTTAAAAGTATAATAGAAGACCTAATCCATCAGGACCAGGTTGGTTTTGTTCCAGGTGAAAACTCTGCCTCCAACGTACGAAGAATAGGGGATATTTTTGGCAAAAAAGAGATGGCTCCCAATTTTGACTCTGTCATTGGACTCTGAAAAGGCTTTTGACAGAGTTGGGTGGGATTTCACAGAGGCAGTATGGAATCACAGGCTTTTTTTGCTATGTATAAAAACCCCTCAGCCCGTACTATAAGACCATGTATCACTGCTGACTGGTTTAAACTCACCAACGGCACAAGACAGGGGTGTCCTCTTTCCCTTTTACCTGTTATTGTAATTATAGCACCCCTAGCTGCAAATATAAGAGAATGCCCTGAGATTAAGGGACTAATGGTCAATCATAAAGAAACCAAGATTAACCTTTACGCTGATGACATTTTGGTGACCATGACAGATCCCTTACATTCTCTACAAGCCCTTATGAAAGAAATTAAGGATTTTAGTCAGGTTTTTAAAATTATAAATTAAATATGTTTAAAACCATTATAATGTTACTAAATGTTGATAAACTAGAGGTTAAAGGAATCCAATCTCAATATCATTTTATTTGGGAAAAAAAGAGTTTTGATTTTTTGGGAATAAAAATTGCGAAAGATGTAGACTGGACAATGGAGATACATTTTCTCCATTTGTTTAGACCAACTAATGCTAAAATGAGGTAGTGGAAACAAGAGAGCATTTTGTGGTTGGGTAGAAGGAATACTATATGTGCATATTTCCTGCCTAAGTGCCTCTACCTCTTTTTTAGATTAAGCACTATACTATTCCTGCCTAAATAGCTCTACCTCTTTTATGACCCAAAACAGCTTTGATTTTCTCATCTGGAGAGGTAAGGGACCAAGAATAAATAGATTGGTTCTGGCAAATAAAACAAAAAAAGGTGGTGTTAATATGCCCTTGATTAGACATACAAAGCCTCCATTAATGCCCATATCTATAAATCACAATTATTGATCTCCGGAGGGGAAATCTGGTGGCTAGTGATGTCGCGAACATAAAATTTTCCGTTCGCGAACAGCGAACGCGAACTTCCACAAATGTTCGCGAACGGGCGAACCAGGTGAACCGCCATAGACTTCAATAGGCAGTCGAATTTTAAAACCCACAGGGACTCTTTCTGGCCACAATAGTGATGGAAAAGTTGTTTCAAGGGGACTAACACCTGGACTGTGGCATGCCGGAGGGGGATCCATGGCAAAACTCCCATGGAAAATTACATAGTTGATGCAGAGTCTGGTTTTAATCCATAAAGGGCATAAATCACCTAACATTCCTAAATTGTTTGGAATAACGTGCTTTAAAACATCAGGTATGATGTTGTATCGATCAGGTAGTGTAAGGGTTACGCCCGCTTCACAGTGACAGACCAAACTCCCCGTTTAACGCACCGCAAACAGCCGCAAACAATCCATTTGCATAACCGCACACTCCCCATTTGCACAAGGTAGGATACCAAGCTAGCCATGTCCCGTTCCTTGTCCTCACTGATGTCATTGAAGGTCTCTTCCTCCACCCAGCCACGTACAACACCAAGGGTCCCCGAAAGGTGACAACAAGCCCTCTGTTTTTTTTTTTAAATGTACACTACTGTTACATTAGATATGAGTTGCACTGGTGTGACACTGAGCCCTGGCAGGCCCTGAAACGCACACGTGTGAAGGAAACTGACTGCTATTATACTACAGTCAAAAAAGTTTTATTTTTTAAATGCAAGCTATTGTGACACCAGATATGAGTGGTGGCACTGGGCAAGTGGGCACAGTATACGCTGTGAGCCTGACACACACGCTGGCAGGCAGGCAGGCAGGCAACTGCAATTAGATTACACAGAAAAAAAAAGCAGACTGATGTTCTAGCCCTAAAAAGGGCTTTTTGGGGTGCTGTCCTTACAGCAGAGATCAGATGAGTCCTTCAGGACTGTAGTGGACACTGAATACACTAGCCTAGCTATCGATTTCCCTATTAAATCAGCAGCAGCTACACTGTCCCTCCTCTCACTAAGAATGCAGCTTCCGGCGGGCGGGGCCTAGCTGTCATGGAGGAAAGACGCACTTCGTGTGAGCTCCCTCAATATCTCACTTTAAGCCGCTATCAACAAGCGAATTTCCCCCCAGAAGGGGATGACCCAGCAATGTTGCTCCTACCTGACCGACCCGACATGCTTAATAGCGGTCAGCAACTCGACAGAGTCTTACATACCTCCGCGTGGCAAGTGTGGCCTGGTGCTCACCGGGCGGGAGAGGCGGCCGATCTCCCAATCCTGGGATGCCCAGGAGCAGCTACTTCCCGGCAGGAGCTCCGTTACCCCCCCTCGGACCGGTGGGGGTTATCCCGGTCCACCCCTGAGAGGCTGTCTGGAGCTAATGGACGCACAGAGAACAGCCGCCCAGGCTGACATACTCATCTGCGACTCTCCCAATATGGCGGCAGCCGCGTGTCCTCCTGGTACCAGCAAAGCATGGCAGGATATTGAGTCTAAGCTGGACAGACTCTTTAATCAATTTTGGAAGCAAATAACAAGCAGGAAGCCCCAACAAGCTCCACCACAGCCCTAACAAGCTCCACCACAGCTAAGCGAAGCAGTCCCCATTAAAATCCACCAACGCAAAAGGCGTCGAAGACGGGACCAGAGGCACAAACAGAAATGCAGAGCCTGCCCCACGTCAAGCACTCACCTCCACCTTAAGCCACCACAATCCCGCACCGGACGTGAAGCACCACCGGGACAGATCCGACCACCCGACAAAACAAGCTTCCACCACCTCAAGCAGCAAACCCAGCACTCAGCCAGAGACTTGCCTTTGTTGTTCCAGGTATCAGGTACTCCCAGGGTCTACACCTGGCACCCAGAAGGGATCGGGTGAGCACAAGCAGTAAACAGCAGCCTGCCAAGCATGTCCCACTATAGCCGATCCTCCACACCATGCCTTTAATCACATGAACTGCTCTCTGCAAATTAACTAATCGTAAAGTAGCAAGCGTTTAAACATGTCATTATTTCACCTCCTAAAGAGTTTATTGTCGCAGTTCCTTACATGCCTTTACCTTAACCGTTCATGTGATATGTTATTCACTAGTCTCATCTCATGAGGAGACTCACACTTGATTTATAACTAGTGGTGGAGCTGCTGATATAAATACACAGTTGATAACGTGCAAGCTACACCCTAAACATGACAGCCATCTTTCACAACAATGTACTGCTATATACTCATACCCTCAGTGCAACTAGCCATGATATATGCACGTTCAGTCTAGCATGCTCAAATATAACACACTTCTGTCTAAAAAAAAAAATAAAAAAAATAATGCAGCTTCAGAATTAATCTAAATTGTATGCTGTCTAGGAGGTGGGAGGGTCTGGGAGGGAGGGTCTGCTGCTGATTGGCTGGAATGTGTCTGCTGACTGTGAGGTACAGGGTCAAAGTTTACTCAATGATGACGAATAGGGGGCGGACCGAACATCGCATATGTTCGCCGTCCGTGGCGAACACAAACAAGCTATGTTCGCCGGGAACTATACGCTGGCGAACCTTTCAGGACTTCACTACTGGTGGCAGATTGAGAAGCAGAGGATCACTTGCAATGACAGTTTAGTAGTTAATAATCTAACATGCGAGTGGGAATGCCTTAAAAGATCTATGAAAATTTATAAAACATTCCTGTCCTATCTTAGTTTAGTTATACTGGAACAACATATAGAGGATTTTAGTATTACATTTTGGACAAAGGCAGGCATAGGCTATATCAAACAGTTGATACTAGGGAACAATATACAATTACAATTACAAGCAGAATTTTCCCTACTGAGCCAAGAATTATTTACTTTTTTAAGACTCAAAAACTTCCTGAATACTGATGTGATGAGATCCTCTTCTGTCACTAGCTTTCTTTTATCTAAATTGCTGAATTACGAGTGCATTAAAAGGTCCATCTCCAAAGCAATAGATATAATATGTTAAATGTCCCCTCTATTAGCAATATCTAAATGAGAGAAGGATCTGGGATGTAAAATAGATAAAGATAGATGTTTTTTACCATGTTAAGAAAACTATACATTGTTAAAACTATATAGAAACATTTTATAATTTATCTAACAGGGGATATTACGTTCTAGAAAGGTTGCACAAGATTTACCCCACATACTCTGAGATCTGCTGGAGATGCAATCAAATGGCGGTTGCCTACGACCATAATTGGTGGCGCTGTAAAGAGATCCAGAGTATGTCGATTTGGTTCTTTGCTTTTTTGGAATATATGGGCATTAAAAATCTCCCTAAAACTCTGAAAGTGGCTTTACTCCATCTCGACTGGCCCAAATTAAGAAAATTAGACCAATGTCTAATCATTCATTGTTTCATTGCTGGTAAAGTACTAATAGCCTGTTTCTGGAAATATACTCAAGATATCCCTTGGGCACATGCCAAAAAACAAATTATAATGCAATTAACTATGGAGAAGTACTATACTCGAATAACCTCCCATTTCGCAAAAAAAAAAGTAAGATAGACAACTGGATCTGCAATCTCAAACAATGGCCACCCCTGCCCAAGTGCAGATGACCAAAATTAGATTTTTTTAACTTATTATTTTTTATTAAGAATAATAGCTACCAGATATTAGACTCTGTGAACTCTGCCTGCCCCCTTTTTTTTTATATTGTTTGTATTTGTTAATTGTTATAAAGCACTCGTCTCTAAAAATTAATAATTTCTTCCAGGCTTCTTTCTTTTTTATTTCTATAAACTGTAGAAATAGTGCATTATTTGTTAATGCCTGATCTTTGTAATACTTGTCGTTATTTCTCTGTGTAATTGCAAAAAAGAAAAACTAAATAAAGTATACAAAAAAAGATATTAGCCAGGAGACTACAACAGTTTTTGTCCTTCATTTTACACCCAAAAACAATTGGGATTCACAAGAGGCAGGCAATCTACTCAAGGAATCAAAATGGAGATAGCCACAGCAACCATATACAACAAAAGTTTCAATAACACTCAAAGGGCCTTTGATCAAGTATCCTGGCCCCATCTCTTCAGAATTGCAAAATATCATATTTTGTAATCTTATAAAAGCCTTATACATCAACAATTTACAAAAATAAATACCAACGGTCTAGATTCAGAACATCTCATGATCCTGAGGGAGGTGTAGCAGGCATGCCTATTATCACCCACTCTTTAACTTAGCTTTAGACCCACTCATTAGATTTATCTATACTCCGGATAACGTATAGGGAATACAGCTGTGCCCTCAAGCTATTAAACTCACAGATTTTGACGACAAACTTTTGCTTTACCTCTCAGATCCTGCAAGAACCTTTCCCGAACATGAATGCCATATTTTGAAAGGTATTGTCACAACCATGCTTTTCTGGGTGCCCCCCGCCGCATCTCCATCCACAGCTGCGTCAGTTCCCCCTCACTGCAGGTCGAGGACTCTGATGTGTTCGACCACGAGGACAGATGGCTGGCATCCCTGTGACACGTGGACGCGGTGCCGCAGCTCCCAACACCAAGTAGTGACCCGCAGGAAGCTCCAGCTGAACCCACGTGTAAACCCCACATACTCTGTGTGCCCGATAGCCAGCCTCTTCGAGGGATAGAACACCTGAAACAACTTAAATGGCCAAATGTATACCCTAACTCAAGCAACCCATGCTTCCAGGATGGAGAGGCTCAACACCCATATTCCTCTTGGGAGAAAGTAGGTCACACTAACATATGTTTTTGGATGCAAACAAATCAAACACAAATGTCCTGATTTTGATGTTCCCCTTTGCGCTTACTTATGAACCCCCAGCTTGATAGGTACGATACTTCTGCTTCTAAAAAATTAAGATTGGGTTCAACATATAGATTACCCACTCACACAACAAACTCCATAATCCTACTCAATCAACTCCCTCTACTCACATATTAGACCACACGTAGACTACATAACCATATGATTAGGCCTCTCACAGTGGACAACACATTTCTCTTCATTGACTCACAAAACACTCATTGCTATAACAGTCTAGGTGCTTAAACAACTCCCAACAACGAACTATGAAGAAATGCACTTGAAAATTGTACATGATGCTTATTATTCCCCTCAAAAACAATTCTCCCTAAAACTTGGAGATTTAGCCAACTGTCTGAAATGTGGGACAGATGGATCAGACCTTCAACACTTCTTTGGAGGATGTGCAGCAATTGGGGCATTCGGGAAACAGTTAGCAAACTATCTAACACAATAATAGGTAAGACCTTTAAAACCTCCTTACTATAGGCAATGCTTGGAATGGTGACAGATTCGTTACAAAACTAATCCATATAATTGACAGTAGTATACTACATAATTGGATAGAGCTCTCCCCTCCATCTTTAGTAGTGCTTAGCAGTGCTTAGCAGTGCTTCACCCTAATAAAAGTGATTGCCTGACTATCTGCTTGTGTTGCTGCACCACTGCTGTCCCAATGTTTCTGTCCAAAGGCTGCTGCAAGTTTTTCTGTTCTAAGTTAATAATCTTTCTGCCAGTCTGCCATCTCTGTCCCTAGTGGGCTCAATTTCAAAGCCTACTGTTGTTCTGAGTTAAAAACGAAGCAGTAACCTAACCTAACGCCGTAGCAGTAACCTAACTAGTCTTACACTGTCATGGTTCTCACCGTGAAATCCAGACTGCCAGGCGTTGTCGCCCCACAGGTGCCAGACTGCCTCTAAGCCAGAGCAGATACTGTTATTTTGAGTAATTCTATCCTTGTTATACCTGGCTATGTCTGGCTATGTCTGCATCCCTGGGGGCTGGACTTCTTCTGTGGCTATTACCTGTGCTTCACCTGAGGCAGATCGCTCATCAACCGGGTTTCTAAGCACTGCATCACCATGGGAACTTGGTCAGTTCATTGACTCTGGTTCTTGTTATTGGTTCCTGTTATTGTGTATCCAGATCGTGTGTAGTTCCTGTTTTCTTGTCTCCTGAACTTGGTCTCCAGATTGAACCCTGGCTTCTGATCTTGGCTCCACTCTCTGTATACCCTGACCTCTAGCTTCCTCTGACTTTGCCTTACCCCTGACTATCCTTCTGCTTGTGACCTTGTCTGTACTGCATATTGGAGCACCTTTCCTGCAAAGCCCTCGTGCACTGATTCACAGTCCAGATGGCTTCTTACCTGGTCACCTTGGACCGTGTTTATCTGCAAGGGTGATCGAACATATCTGCACTACAGACTCCAACTAAAGTAAGCCGTGACATAAAGAACTAACCATCATGGAGTCCGCAGAGAAGTGTAAGCTGCTCAGCAAGTATCCAGCCTGCCCCAGACTGTTTTGGAGCTGCAGCGTGAAGTTCTGATCCTTAAAGGCACAGTATGCCCAGCCCCAGAGCCTACTTATTCTGAGCCATTCGTTATCATGCCTGAGAGATTTGTTGGTAGCCACACGTCCTTCCAGTCCTTCAAGGTGGACTGCGAGGTGTTATTTTCCTTTAAAGTCTCGGACATATGCCACAGACTTCATCATGGTCCGAGCAACTATCAACCTGTTGTCTGGACGGATCAAAAATGGGCTCACCAGATGTTGCAGGTGAAGAGTCCTTGACACTTGGGATTTCTTCACGACTGCAATGGACTCACAGTGCAAGACCACTGATAAAAGCCTGCTCCACGTCCCATAAGGTCCCAGGTTCCCAGAAACAGGGAGACCCTGTACCAACACCATGCCTCCTTGTTGCCTCTATATGATCTGGTCCTGAGGAAGACTCCAATGGACAAAGATTGTATTCCAAGGAAAGAGACAGAGGAGAGACAACTAGGAGGGCAGAGAAAGGGGGGGGGGCGACACGTTAGAGCTCTATGGGAGGGGGTACGAGAGAGCACTAAGGGGTGAGGGAGCACCAAGGGATGGGGGAGGTAGGAGAGAGCACTAGGAGACAGCTCTAAGGGACGGCAGGGGAGGAAAGGGGGTGGGGAGATTAATGAGGGACAGGGGAGATCACTAAGGGACAGTGGGGCAGGGAAGAGCTCTAAGGGACAGGAGGGGAGAGCAGTAAGGGGCAAGATGGTAGAGAGGCTGAGGAAGGGGGGAAAGAGAAGCATGAAGGGGCTGGTAAGGCCCCTATCCTACCCCACAAACTCTCTCTTTCACACTACACACACAATGCTTCTCTACACATACACAGAAACACACAATGCATTCCTGCACACACAGAAACACACCACGCTTCCCTTACACACAGAGAAACATACGATGCATCCATCATATACACAAAAACAATGCATCCCTTGCACACATACACAGAAACACACACACACACACAGAAACACAATGCATCTCTTACACACACACACACACACACACACACTCAATGCACCCCTTACAAACACACACACTGCATCCCTTACATACATAGAAACACACCTTGCATCCCTACACAGATTCACACAATGGATCCCTTAAACACAACCAGAAACATACAACACATCCCTTACACACAAACACATACTGATTTCTATCCCTTACACAAAAACACACTGCATCCACTACACACACACACACACACCCACAGCCCCACACACACACCCCCACACACAACCCCCTCCCCACCCCCCCCACACACACACTGCATCACCTACACAAACTGGTATCCCTATCTCTACACACTAACACGTAACACATCCCCTACACACTCCACTCCCTGTGAGTAAACCCATGGGTTGAACATGTAGGTGGACTTATGAGTTGTCCTTATGGGCATACTCACCATGTGGCCCTGGGGGCCCAGACCTTGAGCTTTGCAAGGAGCCCAAAAAAATGGAGCTGCTTCACGTTCCCCCAGAACATCAACTTTTGTGACCACAGTTACAAACAGCCGCCAGAGAGCCTGTTCTACACCAGACCAGTGGAGCCAGACTGCAGCCAGAGCCCATCATCATCCTCATCTGGTTGTAAGTAGGCAATCTAGTATATTATTTGTGGCACTAATCTCTAATTTACCTCATATTAAAGGGACACTATAGTCCCCAGAACCACTGCAGCTTAATGTAGTGGTTCTGGTGTCTATAGCCTGTCCCTGCAGGTTTTTTAATGTAAACACACACTGTGTGCAGCACTGGCATTAGTTCATATGGCAGATTATATGGGTGGGGCATTGTGATGTCACAGGGGGGGGGGGGGGGGCATCAAAAATCCTTGCACCAGCCCTGGGAGTAGGTTGCTGGCAAAAATTAAATCTATAAGCTGGACCTTCTCTATTAGAAGTTAAGTAGATCACTGGCACTTCAAAATCACATTACACCGTAGTTCTCCACTCTAGGTAAATTGTTCCAGGACTCCAATAAAACAGAAATGCTGATGAAAAAACTATATTGAAACATTGTCAAAAAATGTCAATTAATGTCCTCACGCCCTATGAATTTTGTCCCTGTGCACAGACTTCTTCAGGGGAATCAAAGTAGTAGGAAGTGCATTCTTGCTGTCAGTTATTTGAACTCAAAGGGACCACCATGGGTCGCCATTTAGCCAACTGCTTTGGTGCTACTACATGGTCCACCTGCAATTAATTTCTTTGCGTCTCTGAGTCCTGGTTCCAACCGGAAAGATGCAATAGTAGTGCAGTGTCGGAATACAATCCCCATGCAAAGGGCACTCCCACATGGACCTTGTGGGGTACTTCGTTACAAAATCACAGACCAATAATACCAGTGTTACAATTCATGACAGTCTCATATACAATAAGCCTTCCCCTTTACTTAGGAGATAATTGAGTCAAGCACTATACTAAACTCAATTATCTCCAAACACAAAAAACACACATTTTTAGAAAACTCCCAAAATACCTTTAAACACATAAAATCCCCACAAGTTACATCCCCTGATAACCCTGATCTGGGTGACCACCATATCCAAAAATCACCCATATCAGTTCAGGGGTTCAGGAATTTCCGGAAAGTCATAGTTTTTGCCGACCGCACGATCCCATGCCCAAAACGGTTCCATAGAATCGCAGATAAGTGCCGCTGGCGACCGACCGGGAACCGCGAAACGGGGGTCCGACCAGGAACCGCAGAGTCTTAATGCCAAAAATAGTTCCAGGGCATTCACGGCTAAGTCCCCCTGAAGTCTATTCGCGGTTTTGGTCCATTCGAAAGGCCGCCAGGGAGCTAGCATTCAGTTCTAGGGAAAGTGCTGAACCAGGGAATCCAGGGGGAATAAAATATGGGTCTTTGTAGTCATTGACTTGGCCTGTAGTCTTTTGGCAAAACACTGGCCAGCAGGCCCCTCCAAGTACCCGTGACGAGGTTCAGTTCGTCACATACTTGTTCAGTTCTTCTTATTAACATTTGACTCTCACAAGACATGTAAATTGAGAGGTATTTCAAGTTTTTTTGTATTTCTAATAGTGCAAACAATCTGTAGTTTTATTATAGCAGCTTCTCAAATGGCAAGACTAAACACTATTACATTCAACACAAAAAAAAATGATAAAAATAATTTACAAAGATAAATGATGATCTTCAACTAAGTTGTGAGCTATTTAAAATAAGCACACATGGGAAGTAAGAAACTTAAATGGGGGACAATGTGGACAGATAACCCCTGTATAAGAGTGTGCCTGGGCACCCCTGGCACACACCTTGTGGACACATACCGAAATGGTTCCATTTGCAATTCTAAGGAATATTAAGATATTTTAGCCAAATTTTGCACTTCAAAGGGAAATACTGAAATTAGTGGTGTACTGATTCTTCAGAACCCAGCCTTTCCTTTCATCATAAAAGACTGCTTAGTAAATAAAAATAACAGTGGCTCTTGATTGTAACTTGTAATATTTAATAATGCCCATAACAGTTTGAATGTGCATGTTGAAGTTATCGAAATAGTTAGTATTTATATTTTAAAATATTTTCTGCATGAACTAAGGACATGTATTTAAAAAAAAAAAAAAAGCCAGTTGATGGATGTTGCAATTGTATGAGTTAAACATTTCAGCTCAAGCCAGGATATCTTTAAGGAATGAATCTCGTGAAAAAATGTTTTCTTTGGGAAATGCCACGTGTTGTTTTTTCCAGCCTTCTTTCCCAACACTTGAGTGTTAAAGGTCTCCTGGTCAGGTCCTTAGGGAAGCTGGTCACTGACTGCATTCATTAGCACAGCATTCTCTGTGGAGACAAAGAATCCAGAGTTAAAACAGACTGGAGTTTGAAATTACATAGTTATTCCACATTTAAAGAAGTTTAGAAGAAAAAAGGTAAAAGAAGAAAGAAACTGTAAGAAAATAGACAGTTTTTATTGTTTCCATACATTTATAGATTGAGAAATGAGTCTGGAGCATGTCAGCTATGCTGGTTATTTCAGCCAAGAATTAATGTTTGGAGAAGCATGTCATCTCAACTGCAACATCTGATTTTAATCAGTCAGTACTCCCATAATTCTCTGTAGTAATCAGAGATTTGTCTTTTTCACTGTTAAAGCAGTACTGCATTCCTAAAGGGGCACATTCCATTCTTAGAGCCAGTAGTTTCTTTCTCTGCCCCCCTTCTCTCTTCCCCCCCCCCCCCCCCCCCACCCCATCCACAGGCACACAATAGCACACATCCATACATGTAATAATAGATAAACTAAAGTGTTCTATGTATACTGAACTATAAGGTTTGATTATTTTTTGTTTGTTTTTTACTGTACAGATGCTTGGTGCAACTCTACTTACTGTACATTCTGGTCGTATTTTTTTTAGATTGTTGCATTCCCATTTATGGTATCAATTTGTTTACTTATCACCTGGGTATTTGTGTATATTTTTGCTACACTTACCATGCTATAAATTATATTTCTGCTTTTGTTCATATATTGCACACCCGTCTGAAATATTGCAAGATAACAAATGCCATATAGCCTTAAATACGTTTTATGCCATCGTTATATATCTATATTATAAATTTCAAAAATTCTAAAGTTAAGTGTACACATGAAGGATACATTTATCCTTCAACAGTGTATATACAAAATCTCTGTTTTATCTGTGTTAATATGCTTTTTTGATTGCTTGGCAGTAGGTTGAATCACCAGCAGCATGTCTTTGAATAAACCCTATGGCTCCAATGCTGTAATATAATTATGGTTAGAACAAGGAGCCTCTGCCAACTCACTGAGCGCTGTGGGAGTCATTTTCCATTACATCTGGAGAACTGAAGGTTTCACATCTGTAAACTATGGTACCAGCAGAAACCCAGAATGCATGTTACAGGGGAATTATTAAAAGACTCTGGAATCTGTGTTCAATCCTTATTACTGTATATATGTATCATGGCATGCCAGCCAGTCTGTTTAAAACTAAGAGAATACAACTGGTAAACATGTAGAATAAGAGAGTGTCAGGACACTGATATAAACAAAGCTCTTACAACAGATATTTCCATAGCTCTGAAGTTTGTTACGTGCTATGCACAAAGCAAAAGATTTCCTGCCTGTCTGGTAATTGATGAAGAACATCTGCTGATGTTTTCCTTTGTCCAGTGAAGTAAATCTCCCCTCTTGTCATCCCAGCAACATCCTATTTCCACCAACAGTACTTAACACCATTAAATATTTCCTGACACCTACATGGTCACAAATCCCTAAGGCATGCTGAAGGCAATGAAGGAGTTAATAGTTTTCTAACATTAACAGCAGCCATGTTGCAATATGAATCCTTAATGGATATGACTACACTTTAGGCTATGTAAATACTGTGGAGCCATTTTAATCAAAATATTTCAACTAGTCTGGTTTTGTTGCTTGATACAGAAATACACATCTCTCAAATCACATGTACAAGTCTGACTCTTTGTTAGCTCATATTAGAGGCATAAACCCCCTCACTCATGTTTATGTAAAGGTAAATTGTGGTGAGTACAAAACACAATATAGCACAAGTAGCTATGTTTGTAGCACATTAAATAAGATACTAAATGGCAGTTGTAGAATTTCAAAAATAGCAATTATGTTTTTAAGTCCACCCCAGTTCACCACTTAGCGAACAATGATAGTCTCACAAATATTTAAGTACTACAGCAATCGATGCTGCTTTAAAAAAAAAATAAAGGAAAATAAAATAGTAATAGTAGTTAACACGGCATAACAGTTTGATGATCCAATTAAATAATTGATTCTGACTCATTTGGGAGTTATGAAGTTTTTTTATTTTGTGGCAAAAGTTTAAATCACTTCAAGTTGGGTTTTACAACTTATTTTGTATGAAGAGCAGAGTTGTGTGAAAGGGTGAAAGTATTTTCTTCAGCATATATTACAATGTAAGCACATAAAAACAATATGGAGAATTTACCAGTTCAGCTATTTTTGCCTAAAATGTTCTTGTTTATTTCTTACTATCCCTGGTTTTAGTGAATTAGCACCTTTATGGTGGTGGTGGTGGTGGTGGTGGTGCTTTCCCTCAGAAAAATCTGGGTCAAGTGAAGTACATATAACCTACCAGCAGATGGCACTATTGTCATCATGTCTGGTTCTTTACATTAAAACCAGTGACAGATGTTCTAATGTGCTTTTATAGATTTAAGGTTCATCTTTAGATGTTACCTTGACAACGGCAAAGCACAGGATGCTGATAAATTCAACCTTAACCCTTTACGTTCTGCCTTGTGATATGAGAGGAAGGAATTGTCTCAGCTGGCAATTCCCTTTTCCGTCAAACCCCCTCTCTCTTTTTGTTGTTTTGTGATGACTGTCAACTGCAGCTTCCTGTGATTCTGAGATTTCCTTCTTGGAAGTAAACAACTGACCAAATGTTGGCATTTAGCAATACGGTGGTCAGCTGTTTCTTTGCCTTAATAAGGAGATTGTGGAAGGTCTTTGTAAAACCCACAGCTGCTTGGTAGAAGGGTGGGCTACACAGAGCACTATTAGATTTCCTCAGTACCTGCTTTTTATGTCTTTTTCATTAGTCTGGTCGAGACGAAGGATTTCAGTGCAGATGCTTTATTTTTATCAGGCTTAAATTTAATTACTGCAGACAATTTTGTCTAAGCCACGTTACTGTAAAAAGGCATTAATGTTATATTATAACGATTGCTGGATGTGTGGATTAAAACATTTGGCAGCGTAAGGATCTGCAATAATTCGTAGGCTCCTTTTGTCAGGAAGCCTTTTGTATATTTTGCCAGCACACTGCGGGGGCTTTTACCAAGGTATCCCAAGATTAAATAGGTCATAAAGCATCCCTCTCATTCAGCTCTACAAAATTAGATTTTATTATACAGGGAGGTTTATTCATTCATTGTTATATAATATTTATTTTTAGACTACAGCAATAAAAAACAAAAACAATGTTACAGCATATTTTGCATCTTCTAATTAATAATGTATGAACAAAACAGCATACAATGTAACATTAGATTATACATAGGAAATGCATTACCAAGGAAGAAGCACACATGCTGTGCTCACAGTAAATCATTTCTGAGATACTGTTGCCTAGTGACAAGCAACAATATTTAAAATATGACAGTAAAAGAATAACATTTTATTTCAATGCACATTAGATTAGTTATTATAAGTCATAGATCCAGATGACAATTCTGATGTTATATAAATATATATATATATATATATAGACATATATAATGTTTAAATAATATATTTAGATACATACATTTATATTATTTTGTATTTCGCCACTTCCAAGATGGCTGCCGCTACCTGTTGTTCCCGGAAGGTGAGAAAAAGCAGAGATTGCGAAGCGTGATCTTAAGCTCCCCCTGCCATCAGCTCGCCTTGCCATTAGCATGCCTTGCCGTCAGAGCTGGCCTTAGCGCCCACCCTGCCATCAGCCAGCCACTTAGCTCATCCATGTGAGAGCCCGCCCAGCCATCAGCCAGCCCGCTCAGCAGTCAGCTAGCCAGCTCTGCTGTCAGCCATTTTCTATCACTTGTAGTAGAGGAGTGATAGTTAAAGATAGATAGTTAAAGCTCTGTTATTGTTATAGAAAGCTTTGTTAGGTAGGGACATTGAAAGTCTCTATCAGGGGCATTGAAAGACAGAGGGGCATTGAAAGACTCTCTGAGGGGCATTGAAATACTCTGCTAGGGACATTAAAAGGCTCTGTAAGGGATATTAAAAGGCTCTGTCATGGGCATTGAAATTATCTGCTAGGGACATTAAAAGGCTCTGTAAGGGATAATAAAAGGCTCTGTGAGGGGCACTGAAATTCTCTGCTAGGGACTAGTGATGTACCGAACTGTCCGCCGGCGAACAGTTCCCAGCGAAATTAGCGTGTTCGGCGGACACATGCGCAGTTCGATCCGCCCCCTATTCGTCATCATTGGCCAAACTTTGACCCTGTGCCTCTCGGTCAGCAGACACATTACAGCCAATCAGCAGCACTCCCTCCCTTCCACACCCTCCAACCTCCCTCCCAGCATCCATTTTCGATTCATTCGGAAGATGCATGCTTAGTGAGAGGAGGGAAAGTTTAGCTGCTGCTGATTACATAGGGAAATTGATAGCTAGGCTAGGGTATTCAGTGTCCACTACAATCCTGAAGGACTCATCTGATCTCTGCTCTAAGGACAGCACCCCAAAAAGCCCTTTTTAGGGCTATAACATCAGGCTGCTTTTTTTTTTTTTTTTTTTCCTGTGTAATGTAATTGCAGGTGCCTGCCTGCCAGCTTCTGTGTGAGGTTCACATTGGATACTGTGCCTATTTGCCCAGTGCCACCACTCATATCTGTTTTAACAATAGGTTAAGCTTTACATTTAAAATAAATATTTTTTTTCACTGTAATAGAAGAGCAGTTGCCTGCCTGCCAGCTTCTGTGTGAGGTTCACATTGGATACTGTGCCTATTTGCCCAGTGCCACCACTCATATCTGTTTTAACAATAGGTTAAGCTTTACATTTAAAATAAATATTTTTTTTTTCACTGTAATAGAAGAGCAGTTGCCTGCCTGCCAGCTTCTGTGTGAGGTTCACATTGGATACTGTGCCTATTTGCCCAGTGCCACCACTCATATCTGTTTTAACAATTGGTTAAGCTTTCGATTTAAAATAAATATTTTTTTTTCACTGTAATAGAAGAGCAGTTAGTTGTCTGCAAGCGTCTGTGTTTCAGGCCTACTTCAGCGTGTGCTCTGCAGACCTGTGCCAGCGTGCTTTGACAGTTGCCAATCATATCTGGTGTCTCTATAGTGTGCTTTTACAACCAAAATTTTGTTTCCACTGTAATAGAAGAGCAGTTGCCTGCCTGCCAGCTTCTGTGTGAGGTTCACATTGGATACTGTGCCTATTTGCCCAGTGCCACCACTCATATCTGTTTTAACAATTGGTTAAGCTTTCGATTTAAAATAAATATTTTTTTTTCACTGTAATAGAAGATCAGTTAGTTGTCTGCAAGCATCTTGGTGTCAGGCCTACTTCAGCGTGTGCTCTGCAGACCTGTGCCAGCGTGCTTTGACAGTTGCCACTCATATCTTGTGTCTTTATAGCGTGCTTTTACAACCAAAATTTGTTTTTCACTGTTATAGATTGAATAGCAGTTACTTGTCTTCAAGCGGGTGTCTCAGGCCTACAGTGTGTGCTCTGCAGAACTGTTCCAGTGCACATTGCCAATCATATCTGGTGTCTCTATAGCGTGCTTTTAAAAACAAAATTTGTTTTTCACTGTTATAGATTGAATAGCAGTTACTTGTCTTCAAGCAGGTGTCTCAGGCCTACAGTGTGTGCTCTGCAGAACTGTTCCAGTGCACATTGCCAATCATATCTGGTCTCACAGTAGCTTGCACGCATAGTACCACAAATCCCAAAAAATTGACAGGCAGAGGCAGGCCACCCCGCAGGGGCCGTCGTGGTCGTGGTGCTGTGATTCCCTTTTGCCCTAGAATAATGCCCAGTTTTCAGAAGCCACGTACCCTGAACTTGAAAAGTTCTGAGGACTTAGTTGACTGGCTAACACAGGACACCCAATCTTGTACAGCCTCCGCTCGGAACCTTGACGCACCATCCTCCTCCAGCTTAGCTTCAGGCACCTCTCAAGATAGCACTCACCCGCCTGCCGCCACCACCAAAACTAGCACCACAGCCGCTTTACTTGGTATGTCAGAGGAGTTATTCACACACCCGTTTGAAGAAATGAGTGATGCGCAACCATTATTGCTAGAGGATGTAGATAACAGGGATATGTCTCAGGCAGGCAGCATTAAACACATGGAGGTACGGTGTGATGATGATGTTGTACCCGCTGCTGCTTCCTTTTCTGAGTTGTCAGATACAAGCGAAGCGGTTGATGATGACGATGCGTCCATGGATGTCACGTGGGTGCCCGCTAGAAGAGAAGAAGAACAGGGTGAAAGTTCAGATGGGGAGACAGAGAGGAGGAGGAGACCAGTTGGAAGCAGGGGGGGGTCGTCGCTAGGAGCTAGTGGCACAGTCAGACAGCATGCATCGGCACCCGGGGTCAGCCCGACAGCACGCCAATCAACGCATGCTGTGTCCACCACCAGAATGCCGTCATTGCAGAGCTCAGCAGTGTGGCATTTTTTGTGTGTGTCTGCCTTGGACAACAGCGATGCCATTTGCAACCTGTGCCAAAGGAAACTGAGTCGTGGGAGGTCCAACACCCACCTAGGTACAACTGCTTTGCGTAGGCACATGATCTCACATCACAAACGCCTATGGGATCAACACATGAGTACAAGCAGCACGCCTACTCTAAGCCGCCATCCTCCTCCTGGTCCAGCATCTTCAGCCACGTCAACCACTGCTGTCCTTCTTGCCCCCTCTCAACCATTCGCCACTCCATCTCCCGCCTTGAGCAGTTCCCGCTCATCTGCCCACAGTCATGTGTTTCTGTCAAGGACATGTTTGAGCGTAAGAAGCCAATGTCACCAAGTCACCCCCTTGCCCAGCGTCTGACAGCTGGCTTGTCCGAACTATTAGCCCGCCAGCTTTTACCATACAATCTGGTTGAGTCTGAGGTGTTCAAAAAATTTGTAGCTATTGGGACACCGCAGTGGAAGGTACCCGGACGGAATTTCTTTTCACAAAAGGCAATCCCCAACTTGTACTCGATTGTGCAAAAGGAAGTCATGGCATGTCTGGCACACAGTGTTGGGGCAAGGGTCCATCTGACCACTGATACCTGGTCTGCAAAGCATGGTCAGGGCAGGTATATCACCTACACTGCACATTGGGTAAACCTGCTGACGGCTGACAAGCAAGGAATGCGTGGCATTGCAGAGGAGTTGGTGACACTGCCACGAATTGCAGGCAGTCCTGCTGCCACCGCCTCTACTCCTCCTACTCCATCCTCTTCCATAACCTCCTCGGCTGAGTCCTCTTGTGCCGCTGCTTCTTGCTCCACATCAACGGCACCCCCCCAGCTCCCCAGGTACTATTCCACATCCCGGATACGGCAGTGTCACGCCGTCTTGGGTTTGACTTGCTTGAAAGCAGAGAGTCACACCGGACAAGCACTCCTGTCCGCCCTGAACGCACAGGTGGAAAAGTGGCTGACTCCGCAGCAACTGGATATCGGCAAAGTGGTGTGTGACAACGGAAAAAATTTGATAGCGGCATTGAAGTTGGGCAAGTTGACACATGTGCCGTGCATGGCACATGTGTGTAATCTGATCGTACAACGCTTTGTGCATAAGTACACAGGCTTACAGGACGTCCTGAAGCAGGCCAGGAAGGTGTGTGGCCATTTCAGGCATTCCTACACGGCCATGGCTCACTTTGCCGATATCCAGCGGTGAAACAACATGCCAGTGAGGCGCTTGATTTGCGACAGCCCTACACGTTGGAATTCAACACTCCTAATGTTCGACCGCCTGCTCCAACAAGAAAAAGCTGTTAATGAATATTTGTATGACCGGGGTGCTAGGACAGCCTCTGGGGAGCTGGGAAATTTTTTTGCCACGTTACTGGACGCTCATGCGCAATGCCTGTAGGCTCATGCGTCCTTTTGAGGAGGTGACAAACCTAGTCAGTCGCAACGAAGGCACCATCAGCGACATCATACCATTTGTTTTCTTCATGGAGCGTGCCCTGCGAAGAGTGCTGGATCAGGCTGTAGATGAGCGTGAAGAGGAAGAGGAAGAGTTGTGGTCACCATCACCACCAGAAACAGCCTTATCAGCATCGCTTGCTGGACCTGCGGCAACGCTGGAAGAGGATTGTGAGGAAGAGGAGTCAGAGGAGGATTGTAGCTTTGAGGAGGAGGAGGAGGAGCAAGACCAAACACAACAGGCATCCCAGGGTGCTCGTTGTCACCTATCTGGTACCCGTGGTGTTGTACGTGGCTGGGGGGAAGAACATACCTTCAATGACATCAGTGAGGAGGAGGAACGGGAAATGAGTAGCTCGGCGTCCAACCTTGTGCAAATGGGGTCTTTCATGCTGTCCTGCCTGTTGAGGGACCCTCGTATAAAAAGGCTGAAGGAGAACGACCTGTACTGGGTGTCCACGCTACTAGACCCCCGGTATAAGCAGAAAGTGGCAGAAATGTTACCGAATTACAACAAGTCGGAAAGGATGCAGCATTTGCAAAATAAATTAAAAAGTATGCTTTACACAGCATATAAGGGTGATGTCACAGCACAACGGGAATCTAACAGGGGGAGAGGTGGAAGTCATCCTCCTCCTCCTCCTCCCACGACCACGCCGGCAAGGACAGGACGCTTTAAAGACGTGTTGTTGATGGAGGACATGCGGACCTTTTTAAGTCCTATGCATCGCCACAGCCCTTCGGGATCCACCCTCAGAGAGCGACTCGACCGACAGGTAACAGACTACCTCGCCTTAACTGCAGATATCGACACTCTGAGAAGCGATGAACCCCTTGACTACTGGGTGTGCAGGCTTGACCTGTGGCCTGAGCTATCCCAATTTGCGATAGAACTTCTGGCCTGCCCCGCTTCAAGTGTCCTGTCAGAAAGGACCTTCAGTGCAGCAGGAGGTATTGTCACTGAGAAGAGAAGTCGCCTAGGTCAAAAAAGTCTAGATTACCTCACCTTTATTAAGATGAATGAGGGATGGATCCCGAAGGGACTGACACTGGGCGATACATTCGCTTAAAAAAGGCCTGATGAGATGAGCTGCCTTGGGCTAAAAATGGTCCACTGCTGTATTTTAGCTCTGAATGACGTTTGACTTGCGTGACTTATCCGCCACCAACTAGGGTTCAAGCCGCCATGTTTTAGGGCACTTTCTGCCTGTGAAACAAACATCAATTTTTCTGGCCGCTGCTACAGCAGCGGCTGCAACAATACCAAATTTTTCAGGCATGTGTACATGCCTAATTTTTAGCCCCACTGGTGCAAGTGGACTGATTACAATTACAGGGCCTCTAAAGAGTCCTGTATTGTTATTTGTCGTCACTACCTTCCCGCGTCGGGAAGATTTCTTGCACAGGGCGCCCAAAGGCCTAAGGCTGGCCCTGCGCATGGGTCAGTGGCTCTCCACCAGACTTCCCTCCAATTGATCAAAGTTAAAGGATTTCAAGTGGACTGATTACAATTACAGGGCCTCTAAAGAGTCCTGTATTGTTATTTGTCGTCACTACCTTCCCGCGTCGGGAAGATTTCTTGCACAGGGCGCCCAAAGGCCTAAGGCTGGCCCTGCGCATGGGTCAGTGGCTCTGCACCAGACTTCCCTCCAATTGATCAAAGTTAAAGGATTTCAAGTGGACTGATTACAATTACAGGGCCTCTAAAGAGTCCTGTATTGTTATTTGTCGTCACTACCTTCCCGCATCGGGAAGATTTCTTGCACAGGGCGCCCAAAGGCCTAAGGCTGGCCCTGCGCATGGGTCAGTGGCTCTGCACCAGACTTCCCTCCAATTGATCAAAGTTAAAGGATTTCAAGTGGACTGATTACAATTACAGGGCCTCTAAAGAGTCCTGTATTGTTATTTGTCGTCACTACCTTCCTGCGTCGGGAGTGGGTCATTTGCGCCCCTGCTGCCTTCCTTGCATGTGGTAGCTGTTTGTCAGGGATTTGTCAATCCATATCTGCCAAGTGACCCTATGTAGGGGTAACAGTCCCTATTCTGCTCTGTGTCAGTATGTATCATGGTCTCTGTGGACAGGGAACAGTCTCTATTCTGCTCTGTGTCAGTGTGTATCAGGGGTTTTGAGGACAGGTGTCAATCCATATCTGCCAAATGACCCTATGTATATCTGCTGTCAGTACACCGGAAAAGTTTAAATATTTCTTGTTCTACGTTCTCTGCAACTCCACGCACCGACTCATCCAATACGTGAAGATCTGGGGTTTCTCTGACTCTCCTCAGTAGTGTATCAAACAGAGTCTGCACTGTGGTAACACGGACATCTTCAGGACATAACTCAACTATTTGCAGATAGGCAGTCTGCAGCTTCTCTTTTTCACCTGTTCTCTTCTTTCTCTTATGCGTATTCTTGTCTATATGCAGGTGGTCTCTTGCCTTTCTTTTAACCAATTCGTTCCTTCCATATGGTTTCAAAAGATCTCTGGCATCATTACTTTCAACGCAAATAACGTCATCATAGTTAGTCTCCTCATTATTCACCGGGAACTCTGCATCAACTGTGCAATTTTCCATGGGAGTTTTGCCATGGATCCCCCTCTGGCATGCCACAGTCCAGATGTTAGTCCCCTTGAAACAACTTTTCCATCACTATTGTGGCCAGAAAGAGTCCCTGTTGTTTTTAAAATTCGCCTGCCCATTGAAGTCAATGGCGGTTCGCGCGGTTCGCCGGTTCGCGAACATTTGCGGAAGTTCGCGTTCGCCGTTCGCGAACCGAAAATTCCGGGTTCGCGACAACACTACTAGGGACATTAAAAGGCTCTGTAAGGGATATTAAAAGGCTCTGTGAGGGGCACTGAAATTCTCTGCTAGGGACATTAAAAGGCTCTGTAAGGGATATTAAAAGGCTCTGTGAGGGGCACTGAAATTCTCTGCTAGGGACATTAAAAGGCTCTGTAAGGGATATTAAAAGGCTCTGTCAGGGGCATTGGAAGACTCTGTGAGGGGCAAAAAACTGTTAACTGTATTTTTTAAAGTGTTCAAATCTTTTTGCTCCAAGTCTAACCCAAAAATCCTGTTTTTACCAATAAACAACCATGAATCTGGAAAGCTGGTTAAAGCAGGGAACTCTTTAGAGAAAAGGGATTACTACTTCTACCTGTTCGGCACTTATAGAAACCGAGAAAGGAAAAGCACACCATGCTAGCCAATCTTCTTCTCAAACAAATAAAATAAAATATGATAATAGCTATTTGTCATTTGGATTCACAAGTGCCAGAAATGAAGATTGTCCTGAAGCACAATGCGTACTTTGCAAGAAAATATTGCCAAACAGTTCATTAGCACCTGCTAAATTACGTTGTCATTTTGAGCAAAACCACACAGAGTACAAAATAAAGACATTGACTTTTTTTTCAATTCTATATTTTTGTAGTGCAAGTGAGTACAAATGAATGCAGTGACACACAATAAATAACTTTGTATACAATCATATAAGTGTAAGAGGCAGGTATCATGTCATTATAAACTGCACTGGTTTTATAAAAGTTAAGGAATATATATGAAAAAATATGATGGCATGTGAGCCTAGGTAAAAAGATACACAGACATAATGGCTAGAGGTATAAGCCAGAATACTCTCTAGGATTGTTAGATTGGTGAGCTAGGTAGTATCATCTGGTCTATTGTGCACATATCGTGGATCTGGGCTGCGACTCTTAGGTAGTAAGGTAATCAAAGGTAGTTATAGCAGGAGGCAGTTACATACCCTACCAGTAATTTTTATGAGACAACTAGTAATAAACAGCACCAGTTCTCACTGTGTTCCTCACAGACATGCACTAAAAATATTTCAATCTCACTTAAAACTGTGCTAGACGAGTCGGTACAGATTATTAATTTTATAAAATGTCAACACTTACAGTCACGACTATTTAAAATTATATGTGAAGATATGGGTAGTCACCACTCTGCTCTGCTTTTGCATTCAGAAGTCCGTTGGCTATCACGAGGTAAAGTCCTTGTTAGAATTGTGTCAAGAGTTGTTGGTTAATCGATCAGATAATCCAAATTTATGATCCTGGAAATATGCAAACACTCTGTGTTTATCCAAAGTAGCACATCTTGCAGACATATTCACAAAATTAAATGACATATGTTTATCCCTCCATGGAAAACACAAATTTTTAATGCAAGATAAAATATTTTCACTGTCTCGTAAGCTGCAGTTTTGGACCTCATCTGTTGAGCAAAATAATTTGAACTCTTTGCTATCACTGAAGGATTTTCTTGAAGGATCAAAAATTGAACTTGAAGATGAAATTCACAATGAAATTGTAGATGATCTTCGCCATTTAATCATATCTATTAAAGGGCCACTATACAGGGAGTGCAGAATTATTAGGTAAATGAGTATTTTGACCACATCATCCTCTTTATGCATGTTGTCTTACTCCAAGCTGTATAGGCTCGAAAGCCTACTACCAATTAAGCATATTAGGTGATGTGCATCTCTGTAATGAGAAGGGGTGTGGTCTAATGACATCAACACCCTATATCAGGTGTGCATAATTATTAGGCAACTTCCTTTCCTTTGGCAAAATGGGTCAAAAGAAGGACTTGACAGGCTCAGAAAAGTCAAAAATAGTGAGATATCTTGCAGAGGGATGCAGCACTCTTAAAATTGCAAAGCTTCTGAAGCGTGATCATCGAACAATCAAGCGTTTCATTCAAAATAGTCAACAGGGTCGCAAGAAGCGTGTGGAGAAACCAAGGCGCAAAATAACTGCCCATGAACTGAGAAAAGTCAAGCGTGCAGCTGCCAAGATGCCACTTGCCACCAGTTTGGCCATATTTCAGAGCTGCAACATCACTGGAGTGCCCAAAAGCACAAGGTGTGCAATACTCAGAGACATGGCCAAGGTAAGAAAGGCTGAAAGACGACCACCACTGAACAAGACACACAAGCTGAAACGTCAAGACTGGGACAAGAAATATCTCAAGACTGATTTTTCGAAGGTTTTATGGACTGATGAAATGAGAGTGAGTCTTGATGGGCCAGATGGATGGATTGGTAAAGGGCAGAGAGCTCCAGTCCGACTCAGCTGCCAGCAAGGTGGAGGTGGAGTACTGGTTTGGGCTGGTATCATCAAAGATGAGCTTGTGGGGCCTTTTCAGGTTGAGGATGGAGTCAAGCTCAACTCCCAGTCCTACTGCCAGTTTCTGGAAGACACCTTCTTCAAGCAGTGGTACAGGAAGAAGTCTGCATCCTTCAAGAAAAACATGATTTTCATGCAGGACAATGCTCCATCACACGCGTCCAAGTACTCCACAGCGTGGCTGGCAAGAAAGGGTATAAAAGAAGAAAATCTAATGACATGGCCTCCTTGTTCACCTGATCTGAACCCCATTGAGAACCTGTGGTCCATCATCAAATGTGAGATTTACAAGGAGGGAAAACAGTACACCTCTCTGAACAGTGTCTGGGTGGTTGTGGTTGCTGCTCACACAATGTTGATGGTGAATAGATCAAAACACTGACAGAATCCATGGATGGCAGGCTTTTGAGTGTCCTTGCAAAGAAAGGTGGCTATATTGGTCACTGATTTGTTTTTGTTAAGTTTTTGAATGTCAGAAATGTATATTTGTGAATGTTGAGATGTTATATTGGTTTCACTGGTAAAAATAAATAATTGAAATGGGTATATATTTGTTTTTTGTTAAGTTGCCTAATAATTATGCACAGTAATAGTCACCTGCACACACAGATATCCCCCTAAAATAGCTATAACTAAAATCAAACTAAAAACTACTTCCAAAAATATTCAGCTTTGATATTAATGAGTTTTTTGGGTTCATTGAGAACATGGTTGTTGTTCAATAATAAAATTAATCCTCAAAAATACAACTTGCCTAATAATTCTGCACTCCCTGTAGTGCCAGGAAAACATACTGGTTTTCCTGGCATTATAGTGCCCTGAGGGTGCCCCCACTCCGCCTCCTCTCTGCCTCCTCTCCGCCTCCTCGGCTGAATGCGCATGCGTGGCAGGAGCCGCGCGCGCATTCAGCCAGTCTCATAGGAAAGCATTTATAATGCTTTCCTATGGACGCTGGCGTCTTCTCACTGTGTAGATCATCTTCGCCATTTAATCATATCTATTAAAGGACCACTATAGTGCCAGGAAAACATACTGGTTTTCCTGGCATTATAGTGCCCTGAGAGTGCCCCCAACCTCAGGGTCCCCCTCCTGCCGGGCTGGATGGAGTGGAAGGGGTTAAACTTACCTCTTTTTCCAGCGCCGGGCGGAGAGCTCTCCTCCTGCTCTCCTCCTCCTCTCCGCCTCCTCTCTGCCTCCTCTCCGCCTCCTCGGCTGAATGCGCATGCGTGGCAGGAGCCGCGCGCACATTCAGCCAGTCTCATAGGAAAGCATTTACAATGCTTTCCTATGGATGCTGGCGTCTTCTCACTGTGATTTTCACAGTGAGAAGCACGCAAGCGCCTCTAACGGCTGTCAATGAGACAGCCACTAGAGGCTGGATTAACCCTAATATAAACATAGCAGTTTCTCTGAAACTGCTATGTTTATATAAAAAAGTGTTAAACCTCGCTGGACAAGGCACCCAGACCACTTCATTAAGCTGAAGTGGTCTAGGTGCCTATAGTGGTCCTTTAATAAGTATTTTCCATTCTTGAATGTGCGTTTGAAATCCATTCATAAAAGACAAGCCAGACAATTTTTCTGGTGTAGATTTTAATAATCTGATCGATATAACTTCTGACAGTCAACTAGGCCAAAAAATTTAAGAATTTTCTCTTATTGCTTTTTGGGTTGATCTACGTGAAGAATACCCAGAATTGTCCAAGCGGGCAATCAAAGTTCTGTTGCCATTCGCCAGCACGAACTTATGTGAAACTGGATTCTCACTTTACTCTGCAACAAAAACAAAGTATCGAAATCGACTCGACGCAACTGCAGACATGCAAATACAATTGCCAACAATTAAACCAGACATAAAAGGAATTTGCCAGCAAAAGAGAACATTACACTGTGCTTATTGAAAGGTTTACACTGCACTGTGCTACTCTATGGCACACATTTTTTGGGGGGTTCCAAAGTTTTGCTATACCATGTGAAAGGGTTCCATGGGAAAAAAATAATTGTCAAACCCTGTTCTAGCACAATACTGTATCCAAAATGAAAGAGCACACCCATAGGACTTAAACAAAAATCAACATTTCAGTCCCATTCACAAACTATTGTTTTAAGGACTGAGGCAATTATCCAAGTTCTATACCAAAATAAAACATAGAATGTGTGCTATGTGTTTACTTCACCGTAATTTAAAGGACCACTCTAGTGCCAGGAAAGCATACTTGTTTTCCTGGCACTAGAGTGCCCTGAGGGTGCCCCCACCCTCAGGGACCCCCTCCCGCCCGGCTCTGGAAAGGGGAAAGGGGTAAAAACTTACCTTTTTCCAGCGCTGGGCGGGGAGCTCTCCTCCTCCTCTCCGCCTCCGTTCCTCCCCGTCGGCTGAATGCGCACGCGCGGCAAGAGCTGCGCGCGCATTCAGCCGGTCACATAGGAAAGCATTCATAATGCTTTCCTATGGACGCTTGCGTGCTCTCACTGTGATTTTCACAGTGAGAATCACGCAAGCGCCTCTAGCGGCTGTCAGTGAGACAGCCACTAGAGAATTAGGGGGAAGGCTTAACTAATTGATAAACATAGCAGTTTCTCTGAAACTGCTATGTTTATAAAACAATTAGTTAACCCTAGCTGGACCTGGCACCCAGACCACTTCATTAAGCTGAAGTGGTCTGGGTGCCTAGAGTGGTCCTTTAAGGGTTTCTCTTTAATTTCCCCTCTACATATTATATTGTTTTGTAAAATTACTTTTTTTTTTATCTTATATGTATACCTACGACAACATTAAGTGTGAATAAAGTTAAAATTGGGGAAAATGAAAAAACAAAAACCTTAACAATTTCACATTGATACTTCCAGTGCAATTAAGGAAAAATAAATCAAAATAGGTTCCTATATCAGTCCAGATTGTTAAATGTCTCATATGTCTTTGTTCTAAATTAATTTCTTGTACTTAACCCTTTATTATTATTATTGCCATTTTATATAGCGCCAACAGATTCTGTAGCACTTTACAATATCATGTGAGGGGGGATTTAACTATAAATAGGACAATTACAAGAAAACTTACAGGAACGATAGGTTGAAGAGGGCCCTGCTCAAACGAGCTTACAGTCTATAGGTATACCATGCCAAAATCAACGCCTGACCCTACCCCTAACCCAATGCTTACACTAACTCTAACCATATACCTACCTTAATCTTACCATAACATTGACCCTAAACTATCCTTAACTCTAAAACCCACCATTAACTCTTACACTAACACTAACAATAGCCATAAAACTAATCCTACTCTAATACTAACCATATCTCTAACCTAATCCCAGTACTGATATTAGTAGATGGGTTTTCTAGTTAAAACAGTAGAGGGTGGTATGTGCCAGCCATCTATTGGCTGTAATGCTGACAATCAAGAAGGATTTTGTTGAGATGTCTGCAGCTTTAAGAATAGCAGGACATGCCCTATAGTACTGTTTCTAAAGTAACACAGTTTACAATATTGTGTATATATAGAATCATAGCAATAGTAGATTTACAATGCACAATGTTTCTTTTTAACGTGAAAATAGTCTGCCAATAAAACATTGTAGTACACAATACACAGAAAGAAAAATAAGATAAAGGAAATAACCATAAACAGACTTAAAGGAAGATTCACATAAGAGGTGGTGCCATCTAGGCCAGTGAAATCAAACTCAATATGGGCACTAAAATAATCAAATATGCATGTGTTTGTAGTACACATAGTCAGTATCTATCATTTTGGAATAAGTCTTACACTATGTAGCCAGGGTGAGATCTACACAACTTGTTTGTACTTTATGTATTGACCATGTCTGCTCCTGTTGCAATATAGGACACCCAGGGTTGTCAGTTGGAGACATTGTGGGCATGTGTGTTTTGGCAATATGCTGTTCATTCCTCCATTAATTTAATGTCTTCCACCTTATTTTGCCACTCTCTTGTTGATGGCACATAGGGGGAACACCACTGTAACAGAATGAATGTTTTGGCCAATAATAAGAGGAAAGAGAGGCAGGATTTGCGTAATTTGATAAATGCAATGGAGGTACGTAAAAGCAGAATCACTTCAGGTTGTAGTGAAACAGCCATGTCATTTATAGTGCACATTTTAGGTATTATCTCCTTCCAGAATTGCCTGATTGGTGGACATTGCCATTAAATATGTAATAGTGTACCCTTGTCTGCTCCACATCTCCAACAACTGTCAGGGATTGACAGATTACTACTATGTTGGGGTTGCAATGCCACCTTGATAACAATTTAAGCCCTGTTTCTAGGAATTTGGAGCTTATCATTAGGGAGTAAGTTATTTTCTGTGACTGCAGCATGGAAAGTTGGATATTAAGATCTTTTTCCCACCTCTTAGTATATATCATGTGAGGAAGTTCCATCTTGGGCTGCCCACAGTTTTGTATGCCGTGATAGTGTACGTTCAAAAAGTGTCTTTGAGGAGTCCCAGTGGGGATGCATGTAACGTAAGCCACAAGAGGTGGAGCGTCAAGATGTTCCCAGGTGAATGGCCATAGCATGACGTACGTCTGGACGATTAACGCTGGAGCTGTAAACGCCCCCAAAAAACTTACAAACACGGGAAATCCCAAATAAAAGCTTTGAGGTGGAGTGAAGCTGAATAGAAAGTGACTGTGATATAGGAATAGGAGAGGAGTCACTGCAGCATCGGATCAGCAGACGAGTGAAAATTGCACAGCCGACGACCTCGCCGTCTTTAAGAGCCTTGCTAACTAAGCAAAATTGAATTCCCCCACATGTCCAACAAAACCGTGAATGGAAAGTGCTGTTAACTTCAGCATAAATGGAAAAGAAATAGCTGTGTATACCTAATTCCAACAAGTGGAAAAATATAGACACAGGGGTCAGGGCGGTGGTACCAGATCCACCAGGCAGGCTTGAACCCAATATATTGCTTAAGAAAAAATAATAAATAAATTGAGTCCTAGATTAAAGTGGGACTCAATACTAGTTTTTATGCGAAACAGGGGAAAAAATAATAAGATAAAGACTGTGGCTAGTAAATAATAAGCTCACAGTTTAGGTAAGTGGGGAGAAAAATAACAAAGTTCTCAAACATACATGCTTTATTGATTAGGCAATATACCAAGCGATATGTATGGAGTAAATGCTGCGAGACTAAGTGTATACAAGTCACAGGAAGATCATGTGTGCCTTTAAAATAAGGCACTACGAAAAAAACTCCTAGGAAGTTACTAAACCTAAGCAAAGATCAGTATCAACTGCTATGGGAAGTCCATTAAATAGTGGTTGGACTGGTACACGAAAGGCTAAGGGGATCAGTGGTGTTTGCATAAATAAACTGCTTAAGACAAAGGGACAGATGTAGCAGCTAAAGGGCAGCAGGATCTTTCATGATAGAAAGATATATAGAGAAGAGAAGACAGGTCCTGTATAGGAGAGCAGGCAATTAGAGAAAATTTCTAAATAGTCCCATAAGATTAACAAGCTGTAATAAGTCTGCAGAGAAAACTGTGAAATATCTGCCTAATAAACCCTGCTGCTCCTAAAGCAACACCTTCAAGGGTGTTCTATGTTGTCCCTAAGATCAGTAAGATCCAAACTGAAGTCTCCGAAACTGCCCCACTCAAACCAAAAAACTCGGAGAAAAAATATAAATAAAGTGCTAAACACCTAGTGCCACCATAAGTGGTTTAAAATACAAATAATAGAGGAAACCGACGCGTGTTTCGGTGCGTTTGACTGCACCGTCGTCAGGGGCTAAGATTACCTTGGTGTCTGGACGCAGAATATATATCCCAGAGGACCTATCCATGTCATCCTCAAATCATCTCCAAATGACCCTTAGCCGGTGTGAGGAAAGGAGCAGAATGAGGGCAGGGAATGAGACAATAATTCCTCCCATTTGGGGCCGTCTCATTGGAATCCTCAATGTGCGGCGGAGCATGCAACCTGCTCTGGGTTTGTTGGGTTCCTTTATTATTTGTATTTTAAACCACTTATGGTAGCACTAGGTGTTTAGCACTTTATTTATTTTTTTGGTTTGAGTGGGGCAGATCGGGAGACTTCAGTTTGGATCTTACTGATCTTAGGGACAACATAGAACACCCTCGAAGGTGTTGCTTTAGGAGCAGCAGGGTTTATTAGGCAGAGATTTCACAGTTTTCTCTGCAGACTTATTACAGCTTGTTAATCTTATGGGACTATTTAGAAGTTTTCTCTAATTGCCTGCTCTCCTATACAGGACCTGTCTTCTCTGCTCTATATATCTTTCTATCATGAAAGATCCTGCTGCCCTTTAGCTGCTACATCTGCCCCTGTGTCTTTAGCAATTTATTTATGCCAACACCACTGATCCCCTTAGCCTTTCATGTACCAGTCCAACCACTATTTAATGGACATCCCATAGCAGTTGATACTGATCTTTGCTTGGGTTTAGCAACTTCCTTGGAGTTTTTTGGTAGTGCCTTATTTTACTTGTGTACACTTAGTCTCGCAGCATTTGCTCCATAGATATCGTTTGGTAAATTGCCTAATCAATAAAGCATTTATTATTTTTTGGATAATTTGGAACTATGTATGTTTGAGAACTTTGGTATTTTTCTCCCCACTTACCTAAATTCTGAGCTTATTATTTTCTAGCCACAGTCTTTATCTTATTATTTTTCCCCTGTTTTGCATAAAAAACAGTATTGAGTCCCACTTTAGTCTAGGACTCAATTTATTTATTAATTTTTCTTAACTTCAGGATAAAACTATTTACTATTGGCTCCAATTGCATTTATTTTTATTTGATTCCATCTTTAAGAGGTAACCCCTAAAAATAAAAAAATAAAAGAATTAAAAGATTTGTTTTAAAGGAAACAAATGGAAAGCTTCCAGGAAGGAGAAGGGGGAGATTAATTGAAAGGATAAAAAAAAAAAAAGCGAGTCAAGACATGAAGTAATCTAGAAAAAAAAGGGGGAAGAGAGTGACAGATAAAGGAAAGGAGGAATAAGAAGAAGAAAGAAAGAGGATAATAGGTAAAAAGTAAGAAAAAAAGAACAGAAAAAAGGGGGTAATCTGTTTAAAGGAAAATACCATTAAGACAGAGGACAATAATTGAAATCTGTCTGAGTGAATTTAAGAACAAAAACAGAAATGGCCTAAAAAAATTGCAGTAGTGAATTAAAACAAACTTTAAAAAAAAAAAGGTAAAAAAACAAGATACATGCCTTACAAAAGAAAAAACTTTAGCCTCAATCTTCTCACCTCAACCCACAAAAATGACAAAAAAATTGGACATCTCGGCAAGTCTGAAAGTTTCCTCTGAACTAGACCTAGATACATCTCTAGCCCAAATGAATAAACAGGACCCTCAGGCTCTCATTATATAAAAAGAATATCTGCACAAATACTTAAACCAACAAATCTTACAAACTAAAGAAGATTTAAATTTAAGCCTTCAAGTAGCATTGGATAAACAATCTGCACAGATAAAAGAGGAGCTAAACGAAGGTATTAAGGAAATAAAAGAAAATCTTGGAAAAATTATGGAAAAAAATCCTAATTAATTAAAAAATATAGAGAATATCAGAAATGAACTTAAGGACACAAAAGAACAGATGAAGATCCAGAAAAACTAAATTGAGACATTGGAACTGAAAATTAAAGACACAGAAGATCGCTCTCGTACGAAAAATCTACGATAAGAGAGATAGCAGAAAACATACAAATTACTCCCTATATTTTAGAATTATTCTTCGCTATGGGAATTCAAGAGGCTTAAAAAGAAATCATTGATAGAGCCCATAGACTGAATAAACCTAAAAACATACTAAATGAGTATGCAAGAGACATCATAGTGCGCTTTTCAACCTTCTATAGTAGACAGAAAATATATACGGCAACAAAATATTTCTCTCCAGAAGATCAAAAATTTGAAAACATGTTCTTCTTTCAAGATTTGTCTACTGAAACTAGAACGAAAATATCTTTTAAATTCTTCACAGATATACTAAGAGAAAAAGAAGTGAAATACAACTGGGGATACCCGGTTAAATTCTATGTAAAATATGAAGCCAATACATATATTATTAACGACACAGAAGAAGCCAGAACCTGGATTAAAACTAACTGAAAGCAATTTAATTGAAGAGAGAGAGAAAAGAGGACAATTCCCACAGAATGAAAATGGAATTATAGAAAAGAAGAGGAAAACTAATCAAGGATGTAAAAAGAAGAACCTATATCCATGAACTTTGGTAACACATTTAGAAGAAATAAGATAATATAGTGGCCAATTTCCCTAATAGTTGAGTTCTGTTCATGTCTGGCCATGAATCAAGAAGGGTAAGAACATGAATGACATCTCAAATATGTCACGTAAATGGTCTGGAAATTCTGAACGCTTTTGTCAAATGGCAAACCTGAGGATAACCTGAAAAGCCCATAAAGAAGTCATGATATGCTGAAATTGCTGATCTATAAATATTAGTTGTTAGTTATACTTATCTTGATTGAAACATGGAGGTTAAAAAGTCTAAGATAACAGTTGCATTAGAAGATATGGGATCCATATTTCATTCCACGCACCAACAATTTTATAATGTCTAGGAATTTGTAAGATTTTCTGGTACCAGAGGCCCATGATCAGTGATAATCGCTGCTGAAACTGTGAGGATGTTCAAAGGTCCCCTGGTATCAATTATACCACGAGATTAAGTAGATTCTCCTGAATTAGTGGATACGTTTTTAGATCTGGATTGGTTAAAAATCCAATTCAAATGGGAAATTAGTCTTGGATAGTAATGTACCGAACTGTCCGCCGGCGAACAGTTCCTGGCGAAATTAGCGTGTTCGCATTCGCCGCGGCGGGCGGACACATGCGCAGTTCGATCCGCCCCCTATTCGTCATCATTGGGCAAACTTTGACCCTGTGCCTCTCGGTCAGCCAGGGCCGGCGCCACCTGTAAGGCGACCTAGGCAGCCGCCTAGGGCGCAACTTACCAGGGGGCGCCGGATCCCTGTCCCCGGTGCGCCTCCTCATGCTGCGCCGCCTGAGCGCTTTAACAAGCCCCAGGCGGCGCAGCACTGCTGCATGGAGGGCGGCCGGGTTTGTGACCGGCAGGAGGGAAGCGCAGAGCGCTCCCTCCTGCCGGTCTCTCCATGTAGCGTGGCCGGGCGGCGCGGAACGCGAGACAGGAACCTTTGTTTCCTGTACCCGGCCGCCGACGGAATGACAGGAAGTGCTCACTCAGTGAGCATTTCCTGTCATTCCGCCGGCGGCCGGGTACAGGAAACAGAGGTTCCTGTCCCGCGTTCCGCGCCGCCCGGCCACGCTACATGGGCAGGAGGGGAGGGTAAGGACCACTAAGGGAGGGGGAGGGGGGGGGGGGTTAAGGACCACTAAGGGAGAGAGGGGTTAAGGACCACTAAGGGAGAGAGGGGTTAAGGACCACTAAGGGAGGGGGAGGGGGGGTTAAGGACCACTAAGGGAGAGGGGGGGGGGGTTTAAAGGACCACTAAGGGAGAGGGGGGGGGTTTAAAGGACCACTAAGGGAGAGGGGGGGGGTTTAAAGGACCACTAAGGGAGAGGGGGGGGTTTAAAGGACCACTAAGGGAGAGGGGGGGGTATAAGGACCACTAAGGGAGGAGGGGTGGTTTAAGGACCACTAAGGGAAGGGGGAGGGTATAAGGACCACTAAGGGAGGGGGGTTAAGGACCACTAAGGGAGGGGGGTTAAGGACCACTAAGGGGGGGGTTAAGGACCACTAAGGGAGGGGGGGTATAAGGACCACTAGGGGAGGGGGGGTATAAGGACCACTAGGGGAGGGGGGGGTATAAGGACCACTAGGGGAGGGGGGGTATAAGGACCACTAGGGGAGGGATGGGGGGGATAAGGACCACTAGGGGAGGGATGGGGGGATAAGGACCACTAGGGGAGGGATGGGGGGATAAGGACCACTAGGGGAGGGATGGGGGGGATAAGGACCACTATGGGAGGGGTGGGGGGGGATAAGGACCACTATGGGAGGGAGGGGGGATAAGGACCACTATGGGAGGGAGGGGGGATAAGGACCACTATGGGAGGTTGGGGGGGATAAGGACCACTATGGGAGGTTGGGGGGGATAAGGACCACTATGGGAGGTTGGGGGGGATAAGGACCACTATGGGAGGTTGGGGGGGATAAGGACCACTATGGGAGGTTGGGGGGGGATAAGGACCACTATGGGAGGTTGGGGGGGATAAGGACCACTAGGGGAGGGGGACAAGGACCACTAGGGGAGGGAGGGGGGACAAGGACCACTAGGGGAGGGGGGGATAAGGACCACTAGGGGAGGGGGGATAAGGACCACTAAGGGGGGGAAGGACCACCAAAGGGGGGTAAGGAGGGAGGACTACTAAGGAGAGGGGAGGAGGGTGATTACCACTAAGGGGGTGGGGGGAGTAGGGGAAGGACCACTAAGGGGTTTGTGAGAGGGAGGACCACTAAGGGGGGAGGGGGGAGTGAGAAGACCACCAAGGGGAACTGCAGAGGGACAGGGGGCTAAGGGAGAGCACTAAGTGACAGAAGGGGAGAACACGGAGGGACAGAAGGGAAGGGGAAATCAATAATTGAGGGGAGAGCACTATGACTTTTTTTAAAAAAAGAAAGAGCTGTTCCCATCTCAGTCCCTATCCTACCCCACAAACCCTCTCTTTTACACTACACACATACACAATGCATCCCCCCCCACACACACAGAAACATACAATGCATTCCTACTCACACACAGACACACCCGAAACACACAATTCATCCCTTACGTTCTCTTACATAATTAATGCACCCCTTACAGATACACACTGCATTCAATTACATACACAGAAACAAACCTTGCACCCCTTACACACACACACACACACACACACACAGAAACATACAATGCATTCCTTACACGCAAACACACACTACATCCCCTATAAACACACTACATCCCTTACACAAATTGCACACATAAAACATCCCCAACTCATGGATGGGCCATGTAGGTGGATTTATGGGTGGGCATTGTAGGCGTATGCCCCCTGGGGGCCCAGACCTTGAGCTGTGTAAGGGGCCCTAAAAAATGGAGCTGCTTCCTGTTCGTTAATTGTTGTGAGCACTGTTAAAAACAGTCTCCAGAGAGCCTCTTCTACACCAGACCTGTGGAGCCAGACTGAGCCCATCATCAGCCTCTTGTCCTCATCTGGTGGTAAGTAGGCAATCCAATATATTATTAGTGGCACTAATCTCTAATTTACCTCACATTAAATGGATACTATAGTCACCAGAAGCACTACAGCATAATGTAGTGGTTCTGGTGTCTATAGCCTGTGCCTGTAGGCTTTTTAATGTAAACACACTGTCTTTTCAGATAAGACACTTTGTGAAGACTGGCGTTGGCCCATATGGCAGAGCATATGGGCGGGGCATTGTGATGTCACATGGTGGGCTGGACATATGGGGGGGGCGGCAAATTTTTTTTTGCCTAGGGCGGCAAAAATCCTTGCACAGGCCCTGCGGTCAGCAGACACATTCCAGCCAATCAGCAGCACTCCCTCCCTTCCACACCCTCCAACCTCCCTCCCAGCATCCATTTTCGATTCATTCGGAAGATGCATGCTTAGTGAGAGGAGGGAAAGTTTAGCTGCTGCTGATTAGATAGGGAAATTGATAGCTAGGCTAGGGTATTCAGTGTCCACTACAATCCTGAAGGACTCATCTGATCTCTGCTGTAAGGACAGCAGCCCAAAAAGCCCTTTTTAGGGCTAGAACATCAGGCTGCTTTTTTTTTTTTTTTTTTCCTGTGTAATGTAATTGCAGGTGCCTGCCTGCCAGCTTCTGTGTGAGGTTCACATTGGATACTGTGCCTATTTGCCCAGTGCCACCACTCATATCTGTTTTAACAATAGGTTAAGCTTTACATTTAAAATAAATATTTTTTTTCACTGTAATAGAAGAGCAGTTGCCTGCCTGCCAGCTTCTGTGTGAGGTTCACATTGGATACTGTGCCTATTTGCCCAGTGCCACCACTCATATCTGTTTTAACAATAGGTTAAGCTTTACATTTAAAATAAATATTTTTTTTTCACTGTAATAGAAGAGCAGTTGCCTGCCTGCCAGCTTCTGTGTGAGGTTCACATTGGATACTGTGCCTATTTGCCCAGTGCCACCACTCATATCTGTTTTAACAATTGGTTAAGCTTTAGATTTAAAATAAATATTTTTTTTTCACTGTAATAGAAGATCAGTTAGTTGTCTGCAAGCGTCTGGGTGTCAGGCCTACTTCAGCGTGTGCTCTGTAGACCTGTTCCAGCGTGCTTTGACAGTTGCCAATCATATTTGGTGTCTCTATAGCGTGCTTTTAAAACCAAAATTTGTTTTTCACTGTTATAGATTGAATAGCAGTTACTTGTCTTCAAGCGGGTGTCTCAGGCCTACAGTGTGTGCTCTGCAGAACTGTTCCAGTGCACATTGCCAATCATATCTGGTGTCTCTATAGCGTGCTTTTAAAACCAAAATTTGTTTTTCACTGTTATAGATTGAATAGCAGTTACTTGTCTTCAAGCGGGTGTCTCAGGCCTACAGTGTGTGCTCTGCAGAACTGTTCCAGTGCACATTGCCAATCATATCTGGTCTCACAGTAGCTTGCACGCATAGTACCACTAATCCCAAAAAAAATTACAGGCAGAGGCACGCAGGGGCCGTCGTGGTCGTGGTGCTGTGATTCCCTTTTGCCCTAGAATAATGCCCAGTTTTCAGAAGCCACGTACCCTGAACTTGAAAAGTTCTGAGGACTTAGTTGACTGGCTAACACAGGACACCCAATCTTGTACAGCCTCCGCTCGGAACCTTGACGCACCATCCTCCTCCAGCTTAGCTTCAGGCACCTCTCAAGATAGCACTCACCCGCCTGCCGCCACCACCAAAACTAGCACCACAGCCGCTTTACTTGGTATGTCAGAGGAGTTATTCACACACCCGTTTGAAGAAATGAGTGATGCGCAACCATTATTGCTAGAGGATGTAGATAACAGGGATATGTCTCAGGCAGAAAACGGAAGGCACCGAAGTGCTTGGTTCCCAACAAGGGGAATTAGAGTGTGGCTGTAGAACTCCGTAGGGGGTAACCCTTGTATGAGTACAAAAAACAGAGAGAATCAGGCGTATTCCCTGGCAGGAAAGGCCTCAGGAGCGCCGGCAGGCAGCATTAAACACATGGAGGTACGGTGTGATGATGATGATGTTGTACCCGCTGCTGCTTCCTTTTCTGAGTTGTCAGATACAAGTGAAGCGGTTGATGATGACGATGCATCCATGGATGTCACGTGGGTGCCCGCTAGAAGAGAAGAAGAACAGGGCGAAAGTTCAGATGGGGAGACAGAGAGGAGGAGGAGGAGACGAGTTGGAAGCAGGGGGGGGTCGTCGCAAGGAGCTAGTGGCACAGTCAGACAGCATGCATCGGCACCCGGGGTCAGCCCGACAGCACGCCAATCAACGCATGCTGTGTCCACCACCAGAATGCCGTCATTGCAGAGCTCAGCAGTGTGGCATTTTTTTTGTGTGTCTGCCTCTGACAACAGCGATGCCATTTGCAACCTGTGCCAAAGGAAACTGAGTCGTGGGAGGTCCAACACCCACCTAGGTACAACTGCTTTGCGTAGGCACATGATCTCACATCACAAACGCCTATGGGATCAACACATGAGTACAAGCAGCACGCCTACTCTAAGCCGCCATCCTCCTCCTGGTCCAGCATCTACAGCCACGTCAACCACTGCTGTCCTTCTTGCCCCCTCTCAACCATCCGCCACTCCGTCTCCCGCCTTGAGCAGTTCCCGCTCATCTGCCCACAGTCATGTGTCTGTCAAGGACATGTTTGAGCGTAAGAAGCCAATGTCACCAAATCACCCCCTTGACCCAGCGTCTGACAGCTGGCTTGTCCGAACTATTAGCCCGCCAGCTTTTACCATACAATCTGGTTGAGTCTGAGGCATTCAAAAAATTTGTAGCTATTGGGACACCGCAGTGGAAGGTACCCGGCCGGAATTTCTTTTCACAAAAGGCAATCCCCAACTTGTACTCGATTGTGCAAAAGGAAGTCATGGCATGTCTGGCACACAGTGTTGGGGCAAGGGTCCATCTGACCACTGATACCTGGTCTGCAAAGCATGGTCAGGGCAGGTATATCACCTACACTGCGCATTGGGTAAACCTGCTGACGGCTGACAAGCAAGGAATGCGTGGCATTGCAGAGGAGTTGGTGACACCGCCCCGAATTGCAGGCAGTCCTGCTGCCACCTCCTCTACTCCTCCTACTCCATCCTCTTCCATAACCTCCTCGGCTGAGTCCTCTTGTGCCGCTGCTTCTTGCTCCACATCAACGGCACCCCCCCCAGCTCCCCAGGTACTATTCCACATCCCGGATATGGCAGTGTCACGCCGTCTTGGGTTTGACTTGCTTGAAAGCAGAGAGTCACACCGGACAAGCACTCCTGTCCGCCCTGAACGCACAGGTGGAAAAGTGGCTGACTCCGCAGCAACTGGATATCGGCAAAGTGGTGTGTGACAACGGAAAAAATTTGATAGCGGCATTGAAGTTGGGCAAGTTGACACATGTGCCGTGCATGGCACATGTGTGTAATCTGATCGTACAACGCTTTGTGCATAAGTACACAGGCTTACAGGACGTCCTGAAGCAGGCCAGGAAGGTGTGTGGCCATTCCAGCGTTCCTACACGGCCATGGCTCACTTTGCCGATATCCAGCGGCGAAACAACATGCCAGTGAGGCGCTTGGTTTGCGACAGCCCTACACGTTGGAATTCAACACTCCTAATGTTCGACCGCCTGCTCCAACAAGAAAAAGCTGTTAATGAATATTTGTATGACCGGGGTGCTAGGACAGCCTCTGGGGAGCTGGGAATTTTTTTGCCACGTTACTGGACGCTCATGCGCAATGCCTGTAGGCTCATGCGTCCTTTTGAGGAGGTGACAAACCTAGTCAGTCGCACCGAAGGCACCATCAGCGACATCATACCATTTGTTTTCTTCATGGAGCGTGCCCTGCGAAGAGTGCTGGATCAGGCTGTAGATGAGCGTGAAGAGGAAGAGGAAGAGTTGTGGTCACCATCACCACCAGAAACAGCCTTATCAGCATCGCTTGCTGGACCTGCGGCAACGCTGGAAGAGGATTGTGAGGAAGAGGAGTCAGAGGAGGATTGTAGCTTTGAGGAGGAGGAGGAGGAGCAAGACCAAACACAACAGGCATCCCAGGGTGCTCGTTGTCACCTATCTGGTACCCGTGGTGTTGTACGTGGCTGGGGGGAAGAACATACCTTCAATGACATCAGTGAGGAGGAGGAACGGGAAATGAGTAGCTCGGCATCCAACCTTGTGCAAATGGGGTCTTTCATGCTGTCCTGCCTGTTGAGGGACCCTCGTATAAAAAGGCTGAAGGAGAACGACCTGTACTGGGTGTCCACGCTACTAGACCCCCGGTATAAGCAGAAAGTGGCGGAAATGTTACCCAATTACAACAAGTCGGAAAGGATGCAGCATTTGCAAAATAAATTAAAAAGTATGCTTTACACAGCGTATAAGGGTGATGTCACAGCACAACGGGAATCTAACAGGGGGAGAGGTGGAAGTCATCCTCCTCCTCCCACGACCACGCCGGCAAGGACAGGATGCTTTAAAGACGTGTTGTTGATGGAGGACATGCGGACCTTTTTAAGTCCTATGCATCGCCACAGCCCTTCGGGATCCACCCTCAGAGAGCGACTCGACCGACAGGTAGCAGACTACCTCGCCTTAACTGCAGATATCGACACTCTGAGGAGCGATGAACCCCTTGACTACTGGGTGTGCAGGCTTGACCTGTGGCCTGAGCTATCCCAATTTGCGATAGAACTTCTGGCCTGCCCCGCTTCAAGTGTCCTGTCAGAAAGGACCTTCAGTGCAGCAGGAGGTATTGTCACTGAGAAGAGAAGTCGCCTAGGTCAAAAAAGTCTAGATTACCTCACCTTTATTAAGATGAATGAGGGATGGATCCCGAAGGGACTGACACTGGGCGATACATTCGCTTAAAAAAGGCCTGATGAGATGAGCTGCCTTGGGCTAAAAATGGTCCACACGCTGCTGTATTTTAGCTCTGAATGACGTTTGACTTGCGTGACTTATCCGCCACCAACTAGGGTTCAAGCCGCCATGTTTTAGGGCACTTTCTGCCTGTGAAACAAACATCAATTTTTCTGGCCGGTGCTACAGCAGCGGCTGCAACAATACCAAATTTTTCAGGCATGTGTACATGCCTAATTTTTAGGCCCACTGGTGCAGCACTGTGGCTTCAAAAACCAAACCAAAAATTAAAATCCTCCAAGATGGCACCAATATACCAGTGGTCTAAGCATCTTCCCACCTTGGCCTAAAAAGGGGAGGTGATTCAACAATTAAAAATCTCTGCCATTTACACGTCCACTGATAGGAGACGCGGAAGGTATTAAACTGATATGAACAATACTCCACTCCTATCAGTAGGTCCGTCCCATTGGGATTTATGCCCCCCACCCACCGCACAGGGATGGGGGCCGGGGGGAGGAAAGTAGGCCCCCCATTGTGATTTATGCCCCCCACCCACCGCGCAGGGGTGGGGGCCGAGGGGGGGAGGACAGTAGGTCACCCCATTGTGATTTATGGCCCCCACCCACCGCGCAGGGGTTGGGGAGGACAGTAGCTCCCCCCAGTGTGTATCAGGGGCTTTGAGGACAGGTGTCAATCCATATCTGCCAAGTGACCCTATGTAGGGGGAACAGTCCCTATTCTGCTCTGTGTCAGTGTGTATCAGGGGTTTTGAGGACAGGTGTCAATCCATATCTGCCAAGTGACCCTATGTAGGAGGAACAGTCCCTATTCTGCTCTGTGTCAGTGTGTATCAGGGGTTTTGAGGACAGGTGTCAATCCATATCTGCCAAGTGACCCTATGTAGGGGGAACAGTCCCTATTCTGCTCTGTGTCAGTGTGTATCAGGGGTTTTGAGGACAGGTGTCAATCCATATCTGCCAAGTGACCCTATGTAGGGGGAACAGTCCCTATTCTGCTCTGTGTCAGTGTGTATCAGGGGTTTAGAGGACAGGTGTCAATCCATATCTGCCAAGTGACCCTATGTAGGGGGAACAGTCTCTATTCTGCTCTGTGTCAGTGTGTATCAGGGCTGGGCTTTGAGGACAGGTGTCAATGTTAGGTGATTTCTGCCCTTTATGGATTAAAAGCAGACTCTGCATCAACTGTGCAATTTTCCATGGGAGTTTTGCCATGGATCCCCCTCTGGCATGCCACAGTCCAGGTGTTAGTCCCCTTGAAACAACTTTTCCATCACTATTGTGGCCAGAAAGAGTCCCTGTTGTTTTTAAAATTCGCCTGGCCATTGAAGTCAATGGCGGTTCGCGCGGTTCGCCGGTTCGCAAACATTTGCGGAAGTTCGCGTTCGCCGTTCGCGAACCGAAAATTTCGGGTTCGCGACAACACTAGTCTTGGATAATCGATGGCTAACTCCAGAAGTTGAGGGTACAAAGGCTGCCCTAGCCACATTGGAGTTATGAGTTCAAGAACCGCTGCTGATGTAGATGTAGTTTTGTTCAAACAATGAAAGAACAATAAGTAAACATGTAGTTGATGAATGTGGACCAATCCTGGAAAAGCGCAGGAAACGCTTCTGGGTCTGGTCTTCTCATTAGTTGAATGTTCAGTCTGAAATTAAACTGGTCTAAGGCCAGAGGACCCCAAAGTTTAGAGAGTCAGTAGTCTGAGAAGTATATTGGATTCCAATCCGCTGTTATATTGTTCAGATGTGGAATGTATTCTGTTTGTTTGGTTATGTTCTTGTTCTGGCAAAATTAGAGTTAAAGAGTATGATCCACCAAAGTGATTGACATATCAAACCACTGAGATATTATCAATCCATAAAATCCATAAAATGATGCAACATTTTGCTTTGTCCTATGTGAAACTCTTTGCAAAACTATCTGCTAGAAGTTCCATACAATTTATGTGTAAAGTCAGACCATGTTGTCCATGGTAAGACTTGTCCACATCCACATCTTGCTCCCAAGTCATGATTGCTGGCATCTGATTAGATAAATAAATCTGGTTTTGTGCTGAAAATAGCTCTAAAATTCCATGCCTCCATGTGGTTTAATCACCAAAGAAGTTCCTCTTTTGCAGTCCAGTCAGGAGGAATGAGATCGGAATAAGATAGACCTACCTGGAGATAAAACATTGTAGAAAAGAGTGCCTGGAAAAATTTTATGACTTGAAGATGAGAGTATACTAGTGATCCTTGCTAGTTTTCTTATAGTAAGTGTGACATATCGCCTTGCACCCCGACCGGGTACCTCCGTCTATCGCTGCTTCCCAGTATTTGTGAGTACCATCAGCATTGCACCGGAACACCACAACCACCACCGACCCCACGAACTGCCGCAGCTTGGTTGGGGTCTCGCCGTCTTCCACCCACTCTGGACCCAAGGCCAGGATGCAGCTTCCAGTAGGAGATCTTTCTTAGTCCAGAGAGCAGGAACAGCTTTTACAAGAGCTTAGTGATTATACTCTGTAGAGTATAGTGATTATACCAATCCCCAGAGTGTAGGTAGTTCTCCAATCAACCAAACATGAGCCAAGACTTCATGAAGGGTAGAAAAAGTCTCAGGCTTTATTGGTACAGGCTGGCCTTTATACAATTCCTCAGGCCAGAGACACACTCCTCTGGACCTGATGGAACACCGCATTCCCAACTATACAGACCAATAAGAACAAACATACAGTCTGTGACACTCCCATGTACAGCAAACAATCACTCCCCTCTACCTGTGATATAATTAAAGTAGCTAATAGAATAGCCTAATTATCCACAGGCAGAAAAACACGCATTTTCCCCAAAGTACAGAAAACACCCCACAACACAACATATCCCCATATATTCCATATTACATCCCTAGATAGCCCTGATCTGGGTGAACAACATATCCAAAAATCACCCAGATCAGAGTAGGGGTTTAGGAAATTCCTGTCAGTGTCTTTTGACCGAACGCACGCATGATTTCATGCCCAAAACAGTTCCAGGGAATTAGGCTGTGCGGCCGATCTATTTTCAATGTCTAAGTTCAGTTCAAATAGTTGAACGGGGGCCGTTAGTGCACATAGTCAATGTTAAAGTGCCGTTCAAATTGTTGAACGCTGTTTGACTCCCGTCGAAGAGTCGAAGTCCCGGAGAAGGTAAAGTTCAGCGGTGTTCGTGCCATTGCGTGTCTGATTTAAGTTGCATTAACTCAGCGACAAAACACAGCTGAACATCTTCGACTAAACAAGATGGCCGCCGCCACATGTTTGACTGCACAAAGGGCGACTACCCAGCCGTTTGTCAATTTGGCTGTGGTTAACTCCCAGCCTGGGAGGTAAATAGGCTGCACACTCCACTTGTGTGTGGTCCGGCTGTTCGGTGGTTCAAAGTTCCACTTCGAAAGTTTAAAGGGGCATTGCGCCAAGTCCCAATATGCACAAAAAGTGTTTTTAAAGGGCAATACATCCCAGGGGCTATAGTCACAGGGCAAGAGGCTGGCCTCTCCAAATCCCAGTGACGAAGGTGCTTTCGTCACAGTAAGTGCTTGGTGAGACAAAGAGTGACATGTTTCTTTTTTGATATGGTGTAATTTTGTTTTTGGTAAGTTGAGAGTATCTTGAACAGAATTAATTAAGGAGACTTTGAGATGGAACTAAAATAGATTTCTCCATATTTATCAAAAATCTCAACTTGCAAATTAGATCTTGAATCTTGTTATAGGAAATTAACAGGATGTCCTCTAAATACATTTAAATTAATTAATAAAATACGTCTGCTGTGAAGAAGATAAAACAAGCGGCTTTATCCGTTTTATGAAGCACCATGGAACAGATAATAGTCCAAAAGGAAGACTACTGAAATGCCACTTTTGACCATTCCATAGGAATTGTAGGAAATCCTGACACTCCTCATGAATGGGAATGGACAACGTTTTTAGATCTTTCAAACAAATGGTTTGTTTGTAAAAGGTCTCTCAGGCAATGGATTCTTTCTATTCTGAAATGTATGTATTTTTCTAAGAAATTTAACCCTCATGAGATCCAATCTCATGTCTCCCTTTTAGGAAGGCTGAACTTGATGGACGCAAGTCTCTTTTCAGCTATGTAACTATGTATGGTTATGTATACAGGATGATGAAGAGGAAATGGTTAAATGGCGTTTTTCTTTATGAGATCTGTGACTGTTTTGTCTATCAACAATCTGTTACTTGTAGGAGAAGGTTACAAGGAAGATATTTTTGAACAGGGTGAGAGATGAACTCTACGCAATACCTTGAATTGTATTTAAAATCCAAATCTGAGCTTATATGACACCAAGCTTGGAAAAAATGGATGAGTCTGACAACCACTTTTGCTGGAGAAGAAAGGTGATGTGAAAGAGTACCTAAGGAGTACCTAAGGAACTGACATATTAAATTAAATTGACCTTGTGATCATCTGGCATGCCAAGGGAAGAAAGGATTTGTGGTTCTGGACTCTTGAGACTAGGGTCTCTGGTTGAAGGAGCCTCTGTCAGTTCTGAAACAACTAGACCCACAGCCAGACAGTAGTGACCTGTTCCTGCTGTGCTAACCTTGGGAAAAACACTGGAGAAAACTTGTTTAATGTTTGGGCTTTATCCAAAGCTGTGAAAACACTGACAAGTTCTTTACGGAACCCATCTCCAAATAAAAGGCCATTGGCTTCTTCCCAGCCTCTGAAGATGCCAGATTTATCAATTTTGGCTCAATTTGCCTTGCATCTTTCTACATTAAAAGTGGTATTAACATTACCAGCATGACAGTTTGTACGCTGGATCTAACCTTAAGGACTTACGGTTTGCTCACTGAAATTGCTTTTTCTACCATTTCAAACATCTTGGTTAGTGAACGAAAAATATCTAGAACTTTATCCTGACATGCTCTTAGAGCTACTAGGCCTTTGTTCTGGTTCCATCCTTGTTTAATAAGGAATTAAACCACTATGAAAGCCACCTCTGGAGTTTCACAAACTTTACCAGGTAGAGTGGCGGTCTTGGGCATTCCACTTTTAATTTATTCCTTGCCAATGTGACTCAGCAATCCTACTTCTGGAGGTTAGACTGTAAATATGTTTAGTCTTTTTATTTTAGACTTTTAGACTTTTAGTCATTTAGACTTTTTCCCTACTGCTTTTGTTGTATTACAAGCATTTTTTGCTTCAGAAGCAGAAATGTGAGAAAACACAAATTTTAGAACCAGACAAATTAGGGCTTACATAGTTTTCTAGGTTGAAAAAAGACTGAAGTCTATCAAGTTAAACAGTGAAACCCATTATTTTATGCCCTTGATCCAAAAGAAGGAAAAAAATCCTAACTGTAGAATTATGCCACAAAAAGGGAAAAAATCCTTCTTCACGCCACAATGGAAAATCAGATTTCTCCTTGGATCAACAACCTTTACATACATATCAATTATATCCTTGCATATTCTGTTTATGCAAAAAAGCATTCAAGCATTTATAAAATGTATCTTTAGAATCCGATAACACAACCACTTTAGGCAGAGAATTCCACATGTTCATTGTTCTTACTGAAAAAGAACCATTTCGATGGTAAGCAAAAACACCTTTCTTCCAGACTCAATGTGTAACTTCTTGTCTGTTGTATATTCCTGCTAATGAACAGTTTAGCACATTGCAATTTGTACCGATCCTGTATATATTTGTATATTGCTATCAAATCCCCTCTGAGGCACCTACCAGGAGTTAGTGATGGGACGTGCCCGCCATTACAGACCACTCCCGGACATGAGCGGACCTGGTGGGCGGCGGCTGGACAGGTAAGAGACCAGCGGCATTCCTCTTAGCATTTGGGAATGCCGCCACAACGATGCGCACCTGCCGGGACCCATATCACCCTCTGACAGGAGCGGACCCGGCGGGCGACGTGACACCCTTTTTGTGCTGTTTAAACATTTCCCATTTACAACTACTTCCTGCACTCTATCTTTAAGGCAATGTTCTATCCAAGAACACAATTTTTTGTCTAAACCAAATGATTTATGTTTGGTTTAGACAATCTTTTGTGTGTAGCTGTATCAAATGTCTTAGCAAGATCCAAGTAGATCACATCTACTTGTTTCGTTCTCCTCCTCCTTGACCACTTTGCTGCCTGGTTTCCCTACTTCCTCTCCTCTAATATTCCATCCCTAATGCTTGGGGATTTCAATATTCCCATTAACCCACCCTTGACATCAGCAGCCGCAAAACTCATTTCAATTACTTCCACACTTGGGCTATCGCAGTGGGCTATTTTCTCCTTTCCTCTCACTCACCACTTGATCTTGTCCCCTCTCATCTTATCAGATCTCTCTTTCCTTTTTTTGTGCCTTCCTTATCGCACATCTTCAACTGCTCTCTCTTCTGGTGTTGTCTCTGCTGCCCTTAAACATGCTACTGTAGTACCCATCCTAAAAAAATCTCTTGACCCGTCCTCCCCTTCTAACTATATTCCCATATGTCTGCTCCCTTTTCCCCAAAAGCTTCTGGAAAGATATCTCTTTTACCATCTGGCTTGCTTCCTCAATTCCAACTTTCTCCTTAACCCTCTTCAGTCTGGCTTCCGCCCACTCCACTCTACTGAAACTGCTAATCTCTACTAATTCTTCTTGACCTATCTGCTGTTTTTGACACTGTTTATTATGTTCTTCTCCAAACTCTTCAATTACTCAGTCTCTGTGACACTGTCCCCTCGTGGATTTCCTCCGATCTCTCCCAACGCTCATTCAGTATCTCCTTTGGCACTTGTTCTTGCTCTAGTAATCTCTTGCATTGATTACTGTAACTGTCTCCTAATTGGTCTTCCCAGAGGCCGTAATGCCCCGCTACAGTCTATAATGAATGCTGCTGCTAGACTGATTTTCCTCTCCAGTGTCTCCTCTCACACCTCACTCCTGTCAGTCATTACATTGGCTACCTGTATCCTATAGGAGTCAATTTAAAGTACTAATATCTGTAAAGCACTGAACAATTCAAGCCCCTCTTATCCATAGGTATGCCCCTTCTCAGCCTCTCTGCTCTGCCCATAACCTTCTCCTCTCCATTGCTCGCACCCATACGGCCAACTCAAACTTGCAGGACCTCTCTTGAGCGGCTCCTTTACTTTGGAATAGCCTGCCTACCTCCATCAGACTCTCCCCTAGTCTTCAATTATTTAAGAAGTGCACTAAAACCCATATCTTCAGGAAAGCTTATGACCTCCAAGAGTAATCTCTACCTCACATACCTGTCCCTTGCTCTCTCCTAAAGGGCAGTACTCTACTCTCTCCTTTAACTCTGCTTCATTCCACCTTGTTTGACTGCTATTCTTCTGTACTCCCCACCTCTGCTAGACTGTAAGCTTATTTGAGCAGGGTCCTCTTCAACCTATTGTTCCTGTAAGATTTTGTAATTGTCTCATTTATTGTTAAATCTCCCCCTCTTATAATATTGTAAAGTGTTACAGAATATGTTGGCACTATATAAATGCCAATAATAATAATCCTGACCTATATTTCTACTAACTTCTTCAAAGAATGCTATTATGTTACTTTATCATGACCTATCGCTCATAAAGCCATTTTTATTCCTGCTAATTATATTTTTGTTCAAAATTAGTTCTTGAATATTATCCCTTGACAATCCTTCAAATAATTTTCCAAACATAGATGGTAAGCTCTCGGGTCTGTAGTTTCTGGGTTGAGCTTTTGAACCCTTTTTAAATATAGGCACCACATCTGCATGGGTTTTAGTAATAGACTGAGATATAGATTTAATCAAAGCAGTTGAAATAATATCCGAAGCTGAGGTTACAGCCTGCTGAACGGATTTAATTCAAATGTTAATCAATATTATGAGCTATAAAATCAGACTTTGTAGTAAGTAATTTATGATACCATTAGAAGATAAATGATCAACTTCTGAGTAAAAGGAGCCTGTATGAGTATTACTACCCATAGTATTATGCATAATAAATAAAAATTAATTAATGTAGGATAAAGTAAACTAGAAAGGGAGGAAATCTAAGGAAGAAAAACATTAAATTAAAGCAAAGTAATAAAATTCAGTATATGTTATCCAAAAAAAGCACAGGATAACAGGATAGCACAAAAATCCATTTAGATAGTGCATCAGCCATATTCCCCACGAGCGAAGCATTGCCTAGCAATGCAAGACTCTCTGAGGCAGACGCCTATTGAGCTCAGTTTTTTTTTTTTTTAAATTCTTTATTTTTGGTGCAGTTTCAGCAATACAGATATAGGCATATGTGCCACAACAGTAGAAGCACGATAAATAAGCTCATTTCGTTAGTCTCATGTGTTGGGCCGAGTCGGGTTATGCACAATTTTGTGTTGTTAAGGGCTATATAGTTTTAGCGAAGGGCTGACTATGCCAGTGGTGCGTGTGAAATGTAGATCTATTGTCGTCCCAGGTGGACTCTGCGGCTATGTTGGGGCACTGTCATAGGTTATGGCCTTTGTGGTTGCTTAGTTCCTCATGTGGTTTGAAATGCACCAGGTTGGGTAGCGGAGCAAGGTCTAAGCCTTTGTATCTCTTCTATGTGAAAGTGCAGTGTGTTATGGAGCTCGGGTATACAGGGGCCATACGGCCTCTTCTGTGGTCGTTTGCTTTGTTACAGCTAGGCCGGTGCTCCCGCCTAGGGGCTCCAAGGTGTACTGTGCCCTATAACCCCAGGCATGTAGGGGGGGTAGGAGGGACAATGGTTTGGATGTTGGGCCTTCGTTTCACCTCCACGGGGCTGCGTAATCAGTACTAACCTGTGAGGTTAGGGTCAGTGGTGACGGGTTGTGTGTAGTGTAGCTCGGCGTCAGAGAAGATAGCAGAGCACAGTGAAATAAGCAGTGAATAAGAATACACAAAAACATAAAAACATAAAACAGTAACAGTAGGTTGGCACTGTGGCCAATGCTGGTTTCAGGATGCTGGTCCCGGGAGCGTAGCGGCTGGTGCTCTAGTATTGCTGGACAGACCCAGGGTGGTCAGTAGGGCCGGACCTTCTCCTAAGTTGGAGATCTTGTACTGTTGGTCGCCTTTAGTCACCCATAATGTCCTGGGGGTTGCCCATTTGTATATGAGGCCCGCTGCTTGCAGGGTGGCAGTGATGGGCTGCAGACTCTTGCGCCATAGGAGAGTGTCTCTACTCAGGTCCTGGAAGAAGGTGATACGGTGTTCTTCAAATTCGTGTAGTGTTTTCTCTTTGATGCCCGTCATCAGGGCTATCTTATCCGTTAGGGATTGGCATCGTAGGATAATGTCGCGTGGGGCTGCCTTTGGCGCCTGCTGTGGTTTAGCAATGCGGTATACACCGTCAAACACAAAGTGTTTCGCCTGTCTATTGGGGAGGAGTGCTGCTACCAGGCGCCTTATAAAGTGGGGCAGTTCGTCCAGTAGTACCCCCTCCGATACACCCCTGATTTTGATGTTCTTTCTCCTGCCCCTGTCGTCCAGTATGGCAACTTGTTTGATGGCATTTGCTTGTGCGGATTGCATTTGGGAGACTGTGTCTTTAAGTGAAGTGAGTTCTTGGCGTATGTCTCTCACCTCTTGTTCTGCGGCCTGGGTTCGGGCCGACACCGCCTGCACCTCCGCCGCCAGCCCCTTCAGGTCAGCTTGCCACATGTGCTGCAAGTTTGAGCTCAGTTTTTAAGAGTGAGTGCGCAAGTAAAATGAAGTATAATTTGGCTCCAAAATAGAAACAGAAAAGTATTTTCCAATCAATGAATATATAATATTTGGCTCCAAATAACTCAAAGCTATTTGGTTCCATATTGAAAAAAAGCCAAGAAGGGAACTAATAAATACATTTAGAATACATGTGATACTACAACATGGCCGTCAGCTTCCGCAATGGTTATGAGCAAGACTAAGATGCAGGCTCACAAAGAAAGCATGATAAATATCTAACCAAGAAATACTGGAATATAAGCCTACAATCATAATATAATACAAGAAGAGTAAGTGGGAGAATTGTAATAGAAAATACAGCGTAAAATAAATATAATAGATGCAATATAATGAAGCAATAATTCAAGTAAATGTTCTAAAATTCAGATATTATACTAGTTTAAAATAGACATTACTCTTCTGTTCCCATTGAGGAGCAACAAAAAAGTGGACTTTGGAACAACTTTTGGAGCTAACTTTTTTTTGTCATTTTATTGTTGTTAAATTATTAAGCTGTTCCATTTGCTGCTATGTTTAAACAAGAAGTGCATAATATAAGCCTCTGTGTCTTTGTTTCATTATATATATTTAATTAATTTATTAATTTCACTGAGAATATATATATATATATATATATATATATATTCTCAGTTAAATTAATTTTATATATATATATATATATATATATATATATATATATATATATATACGTATATATATATATATGTATATATATATGTATACTGAACAAAATTATAAATGCAACACTTTTGTTTCTGCCCCCATTTTTCAAAGATCTAAAACTTTTTCTATGTACACAAAAGGACTATATAAAATCTGCCCATCATTTTATCATCAGATCATGTTTTCAAAACCATACGATCTGGTGGATGCAATAGTTAATATAATTTATGGTTAGACTAACATGTATGCTCTAGTGTTACCTTAGGATTAGATAGATACAGTTGCAAGAAAAAGTATGTGAACCCTTTGGAATGATATGGATTTGTGCACAAATTGGTCATAAAATGTGATCTGATCATCATCTAAGTCACAACAATAGACAATCACAGTCTGCTTAACCCCTTAAGGACACATGACATGTGTGACATGTCATGATTCCCTTTTATTCCAGAAGTTTGGTCCTTAAGGGGTTAAACTAATAACACACAAATAATGAAATGTTGCCATGTTTGTATTGAACACACCATTTAAACATTCACAGTGCAGGTGGAAAAAAGTATGTGAACCCCTAGACTAATGACATCTCCAAGAGCTAACTGGAGTGAGATGTCAGCCAACTGGAGTCCAATCAATGAGATGAGATTGGAGGTGTTGGTTACAGCTGCCCTGCCCTATAAAAAACACACACCAGTTCTGGGTTTGCTTTTCACAAGAAGCATTTCCTGATGTGAATGATGCCTCGCACAAAAGAGCTCTCAGAAGACCTACGATTAAGAATTGTTGACTTGCATAAAGCTGGAAAGGGTTATAAAAGTATCTCCAAAAGCCTTGCTGTTCATCAGTCCACGGTAAGACAAATTGTCTATAAATGGAGAAAGTTCAGCACTACTGCTACTCTCCCTAGGAGTGGCCGTCCTGTAAAGATGACTGCAAGTACGCAGATGACACGGTAATCTATGCAAGCAATTCCGATCTACCGCAGCTTGAGGCTGTGCTCCAAGACCATTTTACAGAGGTAGAAAAATGGATCGCAAAAAATAAACTCTTCCTGAACACTGACAAAACTGTCACAATGATCTTTGGAACAGTACCTAAATTACACAAATTACACAATTCCCACCTATCCATCAAAACAAATTCAATGGCACACTGACCGCAGTCCACTCTTTCAAATACTTGGGTATGATGTTATACCCCAATCTATCTAAACTTTATCCAAAACTAGGTGCCCTGTACAGAAACAAATCCTGCCTAAGCCCTACAGTAAAGGAAAAGATTGTACAGCAAATGCTGATGCCAATCATTGATTATGGGGATGTAGTATATGCATCTGCATCGCAATCCCACATTAATAAACTCAACACATTGTATAACTCGTTCTGCCGATTTGTGCTACAATGTAATTACAGGACCCACCATTGTGACATGCTAAAAGAACTAAACTGGCTGCCGCTGGAATCCAGACGCACCCTTCATCTTTCTAGCCTTGTGTTTAAGAGCTTTTCTTTTTTTTTTTTAAATTCTTTATTTATTCCAGTGCAAAACATCACAAGCAATACATGCACAGTAATACAGAAATTCCAAACATAAAGCAAGTATATTGATACCGTTACATGAAATACCAACAAGAGGAGTGAACTAGCATGAATTTCCAGGTCACCCTGTCTCGTATCCCCATAAGCATGCCCAACTCCCGTTCACCACAGAAATCAAAAACCCCACAGGAGCTTGGATGTTCCGCCTGGCTTTTTTGTTATTATATAAAACAGTAATCGGTTAACCGATGAATAAGGTCGGCCGCACCTCCATCGCAAATTTGAGGAAAGAAGCATCTCGATAGAGTTTAGCACCCCAGCGTACTACCTTTCCTGTAGCATTAGCGTCACTCAAAAATAGTTCCGCTACGTGCGGCTCAGCCGTAAGAAGATTAAGAGACAGGAGAAAAGAGAAAGATGAAAGGTAGAGCCCGAGAGGTCGGGGCCTTAGAGAATGGGATAGAGAGAGAAGGAGGAGGGGGGGGGAGGGGGGGTATCCGATGAGTGCCCGCTCACCACTATCTCATACAGGATTAATTAGTTCTTCTCCCTGTAGGTCGTATCTAGTCCGCCTAAAAAAACGCCTAACACAGAGGTCCCCTAGTAACATCTAGATGCCCCAATCAGTCCCTACCGTCTTAATCGCTGACAGTGCAATCTATCCAGGGGCCCCAAAGTTTGTCAAATTTCTTCGTTGTCCCCCTCACCCGAGCTGTCAACTTGTCCATCAGAAAGGTGTCTTTTATTTTTTGTATCACCGTCGCTATCGTAGGGGTCTCCCCCTGTAGCCATACCTGCGCCAGAGCTCTCCTAGCCGACAGATTTATCTTTTGGACAAGGGCCTGTTCCATTTTCGTCCAACCATCCATGGATCTAGACAGTAGGAACACCCACGGGTCTAGCCTCACTTCCCTGCCTAAAATTTCCCTCAGTAAAGCAGCTACTCGTTTCCAATAGGCTTGCGCCTCCAGGCACTCCCACCACATGTGGATATACGTGCCCTTGTGACCGCAACCTCTCCAACAGAGGTCCGTCGGGTTTTTGCCCATCCGGTGCAGCGTTACTGGGGTTGTGTACCACCTGAATAACGTCTTATAGGATTGTTCCTGCAGCGAGACGCACACCGACGATTTTGCCGCGGCCTCCCATATCTCTTGCCATTCTATTCCTTCCAATACATCGTTAAGATCTGCCTCCCACCTATGTATGTATGTGATGTGACCCCATTCTAGCGTACTTGTGCTCAAGTGGGAATACAAGCACGAGATCAGGCCCGTAGGGAACTGTTCCCTCTTACACATTTTTTCAAAGAATGTTAATTGCATCGTTGCAGCCGCCTTGATCCTGAAACCCCGGGCAAAATCTCTGAGCTGCAAGTACCGGAAGTAATCAAAGGGACGCAGAGGAGCTCTGCTCTGTAGTGCATCGAATGTGATGAAGGTGCCGTTTTCAAAGAGGTCGCACAACCGCTGTAATCCTGAGTTTTCTATACCCTTGAAATCTCGAGGGCACATGCCCAGTATAAACTTTTTATTTCGCAAAAATGGGGTCATGGGTGATGGTACAGAAGCCAGTCTGTATTTAAGTACTGCAGCGTCCCAGACCCTAAGGGAAGTGTGAATCGCTGCGCAATCCACTCGATCTGCTGGTCTATGTTCCTTAGGAATCCACATAAGAAATTGTGGTCTATCTGGGCCCATCATGGTGGATTCCAGATCCACCCACCTCCGCTCCCCTGGGGGGGAGTGCCACAGTGCAATCTGAGTCAATTGAGCCGCCACATAATAAAAATATAAGTTCGGGAGACCAAGGCCTCCCCTGTCTTTTGCCCTATACAGGACGTTGCGGGAAACCCTTTGCCTTTTATTCTGCCAGATAAACCTTCCTATGGCCTGTTGAAGTGGTCCCAAGGCGGATTTACTCAAGTGGACTGGCAGAGCCTGGAACAAAAAAAGTATCCTAGGCAGCACATTCATTTTTACTGAATGCAATCTTCCGATCCACGAGATCGGCTTGTCTACCCATGTCTCCATGTCAGCTATCAACTGTCTAATCAGTGGGATATAATTTTGCCTATGGAGTTGAGAGGGGTCCGCTGTCAACCAAATGCCCAGGTATTTAATCTGGTCCTTCTCTATCCGTAGGTGATAGGTCCTCCCTATAGACGCTGCGTCTTCGTCCGTCATACCTAAGGGGATCGCGCTCGATTTATGCAGGTTGACCTTATATCCCGACACCTCCCCGTATGCTTCCAGCATCCTAGTCAGTGCCTCCATGGAGGCCTCCGGTTCTGTTAACGTCAACAAGACGTCATCTGCGAAACCCGAAACAACGTATTGTGTGTCTCCCACCAAGATACCCTTAACATCAGGAGCTTCTCGTATGGCCTGCATGAGGGGCTCCAGCGAGAGCACGAATAGCAGCGGTGAAAGAGGGCAACCCTGCCTCGTACCATTGCTCAGGTGGAACGGTTCGACTCGCGCTCCCGAAATTTGAATCTGTGCCCTAACGTTGGAGTACATAGCTTGAATAGTTGTAATAAACGGGGCCGGCACGCCATAGTGTCGCAACACCTCAAATAAGTAAGGCCATTTCACTCTATCGAATGCCTTTTCGGCATCTAGGGACAACAGTAGTGTCGGGGTGCCCTTCGTGACCTGCCTCCCTATGAGATCTATATTGCGTCTCGTGTTCTCGAAAAGTTGTCTCCCAGGTATAAAGCCCACCTGATCCGGGTGAATCATACCCGTAAGGAGTGGGCCTAATCTGCCCGCAAGCACCTTTGCCAAGATCTTTGAGTCGTGGTTGATCAAGGAAATAGGGCGAAAGTTCTCCGGGACCGAGTCGTCCCTTCCAGGTTTGGGCAATAGAACGATATTCGCCAAGGACATATCTCTATCAGGCGTCCCCCCATCCATCAACTCATTAAACCAGGGTTCCAAGTGAGGGAGGAGTTCTTCCCGGAAGGTTTTATAGTAGCTCCCCGAAAAGCCATCAGGTCCAGGTGCTTTGTTGCTTTTCAAGGCGGATATTGCCGCGTCTATCTCCTCTCCCGTGATACGGCTTCCCAGTACATTCGAAACCGCTGCTTCTAGTTTAGGGAGTCGTAATCCAGATAGGAAATTCTGAATCCCTTCTAGTTCCCGGCCCGTGTCCGTGGCGCCTTCCGAAGAGTGGTTATAAAGTTTAGCGTAAAAATCTGAGAACACCGTGGCTATGTCTGTGGGGTTTGTCTGGTAGATACCCGCTTCATTCTTGATCCTCGTAATGTGTGTGCTCCTTTGCCGTGGTCGAAGGGATCTAGCTAGCAAGGTTTCCATCTTGTTCGCCTTCTCATAGAAGGTGCGCTTGGCCCATATCATAGCCCTTGCGGTATCATCCAGGAGCGTTTCTCTAATCGAGATCCTTATGTTCTGCAATGATGTCAAATTGGCAGGCGTAGGGTCCGATTTGTGTCTGTTTTCCGCCGTTCTCAATGCTTCCAGTAATGTGGCCAATCGTTGAAATTTACGTCGCTTCCTCAACGTCGCTTCTCTGATCAGTACACCCCTAATGACCGTCTTATGGGCTGCCCACACCGTAGCCTTCGTAACTCCTGACTCCGCTTCCCTTTCAAAGTAGTCCCTGAGTTCCGAACGAATAATCTCTACAATAGCTGGATCTTGGAGTAGAGACGTATTCAACCGCCACGACCAAGGGGACGCCGCGCTTAGCCTGTCTAGGGTTAGGGAGATATCTGCGTGATCCGACCAGGTTATGGACCCCACCCTGGACTCTGATACCCTGGGAACAGTTAGTGAGTTTACAAGAAACAGGTCTATCCTTGAATACGTGTCGTGAGGTGGCGAGTAGAACGTATAGTCAGTATCGTCTGGATGTTGAGCCCTCCATATATCCAGCAAATCAGTGTGTTGTATAAAAGTGTGTAACAATTTATCTTGCCCTCCCCGTTTGTGCGATCTCGGAGCTCCCCTACAGGGCCCCCTGTCCATTGCTGGGGATGGAGCCGCGTTAAAATCCCGCCCTACGATGACCATACCATGTGGCAGCGAGTTGACCACGCGGGTCATCTCTGTCCAGAATTCCCTGGACTGCTCGTTAGGGGCGTAGAGATTGAGAACATGGATAGTGTGAGAGTGTAAGGACCCTGATACTAAAACATAGCGTCCGCTCGGATCCGTACTGACCTTGCTAACCCTGAGCGGGCATCTATGATGTATAAGAATAGCTACCCCGTTCCTCTTATTGAGTGCTCTGGCCTCAAACGAGGTTCGAAATGTATGATCTTTAAGGGCAAACTTAGCTGATTTCGGCAGGTGCGTCTCCTGCAGGAAGGCTATATCCGGGTTCATGCGCTTCAGTTCCCGAAACATGAGACGTCGCTTTTTAGGGGCATTTAGACCCTTAACATTAAGGGACATTAGTTTCACAGGCATAACTCATCTTGTGGAATATCGCTATTGTGGAGCCTACCGACACTACCATCTGTGGCCAAGATACTGAGGGCGTTCCTCGATTCCCCCCCCAGAGGAGAGATATGATGGGAAAGGGCAGAGTGGAGAGGGAAAAGAAAAAGTAGAGAGAAGAAGAAGGAAGAACAACATAACATATTGTACAAAAGTCGCCTGGTCTTACCTAAAGCCAGGCTTATCCGGGGTATATGTCCCGTCATCCCCATAACTAAGAAAAGGTTCTGGGATGCTCGGGACATGGACCAGCCAATAATGGCACTACTTGAGTGCCAACTGAAGTTAAATATAGGAAAAAACACTGCAGACCCTGCATAACCCTTAACGGCAGGGAGGGCAAACAAAACCGAGTAAATGAGCCAGAGTATCTAATATCTTATGCTCCAATATGCATAACCAGAGGAGACATAGTTGAGAAGGTATTAATCGTAATTGAACAAATGTATTTCTTTTTGTTGTTTTATTTTGTATTTTTTTTTCCCTTTTTCTTTTTTTTTTTTCTTTCTTTTTTTTTTTTTTTTTTTTAACTATTATTCTTGGTTTTTTTTTTTCTAATATAAGATATATAGTTTTTTTTTTTTTTTTTTTTTTTTTTTTGCTAAGTAGAAGTCGTACACACCAATAAAGCAAGCCTAATATAAGGCAATGAATAAACGAATAACCCGGTGCTGAGAGAGTGCTGCAAAAGAAATAAACGAATAAGTACATAGGTATAGTGCAAGAATAAACTCGGGCGGATGGCCGCCGGTGCGGAGGGGCGTCCCCCAAGGTGAGACTACGTTCCCAAGCCGGGGATAGGAGGGGCCAGGAGCAGGGAGGGGAAGGTCACTCTACCCCATACTACCTAGGGGGATCCCGGCGCCATCTCGTGGCTCCGGCCCAGACACCACCCTCCCCCACCCATACGGGGACGAGAGAGCGAGCCCACGCTTCCATGCCCCCTGTAGGGCCTAACCATCTAAGCCAACCATAGCAATTACACCTCAAAAAACTAGGGCCCTATTGCCTACCCGGCTCCCCACGGTTCCGTCCCCCACCCGTGCAAACATAATACAACGCAATACAATTGCGCAAAAAAGTACATAGCGACATACATAACAGTAGCCAGACATCATCCCCCCACCTCCCTCCTTGCGGCCGTGGGTTATATAAAAACAGTAGCCCGGGAGAGAGAAAAAAAAGAAAAAGGGAGAGGGGGGGGACAATATCGTCTAAAGGCATGATAGTTCCGTAGTCTACTTTGAGATGCTGGCTAGGAAGCAAATGACCCCCAGTCCCGATCCTCTCCGATCCCCGATCCCCGCACCCCAACATGAGAAAACAGAAATATAAAAATAAACGGTGAATCTGACCACCCCGGCGTGCAGCCCATAAAGAAAAAACATAGGGGGCACGCATAATCAATGAAGGGGCGTCATGTCTCAGCAACCCTAACCCACCCAATAAGGGGAATAGGTGCTCCACGAACCCACCCGGGCCCGAGGGCCTTCTCAGGGACCCTCACGGGAGCTCCCCAACCATGCCCCCACTGGGTGAGCCCCAATGGAAATTAGGCTCCAAAAACCCGCCATACCATCCGCATCTTAAGAGCCCCCCCTCCGGAGTGGAGAGACAAAAAACCCGATCTCCTCTCCGCCAACCACCGCCGGATCCGGGTCGGCCTACCACACCGGGACTCACTCACCCGCCGTGTCCCACTCACCGGGGAGGGGACGCAGCTCCTCTACGGCAGGAGGAAGCTCCGACAGCTCGATCTGGTCTCGGATATCCAGGCTCCTCAGAAACGCCGCCGGGTCTCCGTCCGCGTACAAGGTTTTGGTGCGACCATCCCGGAACGCCAACAAACGGAATGGAAAGCCCCAAGTGTATTTCACTCCATGCCTCTGTAGGAGCCCCGTCACAGGGCGCCACAGCCTTCTTTTTTGGAGTGTGGCCGGTGTCAGGTCTTGAAACAGGGTGAGTTCTACCCCGCCATACCTGATTGGGCCCTCTCTACTCCTCTTCAGCAGGGCTTCTTTCGTCTGGTAGAAGAGAAACTTAATAATCACGTCCCTCGGGCGGTTGTCAGTCGCTCTTCTTGCCCTGAGAGCTCTGTGCGCTCTCTCGATATGCCACTGATTATCCGGCATGTCCGGCAGCAAAGGCTTCAGGATCTTAGTGACCACTTCCAGCAGCGGGCCCTCACCTTCCTGTTCGGGTAGACCCCGAAGCCTGATGTTGTTCCGCCTGGACCTGTTCCCCAGGTCGTCCAGGGCAGATTCCGCCGCGGTCAATCTGGAAGACAGCTGGTTAATCTGAGCCGTAGCGGCATTGTGGGCCACGACCGTGGACTCCACACGCTGCTCCAGCACCGCCGTCCTCGCTCCCAAGGCCTGAATTTCGGCCTTGACCTCGTGTGTGTTTCTGGTGATTTCCGCAGCTAAGTAACCGCGAACCTCCGCCAGTTTTGCTAGGATTTGCGCAGTATTAGCTTCCGACACTTCCGAGGCCGCCGCCGCTCCCGGGCTAGAGGGTGATCTCGGAGCCATCGGGCTTTCCCGTCCGCCATCTTGGGCTTGCGATCGCATGGCGCGGGAGGCCGCAAACAGATCAGTCACCGTGGCTCCGTGTTCCGATGGCTTTTTGGACTGTTTCTTCGGTGCCCGCCTGTCCATAATGGCTCCCCCGGTTATTTTCTCGTCCAGGTCAGTGTTTTTAGCGCTATTGTAAGCTTATGGCATCGTGGTCCTAACGGAGCTTCAGGAGGACACGTCCATCTTGCTCCGGCTTCAGACCACGCCCCCGTGTTTAAGAGCTTTTCTGGGAAACTCCCACCCTACCTGAACACAATGCTTCCCCCAGCTGTTCCCACTTCCTATAACCTCTGATCCAGTACCAACACTTTACTTAGTCTACCTCAATACACAAAGAAAGCAGCCCGATCCTCCTTCTCCTACAGAGCACCACAATTGTGGAACGACCTCCCGCACAATTTAAAATCTTCCCTAAGCCTAAAGTCCTTTAAGGGATCCCTCTCTACATACCTCAAAACAGAATGCACCTATTATGGTTGATTATATATTTCCTACCTGTTCTATGTTACATTTTGTATTGATTGTGAATTAATATTGTTTTTGTATTTTATTGTACCCTAATTGAAACAATGCAATGATTTGTTGACCCAGGACATACTTGAAAACGAGAGAAATCTCAATGTATCTTTCCTGGTAAAATATTTTATAAATAATAATAATAATAATAATAATAATATTATTAATCATTATTAATAATAATAATAATAATAATAAGCATAGCGCAGACTGCTGAATGAGGTGAAGAAGAATCCTAGAGTCAGCTAAAGACTTACAAAAGTCACTGGCAAATGCTAACATCCCTGTTAGCGAATCTACAATGCGTAAAACACTAAACAAGAATGGATTTCATGGGAGGATAGCACAGAGGAAGCCACGGCTGTCCAAACAAAACATTGCTGCACATTTACAGTTTGCACAAGAGCACCTAGATGTTCCACAGCAGTACTGGCAAAATATTCTGGGGACAGATGAAACCAAAGTTGAGTTGCTTGGAAGAAACACACAACACTATGTGTGGCGAAAAAGAGGCATAGCACACCAACATCAAAACCTCATCCCAACTGTGAAGTATGGTGGTGTGGGCATCATGGTTTGGGGCTGCTTTGCTGCGTCAGGTCCTGGACGGATTGCTATCATCGAAGGAAAAATTAATTCCCAAGTTTATCAAGACATTTTGCAGGAGAACTTAAGGCCATCTGTCTACCAGCTGAAGCTCAACAGAAGATGGGTATTGCAACAGGACAATGACCCAAAGCATAGAAGTAAATAACAACAGAATGGCTTAAACAGAAGAAAATACGCCCTCTGAAGTGGCCCAGTCAGAGTCCTGACCTCAACCCGATTTAGATGCTGTGGCATGACCTCAAGAAAGTGATTCACACCAGACATCCCAAGAATATTGCTGAACTGAAACAGTTCTGTAAAGAGGAATGGTCAAGAATTACTCCTGACCGTTGTGCACGTCTGATCTGCAACTACAGGAAACGTTTGGTTGAAGTTATTGTTGCCAAAGGAGGTTCAACCAGTTATTAAATCCAAGGGTTCACATACTTTTTCCACCTGCACTGTGAATGTTTACATGGTGTGTTCATTAAAAACATGGCAACATTTCATTCTTTTTGTGTTATTAGTTTAAACAGACTGTGATTGTCTATTGTTGTGACTTAGAAGATGATCAGATCACATTTTATGACCAATTTGTGCAAACATGCATATAATTCCAAAGGGTTCACATACTTTTTCTTGCAACTGTAGATAGATAGATAGATGGATAGATATGTCAGCACATTAATTAAAGCAGTGAAAAATATAAAGACATTTTTTTGAAGAAATTGTTCTGCATTGCAGCAAGTGGGTGACTGTGCTTAAGAGGGTCAGTGAGAAATTCCCATGACTTAATCCTCTAGCTGGACATCTGGAACATTCCCCTATCCTCAAACACTTTCCTGTGTGCACTCTAGTTAATCAGAAAATGACACATTGGTACAAACACTGTACTATTTATAGATAGTGCTGCTATTTCCTCTTAATTGCAACCAAAACATATATTTTACAAGAAACCGATCCATGAGAAATATATTTTAATATTGCAATGTATACCTCACTATTGCATTGATTTAACATTTTTGGATAAGCGCTTTAAATTATTTAATCTTTTTGTATAAGCTTTACAAATAATATTTTAAAAATATTAGTTATTAAAAAAGCAAATGAGCATCTCATAATTTTTTTTTTTTTTTAAAGTTAACACAAGTTACAGGTGAAATTGACAGTACCTACCTAGGAGGAGGAGCCAGCAGCAGCTCCATGGGATATTAAAGGAATACTGTAGCGTTAGGAATACATATCTGTAAATCTATCAATATGGTCCTTGTGCCACATACAAGATGAAGTTGTTAAAGTATTCACAGTGTCCCTTTAATGTTGAACAATTGTAGGTAAAGTAATACTGTGTTTTAACATCTACCTCTTAAATTAAATCAGCAATTATGACCCTAGTAAACTAGTTATCATAGCAACCTGTCTTGGGCTCTATCTTTCAACATTAGCATATTTGACACTGAGACATGGACATTGGATAATGCTAAAAGAAATATTAATAATCATCTAGATTATGATTACCCAAAAACAGATTACAATTCAAATGATTTCATGGTTTTGACGAAGCTATGAATAATGTCAGTGTGAAGGCAAAAACACCTACTGTTACAGAAAGTAGGAGGCTAAAATGTAACCACTGACAACATATGGAATTACTGTTTTTATTTTATTTTAAGAACGCAAACACAAAATGCATTAATGTACAGATGGAGCACAAAATACACATATCATGTAAGTGTCCTTATCGTCCTCATCAGTCTCTATTCTACTTCGTCATAATAACCCCAACTACGAATAATTAATTCCACTGAGAATAAACATCCTAGCAGATAGACATAGAAGGATACAGCTAGTATGAATGGTCATAATGACTACAGTGACATTAGTATTAATTAGTCTAATTAGCTTTTAGGAGTAAGAGCAGAAGTCTTTCATTCAATAATGAAAAATACATTGTGTGGATATTTCATTCAGAAGTGCAAACATTTTATTATTGTTATAATTGTAGGAAATATGTACTAGCTATATCAACATGAAGCACAGCCACACATGTAGGTATGGCCATAGCCAACAGATGATTGATGTAAACAGCATTATATGAAGATACACAAGATGCAGAAAAGGAGCAGTTAGTGTTGTCTCTATCTCAAGATTTATTTTATGTACAGTGCAACATTGTTGATGATGACTTTGATGTTGGTGGAGGTCAGATCATTATGGTAAGTGCTAGTGGACCAGTGTGCCAAACCACATTTTGCATGTCTCTTGAAATAGTAAACCTTTTGCAAACATTTTAAGATACTGCAGTGGAATGGCCAAGGTTCCATAATACTGTCATCTGACATGTTGCCTTTTTCATTGCAGATTTCTGGTTTTATTAAACAAATGTTAAGATACAATGTAAGGATGGATGTTCTTAGCTTATATGCATAGGCATTTAACGTGGATCTGTTGGCTAAATATTACAATGTTGCACATAATTTCCATCCAAGTGTGCATATTAAGTAGCGTATTTAAAGCATCGATTTGTACATTTATCTAAAGCTATTTATTTATTTATTATTTATTAATAAATGTCCCAATCACCTCTATAGAGGAGCACATTGCTCAGGCATGGAAATGCTGGAAAGGTGGGCAGGAGGACTACTATAAATACCAGTAATAAATAAGACCACTAGCATGGGCGGGATTGTAAGTGGCTTGTGTGCTGTTGCTTGTGTGCTGTAGCCTCTGACAATAGAAAGTGGCATGTTGGGATGTCTGTACAGTATTGCTTGAATAAGGCAACAGGCAGGATTTTGCAGGGCCTTTTCTAGCCTAGCACTATGTATATGTGCATGGGCTGGTAGTCTGTGCTTTCTATTCTCTCCAAGGTTGGATTGCAGCAGCTGAAGTTGACCATGCTGCCAGACCACAACGAGCATTGATATACCTAAAGTGGTTTGCCACTCAGAATAGGGGCAGTTTGTCATAGAATTTTATTTCACCACTTTTTTGCCTTTATTTTTGTCTTTAAAAATAAAAAATAAAAAATAAAGGATTGGACTTGACTGCTCTAATCTGCCCCAACAGGTGAAGCTCATACTGGCCAGGAAGATTTAACATTCGAAAGGCACTGGGATAGCATGATTTGGCTCTTCCATTCCATCTGTGAGCTGAGCCTATTTCTACTTGCTTTTTGCAGACACCCTGGATTCTGCCACCTTTAGAATGATAACAAACCTTACTTGAACCCCCTTTAGTGGATAGCTCCCTCAGCTAAGGTTCTTTTCCACGTTCTGCATGGACATCCTTAAGATGGACTGCGCTCATTCACATGTCTTAAGTACAATACTGGGATCGAAGAAAAACATTTGAATAACTGTTTATCTTGCTAATTTAGATTAGGGGGATGGAGAGTTTTAGGGAGTTGACTTTACATAAATGTGTAATGAGGGATTTTTTTCCTTATACACAACATTCCATAAGAACACACACACATTACATCCTCTACAACATAACACATCCCCTACACACATACACTCCACTCCCTGTGAGGGAACTCATGGGTGGACCATGTAGGTGGACTTATGGGCGGGCCTTGTAAGCATACTCATGGTCATGCTTTGCGGCCCAGACCTTGAGCTGTGTAAGGGGCCCCAAATATGGAGCTGCTTCCTGTTCATTAATTGTTATGAGCACTGTTACAAGCAGTCTCAAGAGAGCCTCTTCTACACCAGACCTGTGGAGCCAGACTGCAGCCTGAGCCCATCATCATCATCTTGTCCTCATCTGGTAGTAAGTAGGCAATCCAATATATTAGTGGCACTAGTCTCTAATTTACCTCACATTAAAGGGCCACTATAGTCACCAGAACCACCACAGCTTAACGTAGTGGTTCTGGTGTCTATAGCCGGTGCCTGCAGGCTTTTTAATGCAAACACACTGCCTTTTCAGATAAAAGAACTGTGTAGAACTTCCGTTAGTCCATATGGCAGATCATATGGGTGGGGCATTGTGATTTCACATGGTGGGCAGAATATACAAGTTGATATACTAAATCTGGGATGGGGTGAACCATAGACACTGATGTATTAGACCCTTTCTAATATACCCCACCAACTAAATCATTATAAGCCTTAAGAGCTGCCACTTTCATGGGGTAATCCTTTCCGAGTTCACACATCAACAAGAGGGTGATTGTATTGCCCAAATGACGTAGAGTATTAGTAGCCCACATATGTATTTTATTGTTAAGTTTAAATAATCAATGTATATCAATACGAAGAAGTAAGTAGAAGTGTGTTGCAGTGGATGTGATCTACTTGGTTTTTGAAAAGGCATTTGATACGGTTTCTCACAATAGGTTAGTGTTCAAACTAAAATAAATTGGTCGAGATTAATATTCTTGTTCTTGGGTAGAACATTTGTTTAAGGTTAGAGTACAACGAGTTGTCATTAATAGTACATTTTCAAGCTGGACAAAAGTGGAAAGTGGTCTCCCTCAGGGTTCTGTTATGGGATCACTTCTATTTAACATATTTATAAATGATCTTGAAATAAGCATTGAAAGCCATGTTTTAGTGTTTGCATATGACACAAAACTCTGTAAAGTAATAAAATGTGAGCAGGATATTGCTTTGCTGCAGAGGGACTGATAGATAGAGGGACTGAATGGCACTCAAAGACACTAAGGGCACTCAAATGACAGATAAAATTTAATATAGAGAAATGCAAAGTTATGCATGAAGGGTAAAGAATACAAAAGCAACTTACACTCTAAATGGTAGTGAATTAGGGATAAAAACACAGGAGAAGGATTTGGAAATTGTTATAGACAACAAATTAGGCAAAAATATGCAATGTAAGTCGGCAGTTACCAAGGCATAAATTCTTGGGCTGAAAAATATAATTTTGCCTCTTTATAAATCGATTGTAAAACCACACCTTGAATATACTGTGCAATTTTGAGCACCTTTTCTAAAGAAGGATATTATGGAACTAGAAAAAGTGCAGAGACGAGCTAGAGAATTGATTAAAGGAATGGTGCATTTTAGTAATGAAGAAAGGTTAATTTTTTTTAATCTTTTTAGTTTGAAAAAGTGGATATAATAACATTATACAAATATATTTGTACAGGTGGGGCCAGTACAAACCATTCTCTGCAAATATATTCATAAACAGGACTATACATAGAACAACTCTACCAAACAGATTTTCTCCCAATTCTTAATGGACTACAACTAAACCTGGAGGAATGGGTGCTGCCACACCTCTCCTGCACTTTCTGAATTTGATGTTTTGAAAGCAGGAAAAATGGGCAAGTGAAAATATCTGAATGACTTTGACAAGGACCAGATAGTGATGCCTAGATGACAGGGTCAGAACATCTCAAACAGCAAGTCTTGTTGGGTGTTCCCAGTGTGCACTGGTTAAATGAAATGGTTCAAGGGAGGGCAACCAATGAACTGGCATCAAGTTCATGTGTGTCCGAGGCTCATTGATGGACATGGGGAGCGAAGGCTAGCCTGCCTGGTCCGATCACACAGAAGAGCTACTTTAACTCAAATTACTGAAAAACTAAATGCTGGCCATGATAGGAAGGTGTGCATATTGGGCTGCGTAACTGCAGACCTGTCAGAGTGCCCATGATAACCCCTGTCCAAAGCTAAAAGCACCTTTAGTGGGGATCTGAGCATCAGAACTAGACCATGGATTAATGGATGAAGGTTACCTGGTCTGATCAATGTTGAATACATGTTTTTTTTAGATTAAGTGGATGGCCGGGTGTGTCATTTACCTGAGAAAGAGATGGCAGCAGAATACAATATGGAAAGAATGCAGGCTGGCTGAGGCAGTGTTATGCTCTGGGAAATGTTTGCAGCCATGTTACAGTACAGCTGCCTACCCGATATGTCCGTATTAAGGGTTAAGAAGTTAGAAAAATCTGTCTCAGAGAATTTTCCTTTTAGCTTAAGAAGCTAGTTGAATTATTAGGGAAGGACTCACCCAAGAGGTTTTGCCTTGCTGTTGCACTTTAGTAGCCATTGAAGTGATACTAAATAAAACATCCAGTTATGTAAATGTGCATAGGGATTGGGATAACGTGCAAGGGACTTTTTTTGTTTTGTTTTTATTCTATGTATTGGGTTTGATGTGTCCTATAGTCATTGCTGCCACCCAGGAGTTGTGGGTGTTATAGCATAGGGCATAATTTCGTATGTTAGTATTTTTTGTATGTTTATTTTTATGTTACATTTGGTTTCATTATTTTTTTAATCTATTATCTTAGATAACAGTGTCCCCTTTAAGTGCAAAAGCATTTAACAACATTAAAAAACAGAGACATTTTATACCACATTGGTACTAGTTTTAATAGTTATTATACTGATTGTTTTCACTTATAGTGTGTTTCAGGAAAGTGTCTTAGCCAAACATTATGGTGACAAACAGAATTTCCAGTACAGTTAAGCTTGTTTGCAGCTTATGCATTGTGTAATGTATAGTAAAGTAGTAAGCTGCAGTAGTTCTATTCTGGCAGGATATATAAAACACAATTATATAATAGCAATGCTTCAGAAATTGCTTGGAATGAACTTCCTCATATAAAACACACAAATGATCACGTATTATATGGGTTCAATCAGGCAGATTGCAAATGTAAATGAGAGGCTGGATGTAAAAGAGACACAGGCTGTGTTCATGTCCTTCAGGGATTTCTCTGTGCGCATGAGTAAATGTAGATTCATATATGGCACATATGTCCTTGTCAATACAGCTGAGGGTTGATTGGGTCATTGACTATTTGGGTCAGTAAATTTTTTTCTACTTTAGAACTACCACTGATTAAACTGGGGATTAGGGCTGATGGAAAGTGGAAACCTCAATGGTTGAATATATATTTAGCTGAAAATGAGGCAGAAACTCACAATCTGTTCAGATGTACAGTAATGTAATTAAAGGGACACTATAGTCACCAGAACAACTACAGCTTATTGAATTTGTTCTGGTGAGTAGACTCATTACCGTCAGGCTTTTTGCTGTAAACACAGTCTTTTCAAAGAAAATGCAGTGTTTACATTACAGCCTAGTGATAACTTCACTGGCCACTCCTCAGATGGCTGTTAGAGATCATTCCTGGGTCATGGCTGCCTAAAATGCATCCAAACATTCAGTATCTCCTCCCTCTGCATGCAGACACTGAACTTTCCTCATAGAGATTCATTGATTCAATTCATCTCTATGAGGAGATGCTGATTGGCCAGGGCTGTGTTTGAATCATGCTGGCTCTGCCCCTGATCTGCCTCTTTGTCAGTCTCAGCCAATCCTATGGGGAAGCATTGTGATTGGATCAGGCTACCACTTCTGCTGATGTCAGCAGGCAGTGGGCAGGTCTAAAGGAAACAGTGACAAAGCAAGCATCTCCAGACTTGAATACAAGTAAGATTTTACTATATTTAGGGAGGCATGAGGGGTACAGGGGGGCTAGATGGTGGTTTTAACCCTATAGGGTCAGGAATACATGTTTGTGTTCCTGACCCTATAGTGCTCCTTTAAGACAAGAACTACTCATAACTCCTATATTAACCCCTTAAGGACCAAACTACTGGAATAAAAGGGAATCATGACATGTCACACATGTCATGTGTCCTTAAGGGGTTAATTTGGTGTCTTTGTTTTTTGTTTCTTTTTTTAAAGATTTGTATGTAAAACTCAGAGTTATTTGCTAAAAAGTCAAATTATCAGGAATTCAAGTGATTATATAATAATATTCTCTCCCTCATGGTTCCGGCACTCAATGTTTTGACTCAACAATGCTGTGTTCTGACTCAACAACTGAACACCGAAACTATGATGGAGAGACTATTATGGTATGACTGCTGGTGCGCACCATTCAACCACCAGGGAATCATTTTATTTAATATGCTGGTGTCCCTAACTTGTGAGCTGTATTGGCCATCTAAAGCCCCTGTACGACCACACAGCTCACAAGGCCAGTCCTGCACATTTATACAGCAAACCAAATTACTCATGGGAGGAAAGGCATTATATCAAAATGTTGGGGGGGTCTGTGTTTGGTATTCAAGTATCTTCTCTACATACTGTTTGTCCTAATTTTTCCTGGTATGTAATTTAGTTTGTTGTATATAGGTATTTGTTTGTTGTTTTGATGTATTGATTACTTGAGTTTGTTTTTCTTCTAAGAAATTGATTCAGACAGAGCAAAATGTTAATTCTAATATTATAAGAAGTAGCTATATTTTCTGTTATGTAATAGTGATTTGTAGGTACCACTTTAAACAGTAAGTTAAATGGTCATGATGGCTATTATCCATGTTAAGAAATTGTAATGAACACTCATCATTAATTTGCAGAAATACATCTAACAGTTGTTAGGTTTATAACATTTTCTCCTTTTCTCCCCTTTGGATAAATAAATATGCTCATGCATCTATGAGCCATCTAACACTTCTAACAGGAATTCCAGCAAAAACACCAATAATTATTTGTTGCACATGAATAAATCCAGAAACCCATTGACTTGTGTACGTTTATTGTGAAATATGTAAGAATCTTGTGTCCTCAGCCTTTTAAAGGATTTAAATTCCAGTGAAGTAATATCCTGTATTTCACAATCATCCCATTTTTTTGCCTTAAATAAAAAGTTATATTGTAGCTATCATTTAACAATATTACCAAGTTAATCTTCTGAATGTGTCATTGTTTATGTCATGCAGCATGATACATTTTGTTACCAGAAAGTGAAGGGTCTAGCTGAAACTGTTTTTGTTTATTAGAAGTCTTGTTTTAATATGTAATATATTTGTATATTATTCTGTATACTTTGTATTGATTTGAGTTATAGATAGAGGGAAAGGTGGGAACAAGCTTAATACTTTTCAGTTGTTTGGAAGATGGTTCCAATGATGGCGGTGTAACGATACCTTACCTTTCCTCCTCGGACCCGCGCAGGAAGGCATCCTCTTCCAGTGAGCGGCACAGCCTTTCTGACGCCGGCTGCTCACACTGCTCATTTTTTATAATACGGCGCATGCGCGCTGTAGCCGGCAAGTAAATGCTGACGTAATTCGCACACGGTCACGCCCCTGGACCTTTTGGGGGCGTGGTTTTAAAGCAATATACCCCACACTATAAATGGGCGTCCCTGTCAGTTGTAAGGCGCCCTAGTGTGGTTCTTGTTGGTTCCTCTAGTGCTGATAAGCTTCTTAAATGTTTGTTTCCTGGTTATTGACTTTGACTTTCCTTTTTGACTATTCTGCTCTCTGTTTCCCCGTACTTTGGCTAGGTTATCTCTTTTATCCGTCTTCTGTACTCCCTTGATCTCTGGCTATCCCTTTGACTACTCTAAACGTTAGTCCGGCCACTCTAAGGTCTGGTATACGTTCTGTTCTGGGTTACACTCTGTGAGAAGGGGTCACTATCGTTACAGGGGGACTCTTTCTGGTCTAGTAAAACATTCCTTCCAGTTCTCTCACCTAGGAAGCCTTAAAGGAGCACCATAACCAATGCAGCCCCGGTGCTGCTTCCATTAGTAGGACAATGTAAATCATTGCAAGTTGAGAAAAAACTGCTATGATTACATTGCAGGACTAAGACTGCCTCTAGTGACTGTGAATTAGACAGCCAATAGAAGCACTTCCTGCTTGTGAGAAAACCCACCGGGAGATCTGGGTTTTCTCTGAACATTCATCTGTTTAGCATTCGGTTAGTTTATGCCATGTTGGTTCGGTAGATTGAAACTACCAAACACAGACCACCCTCTTCAAAAGAGCCCGTCAATTAAGCGCTCTCTCAGGGTGGCCGCAATTCGTATATACGAATGCCACGTGGCGGAGAAAATGGCGGCCATCTTGTTTGTTCGGGACAAAGGCAGCGGGACTTGGTCGTCGAGTGTCTGGAACTAAAATCGGACACTCGACTTCCCGAACACTGGTCTCAAGCATACGAACGATGGAACTGTATTTCCCGAACAGCTAGGAGAGCGCTTTTCGGTACTTTGATGTATTCACAGGAGGGGAACAATCGCTCCTATGAGCCAGGAGGCTCCATTCATGGATTTTAGAGTTATTTAACATTTTCAGAATTGACCGACCGCACACGCTGAATTCGTGGAACTATTTTGGGCAAGAGCTTTGTGTGCGGTTGGTAACTTAAGACTTCCACACTTTTTCCACACTGGGTGAAATTTAAATATGTTGCTCCCCCAGATCGGGGCTATCAGGGGATGTGACATTTGTGGGGATACCTTAAGCATAAAGGGGTGTTCTGAGTTTTGAAGAAAATGTGTGCACTTCGCATGGAGATAATTGGGTTATTCCTTAACTTATCTCATTATCTCACAGGCGGAGACAGGGAGTGTTTAAGTGTAACTATACCTTATGATTGGCTATTTGATTGGTGTACTGTGGGAGGTCCTCCTGCAAGGGGACCTCCATAAAAGCCTGTGTGGTCTCATTAAACTTCAGTCTTGTTACACCCTTCATCATGTTTCGCTGGTGTTTGGGTACCTGATTGCTACTTGGGGAAAGAGGTACTAGAGGATTTTGTTTCTTGGGAATTTAACTACTGACCAGAAGTACCGAATGGCGAGCTATAATCACCCTGGCTCTTAGCCGTTCGGCTCAAATCATACGAACCCATAGCTACCACTTCAGGGTTTGTTACACTGCTGGCTAGGAGACTTCTGATCAATTGACACTGGATGCCCTCGCACTCTTCATGTGGACATCCAGCATCAGTTAAATCCCCATTGGAAAGCTTTGCAGCAATGCTTTCATATGGGAAGGACCTAATACACTTGCAGTGCCTGCTGCACATGTGTACATTAGCCCTTCCTCTACCAGTTGAGGTTGAAGGAGGCAGAGTGTCGACACAGCACCGAAGGAGATCGGCAATGGAATTGGGTACAGAGGTTTTTTTTTTTTTTTAACCTTTTCTTAGCAGGTGGTTGGGGGGGCGGGGAGGAAGAGGGGTCAGAGGAAGCTACAGTGTTAGGAATACTGATTTTTCCTTATACTATAGTATCCCTTTAAACTGGAGTGCACCGAGTTACTGCTATCACTATAACCACTACAATGATCATAAAACACTATTTTCCTAAACTTGGGGCATGGCTAATTTTCTATTTCCCTTGTTTGCATAACCTACAACATAACACAGCTTTCTTAAAAAAACAATGCATGGGCTATGATCAGTGACCAGAAACCAGCCATGGACTGCAGTTTTAACCTCATGATGCGTGTTCTGGTCTGGAGCTTGAGAGCATATAGCTAGATACCAACAAGATTGTGGTGAAACCAAACACGATCAAACTCCACAGTGCAAATACAAAAATCCAACTTGAGCTATGCAGGTGATATGCATCACCTGCATAGCTCAAGTTGGACACTGACACGCCCTTCTTGGGCCCTTACCACTTGTGTCAATCTATCACTATCCTATCTCAAACTTTAACAGGGTTAATCACGAAAGTGAGAATTCAAAGTAAATTTCAAATGTAAGGTCAAAACGCATGAAAGCCGTGCCTCTATGAGGAGATGCTGATGGGCGGCACATGCGCAATAGCCTCTCAGTGTTTTATACAGTGATATCTTGATGATATCTTGATGATTTACATGTTGATATCTTGATAGGGTCAGATACTGGTGCAGCATGGTAGAAAAGGTGAGAACCTTTACCTTTTCAGGGCGATCGGAGCACTCCAGCAACCTAAACAGCCACAACAGCACAATAGTATCAGGAAAACACGTTTCTATTCCTGATACTATAGTGTTTCTTTACATTTCAAATTCACTTAGAATTTCACCGTAGTGAATAACCCTGTAAGTTATGTGTAGTGGTACAAGATTTGGTTCTCTACCTACTATCTTGACAATGTTCAATTGACTGGTGGCCCAGACTCGACCTGCATATTCTTAATAATGTTGTTAAAATATATGCTGTTCTTTTCTATTTCCTTTACGTGTTTTTTTTTTTTTTTTTTTTACTTTGCCTCTGGGATAATTTAGGTAAATTCTTTTTTTTTTTTTTTTTTTATTCAAAACTGCTTTTAGTGCAAATGATTAATGATATTATAATTACGTTTTAAATGGTATTTGATGTTCAATATTTATTTTAACTCATTAATAATATAATAATTATAATTTCCTAAATATAAAAATACAAGAATCATTTTGTAATAAAAACACTGTCTGACTGGGTTAAATCTGCCTCAGGGTCATCAAAGGGATGTAAGAAATGATACATTTCCTTTGCCATTGCCTTTCCCTAGAGCAGTATGACAAAGATAGGGTATATTATTCAGGAATGAGTAATGCTTTGCTTTTTTGGGAAGGAGTGTTTTGTGGTTTTATTGTAAATAATGCTTTTACTGCTTTTCTTTCAGACCTACAGGATGTAGAACTCTAAATTAGGAAGGGTGTGGTGTAGCTCTGCTGACAATTGTGTCACAAGACTTCTTACTGCATTCTGCCTAATAAGCATGTCATGGAAGGAAATATATTGATTGTCATAACTTTCCTGAAGCTGAAAGAATTTACACATTAAAGCTCTAAAAGAAGCTTTTTTTTGGCTGATATTTATGTTGTGCAGAGCTGCAGAAAATAATCTATTTTAACAATCCTACAAACACATTGAGATACTTAAAGGTACACTGTAGTCACTGTAACTGCTTCATCCCACTGAAGAGTCCCCTGGCGCTGTCCTTCCATTAAAGGACCACTATAGGCACCCAGACCACTTCAGCTTAATGAAGTGGTCTGGGTGCCTGGTCCAGCTAGGTTTAACCCTTTTTTCTATAAACATAGCAGTTTCAGAGAAACTGCTATGTTTATATATGGGTTAATCCAGCCTCTAGTGGCTGTCTCATTGACAGCCGCTAGAGGGCTTCCGCGCTTCTCACTGTGATTTTCACAGTGAGAAGACGCCAGCATCCATAGGAAAGCATTGTAAATGCTTTCCTATGGACTGGCTGAATGCGCGCGTGGCTCCTGCCCCGCATGCACATTCAGCTGAAGAGGAGGAGAGGAGGCGGAGAGGAGGAGGAGAGCTCCCCGCCCGGCGCTGGAGAAAGAGGTAAGTTTAACCCCTTCCTCCCCCCCAGAGCCCGGCGGGAGGGGGACCCTGAGGGTGGAGGCACACTCAGGACACTATAGTGCCAGGAAAACAAGTATGTTTTTAAGCAATGGACTGTTTTTAATGTTGTAATGCTCAAGTGGAGTTCCACAGCAACCTCTGTACTGCTTTAAGTAATTTGAAACCATTAGCCTAAGTTGTAGTGGGTAGCTGTGATTGGTTGAGAGTTTTAGCCTCCCACTTTCAGCTTAACACCTCAGCCATTGTTGGTATGAATTGGAATGACTTGATGAAGTATGTCATCTCTGCTTTAGCCATAACTCCAGTAGAGATCAGGTTGTGTATGATGAGATACACTTATGTAATGCTAAACGGTTTTGCCAAAAACTTTCATTAGACTGAATGGAGGCACAGTACCAGCGTACTCAAGACACTATAACCAATTTAATGAGAAGGAATGGTTAAAAATTTTCTATGCGGTTCTAGGTCTTTTATGACCCCATATAAATTTCAGAAATGTATTATGATATTCCCGGAGAATCCTTGTGGGAACAGACATGGGTATGGATCGCATTAGATATTCGAGCTTAGAAGTTAAATAGTCTTTAATTAATCCTATTCTACCCAACCCTGAAGTATACATAGGTTTCCATTTTGTTAACATTTTTTTTTTATTTCTTGAAGGAGAGGGGAATAGTTATTTGTAATGATATTGTTCCAATCAAATTGCAAATGTATTCCAAGATATTTTAATGTCTTTGAATCCCAATTGAAATTATATTTTTCTTTAAGTCTACACAAATTTAAATAAGTTAGATTCGAGTAGATTGCCTATGATTCACTTAAATGAATTTTATAATTTGAGATATTACTATAATCTGTTATACATTTAAGAGTGACAGGGATTGAGGCTTCAGGGTTGGTAAGAGTGAGATACATCGTCCGCGTATAATGATATTTTATATTGTTGTTTTTCTTTTGTAATTCCCTCTATCTCCTTTGATTGTCTAATGATGTGAGGGGCTCAATAGATAGAATATATAACATGGGAGCCAATAGGCAGCCCTGTCTTGTCTCATTTCTAATTGAAATAAAACAGATTCCAGCCCCCTTCCCCGCCTCGTACTTTCGCAGAGCGTGATGTATATAAGCTCATTATTCTATTAAAAATGCTGCCCTCAAACCCCAAAACTTTTAAGGCCTCCAACAGGTAGGACCAACTAACCCTGTCAAAGGCCTTTTCCGGGGTTCCATAGTTTGAAATACCGATGGGTTCAGCGTTAACTTTTTGTATTACGTTTATGATTTTTCAAACATTATCAGTACCAGATCGATTAGAACAAACCCTTTTTGATCAGAATGTAAAAAATTTGAGAGCATTTTTTTCACTTTCTCTGCTAATATCTTTGAATATAACTTGATATCAGTGTTTATAAGGGATACAGGATCCTTTTCTGGTTTTAAAATGTGAGTTCAGATATACAGACCTAAAGACAGAGGGGGCCTGAGCCTGTCCCACATTTACCACTATTACCTAGCAGCCCAACTGGCCCAGATCATCCATTGGCACTCACCCCCAGACTGTAGACGGTGGGTGGACATAGAGTCACTACTGACGGGAGTGAACTTACACCAATTTTACCTATGGGTCCCCAAAACACAAAGACCCATCTTTAGGACTATTTGCCTGGCCATCCTAAACTCCCTACAAATCTGGGACCAAGCTAAGAGTAAATATGCACTAGGGAACGATCCCTCGCCACTAATCCCAGTCCTCAGGAACCGTGCATTCCCTCCGGGACTCAGAGCCAGGGACTTCAGAGGCATAGAAGCCACAGGGCTACAAAGATACATACGTAAACAATAACGTTGTCACATATGATCACTTAAAAACTAAAGCTCCACTCCAAACTAGGGACTACTTCCATTACTTGCAGATCAGGGACTTTGCCCACACACCAGAGATCCAAGCAGCAGCAAAAAAAAACATTAACTTTCTTCAAAAAGCTCTGCTATGAGGAAACAACCCAGACCAAACTTATCACGCTTCTATACCAACACATTAGCTAAATGTTCAGGGAGTGGGGAACCCTCAGATACACAGATAAATGGGAAGCCGACCTGGGAGAGGCTCTTGAGGGAATAGACTGGCAGGAAATCTGGGAGGCATGCACCAAAGTGTCCATGTGTGTTACACTTCAAGAACAATGCTACAAGACACTCTTTAGGTGATACACGACACCGGTAAAACAATACAACATGAAGTTAAGCACCAGAGACACATGCTGGCACCTATGCGGTGACAAAGGCAGCTACATACACATGTGGTGGCAATGCCCGAACGTAAAAGCTTACCGGGAGAAGGTGGTAACCCTTAGTTCTCGAGTATTACAGAGAAGGTTTACACTAGGTTGTCTGTTATCCAGACCCACAGAGTGACTTAACTGACATGAGCAGAAATTAATTAATATGATATACCTGGCAGCAAGAAGGGCATTGTCGCAAAAATGGGCTAGTCCAGACCTACCTAGCATGACCTTAGTACACACAAAAATCTGAGATAATTATATCATGGATAAGTTAACTGCCCAAGTCCGAAGCACCATTCCCACCTTTAAATAAGTCTGGGAACTGTGAGAGCAATATGAGGAGTCCACACCAGAGACATAGGTAATGCCCAACCACACATGTACCTCCACCCATATGTGATCCTAACATCTCCACAGAGAGAATACGATATTTACTCTCTCAGAATCGCTGAGCCATTAATTTTATTCTTCTTTCCATTTTGTTGTGTTTTATGTTATTGTTAGCTTTCTGGTAGTTACTAACTACTCTAATGTTCAAACTACCATCACAAAAACTGACAGAAAGTCGCTAATGACACCATGACTAAGATCATATCTGCAAGCCTTCAGCAAATATCTTGTTAATTATGCAACATACAATACTTAATATACTTATGGTAAAAGGCTTCTTCGTAAGCCATGACATATGCAACTGCACTATTATTCTGTCACCACAAAAATAAAGTAAAAAAAAAAAATAGGAGTTCAGAGTGTCTGGAGCATTTCTGATGGAAACTGCAAATACTTATTTTTCCATTAAACAATTCCTACCTACCAAGTATCGGAGAGATCAGAGTTTGAAACTTTTTGTTGATGAGTACCCGTCAGGTCCCGGGGCTTTCCCTAATTTCAAGAATTTTATGTTCCCTGTTATCTCCTGAATTGTTATAGGAGAGTTCAGTTCTTCTATCTCACTATACCCTATTTTTCGGAAATCAAGTTTTTTTAAAAACCGATGCATTTCTTCCACTGATGATTTTGTATCTGGTAAATTATATAGGGATTCATACAATTCTTTGAACGCTTTACTCATTGCTTCAGGGGTTAGTTGTACTTCATTACCTTGAATTATTTTTCTAAAAGGCTTTGCCTTTGATCTAGACTTGATTTTATTTGACATAGTTTTACTGACTCTATTCTCTCCATAATACCATATTTTATTTAGTTTGAGGACAGCATTCAATGTCTTAAGTTTCAAGCTGTTTTTAATTTCTGACTGAAGATGTTTAATTTGAACAGTTTTATCTATTGTTACATTCTGTTTATTTTCTCTTTCTAAATGCACTAGGTAAATATACAGATCTTTTTGTGATTTCCCCATCTCCTTCTTAGCTTGAATCCCCATTTTGATTATGACCCCTCTTATGTAACTCTTTAAAGCACACCACAGAGTGCCTATTGTTACTTCGCTGTTATCATTCAATAAAATAAACTCCTTGATCTTCTCATTCAGGTATCTGCAGGTTTCTTTCTGATTTAAGAACTTGTTAATTTAACCTCCAAGATGATCTTATCACTAAATCTTGCTCTTCTCCTATTTCCACAGTTATTGGAGCATAATCTGACCAAGTGATAAGATCTATTTTAGATTTTTTTAAATATCGTAAATTCTTTGAATCAGTGATAAAATAATCTATTCTCGAATAAGCTTTATGGACTTTCGAAAAATAGGAGAAATCTCTTTCTTGGGGATGTTGAACTCTCCATAGATCAAATCATGTTCAACGAACATTTCTTGAAAAGATCTACCTTTTCTTATCTCTTCTCGCAGGTATTCAGTGGGCTTCTGGTTTGTATTATCCCATTTTACATCTGCCACTACATTCATATCCCCTGCTATCAAAAGTTCCCCGTTCTGAATTTTATTTACAATTGCTAATATTTTCTTGAAAAAACGCTGAGTATATGTGTTTGGAGTGTAAATATTAATCCATGTGTACATATTTTCATAAATTTTGCAAACAATAATAAGATACCTGCCTTCTGTATCTTTTTGTTCTAATATCAGTTCAAATTTTATCCATCAGAAATTAATATCGCATTTCCACTCTTTTTAAAAAAAAAAAAAAAATGTTATTAAAGGAAAACTCTAGTGCTAGGAAAACAATCTGTTTTCCTGGCACTGGAGGTACCCTCTCCCTCCCACCCCCCAATCCCCCAAGATTTTCCTATGAGGAAATGAGTGAAGCTGGAGGTCCTCACACAGTGTGAGGACGTCCAGCGACGCTCTAGCACAGGTTTCTAGTAGACAGCCACTAGAGGTGTAGTTAACCCTGCAAGGTAATTATGGCAGTTTATAAAAAACTGCAATAATTACACTTGCAGGGTTAAGAGTAGTGGGAGTTGGCACCCAGACCACTCCAATGAGCAGAAGTGGTCTGGGTGCCTGGAGTGTCCCTTTAAAGCTGGAGGTAAAGATAATGGAATATTTATTGCATCTCCATTTTTTGTGCATCTCCTTCCCTCCAATAAGTCTCCTGGACAAAACATATATCTACTTTCTCTTTTGTAATTGTATCATATAGAAATCCCCTTTTCTGAAAGGAATTTAGACCCTGGGAGTTTATTCATAGCACCTTAATAGTCATCAAGGTCTATTATTCTATTATTGCTATGGCGTCCTCTGGCCCCCCTATCCACCCTATCCTCCCCAGACTGTGTCCCATCAGCACACATTCATATATACTACTACCTTTCTTACCTTTCATACTTCAATCCTAGTAAATTTTAGGTGATTACCTAGCAATAAAGAAATATATTCTAAATCTAGTGCTTGGTTACAGTTACTGGCACGATCTTGGGCTATTGATCTAAAAATTTTGTTGAGCTTATTGCGAATAACATGTTTTACATTTATCTTAAAATTAATAAATTACCTGTTACTATTAATATTTTCTAAATACTTAAATTAATCCATATTGCTATATTGGTAGGTTAATTTCCCCACTTATCTATAAAGACCTATACATTTCTTAGGGATTTGATCCATATCATCTTTCCTTCTCATTCTTAGATATAGAAATTCAAATCCCTTCATGAGGAATACTCCCCATTTTTCTCTAAAATATAAAGTTTTTGAACCCAAACCCTATTCTCCTATTTTATCATAACAATTCCTTCCTTTTCCCTTTTCTCCCTTCCCTTGATTGTTATTATTAAAAGAGGATTTATATTAGAATATAATATTTTCAGTCAAAAAAATATGAAATTAAATTTCTTTCAATGACTATTCTCATAATGTCATCAGATTTTCAACTAGAAATAGGGGATATGTATCACTATTATGCTTGTATTTTTAAGTGTAACATTGTTCTGGTTGGTTAAGTTAGTTTTGACTTGAGAGAGAATGAGCTTGCCCTTGTGTACTAAACCTTCTAAATTCCTCTAAGTGTCCCTTATTCCTTATATCTTTGTAGTTTAATTGGTTTATTGTGTTAATTCTCACCTACTTTTGTTAATATTACTTTGTTAGTATTCAATTCTATTACTAAATCCTCCTATTTTGATCCCTTTGTGCTTATAATTACACAGGTCCTTTAAGTTAATGTTATATTTGTATTAAAAAAATATGCTACTTCAAGTGTATAGCGACGAGAAAAAATAAATTAAAAAAAGTATACTGTGAAATTAGTTGTGCTTATTCTTAATCCCCATTTTTATTCCTTGTATTATCCCTTCTTTAAAAATTCCTATTATATTAACCCTACTTCAATGTTCCCTTTCCATTAAGTTGTGTGTGTGTCCCTTTTCTTCATGTTTACTCATTCCCCCTCTCTCTGACTAATCCTTTGTCATTTTCTTTACTTCCTTGTTGTTACACTTTCCTTGATCTTCCCCATTTCCCCTTTTACTCAAACAATCATGGATTAAAGGGAAATCCCCATTTTTATTAGGTCTTCAGATGGATCCTTTATTGTGATGGTCCTATCGCCTTGAAAAATCAAGTTTAGTGGGAAAACACCATTTAAATTGGATATTTTTGCTCCTTAGTGTAATAAATCATATGTCTGAATAGTTTTCTACTGTTTCTTGTGGCTAATGATAGATCTGGGATGGTTGAGATCACATAGAATTTTGGGTTGTGAGGCTTATTATAGCGTATTTTCCTAACCAAGGCATCTTTTAATGCAAAGTTCAAGAATCGTACGATCACATCCCTTGGTTCTGTTGTTTGGATATTATCTGGATTTAGAATTCTATGATATCTCTCAAATTGTGCTGATCCAATTTCCTGTGGGTCTAGAAATTGAGCCATATATTCCTTTAAGTACTGCTCTAATTTCTCTAAATTAATTTCTTCTGGTATTCCTTTAATCCTTAAATTGTTTCTCCTTGATCTGTCTTCGATATCAATATTGTAGTCCAGATACTAACGGGCAGCACTCTTGCGACTTGTTTTTGCTCTCCACAATTTTAAAGGGTAATCCAGACGTGGACCCCTTGCTCACGGTGCCTAGAGAGATATAAGCTATGCCTCACTGATGATGCCTAAAGGTTGAAACGATTGTCTGGGGTTGCTGGCATTTCTGATCTGGACTGCCCGTATGGGTGGGACCAGTCTGATATGCTTCAGAGATGTTCTCTCTGTAATGGCACAAGATGAGCTAAAACCAGCTTGAGTTCTGAGCAGGCATCCACCGAAGGGCAGGCTATTTCAGCTGCTGTCCGTCCTCAGTTCACTCTTGCGACTTGTTTAGGCTTTTCTTTTTGTTTGTTTAAATTGCCAGACCTCTTAATAAAGAAAAATACTGCATTTACAATAAATATGATTTGTGTGGTGTTCCTATCATTAAGACTGTGTGGTTGTATGGTTCCAGGTCAGTGTGTATTAGCCTAACTGGCAACATTTTGGCAAAAATATCTGATCTAGAAGAATTTGGCTACAGTCACAGTTAAGCTGTTTTTGCTTAAAGGACCACTATAGTGCCAGGAAAACATACTCATTTTCCTGGCACTATAGTGCCCCCACCTTCAGGGTCCCCCTCCCGCCGGGCTCTAGGGGGAGGAAGGGGTTAAATGTACCTCCTTCTCCAGCGCCGGGCGGGGGGCTCTCCTCCTCCTCTCTGCCTCCTCTCCTCCTCCTCAACTGAATGCGCATGCACGGCAAGAGCCGCACGCGCATTCAGCCAGTCTCATAGGAAAGCATTCTCAATGCTTTCCTATGAACGCTGGCGTCTTTTCACTGTGATTTTAACAGTGAGAAGCGCGGAAGCGCCTCTAGCGGCTGTCAAGAAGACAGCCACTAGAGGCTGGATTAACCCTAATATAAACATAGCAGGTGGGCGAGGGCAAATCCTTGACCTGCCTAAGGCCCTGCAGGATCTTAATCATTATCTGATTTAATTACTTCACCAAAAAGAGCGAATAACATGTAAATTAATTGTATCACTTGAAAAAACACTCAAATAATAATGTTATACCACAAACTACATGAACCACAAAGTAGGATGCCAACTGCAGTTGCTACGGTGCAGATAGTCAATACAAAACAAGAACATATTAGACACTTTAACACAGGACGTTACGAAAAAAAATAGTTTAATCAAAACATTATAAAACGCTGAATCACTTACTAAAAAGACCTGAGATCCCAGTGTCCCTTACCCCGCATTGTGTGCAGCCCTATTCTTGATTTATAAAAATGCACCACCCCATATGTTCTGAAATAGTTCTATTATTGAATATACACTTATTATCAACTCATTATGTAAATAACTACTGCAAAAAAAAAAAAAAAAAAAAACATTGGTTAAAAGGTTAATATTTTGGATTCACAAATTGCCCATATCAGTTTTTGGGGTGTGCCTTTAACCATTCAAGCTTTGCATGAATACTTTACTTTGTTTTTTTTAACAATTTAAAGTAAAAAGCAAGATTACTAAGACATAAAACAAACTTTCTCTGGGAGTGGCATGCAGTTTTTGCCATGTATAAAGATTGTGAAAAATGATAATGATGTGTGCAGATTTATTAAACCATCTGTTCCATTGTGATAGTGATTCTTTTGGTACATTCCATCATTGGTGTAAGACAATATAGTCTTCGAGGTTCATTGTATACCACAACAGAATGTGAATTGCTGTTTTGTGTGCTATATTCAATGCAGGTTGACAGCAGGCACTATATATTAAAGGAAACGTTGCAATAAAAGTTGATTGTGCCATGGTAGAGCTAATCTATTTTTGTTACAAGAATTCACACAGGCATTCTAATTATTCTGTCTTTCTAAGTCCCATATTACATTTGAACTGTGGCAATGAAGTGGATTAACCCCTTAAGGACCAAACTTCTGGAATAAAAGGGAATCATGACATGTCACACATGTCATGTGTCCTTAAGGGGTTAACTGAAAATCTGGAGTAAAGTGTCATATCCCACTCCCAATGTACATAAACTCGTAGCTGCAGAAGATACACAGGTCGATTCACTACAGCAAAATTTTTGGGGAATTAAAATTGAAAGCTTAAGTAGCAATATTGAAAAATAGAATAGATTAGGAGAATTTCTCTAATTTGGCTGTTTTGGTTTAGGTTTTTTAAATTCTTTTGAATTTGCTTTTAGTTCCTAGCAATTTCCACTTTAGTGAATAACCCTGATAATCCCAAAGTGTAAGGTAAAAAAAAAAACTAATAGCATTTCAACTTAAATTATAAAAGTACAGCTTCCCTTGGTAGCCTTCCCAGCCAGTTAACACACAAACAAGGTGTATCTACAGTTGTAATCAAAATTATTCAACCCCAAACTTTCCAATGAAGAACATGATGACATAGGATGTGAACGTAGTTGCAGGTGCACGAACAGGTACATGGTGGGATATCAGCATGGCTTGAGTAAGGGGGATATTGTGGAACCTGGTGAAGGTGGAGGAAGGTAGGCTGACTACGATAGTGGGGGGAGCAGAAGGATGCCGAACTGGGACAGAAGGATGCTCAGAGTGGTATCCTTCATTAAGAGGAGACCAAACACGAGCTGTGGTCTGCTGAGCGTGATAGGTGCTGGCGTTGGACTCCGAGCACAGACACAAAAAAAGAAGATTGAAGCTGAGACAAAAAGATAAGTAATCATAATGGCTCTCTGAAAAAACGCAAACTGGATGTATTAACTATACACTGAAAAGAATTGTAAAGTAGTTTTGCAGAAACGTGATTGCGAATATAAACTTGGAAAAAGAGGCTGGGAAACAGTGTGGGAAGCAGCGTGGCATGAACTTGTGAAGGTTTGAAGATAAGCAATGTACATATTTATTTGAATTTTTAGTTTCCCTTGATTATGTTTCTACCTTTTGACAAGTAATGGTGGTGGAGTGATAATTGGATATAGGGACTTATTGCACGGCTATTTCAAAACTTTTACCCCCAGAATCCAATATACAGGGAGTGCAGAATTATTAGGCAAATTAGTATTTTGACCACATCATCCTCTTTATGCATGTTGTCTTACTCCAAGCTGTATAGGCTCGAAAGCCTACTACCAATTAAGCATATTAGGTGATGTGCATCTCTGTAATGAGAAGGGGTGTGGTCTAATGACATCAACACCCTATATCAGGTGTGCATAATTATTAGGCAACTTCCTTTCCTTTGGCAAAATGGGTCAAAAGAAGGACTTGACAGGCTCAGAAAAGTAAAAAATAGTGAGATATCTTGCAGAGGGATGCAGCACTCTTAAAATTGCAAAGCTTCTGAAGCGTGCCCATCCATCTGGCCCATCCATCTGGCCCATCAAGACTCACTCTCATTTCATCAGTCCATAAAACCTTAGAAAAATCAGTCTTGAGATATTTCTTGGCCCAGTCTTGACGTTTCAGATTGTGTGTCTTGTTCAGTGGTGGTCGTCTTTCAGCCTTTCTTACCTTGGCCATGTCTCTGAGTATTGCACACCTTGTGCTTTTGGGCACTCCAGTGATGTTGCAGCTCTGAAATATGGCCAAACTGGTGGCAAGTGGCATCTTGGCAGCTGCACGCTTGACTTTTCTCAGTTCATGGGCAGTTATTTTGCGCCTTGGTTTCTCCACACGCTTCTTGCGACCCTGTTGACTATTTTGAATGAAACGCTTGATTGTTCGATGATCACGCTTCAGAAGCTTTGCAATTTTAAGAGTGCTTTTTAGTTTGGAAGTAGTTTTTAGTTTGTTTTTAGTTATAGCTATTTTAGGGGGATATCTGTGTGTGCAGGTGACTATTACTGTGCATAATTATTAGGCAACTTAACAAAAAACTAATATATACCCATTTCAATTATTTATTTTTACCAGTGAAACCAATATAACATCTCAACATTCACAAATATACATTTCTGACATTCAAAAACATAACAAAAACAAATCAGTGACCAATATAGCCACCTTTCTTTGCAAGGACACTCAAAAGCCTGCCATCCATGGATTCTGTCAGTGTTTTGATCTGTTCACCATCAACATTGCGTACAGCAGCAACCACAGCCTCCCAGACACTGTTCAGAGAGGTGTACTGTTTTCCCTCCTTGTAAATCTCACATTTAATGATGGACCACAGGTTCTCAATGGGGTTCAGATCAGATGAACAAGGAGGGCATGTCATTAGATTTTCTTCTTTTATACCCTTTCTTGCCAGCCACGCTGTGGAGTACTTGGACGCGTGTGATGGAGCATTGTCCTGCATGAAAATCATGTTTTTCTTGAAGGATGCAGACTTCTTCCTGTACCACTGCTTGAAGAAGGTGTCTTCCAGAAACTGGCAGTAGGACTGGGAGTTGAGCTTGACTCCATCCTCAACCCGAAAAGGCCCCCAAGCTCATCTTTGATGATACCAGCCCAAACCAGTACTCCACCTCCACCTTGCTGGCGTCTGAGTCGGACTGGAGCTCTCTGCCCTTTACCAATCCATCCACGGGCCCATCCATCTGGCCCATCAAGACTCACTCTCATTTCATCAGTCCATAAAACCAAAAATATTTAGCTTTGATATGAATGAGTTTTTTGGGTTCATTGAGAACATGGTTGTTGTTCAATAATAAAATTAATCCTCAAAAATACAACTTGCCTAATAATTCTGCACTCCCTGTACAAACATTAAATAAAAGGCACATACAACCATAAACAACCAAGTTAAAACTAATCATTAACAACTGCGAGTCATAGCAGAAACTTATAAAAGTCATAACTCTAACATAGCTAATCATAAAAGGGGAATATTTCCCTGATGGCTAAAACTAGTGAATCTTGAGTAATATACAAATGTAAAATTTTTTATTAAATAAATGGCCCCTAAAAAAGAGAAATTACAAGAGAAAATACATGAGACAGACAAAGCTGATAAAACAGATAAAACAGAAAAAAATCAAAACTAGTTCAACCAGTACTTTTTTCTCACCTAAATCTAACAGCATTACAAAAAGAACAAAATAAAAGATCAATATCTCGTAATACACTGGAGACTTTAACATTATCTAAACAGACAGAAAAAACACTGTCTATTAAAAATAAAATGGTGTCTCAGGAAAGTTTACTGAAAGCTTTATAAGGGACCACATGGAACAATTCACAATGACTTTAAGTCTCATATATCAGATTAAAAAAAACAGAGGTATTGGACTTAAAGAAGAAAATAATAGTGCTAGAAGGTGCCTTAAAATACACATGTGAAGAAATTAAATTACTCTAAACTCAGAATTGTATTCTAAAGAATCCGGTAAAGCATGTAGAAATTCAAACTATTGATATCGAAGACAGATCAAGGAGAAACAATTTAAGGATTAAAGGAATACCAGAAGAAATTAATTTAGAGAAATTAGAGCAGTACTTAAAGGAATATATGGCTCAATTTCTAGACCCACAGGAAATTGGATCAGCACAATTTGAGAGATATCATAGAATTCTAAATCCAGATAATATCCAAACAACAGAACCAAGGGATGTGATCGTACGATTCTTGAACTTTGCATTAAAAGATGCCTTGGTTAGGAAAATACGCTATAATAAGCCTCACAACCCAAAATTCTATGTGATCTCAACCATCCCAGATCTATCATTAGCCACAAGAAACAGTAGAAAACTATTCAGACATATGATTTATTACACTAAGGAGCAAAAATATCCAATTTAAATGGTGTTTTCCCACTAAACTTGATTTTTCAAGGCGATAGGACCATCACAATAAAGGATCCATCTGAAGACCTAATAAAAATGGGGATTTCCCTTTAATCCATGATTGTTTGAGTAAAAGGGGAAATGGGGAAGATCAAGGAAAGTGTAACAACAAGGAAGTAAAGAAAATGACAAAGGATTAGTCAGAGAGAGGGGGAATGAGTAAACATGAAGAAAAGGGACACACACACAACTTAATGGAAAGGGAACATTGAAGTAGGGTTAATATAATAGGAATTGTTAAAGAAGGGATAATACAAGGAATAAAAATGGGGATTAAGAATAAGCACAACTAATTTCACAGTATACTTTTTTTAATTTATTTTTTCTCGTCGCTATACACTTGAAGTAGCATATTTTTTTAATACAAATATAACATTAACTTAAAGGACCTGTGTAATTATAAGCACAAAGGGATCAAAATAGGAGGATTTAGTAATAGAATTGAATACTAACAAAGTAATATTAACAAAAGTAGGTGAGAATTAACACAATAAACCAATTAAACTACAAAGATATAAGGAATAAGGGACACTTAGAGGAATTTAGAAGGTTTAGTACACAAGGGCAAGCTCATTCTCTCTCAAGTCAAAACTAACTTAACCAACCAGAACAATGTTACACTTAAAAATACAAGCATAATAGTGATACATATCCCCTATTTCTAGTTGAAAATCTGATGACATTATGAGAATAGTCATTGAAAGAAATTTAATTTCATATTTTTTTGACTGAAAATATTATATTCTAATATAAATCCTCTTTTAATAATAACAATCAAGGGAAGGGAGAAAAGGGAAAAGGAAGGAATTGTTATGATAAAATAGGAGAATAGGGTTTGGGTTCAAAAACTTTATATTTTAGAGAAAAATGGGGAGTATTCCTCATGAAGGGATTTGAATTTCTATATCTAAGAATGAGAAGGAAAGATGATATGGATCAAATCCCTAAGAAATGTATAGGTCTTTATAGATAAGTGGGGAAATTAACCTACCAATATAGCAATATGGATTAATTTAAGTATTTAGAAAATATTAATAGTAACAGGTAATTTATTAATTTTAAGATAAATGTAAAACATGTTATTCGCAATAAGCTCAACAAAATTTTTAGATCAATAGCCCAAGATCGTGCCAGTAACTGTAACCAAGCACTAGATTTAGAATATATTTCTTTATTGCTAGGTAATCACCTAAAATTTACTAGGATTGAAGTATGAAAGGTAAGAAAGGTAGTAGTATATATGAATGTGTGCTGATGGGACACAGTCTGGGGAGGATAGGGTGGATAGGGGGGCCAGAGGACGCCATAGCAATAATAGAATAATAGACCTTGATGACTATTAAGGTGCTATGAATAAACTCCCAGGGTCTAAATTCCTTTCAGAAAAGGGGATTTCTATATGATACAATTACAAAAGAGAAAGTAGATATATGTTTTGTCCAGAAGACTTATTGGAGGGAAGGAGATGCACAAAAAATGGAGATGCAATAAATATTCCATTATCTTTACCTCCAGCTTTAAAGGGACACTCCAGGCACCCAGACCACTTCTGCTCATTGGAGTGGTCTGGGTGCCAACTCCCACTACTCTTAACCCTGCAAGTGTAATTATTGCAGTTTTTTATAAACTGCCATAATTACCTTGCAGGGTTAACTACACCTCTAGTGGCTGTCTACTAGAAACCTGTGCTAGAGCGTCGCTGGACGTCCTCACACTGTGTGAGGACCTCCAGCTTCACTCATTTCCTCATAGGAAAATCTTGGGGGATTGGGGGGTGGGAGGGAGAGGGTACCTCCAGTGCCAGGAAAACAGATTGTTTTCCTAGCACTAGAGTTTTCCTTTAATAACATTTTTTTTTTTTTTTTAAAAAGAGTGGAAATGCGATATTAATTTCTGATGGATAAAATTTGAACTGATATTAGAACAAAAAGATACAGAAGGCAGGTATCTTATTATTGTTTGCAAAATTTATGAAAATATGTACACATTGATTAATATTTACACTCCAAACACATATACTCAGCGTTTTTTCAAGAAAATATTAGCAATTGTAAATAAAATTCAGAACGGGGAACTTTTGATAGCAGGGGATATGAATGTAGTGGCAGATGTAAAATGGGATAATACAAACCAGAAGCCCACTGAATACCTGCGAGAAGAGATAAGAAAAGGTAGATCTTTTCAAGAAATGTTCGTTGAACATGATTTGATCTATGGAGAGTTCAACATCCCCAAGAAAGAGATTTCTCCTATTTTTCGAAAGTCCATAAAGCTTATTCGAGAATAGATTATTTTATCACTGATTCAAAGAATTTACGATATTTAAAAAAATCTAAAATAGATCTTATCACTTGGTCAGATTATGCTCCAATAACTGTGGAAATAGGAGAAGAGCAAGATTTAGTGATAAGATCATCTTGGAGGTTAAATTAACAAGTTCTTAAATCAGAAAGAAACCTGCAGATACCTGAATGAGAAGATCAAGGAGTTTATTTTATTGAATGATAACAGCGAAGTAACAATAGGCACTCTGTGGTGTGCTTTAAAGAGTTACATAAGAGGGGTCATAATCAAAATGGGGATTCAAGCTAAGAAGGAGATGGGGAAATCACAAAAAGATCTGTATATTTACCTAGTGCATTTAGAAAGAGAAAATAAACAGAATGTAACAATAGATAAAACTGTTCAAATTAAACATCTTCAGTCAGAAATTAAAAACAGCTTGAAACTTAAGACATTGAATGCTGTCCTCAAACTAAATAAAATATGGTATTATGGAGAGAATAGAGTCAGTAAAACTATGTCAAATAAAATCAAGTCTAGATCAAAGGCAAAGCCTTTTAGAAAAATAATTCAAGGTAATGAAGTACAACTAACCCCTGAAGCAATGAGTAAAGCGTTCAAAGAATTGTATGAATCCCTATATAATTTACCAGATACAAAATCATCAGTGGAAGAAATGCATCGGTTTTTAAAAAAACTTGATTTCCGAAAAATAGGGTATAGTGAGATAGAAGAACTGAACTCTCCTATAACAATTCAGGAGATAACAGGGAACATAAAATTCTTGAAATTAGGGAAAGCCCCGGGACCTGACGGGTACTCATCAACAAAAAGTTTCAAACTCTGATCTCTCCGATACTTGGTAGGTAGGAATTGTTTAATGGAAAAATAAGTATTTGCAGTTTCCATCAGAAATGCTCCAGACACTCTGAACTCCTATTTTTTTTTTTTACTTTATTTTTGTGGTGACAGAATAATAGTGCAGTTGCATATGTCATGGCTTACGAAGAAGCCTTTTACCATAAGTATATTAAGTATTGTATGTTGCATAATTAACAAGATATTTGCTGAAGGCTTGCAGATATGATCTTAGTCATGGTGTCATTAGCGACTTTCTGTCAGTTTTTGTGATGGTAGTTTGAACATTAGAGTAGTTAGTAACTACCAGAAAGCTAACAATAACATAAAACACAACAAAATGGAAAGAAGAATAAAATTAATGGCTCAGCGATTCTGAGAGAGTAAATATCGTATTCTCTCTGTGGAGATGTTAGGATCACATATGGGTGGAGGTACATGTGTGGTTGGGCATTACCTATGTCTCTGGTGTGGACTCCTCATATTGCTCTCACAGTTCCCAGACTTATTTAAAGGTGGGAATGGTGCTTCGGACTTGGGCAGTTAACTTATCCATGATATAATTATCTCAGATTTTTGTGTGTACTAAGGTCATGCTAGGTAGGTCTGGACTAGCCCATTTTTGCGACAATGCCCTTCTTGCTGCCAGGTATATCATATTAATTAATTTCTGCTCATGTCAGTTAAGTCACTCTGTGGGTCTGGATAACAGACAACCTAGTGTAAACCTTCTCTGTAATACTCGAGAACTAAGGGTTACCACCTTCTCCCGGTAAGCTTTTACGTTCGGGCATTGCCACCACATGTGTATGTAGCTGCCTTTGTCACCGCATAGGTGCCAGCATGTGTCTCTGGTGCTTAACTTCATGTTGTATTGTTTTACCGGTGTCGTGTATCACCTAAAGAGTGTCTTGTAGCATTGTTCTTGAAGTGTAACACACATGGACACTTTGGTGCATGCCTCCCAGATTTCCTGCCAGTCTATTCCCTCAAGAGCCTCTCCCAGGTCGGCTTCCCATTTATCTGTGTATCTGAGGGTTCCCCACTCCCTGAACATTTAGCTAATGTGTTGGTATAGAAGCGTGATATGTTTGGTCTGGGTTGTTTCCTCATAGCAGAGCTTTTTGAAGAAAGTTAATGTTTTTTTTTGCTGCTGCTTGGATCTCTGGTGTGTGGGCAAAGTCCCTGATCTGCAAGTAATGGAAGTAGTCCCTAGTTTGGAGTGGAGCTTTAGTTTTTAAGTGATCATATGTGACAACGTTATTGTTTACGTATGTATCTTTGTAGCCCTGTGGCTTCTATGCCTCTGAAGTCCCTGGCTCTGAGTCCCGGAGGGAATGCACGGTTCCTGAGGACTGGGATTAGTGGCGAGGGATCGTTCCCTAGTGCATATTTACTCTTAGCTTGGTCCCAGATTTGTAGGGAGTTTAGGATGGCCAGGCAAATAGTCCTAAAGATGGGTCTTTGTGTTTTGGGGACCCATAGGTAAAATTGGTGTAAGTTCACTCCCGTCAGTAGTGACTCTATGTCCACCCACCGTCTACAGTCTGGGGGTGAGTGCCAATGGATGATCTGGGCCAGTTGGGCTGCTAGGTAATAGTGGTAAATGTGGGACAGGCTCAGGCCCCCTCTGTCTTTAGGTCTGTATATCTGAACTCACATTTTAAAACCAGAAAAGGATCCTGTATCCCTTATAAACACTGATATCAAGTTATATTCAAAGATATTAGCAGAGAAAGTGAAAAAAATGCTCTCAAATTTTTTACATTCTGATCAAAAAGGGTTTGTTCTAATCGATCTGGTACTGATAATGTTTGAAAAATCATAAACGTAATACAAAAAGTTAACGCTGAACCCATCGGTATTTCAAACTATGGAACCCCGGAAAAGGCCTTTGACAGGGTTAGTTGGTCCTACCTGTTGGAGGCCTTAAAAGTTTTGGGGTTTGAGGGCAGCATTTTTAATAGAATAATGAGCTTATATACATCACGCTCTGCGAAAGTACGAGGCGGGGAAGGGGGCTGGAATCTGTTTTATTTCAATTAGAAATGAGACAAGACAGGGCTGCCTATTGGCTCCCATGTTATATATTCTATCTATTGAGCCCCTCACATCATTAGACAATCAAAGGAGATAGAGGGAATTACAAAAGAAAAACAACAATATAAAATATCATTATACGCGGACGATGTATCTCACTCTTACCAACCCTGAAGCCTCAATCCCTGTCACTCTTAAATGTATAACAGATTATAGTAATATCTCAAATTATAAAATTCATTTAAGTGAATCATAGGCAATCTACTCGAATCGAACTTATTTAAATTTGTGTAGACTTAAAGAAAAATATAATTTCAATTGGGATTCAAAGACATTAAAATATCTTGGAATACATTTGCAATTTGATTGGAACAATATCATTACAAATAACTATTCCCCTCTCCTTCAAGAAATAAAAAAAAATGTTAACAAAATGGAAACCTATGTATACTTCAGGGTTGGGTAGAATAGGATTAATTAAAGACTATTTAACTTCTAAGCTCGAATATCTAATGCGATCCATACCCATGTCTGTTCCCACAAGGATTCTCCGGGAATATCATAATACATTTCTGAAATTTATATGGGGTCATAAAAGACCTAGAACCGCATAGAAAAATTTTAACCATTCCTTCTCATTAAATTGGTTATAGTGTCTTGAGTACGCTGGTACTGTGCCTCCATTCAGTCTAATGAAAGTTTTTGGCAAAACCGTTTAGCATTACATAAGTGTATCTCATCATACACAACCTGATCTCTACTGGAGTTATGGCTAAAGCAGAGATGACATACTTCATCAAGTCATTCCAATTCATACCAACAATGGCTGAGGTGTTAAGCTGAAAGTGGGAGGCTAAAACTCTCAACCAATCACAGCTACCCACTACAACTTAGGCTAATGGTTTCAAATTACTTAAAGCAGTACAGAGGTTGCTGTGGAACTCCACTTGAGCATTACAACATTAAAAACAGTCCATTGCTTAAAAACATACTTGTTTTCCTGGCACTATAGTGTCCTGAGTGTGCCTCCACCCTCAGGGTCCCCCTCCCGCCGGGCTCTGGGGGGGAGGAAGGGGTTAAACTTACCTCTTTCTCCAGCGCCGGGCGGGGAGCTCTCCTCCTCCTCTCCGCCTCCTCTCCTCCTCTTCAGCTGAATGTGCATGCGGGGCAGGAGCCACGCGCGCATTCAGCCAGTCCATAGGAAAGCATTTACAATGCTTTCCTATGGATGCTGGCGTCTTCTCACTGTGAAAATCACAGTGAGAAGCGCGGAAGCCCTCTAGCGGCTGTCAATGAGACAGCCACTAGAGGCTGGATTAACCCATATATAAACATAGCAGTTTCTCTGAAACTGCTATGTTTATAGAAAAAAGGGTTAAACCTAGCTGGACCAGGCACCCAGACCACTTCATTAAGCTGAAGTGGTCTGGGTGCCTATAGTGGTCCTTTAATGGAAGGACAGCGCCAGGGGACTCTTCAGTGGGATGAAGCAGTTACAGTGACTACAGTGTACCTTTAAGTATCTCAATGTGTTTGTAGGATTGTTAAAATAGATTATTTTCTGCAGCTCTGCACAACATAAATATCAGCAAAAAAAAAGCTTCTTTTAGAGCTTTAATGTGTAAATTCTTTCAGCTTCAGGAAAGTTATGACAATCAATATATTTCCTTCCATGACATGCTTATTAGGCAGAATGCGGTAAGAAGTCTTGTGACACAATTGTCAGCAGAGCTACACCACACCCTTCCTAATTTAGAGTTCTACATCCTGTAGGTCTGAAAGAAAAGCAGTAAAAGCATTATTTACAATAAAGTGATTTTCATGCAGGACAATGCTCCATCACACGCGTCCAAGTACTCCACAGCGTGGCTGGCAAGAAAGGGTATAAAAGAAGAAAATCTAATGACATGCCCTCCTTGTTCATCTGATCTGAACCCCATTGAGAACCTGTGGTCCATCATTAAATGTGAGATTTACAAGGAGGGAAAACAGTACACCTCTCTGAACAGTGTCTGGGAGGCTGTGGTTGCTGCTGTACGCAATGTTGATGGTGAACAGATCAAAACACTGACAGAATCCATGGATGGCAGGCTTTTGAGTGTCCTTGCAAAGAAAGGTGGCTATATTGGTCACTGATTTGTTTTTGTTATGTTTTTGAATGTCAGAAATGTATATTTGTGAATGTTGAGATGTTATATTGGTTTCACTGGTAAAAATAAATAATTGAAATGGGTATATATTAGTTTTTTGTTAAGTTGCCTAATAATTATGCACAGTAATAGTCACCTGCACACACAGATATCCCCCTAAAATAGCTATAACTAAAAACAAACTAAAAACTACTTCCAAACTAAAAAGCACTCTTAAAATTGCAAAGCTTCTGAAGCGTGATCATCGAACAATCAAGCGTTTCATTCAAAATAGTCAACAGGGTCGCAAGAAGCGTGTGGAGAAACCAAGGCGCAAAATAACTGCCCATGAACTGAGAAAAGTCAAGCGTGCAGCTGCCAAGATGCCACTTGCCACCAGTTTGGCCATATTTCAGAGCTGCAACATCACTGGAGTGCCCAAAAGCACAAGGTGTGCAATACTCAGAGACATGGCCAAGGTAAGAAAGGCTGAAAGACGACCACCACTGAACAAGACACACAATCTGAAACGTCAAGACTGGGCCAAGAAATATCTCAAGACTGATTTTTCTAAGGTTTTATGGACTGATGAAATGAGAGTGAGTCTTGATGGGCCAGATGGATGGGCCAGATGGATGGGCACGCTTCAGAAGCTTTGCAATTTTAAGAGTGCTGCATCCCTCTGCAAGATATCTCACTATTTTTTACTTTTCTGAGCCTGTCAAGTCCTTCTTTTGACCCATTTTGCCAAAGGAAAGGAAGTTGCCTAATAATTATGCACACCTGATATAGGGTGTTGATGTCATTAGACCACACCCCTTCTCATTACAGAGATGCACATCACCTAATATGCTTAATTGGTAGTAGGCTTTCGAGCCTATACAGCTTGGAGTAAGACAACATGCATAAAGAGGATGATGTGGTCAAAATACTAATTTGCCTAATAATTCTGCACTCCCTGTATATTGGATTCTGGGGGTAAAAGTTTTGAAATAGCCGTGCAATAAGTCCCTATATCCAATTATCACTCCACCACCATTACTTGTCAAAAGGTAGAAACATAATCAAGGGAAACTAAAAATTCAAATAAATATGTACATTGCTTATCTTCAAACCTTCACAAGTTCATGCCACGCTGCTTCCCACACTGTTTCCCAGCCTCTTTTTCCAAGTTTATATTCGCAATCACGTTTCTGCAAAACTACTTTACAATTCTTTTCAGTGTATAGTTAATACATCCAGTTTGCGTTTTTTCAGAGAGCCATTATGATTACTTATCTTTTTGTCTCAGCTTCAATCTTCTTTTTTTGTGTCTGTGCTCGGAGTCCAACGCCAGCACCTATCACGCTCAGCAGACCACAGCTCGTGTTTGGTCTCCTCTTAATGAAGGATACCACTCTGAGCATCCTTCTGTCCCAGTTCGGCATCCTTCTGCTCCCCCCACTATCGTAGTCAGCCTACCTTCCTCCACCTTCACCAGGTTCCACAATATCCCCCTTACTCAAGCCATGCTGATATCCCACCATGTACCTGTTCGTGCACCTGCAACTACGTTCACATCCTATGTCATCATGTTCTTCATTGGAAAGTTTGGGGTTGAATAATTTTGATTACAACTGTAGATACACCTTGTTTGTGTGTTAACTGGCTGGGAAGGCTACCAAGGGAAGCTGTACTTTTATAATTTAAGTTGAAATGCTATTAGTTTTTTTTTTTACCTTACACTTTGGGATTATCAGGGTTATTCACTAAAGTGGAAATTGCTAGGAACTAAAAGCAAATTCAAAAGAATTTAAAAAACCTAAACCAAAACAGCCAAATTAGAGAAATTCTCCTAATCTATTCTATTTTTCAATATTGCTACTTAAGCTTTCAATTTTAATTCCCCAAAAATTTTGCTGTAGTGAATCGACCTGTGTATCTTCTGCAGCTACGAGTTTATGTACATTGGGAGTGGGATATGACACTTTACTCCAGATTTTCAGTTAACCCCTTAAGGACACATGACATGTGTGACATGTCATGATTCCCTTTTATTCCAGAAGTTTGGTCCTTAAGGGGTTAATCCACTTCATTGCCACAGTTCAAATGTAATATGGGACTTAGAAAGACAGAATAATTAGAATGCCTGTGTGAATTCTTGTAACAAAAATAGATTAGCTCTACCATGGCACAATCAACTTTTATTGCAACGTTTCCTTTAATATATAGTGCCTGCTGTCAACCTGCATTGAATGTAGCACACAAAACAGCAATTCACATTCTGTTGTGGTATACAATGAACCTCGAAGACTATATTGTCTTACACCAATGATGGAATGTACCAAAAGAATCACTATCACAATGGAACAGATGGTTTAATAAATCTGCACACATCATTATCATTTTTCACAATCTTTATACATGGCAAAAACTGCATGCCACTCCCAGAGAAAGTTTGTTTTATGTCTTAGTAATCTTGCTTTTTACTTTAAATTGTTAAAAAAAACAAAGTAAAGTATTCATGCAAAGCTTGAATGGTTAAAGGCACACCCCAAAAACTGATATGGGCAATTTGTGAATCCAAAATATTAACCTTTTAACCAATGTTTTTTTTTTTTTTTTTTTTGCAGTAGTTATTTACATAATGAGTTGATAATAAGTGTATATTCAATAATAGAACTATTTCAGAACATATGGGGTGGTGCATTTTTATAAATCAAGAATAGGGCTGCACACAATGCGGGGTAAGGGACACTGGGATCTCAGGTCTTTTTAGTAAGTGATTCAGCGTTTTATAATGTTTTGATTAAACTATTTTTTTTCGTAACGTCCTGTGTTAAAGTGTCTAATATGTTCTTGTTTTGTATTGACTATCTGCACCGTAGCAACTGCAGTTGGCATCCTACTTTGTGGTTCATGTAGTTTGTGGTATAACATTATTATTTGAGTGTTTTTTCAAGTGATACAATTAATTTACATGTTATTCGCTCTTTTTGGTGAAGTAATTAAATCAGATAATGATTAAGATCCTGCAGGGCCTTAGGCAGGTCAAGGATTTGCCCTCGCCCACCTGCTATGTTTATATTAGGGTTAATCCAGCCTCTAGTGGCTGTCTTCTTGACAGCCGCTAGAGGCGCTTCCGCGCTTCTCACTGTTAAAATCACAGTGAAAAGACGCCAGCGTTCATAGGAAAGCATTGAGAATGCTTTCCTATGAGACTGGCTGAATGCGCGTGCGGCTCTTGCCGTGCATGCGCATTCAGTTGAGGAGGAGGAGAGGAGGCAGAGAGGAGGAGGAGAGCCCCCCGCCCGGCGCTGGAGAAGGAGGTACATTTAACCCCTTCCTCCCCCTAGAGCCCGGCGGGAGGGGGACCCTGAAGGTGGGGGCACTATAGTGCCAGGAAAATGAGTATGTTTTCCTGGCACTATAGTGGTCCTTTAAGCAAAACAGCTTAACTGTGACTGTAGCCAAATTCTTCTAGATCAGATATTTTTGCCAAAATGTTGCCAGTTAGGCTAATACACACTGACCTGGAACCATACAACCACACAGTCTTAATGATAGGAACACCACACAAATCATATTTATTGTAAATGCAGTATTTTTCTTTATTAAGAGGTCTGGCAATTTAAACAAACAAAAAGAAAAGCCTAAACAAGTCGCAAGAGTGAACTGAGGACGGACAGCAGCTGAAATAGCCTGCCCTTCGGTGGATGCCTGCTCAGAACTCAAGCTGGTTTTAGCTCATCTTGTGCCATTACAGAGAGAACATCTCTGAAGCATATCAGACTGGTCCCACCCATACGGGCAGTCCAGATCCGAAATGCCAGCAACCCCAGACAATCGTTTCAACCTTTAGGCATCATCAGTGAGGCATAGCTTATATCTCTCTAGGCACCGTGAGCAAGGGGTCCACGTCTGGATTACCCTTTAAAATTGTGGAGAGCAAAAACAAGTCGCAAGAGTGCTGCCCGTTAGTATCTGGACTGCCCGTATAGGTGGGACCAGTCTGATATGTTTCAGAGATGTTCTCTCTGTAATGGCACAAAATGAGCAAAAACCAGCTTGAGAACTGAGCGGGGACCCACCGAAGGGCAGGCTATTTCAGCTGCTGCCCGTTCTCAGTATTCTCTTGCAACCCATTTTTTGCTCTCTAAAAAAGAAAAGCCTTGCTCTTCTGAGCACTAACTGATATTTTTTTTCTTACCTGCTTCTTACCATGCACAATACAAATTTGAGTACAGACCCTTTTTTCAAATAAATGTTTCCTTTCTCCTTCAGAACACGAAGACTCTTGTAGGGAGAAATGCAGTCTCACACACTGCTTGTCCTTCTCCATGTACATCCCTGATATGAAAAATTTAAAGCAGTCCTGTGCTAATTATTGCCAACAGATGAGCAGCTATCTGGGTGATCCAGGACTCCTGGACTGGATTGTTCACCTGCTGTGCTGTATATAAACTGTGGAATAGAGTACTGGCCCTCCCTTCACTCCAAATGCTCTCCCCAGGAACCCATATTAAATTACTAAATTGCTCTGACTAAAATAGATAGACCGTAATTTTGGAGAAATATATACTCCAACCATAACAATGTCTTGCACTCTGTTAGAACACATACTGCTTAATGCTTACATCCATAAACACACACTGCCTAATACATGCATCCATACACACATACTGCCTAACACATACATCTATACACACATACTGCCTAATAGAAACATAGAAACATAGAATGTGACAGCAGATAAGAACCATTCGGCCCATCTAGCCTGCCCAATTTTCTGAATACTTTTATTAGTCCCTGGCCTTATCTTATAGTTAGGATAGCCGTATGCCAATCCCACGCATGCTTAAACTCCTTTACTGTGCTAACCTCTACCACCTAATCTGGAAGGCTATTCCATGCATCCAGTACCCTCCCAGTAGGGTAATACTTCCTGATATTATTTTTAAACCTTTGCCCCTCTAATTCAAGACTATGTCCTCTTGTTGTGGTAGTTTTTCTTCTTTTAAATATAGTCTCCTCCTTTACTGTGTTGATTCCCTTAATGTATTTACTGTGTTGATTCCCTGTTGATTCCCTGTCTCGTCTTTCCTCCAAGCTATACATGTTAAGATCCTTTAACCTTTCCTGGTAAGTTTCATCCTGCAATCCATGAACCAGTTTAGTAGCCCTTCTCTGAACTCTCTCTAAAGTATCAATATCCTTCTGGAGATACGGTTTTCAGTACTGCATACAATACTCCAAGTGAGGTCTCACCAGTGTTCTGTTCAATGGCATGAGCACTTCCCTTTTTCTACTGCGAATACCTCTCCCTATACATCCAAGCACTCTGCTAGCATTTCCTGCTGCTCTATTACATTGTCTGCCTACCTTTAAGTCATCAGAAATAATCACCCCTAAATCCCTTTCCTCAGATGTTAATGTTAGGACTGTATCAAATATTCTATACTCTGCCCTTGGGTTTTTACGTCCAAGATGCATTATCTTGCACTTATCCACATTAAATGTCAGCTGCCACAACTCTGACCATTTTTCTACCATACCATAATACATGCATCCATACACACATACTGTCTCATACCTGCATCCATACACACATACTGCCTAAGACATGCAACCATACACACATACTGCCTAAGACATGCATCCACACACATCCATACACATACTGCCCAATACATACATTGTGCATTGAATACATAATTTATCGCTGTTGTAAATGATGTATTTAATGCATTTGGTGAATTACATTTTTATAAGACTAGCATAGATGAGCACATACTCTGACAGACGAGCACATACACTGACTTACACTTACACATACTGACAGACAAACTGACAGACACACTCACTAAAAGACACACACTCATACACACACACACACACACACACACTCACACACTCACTGTCAGACACATACTCAGTCACTAACAGACACAAACACTCACAGACACACACTCACTGAAAGACATACACTCACTCACTGACAGACATTCACTCACTGATACACAGGCACATACACAGACACACACACTCACTCACTCACTGACACACATACTCACTGACAGACAGACACACACACACACACACAGACACTCACTGACATGCATACACTCACTCACTCACTGACAGTCAATCACTCACACACTCACTGACCCACACACTCACACAATTCTTTTTTAGGCCCATCCAGCCTCCCTACCTACCTGGGGCCCAGTGTGGGGCAGCTTCTAACTTCTCCAGCATGCTGTTTAGTATACCGGAGCCGGATGGATGTCATACTTCGTCTCCCAGCATTACAGACGGCGCATGAGGGAGGAGTGGAAAGCTGCAAGAGCAGCCTCCCCTGCCTCCCATACAGTCGCCACCTGCCTCCTCTCCTCTGTCATCATCAAGGTAAGTAGGTGCCTGCTCTGCGATACTGAAGGACCGCTTTGGAAGCGCACTGAGCTGGCCAGATGGCCACCTCATGGACCCACTGTGACAGGGCTCCTCTTGGTGCCCTCACCTTCGGACGCCTGGAGGATCAAGAGCCGCTCGCCCAGTGCTGCAGCCCAAGACAGAGGCAGCCAACCAGAAAACATCCTGGTGGATGCCCCCAGAAGGCCAGTGCCCTAGACGAATGCATAGTTCCCCTAACTGTTGCGCCCTATGTGTTGGGCATCTAAACAAGCCACAGATGCTGTTATTAATATTGAAGCACCTGAAAAAATGAATCATGCATGTCAAATATTGTCCTGATTAGTACAAGTATTGTATTTCCTGTGATAGATATTTCTTAGTTGCACCATTTATTACAGGAAAACATTTTTTCACTTTTCGACATTTTGTATATTAACTTATGAGTGCATTTGTGTGGTTCAAAAATACAGCACAATTTGTGTTCTTGAAAAACAACAGTTATTTTTTTTGAGAAGTGTACACAGTTTTTCTGAATATGATTAAAGAGTGTTTGTCACCTTCGGGGGTCTTTGCATATTTGCATACAGTATTTCTGACATCCTCCATACAGACATCTTCACTTGGAGTGCAGGGATTTTGGGGTGCAAGTTACTTACACGATTCTACTCCTCACAGACACCACACCCTCTTTCTTCGGCTGCTTCATCTTCCAGGAGTGCATCAGTGCCATACTGTCATGCATGCCCCATACACCCTGTCTCGAGATCCATGAGAAAATGCTGTATTACCATATCTTTTTCTAGTCACAGCTATAAGAACTGACTAAACTTAAAGGGAAACTCCAGTGCCAGAAAAACGATCCGTTTTTCTGGCACTGGAGGGTCCCTCTCCCTCCCAACCCCCCAATCCCCGGTTACTGAAGGGGTGAAAACCCCTTCAGTGACTTACCTGGGACAGCGGCGATGTCCCTCGCCGCTGTCTCCGCCTCCACGACGCTCCTCCTTGTGATTACGTCGGCCGGTGGGCGAGACTAATCTCGCCCAACGGCCGAGGAGACCTAATGCGCATGCGCGGAAATGCCGCGCATGCGCATTACGTCTCCCCATAGGAAAGAATTGAAAAATCATTTCAATGCTTTCCTACGGGGTTTTGAGCAACGCTGGAGGTCCTCACACAGCGTGAGGACGTCCAGCGACGCTCTAGCACAGGTTTTCTGTGCTATGAAGCAGGAAGTGACCTCTAGTGGCTGTCTAATAGACAGCCACTAGAGGTGGAGTTAACCCTGCAATGTAATTATTGCAGTTTATGAAAAACTGCAACAATTACACTTGCAGGGTTAAGGGTAGTGGGAGTTGGCACCCAGACCACTCCAATGAGCAGAAGTGGTCTGGGTGCCTGGAGTGTCCCTTTAAAGGGATAATCTAAGCACCAAAACAACTTCATCTTGATGAAGCAGTCTGGCCTTCTCTGCTCAATTATCTGCCATTTAGGTGCTAACTCACTTTTGTTTCTGTTTATGCAGCACTAGCTACACCTCCTCTGGCTGTGACTCACACAGCCTCTAGGAGAACATTTTTTAATTTTCAATCAGATCTTGCAACACAACATGTATGGTTTAGAAGTTATTTTCACATACTCTGTTAATTGAACTTTAATCACACACTTGCCCCTAGCAAGCTGAAACAGGCAATTAACAGAACAGACAATTATAAACTCTAAATTAAACACACTGTGAAGTGAAGTGTATAGGGATGCTGGGTGAGTCTCAGCCATGGGAGGTATCACTAGGGCTGCATAAACATAGTGGTATAACTCCTACATGGGATGGTCTATACAGCAACACCTCTTCATTAAGCTAAAGTTGCTTTGGTGCTTAGAATTTGCCTTTAACGGCTGAAGATTTGTTAACTTGGAATTAGACCATAAAACAAAGTAATCCCTACTATTTCTTAAAATATGTTTTGGCTGCATTACAATTTCAGTGAAGATTCTATCTTTATAAAATATGTGAGATGAATATCACCACAATGTTACTACTTTAATGTAAAAGCAAAATATTAAAAATTGACCTCCAGCAAAGACATAATTCAAAACATCACTAGCATTTAACATGTTAAATCTAATTTATATCCCCCTTACTTCCATTTTGGAAATATAACTAAGCATTATATTTGGATTATAAACGTGTGTGTCGTGCATATGCAGTTTTATATATATATATAAGACTTGCATAATAAACCCCATATTTTTTTTTTAAGTGAACTGATGCTTCAGCTGGCTCTATGCACATCAGGAAGTGCTGCTCGAATTTGCCAAAACTTTTACTAATTATCTCATATAAAGCCATGTGAAACAAAGAATGGGCAGAGAGGTATCAGATAATTTCTGGTTTCAGAATATCGGAGTTCATGGACTTTACTTTAATAAGTAAAAAAATGTACATTATACACTATAGTTTTACTGAAACTTCCTTTGAGAAGCTGAGAACAGATTGAGCTAGTGTTAATGTTACATTTCCTCTACAATGGCTAGAATTGTAGAGGTCAGTGGGAATATTGGGTAAATTGGCTTGTTCTGTTATATAAAGAGCTATTTAGTACTCATGACAGTAACTTTTTTGTGCGTTTTATGTCTTTACAATGCCCCACTATTGACTCATCACATTTGCAATACAGACGTTAGTCTATTCCATTAATTCAATGGATTTGGTTTGATAAGTCAACTCTTAAATCACTTGAACCATCTGCTTTTTAGATTTTGGATATAAATATACACTGAATACTATTTTCCTTTGTTGCACTTATTTGAAAAATTTCTGTTAAATTAAATAGTCACCAAATAACATTTCCAAAAGTTTTTTTTTAGTCTCTTCATAGCAGCAACATTTTTAATATTTCTTGAAATTGGGAAATTGGAGCTTTTACAACTGGTGTAAACCGCTATTAATATCTTCACAAATGTTATAATACTACAAATGGTTACTCCTAATACTATAATAACTTTAATTATTAACTTTTTATTAATGTATAGAATATAGGGGACAAAGGACCAATGGCAGCAAGGACCCCCTCCATGATATCCAAGTCTTCCCCACAGTTTATCATTTTGGACATCTTTTCCCATGCAATAATGGCGAGTTATGTCAGTGGTGGAGAATTGGGTTGCAGGGAGTCATTTACGTCTTCATTTATATTTTTTGATTAAGCAAAAATGCCACCAACTTGTTCAAAGTGACCCTTTTTTTCAATTTGTTTGACATTCCAACACAATCTAGATATACATGAAACAAAGTTAGGACTACTTTGTCTCATGTAACGGCCAATATTTGGTAATGAGCTAATGGGAAAAAGGCACGTTCTCATGTGATGTGAAATAGATGCCTGTGGCACTGGATGCTTTGTACAAGGGCAGCACTATCTAAGGAAGATGAATGGTCTTTTGTACTTTTAATTATTAAATCATTTTGAATGCATTGCTTCTCATAGAGTAGCATGGGATTGGTGAGTCGAGATTGTTGCACTGGGAGTCCTGGGTGCTCCCATGATAAATATCTGATTAGGCAAAAGTCACCATACATGACTTCATTGAAGAATGATATGGCTGCATCGAGGAGTCTGTAATGGTGCTAAATTACAAGTACATTTAAAAGCTTTTTAAATTTCCTTACTTAAAAAAATTGAGGGTCATCAATTAAAAAAATATTTTTACAAATGTTTATATATATTTTTTTTATTAGAGTGTCCCTTTAATTCTACCCTCTAAAAACATATAGCATAATTTAATTTTTTTTATTTATTTATTTAAATAGACTTAAATATGTGTTTTAGTTTGTTGGATTTTATTTCAAGCCTTACAAATTATATTAACTTTTGCACTCCATAGTTTAAAAAGGAAAATCACTTTGAGAATCTATCCGGAAGCTAATTCCAGAGACATAATTACATGAAGAGCTGACGATGGGTGGTTGGTTCACAAACCCACACAAGTCTGTTACAGAGATCTGCTTCAGAGAACTGGAAACAACAGCTCCTTTCAGAGAATTTAACAAGTGTTCTGAAAAAAAACAAAACTGTTCTACTGTGTTGAATTATATCAACGTTCTTAATTTTATCTATAATAAAATATCAGTGAAGCAAATCAGTAAGGACATGTCATGCTGAGTCACTGGTTGTAGGACATTGAGAGTTGAATGCCAAGGTCAAAAGACATTTCATCGGAATTGTGTCAGCTTGACAAAGGACATAGGCTGAGCTGTAGTCAGAGTGACCTTGTGTCTGTTTATTTCACTAAAAGAACACGAGAAACTATAGAAACAGCAAGGTACTGATGGCTAACCTTGAGTCTGCAGATATTTGTGAACTATGTTTCCCATAATGCTCTGGCAAAATTCACAAACCTCATCAGTGCAAGGATAACCCATCAAAGCACTAAGGGACAGGCAGCATTGAAATTTAAAGAATGCACTTCTTGTTCCAGTATCTTATCCTGCTGTTTATTGCCCTCTTCTTTTTTTTATTAGTAAGTTCTCTGTTTTCACATTCTTTATTTTCTTACCTTCCCACGCTCCCAACAAAAACATCTATCTAAGAGCTTGGCTTGCAGAGTAATGCATCTGTTTCATGAATTCAGAAGTGAACAAATGAGCTGGCATTTAGTCCCTATACTCTTGCAGCAATGAAATGAGAAATGAGAAAATGTAGATAGAATTTGATTTACTGTCCATGTTGCTATTGGATTCAGACTCTGTGTATGTCCCAACTATTTCTATATATAGAAGCAATATTTATCATCCAAAAATATATATTTTTAATGTCTTATAAAAGGCATACCTCCCAACATTGGCCATCCCAAAATCAGGATGCTGGTCGGAGGGAAGCAAAGGGGGCAGGTTAGTGATGTCAAAGCCTCCTACTTTCATGCAGGTATCGTGCACTCCATATCCTAGGCAGGTATGTACCTCTTCGCTTGTCCTCCATATCCCAGGCAGGTATCAATCTCTATAGAAAAGTCAAATAAGGATTAGCGCTAACACGCCACAGGAGATATATTTATAAAAAGTGTAGGCAGCACACCTATAAGGAGAGGGGTCCCTTCTTATAACCCCCAATACAAACATAAATTGGAAGATAAAAATACAGAAAAGGGTGCGCCTGTGAGGAATAAATATATAAATAGAATAAATAAATATATGAAAATAGCTTGAACAGAAGTCCAGGTAACTTAACACTAGTCCAAGTAAGGTAATCCAAAACAATAGGGAAGGTTCTATGTGGAGCAGCAGACTGAATTGATAGTAGTGGTATCACGGAATAAAGCTTGTAATCCAGTGGGACATGTGGAGAAGAAACAGAAAAGAGAACTCCAATGGTGTGGTATATACATACACTGGGTAACAGAAGGTATATAAATGAGATACTACTCACAATATCCAGAGCTATAATCCCGCTCTGGTTTGGAAAGCGTGAAGTGTAATAACCCCTTTCTCAAGGATATACGTCGTTTTTCAGGCTTCCAATCTTGTATAACAGCAGAGTAGTCCAACCCAGAAAAATAAAAGGTGATGTATGTTTAAGTGACAAGGTAAAATATATGAAATGTACTTACAATTTGCTGAGCAGACTTATTGCTCGGTGTATAGTGTATGGGTGGTATAGTCCCCACCAAAGGATTATTTGTGCTTCTTGGAAACAGCAACAAGGATGTCAGGTCAAGTTAGTAAAAACAAAAAAAAAAGGAATATGGCAAATGTGGTATGTGGCAAAAAAATATATACTTTATTAGACAGAAATATTAAAAAAATTCTAAACGCGTTTCGCCTACACAGGCTTCTTCAAGTAGAAACTACTTGACAGTAAAAACAGACACCTGACAAGCAAGGGTACATATAGGGAACATTGATTACGATGAGGTTTTGAAATTGCCGTCAAAATGACGTCATCAAAATCAGAGTAAAAATGATCAAATTATAATATACATTGAGATTAAAAAAACAGAGCTATTAGGATATAAACTGGAAAGTTATTGTGGGCAATATTAGCTGAAAATGAAACTTAAAACTGGTTTAAAAATCGATTCAAAGAAGGTCACGTGACGCGCAGCTTTACTTCTGCGTCACCTGATCTTCAGTGAAACGCATGCGTTATGATCGAGTGGGACACATGTGTGATAGGGAGGGGGAGAAGGAGCTGTGTAAGCAAGTAACTCCCTCTCAATACACAAGAAGACATCGCCGCGTCATCACGAGGGAGGAGTCTCGTGACGAGGTTGGTGATAATCATAGATAAACTTTGCCAGTTTGCTGTCTGGCCGAACAAGAAAAGCAGACAGCATGGGCACTAAGTGCACAGCAGAGGGGTGGCAACCAGTATGGGATAGAAAGGCATATTATACATAAAGCTTATAGTTATCACTGTAATATTAATATGGTGAAGAACATATAAGTATAAAAAATATACACAATGTGAGGCAGTGATATAGTAATGGAACGTACATAATATTAACACATATAAGGTGGAAAGAGCATATAGATAAGGGGATATAAGTGTATCACATTATCACATTATCACATTCCACATTTTTTTTTTTAATTCTTTATTTTTGGTATGCAGGTAGGTACAACAGTGCCTGTTTCGCCCCAACGGCATTAGCAGGCTTGATTTTCATATACATATTATAACAGTTGTGGCGTGTTGAGTATGCATACATTTTTAAATGAGTACGATAACGATACAGTGAACCATACAGTAAACAAGCTATAAGCATAAGTGGTTGAAGTTAAATTAGCATAACTGGTTGAGGCATCACGGTGAAGTCCCCAGGCATGCATACTAGGAAAAAAAATAATTAATATATAAGATCCGGCACGTCGCCCGCTGGGTTAGTGTTACTAACATGTATAGTCACAATGGTATCACCCGGCTTATGTCTTTAAGCATCTATTCTTGTTCTGTGTAGTGTTTGTTTGTCTTTTTACATCTCAGCTTATGCTTATATATACATTCTAGTGAGTAAGACAGGCTGGCTCTAGGTACTCTATATTAGCTGGCTGGTCGGCTGCAAGTTATTGCATAGAAGAGATATGTAGCATTGGTGGGCAACGAGCCTAAACTAAAACAAAACATATACGCTTTTATATTTTTGTGCCTTTATATTGCTGGTTCAGCTTTCTGGAGTCCGGGTCCCTGGGGACAATCTAAAGTGCAAGGCTTTGTTAGGAAAGCTAAGTTTTGCATGCAAGAGTGGCCCATGAAGGCTAGAAGACACCTCCGTATAGAAGCCTGACTACCAGCGAGTTACTTCGCCCGTCACAAGTGAAACATTGTACTTAGTACGATACGGAATCAGCACAGCCACATAAGAAATCTCTGACTGTAGATCATCGCTGACTAACAAACTTATAGTTATTACGCTAACTAGGAGAGCAGAAAATCAGTTGTTGACTTTGTATTTTACAAGCTTATCTGAAACAGCTATTTCTAAGGGTTAAATAATAAGAATATTATAATAATAAAAAGAATATACTGCAATAGAGACTGTATTTCACTTCATAAACTAGCCCTGATGTTTGTAAGTTTGTGCACTGCCATACATTATGTGGGTGTTAGACTATAAGCAAAAACACAGTATCACATTCCACATTTTATATACCTTACCGTTTAGATTTGATACAGTGGTGTCACTTTCTCCCAGCTAACAGAGTGCCACACGGGAGGAGATCGCTGGGGAGGAGAGGAGAGAGTAAGAGTGAGAACTCTGACTCCCATCAGCATGAGGCAACCACTGGACCCCAGGGATGTCACCCTCCTGCACCTAAAAGGTAGGAAACAGTTATTTTTAACAGTTTGTGTGTGTGTGTGTTTGTATGTGTGTGTGTGAGAGAGAGAGAGAGAATGTCTGTATCAGTATATCTGTGTTTGTGTGTGTCTGTATGTCTGCATGGGAGTCTATATGTGTATCTCTTTGTCTGCCTGGGTGTCTGTTTGACTGTATGTGTATCTGAATGTTTGTCATTAAGTGTGTCTGTGTGTCTGTATGTGTATCTGTTTGTCTGCATATGTGTCTGGATGTGTATCTGTTTGTTTGCATGTGTGCCAGTATGTGCCCCTATGTATATGTATGCGTGTCAATGTTTATATCTGTATGAGTGTCAGTCAGTGCCTGTGCATCTGCATGTGTGTCTGTATGTGTGTCTTTCTGTATGTGCATCTGTGTATCGGCATGTGTATCAGTGTGTGTCTGTGTATCTAAATGTGTGTCATTCTGTGTGTCTGTGTATGTATGTGTATGAATTATACAAATGGAGGGTCTGGGCAAGATGCATGGGGGGGGGCCCAGGGCACTTTTCGCACAAGGGCCCTGTGTTTTCTAATTACACCTCTGAGTGTGTGTATGGGTTGGAGTTTGTGTCTGTGTGTTTGTCTGTGTATGGGTCAGTGTCTGTGTGCTAATGAGTGTGTTTGTCAGTGCATGTGTATTTCCTCAAAGTTGGTGACCTTTCCATTAAAAAAGTAAGAATTGTTTGACATATAATAATAAATGTTGTGCTATATTGGAGTCAGTGCACCAAATGCCAATCATGAATAAGGCAAGTTTTGGTCACAGTCCTGGCTTTGGGTGCCATGGAAAACGAAACTTCTAACTTCCAGTGAGAATTGGTCTTTCATTCCTTTGAGCTTTGGCAGGCAGGCAGAGGCAGAGCATTGCACCGTGAAAGCAATGCTTTGCCAAGCCTAATAAGAAAGAGACAGGCATTCAAGACAGGAGTGGGTGAGGCATGAGTGAACTGAGTGTATGCTAAAAGTGTATGCTAAAAAATATGGGGCCCAAAGTGGTAATCTGCCTTGGGCCCAATGGGATCTTAATCTATCTCTGAGTAGGAGGGTGTATTACCTGGGGTCCAGTGGGGACCAAGCATATGAGGCACAATGCCACTGCAGGCTGCCTTCATCCTGTGCATGTTTCTACTTTAAGAATGCTTGGAAGAAGTACTCTAACTTAAATTCCTCCCAGCCATGGCCAGCAATGCGAACTGCACTGCACAGCTAATGCTGTTTGCTTGGTCAGCATTAACAGAAAATTAGAGCATTATCAGTCAAACTGGTGAGTAGTGGATCAGCATAATGTTGCCTCCCTCCAAGTGCTGCATGATTCCAGTTCCCCCTGGACCCCTGATGGGAAAACTGTGGAAAAGAAAAACTAATCTCCCCAGCAAGCCCGTTTGGGTCATGCAATGGCACCGTGCATAGGTTTGTGACCCCAAGGCTACACTGTCCTGGCTACCATTTCTTATACCTCTATAGGTACTGTTTTAATGGGATATGATACCATACATACTGACTTGTCAGTGTAAGCTGAAAATGTGTGATGCTAATTACCCATAATTTAAACGTTAAAGGGGAACTGTCAAAGCCTGGGCAAACATTGCATACACTTGAAGGATTAAGAGAATTCCTGCATTTATTTTTTTTTACATACCGTATATACTCGAGTATAAGCCGACCCAAATATAAGCCGAGGCCCCTGATTTTACCCCAAAAAACTGGGAAAACCTATTGCCTGAGTATAAGACTAGAGTGGGAAATGCAGCAGCTACTGGTAAATTTCTAAATAAAATTAGATCCTATAAAAAATATATTAATTGTATATTTATTTACAGTGTGTGTATAATGAATGCAGTGTGTGTATAATGAATGAGGAGGTCCTGATTGGCCAAAACAGCATTTGGCCCCATCCCCGTGTTGATTTTAGCCAATCCAATGCTTTCCCTATGGGCCATTTTGATTATGTCAAAAAGGGGGCAGAGCCAGCGCCGGTGGACCCGCGTGGCACTGGCAATAAGATGAGTTTTGAACTTTTATAGGGAGGCTATGGGGGGCAAGCCACCTAAATGATGGGTTTAGCACTATAGGGTCAGGAATACAGGTTTGTGTTCCCGACCCTATAGTGATCCTTTAATCTTCTCGCCTCTGCACTTTCTCTAGTGCCATAATCAGGGCCAGATTAAGAGCCCAGTGGGCCTGGTGCTGACAATTATGAGGGGCCTAAGTACAGAATCTTAATGACCAAAAACACTAAAACAGTCATACCTCTCAAGCATTATGTACCTGGTGGAGATGTTGCTGGAGGGAAACTCATAGGATGCAGCTATAAGAAAACTCAGATTCTCTTAAAATATGCTAATCTCTCTCTAATTCATGCATTCATCTTTCAAGTAAATCCATACCCCCAAACAGCAGTGTCCAGTGAAGCAGGAAGTCAATGGGCGGTGGAAAAAGGAGGTGTGTCTTCCCAAAGAATTGGAAGGCTAGCCTGGCATGAATGCATGTCATGCATCCTGCCAATCATGCATACTGGCCAACTGCATGGCATAAATGCGTCTAATGATGTGCTCGCTCCATGCTTTCTAAAGACTGTCCCCTAGCACTCACATGTCCACTTGTCTCGAAGGCAGAAGCTCCCAGTATATAGTCTGAGACAGAGAACATGTGGATGTAGTGAGTGCAGAAGAAAGGGAACATGCCACAATGTTAGCATTACCTTAACTAGTTTCATTTCAGCTAGTCCACACAAGCTTTGTTTCTATATATCCCTCTTAAGTTTCCATACTTAGGCATGAGTATGTGAAGAGTAGTTAGGGTTGCCTCCAAGCTTGGAACAAAAAATACAGGCCTTTCTAATTTGCATAACTAATTATGTATGTGTGACATCACATGATGTAAATCACAAGGAGTGACATAAGAGAAAATTCTGTGAAATCACCAAAAAACTACTTACAGTTTGATTCTGCTGTATAGATGGATTGATCCCAGTGTCTCCCTGTCACCTAGTGTCCTCATGTCACCCAGTGGGACACTGTGAGACACTTGGCGACACTGGGGGACACTGGGGGACACTGGGGGAAACGGAGACTATGTATCACAGTGTTCCTATGTATCACATTGTCACAGTGCCCCATGTCTCCCAGTGTCCCCATGTTGTACAGTGTCCCCATTTCACCCAGTGTCCTTTAGTGTCTGTGTCCCCATGTCACTAGGGGACACTGAGAGACATGGGGACACATGGAGACACTGGGAGACATGTGGACACTGTGAGACTTGGGGACACTGGGACACTAGGGACACTAGAAGACATGGGTACACAGACACTAGGGACACTGGGAGACATGGGAACACTGAGACACTAGGGACACTGGGAGACATGGGGACACTGAGACACCAGGGACACTGGCTTGGAGACATGGGGACACTAAGACACTTGGGGAGATTGTGTCCCTAGTGTCTCAGTGTTCCCATGTCTCCCAGTTTTCCCAAGTGTCTGTGTCTACATGTCTCAGTGTCCCCATGTGTGTCTGTTTCCTCATGCCTGTGTCCCCAAGTGTCCTCATGTCTCCATGTCTCACAGCAAACCCTAGTGCCTCTGTGTTCCCAGGTCTCAGTGTCCCCTAGTGTCTCAGTGTCCCCATGTGTGTGTCTGTCCCCATGTCTCAGTGTCCCCATGTGTGTCTGTGTCCCTGTGTCTCCAAGTGTCTCAGCATCCCCAGAGGTCTCCCTGTGTCCCCATGTCTCACAGTGTCCCTTAGTGTCTTAGTGTCCCCATGTCTCCCTGCAGTCTTTACCCCATCCCTCACTTCCCTGAGCTGTAGGCTGTCTCTGCAGGTTGGGAGCCGCTCTTTGCACTCTCTGTGCTGTGTAGCTGCACCCCCGCTGATCAGTGAGTAGAGAGATGCAGGTATATGCTGTAACTTCCTTTCCCTGCTTTGCTCCACACACACCCTAGTGGCCGGTGATGGTATTGCAGAGTATTAATTAATGCAATATTGGCACCGGCCAGGAAGCCTCAAATAAATACCGGCCAGATGGCAACCCTAAGAGTAGTGTGTTTAAAAATAAATAAATAAATAAATAAATAAATTATATATATATATATATATATATATATATATATATATTTTTTTTTTTTTTTTAAATCAATGGGCCTATTCCATGGGCCTGGGCCTGGAGCTCCATCAGCCCCAATGTTAATCCGGCCCTGGCCATAATATCCTTCTTTAGAACAGGAGCACATAATTGTACAGCATATTCAAGCTTTGGTCTTACCAGTGATTTATACAGAGGCCAATTTATATTTTCATCCTGAGAATGAATGCAGCTTTTTATACATGACTCAAGCCTCACACATTGTTGCCTAGTTTGTTGTTTATAACAATTCTCAAATCCTTCTAGTGTGTTGTTATCCCTAATTCACTATAGTTTAGGGTGTAAGTTTATCTACATTAACTGTCTCTTTCCATTTGCGTGCCCAGTCCCCAACTTATCTAAATAGCTTTGTTCCAAAGAAATATCCTTCTCACATTGTATTACTTTACAGAGTTTTTTTGTCATCTGCAAACACTGAAACATACATTTTATTGACAATTTCAAGATCATTTATAAATAAGTTAAAGAGAAGCGGTTCCAGAACAAAACCCTGAGGGACACCACGTACCACTTTTGTCAAGCTTGCCAATTTACTATTAATTACAACTCTCACTACACTGTATTTAAGACATATTCTACCCAAGGACAAGAATTTTCATCTAGACCAATTTCTTTTTCAATTTCTCTTGTGTGAAATGCCTTGGTATTCCAGGTAGATTACATCTACTATCCTGATCTATACCTTTACTTACTACTTCATAGAAGGCAATTAGGTTAGTTTGACATGACCTATAGTTATAAAACAAAGCAGATTTTTGCTAATAACAATGTTCTTACCAATTAATTCCTAAATAGTATCCCTTAATAATCCTTCAAATACTTTCCCAGACACATAAATTAAGCTCACAGGTCTATAATTTCCAAGCAAAGACTTTGAACCCTTTTTGAATACAGGAACCACATCTGTCTACCTCCAATCCTCCGGTACATTTCCTGAAAGGGATCCCAACTGATTAAAAACTGAGGTTATATTTCATACTTCTTAATGACCTAGATGATAGGGTATATGTAGACATAATATTAAAAAGCCTGGGAAGTGACAGTTCTAAAGGAATACTATATTGTTAGAAATACAAACATGCCTTCCTAATGCTATAGAACTAGCCTGCCCGGAAATGGAGCTTGTCTTAAGCTCCACTTTTGTCAAGATTGTCAAGCATAGGAAAAATACATAGGACATAGTCCTCATGGACATTGACTGCTCTTGTGCAAATCACCATCTAAAAAAAAGAAAAAAAAAGTATATATATTTTTGGCCCCCTCTGCACCCCCATTTATGCATGTTCAGGTGAGTGCAGCCAACCCCCCCTTGTTTATATATATATATATATATATATATATATATATATATATAAAATGTAATTTTGTTGGTGATTTGCAAGAGCAGTCAGTGTCCCTGAGGAAGTCCCTGGAGGGATGAAACATGTAGGACTACAGAACAGACAAGAAATCCATGCTTTTCTACACCTGCTGTTTTAAAATTACATGTAAGTGGATACAATTGTTTTGCACTTTATTTTCAAACTTGCACTACAATTTTTGGACTTTCTCTTCCAATAAATGATCCTGAGACTGTCAGGGTTCTGAAGCAAGAGCGAGATCTCTTTAAAGATTATCTGAAAGCTTGAAGTTGGCATTAAAAGCGTGAGTGGCCAATTGAACTTTTTTTTAACAAAGGTTTATACAAAGTTAAACACTATGTTGTGCCTTTTTTATTTCCCCTAGCAAAATCACCCCTACTTTCTTGTTTTATGTCTATGGTTGAAGATTAGAGGAAATCTTCGGTGTGGATTCATTGCTGAAGGGAAGTTTTATTGATTTTATATTCATTATTCTTTGCACATCATATTTGCAACTTTTTTTTTTTTTTAATTCTTTATTTTTGCGTGCATGAAAGATAACAGACAGCTTTCCTCGCCACAACAGCGTTTGGAAACCGAAGCATAACACAGTTACTATACAGTCATGGCAATAAAACAGTGCACATTTTTTTTAGTGAAAACAAGCTTATACGTTGTGAGGCAATAGATGATCAGGATGTTGGTAAAGACATGCAGATTGCTGATTGTTTAAGCTAGGGATATGCAGAAGTTAACAGATTAATAGATATCGACTAAAATAACATACGAGTAGGCCTAAAGGTTAGAGCTTTAGTTTCAGGCTTAGAGTGCTAACATTGCTTGGGTGGGTAGACACTATAGTATGGTATCATATTACATAAGTATTCTAGAATGCATAGCTGCATCGTTATTACAGGCACCTTTCCCTGCTCAGTTAACAGGACAGGTGGGGTACCCGACTAGATAGAGCAATGTGTCACAAAACAACAGTTGGTTTGCGCTATTAGCCACGGTCATGGTGCGGCAGCACGATTACAAGGAGGCTCTTATATAGAATTGTTTGCTAAATAAATGAACAAACCGTATTGCGTAGCTCAGCGCGTATAACACCACATATTATTCAACAAGGTTAAGTAATAAGCTTATAGACTTAAAGCAGGAAAACAGGGTCATAGAGCACGTAAAATATATTACTGGTAGCTACTTTCAACTTTAACACGGTTTAACTGGTTTGAGAGTTCAGCGAGTACAGAAAGTGTTGCTGCTAAAATATAATAGTCAGCACAGTGTGGCAGGTAGTCAGTGATGGTCGAAAGGGTCACAGCCTGATGCTGCTGGAGACCAGATCTGCAACGTTAGTCCTTTGACTGTTGCAGAATTATAAACGCTGCTTGGTCAAAGGACTAACTACTAATGTGCCGGGCTAAACAATGCAGTGGGGTCTAAAACACTAAGGAGAATTAGCAAGGTAACATTGCTGTCTAGAGTCTTAGATATCAAATATTAACCCCAGGCTGGATCGGTACTGGTAGGGTTCGTTGGAGATTTGTCTCGGGTCAGACCGTGTACCGTGCGGCAGGAGAGACGCAGAGGGAATCGGAGGTCTTCAGCCAATACCACGTACAAGCCATCGAGGACAGTTCATCCACTGTTCGGGTGAGGCTAGTGTCCTTGAGTCTGCCGGAGGTGCTGCTGAGTGCTGGCCCCTTGTATCCCAGGAGTGTAGTCTGCGAGACTGGTCAGCGTCGTGAGGGTTACCTCTGTGCTGAGTCGGTGCTGTTTGCTCTGCTGGGCGGAGGGTTGGACGGGTGAATCGTCGGGTCTTGCTTTGGGGCTTGAGGTCGCTAGTGTTGCTGTGTGTGGGCCTCTGTTCTTTTTCCCATCCTGCTGAGCGGAATTTCTTCCGTCTGGAGGCTGCTCGTGGCTTACAAGGTGGGTTATTTGGCAGATGGCGCCGGGTGGCCGGGCGTATCCACGCCTTTACTGCCCTCATCGCTAGTTTGTAGTTTTGTGCATGGGTTTTGAATTGCGCCCAGAGATTGTTGCTTAGCTGGAACACAAATTCTATTGTGTGCTTAGGTGGCTTGATGGGTGGTCACTTGGTAGTTGATTGCTCCTGAGCCGCCTCTTTGGCCGGGCTCGATTTGTTTTGCTGTGTCTCTCGCTTAGAGCCTTCGCTATGCGGTTTCAAGAGGGAAAGCCCCGCCATTTTGGATCCCCAATCAGGGTCGAGTGGCTTGGTGCAGTGGGGATGTGCGGATCAGGTCTGTAGGTCACTTGGGAGGGACCGGGATAACCCCCGCCGGTCCAGAGGGGGGGGGGGTAGGAGTGCTACAGGCTCCGTTTCCAGAGTGCGAGTGGATCGGCCGCTTCCACTCAGCTCCGATCCGGGTAGGCCGCAGCAGGGTTCCCAGGTATTCAAGAAGTTGACACCCGAGTTTGGTGCCTATCCGTTTGTCTGGGATCCCCCGTCCTGAGGTGGGTATTGGGCTTAAATATCCGTCGTTTTTGCCCTATTTAAGCCGTTATTTTAGCCCGTTAGCCAGGAGCTCCGGCTTGCAGGCTCGCTCGGCTCGCTCGGCGTTCAGGCTCCGCCCAAAGGAGGCTGATTTTACTGATATTTGCAACTTTTGCACATACATTTGCACTTGCATAAGTAATAGGTTGTGATTGTCACCACAAATATTGATATATTCATACTAACCTAAGCCAAGTGGCAGAGTAGTTATAAAATGAGGTGACTGATGAGACCCTGCTAGTTGTCAATTGACTTGAGGGGTGCTATCTATGATTTAGACCTAAGGTACTGGTGAACTTCTAGGGTCTGGTATACCTATTAACAAATAAAGAACTTGTATCAAGCACAGAGCCACAAGGAAGTTCAGAGTTGTAACTTTAAACTAGTAGAAACAGACTGGCTTACACACGTGAAACAACAACTGACAACCACATGCTGAAGAGACATAGCTTGAGCCAGAGCAAAGACATGCATCTGCTGCTTGTGAATGAGCATAGGAAAACATTACCACTGTAAAAAGGCCTATCACTCCTGTTTCCTTATACCTTATAGGAACCCTCAAAATCTAAATATCCCAATGATTATGCCATCAAAACACAAAAATACCACTCCATGCCACCACATCTTCTAGAAAAAAAATATATAGACCTATTGCATATAGTTCCTCAACTCATGGTTGATGCTCTTGTCCTGATGCCAAGAAACCACCAGTTCCCATTGCTTGCCCCTTCTGTAATGAAACCTATAGTGGTATACCAAAATTACTAATACAATGGTGAAGACTATACCAGCAAACATAGTAAACAATGGGAAGCAACCCTTCTGGACTAACAGTACTCCCGACTTCATCTGGAAGAAGAGGAGGCAGCCCACAAAATGCAGATCTGAGCACCTGGACTTTTAAAGTCTGATTAGACTGTCTTTTAACTTCAGCCGTAAAGCCTTCTCATATATATATATATATATATATATATATATATATATAACATTCATTCCAGTACTGTGAAGCTAACATCATACAGGTTTGTTGAAGATTAGTGATGTCGCGAACATAAAATTTTCCGTTCACGAATGGCGAACGCGAACTTCCGCAAATGTTCGCGAACGGGCGAACCGGGCGAACCGCCATAGACTTCAATAGGCAGGCGCATTTTAAAACCCACAGGGCCTATTTCTGGCCACAATAGTGATGGAAAAGTTGTTTCAAGGGGACTAACACCTGGACTGTGGCATGCCGGAGGGGGATCCATGGCAAAACTCCCATGGAAAATTACATAGTTGATGCAGAGTTTTGTTTTAATCCATAAAGGGCATAAATCACCTAACATTCCTAAATTGTTTGGCATAACGTGCTTTAAAACATCAGGTATGATGTTGTATCGATCAGGTAGTGTAAGGGTTACGCCCGCTTCACAGTGACAGACCAAACTCCCCGTTTAACGCACCGCAAACAACCGCAAACAGTCCATTTGCACAACCGCAAACTCCCCATTTGCACAAGGTTGGATACCAAGCTAGCCATGTCCCGTTCCTTGTCCTCACTGATGACAACATCATCATCATCTCACCATACATCCATGTGTGTAATGCTGCCTGACTGAGACATATCCCTGTTATCTACATCCTCTGGCAATAATGGTTGTGCATCACTAATTTCTTCCAACTGATGTGTAAATAACTCCTCCGACAGATCAAGTGAAGCGGCTGTGGTGCTAGTGTTGGTGGTGGCGGCAGGCAGGCGAGTGGTAACTTGAGAGGTTCCCAAAGCTAAGCTGGAGGAGGATGGTGCGTCAAGGTTCCGAGCGGAAGCTGTAGAAGATTGGGTGTCCTGTGTTAGCCAGTCAACTATGTCCTCAGAACTTTTCCAGTTCAGGGTACGTGGCCTCTGAACACTGGGCATTATTCTAGGGCCAAAGGGAATCACAGCACCACGACCACGACGGCCCCTGAGGGGTGGCCTGCCTCTGCCTGTCATTTTTTTTCGATTAGTGGTACTATGCGTGCAAGCTACTGTGACAACAGTTATGAGTGGCACTGTGCACTGGCAGAAGTTGGCAGAGTAGACACTGTAGGCCTGACACACACGCTTGCAGAAAACTAACTGCTATTCAATCTATTACAGTCAAAAACGCAAAAATGCACACTACTGTTACACCAGATATGAGTTGCACTGGTGTGACACTGTGCCCTGGCAGGCCCTGAAACGCACACGTGTGAAGGAAACTGACTGCTATTATATTACAGTCAAAAAAGTTTTTTAAATGCAATCTATTGTGACACCAGATATGAGTGGTGGCACTGGGCAAGTGGGCACAGTATACGCTGTGAGCCTGACACACACGCTGGCAGGCAGGCAACTGCAATTAGATTACACAGGAAAAAAAAAAAAGCAGACTGATGCTCTAGCCCTAAAAAGGGCTTTTTGGGGTGCTGTCCTTACAGCAGAGATCAGATGAGTCCTTCAGGACTGTAGTGGACACTGAATACACTAGCCTAGCTATCGATTTCCCTATTAAATCAGAAGCAGCTACACTGTCCATCCTCTCACTAAGAATGCAGCTTCCGGGGGGCGGGGCCTAGCTGTCATGGAGGAAAGACGCACTTCGTGTGAGCTCCCTCAATATCTCATTTTAAGTAGCTATCAACAAGCGATGTTGCTCCTACCTGACCGAACCGACATGCTTAATAGCAGTCAGCAACTCACCGCGTGGCAAGTGTCTTACTCACCGCGTGGCAAGTGTGGCCTGGTGCTAACCGGGCGGGAGAGGCAGACGGCAGACGATCTCCCGATCCTGGGATGCCCAGGAGCAGCTACTTCCTGGCAGGAGCTCCGTTACCCCCCCCCCCCCTCGGACTGGTGGGGATTATCCCGGTCCACCCCTGAGAGGCTGTCTGGAGCTAATGGACGCACAGAGCACAGCCGCCCAGGCTGACATACTCATCTGCGACTCTCCCAATATGGTGGCAGCCGCGTGTCTTCCTGGTACCAGCAAAGCATGGCAGGATATTGAGTCTAAGCTGGACAGACTCTTTAATCTATTTTGGAAGCAAATAACAAGCAGGAAGCCCCAACAAGCTCCACCACAGCCCCAACAAGCTCCACCACAGCTAAGCAAAGCAGTCCCCATTAAAATCCACCAACGCAAAAGGCATCAAAGATGGGACCGGAGGCACAAACAGAAATGCAGAGCCTACCCCACATCAAGCACTCGCCTCCACCTTAAGCCACCACAATCCCGCACCGGACGTAAAGCACCACCGGGACAGATCCGACCACCCAACAAAACAAGCTTCCACCACCTCAAGCCGCGAACCCGGCACTCAGCCAGAGACTTGCCTTTGTTGTTCCAGGTATCACGGACTCCCAGGGTCTGCACCCCCAGAAGGGATCGAATGAGCGCAAGCAGTAAACAGCAGCCTGCCAAGCATGTCCCACTATAGCCGATCCTCCACACCATGCCTTTGATCACATGAACTGCTCTCTGCACATTAACTAATCGTAAAGTAGCAAGCATTTAAACATGTCATTATTTCACCTCCTAAAGAGTTTATTGTCGTAGTTCCTTACATGCCTTTACCTTAACCGTTTATGTATTATGTTATTCACTAGTCTCATCTCATGGGGCGACTCACACTTGATTTATAACTACTGGTTGAGCTGCTGATATAAATACAAAGTTGATAACGTGCAAGCTACACCCTAAACATGACAGCCATCTTTCACAACAATGTACTGCTATATACTCATACCCTCAGTGCAACTAGCCATGATATACGCACGTTCAGCCTAGCATGCTCAAATATAACACACTTCTGTCTAAAAAAAAAATAATAATAAAAAAAAAAGAATGCAGCTTCAGAATGAATCTAAAATGCATGCTGTCCAGGAGGTGGGAGGGTCTGGGAGAGAGGGCCTGCTGCTGATTGGCTGGAATGTGTCTGCTGACTGTGAGGTACAGGGTCAAAGTTTACTCAATGATGGCGAATAGGGGGCGGACCGAACATCGCATATGTTCGCCATCCGTGGCAAACGCGAAAAAGCTGTGTTCGCCACAAACTATTTGTCAGCGAACCGTTCGGGACATCACTATTGAAGATGCATCACAGAGTTCCTTGCTAATCCACTTCTCTTTCTGTAACATATAGCAACTATCTTGTGAAGAGTCTCTCTACTACTAATGGTAAGATTCCTTATATTTGAGATTGTTTCCTCGATATGGTTAATTATTTTCTAGATTTTCTGCCTTGTACATTTACAGTTTTGGCACTAACTCTTTGGTTTCCTTGGAACTCCATTAATTCATCATGTTACTTTAAAACTCACACATCAAAATGCTAATTTTCAGACCTCTTTTACAGCAGACACATATTCGTTAATATATTTTATATAATTTACCTTTTGCAGCTTGTTAGTTAATGTAATTCACTTTTTTTTGGTGAGGTTTATATTTCAGTGATTGAAAAAAGGATACATTTTAAATATACAAACTGCTTTGAATCATGGTTAGGCTCTTAAAACAAGATTTTTAAAGTTTTACATTAAAAAAAACTGCAAAAAATGTTAATGCTTTTTCTTTGCAAAGGAACGTTAATTTCCTCTAGAATTACATTAATTTATTCCACCAATCGTTAGTAACATTTGTTACGTAAAAATACTAAATATAGAAACTTCCATCTGTTGCATTGTGCTAAATATCCAAACCTTCCTTTCTGCTGTCAGATACATTTATATTTAGTGTGATTAAACATCTTATCTCATATTCTGTAAGAATTATAATTTCACAGTTTTACATCCCTGACATAAAAGCCAACTTCTATTATTATGTTTAATTCAAGAGTGCATGATGATAAAAATACAGTCCTTAAAGAAGCAGAATTTTACCATTGTCAATTTCTGTTATACATAATAAACCAACCAACATTTCTATCTAATATGTTTAGTGTAACTGTCCCTTTGAAAACATGTCTGTCTGTCTGTCTGTCTATCTATCTGAGTTGTGTTTCAAAGCTGTTTTATACAGCGAACAAAAACTCCAAGGAAGCCATGTTTAAAATGGAATAATGAGGCAAAAATGTGATTCTTTGTTGAAATAATTTGCATATGTAAATAGAAACGAGGAGGTAAAGGGAACGAGCAGGTAAGTGAGTGAGACTCTTAAACAGCTGGAGGAGCATGCTATATATTTTGAGGAAGCTGGGTTGGTGGTTGGTTGGGTATTGCTGAGAAAAAAAATTGAGAAATGCAGTATTGTTTTTTCTGGGAGTATGAGGTGAGGCCTGGAGAACACAGATGGAGATGGAACAGTTATATGAAGGTATTTACAGCCAGGAGTAGCAATGGAAATAAAAGGGGTGGGGGGTGGTGGTGGCAGAGTGAACATTTGTTGTATATCATTGAAAAGTTTACCAACCAAATTCTATCACCCAAATATTAATAACTGTGACAAAAATAAAGAAAAGAGCATGCGCAGAAATTAACAGTGACAAACTACAGGTATAAATGGTAACGATGTTATAGTAACAAATGTTAATATGGTAACAATGCAAGAATAAATGAGGTGGAGTATCTTCCACGATTCGGGCAGTACCAGGAGCTTGCTGAAAGTTGCTGGGAAATGTAAAATTGTGAGATTCAATATTGTTGGTTCTGAGAGTGTGAGATGAGGCCTGGAGCTTGCTGAAATTCTATACATTTTGAACACTAAACCTCAGGAAGAAAAGATGATGAAAAACAAACAGTTCGTGACATGCCCTTTTTAAGAGTAAAACTGGTTTAACCCCTTAAGGACCAAACTTCTGGAATAAAAGGGAATCATGACATGTCACATGTTATGTGTCCTTAAGGGGTTAAAATGGTTTGATTTCTTCAAGGGGGCAATTAAGTGCCTTTCCCTGTTTCCATGTATCCACTACTTCCAACAGAAATCCAGAAGCTCCTGAGCTTGAGCTTCTGTTTGTTTTTCTTAGCTGGACCAATGATATTAATATGTTTACATTGTTATGCTCTGCACTCTTGATTGTATAAACCTTTTACCTGGTTTATCAGCCAGTTTTACTTTTTTCTTTTTTTTTTTGAGGGGGGATTTACCTGTATTGGTACCCTGTACCCATTACATATATTGCTGTATCCTTTTGTATGTGTATATATATATATATATATATATATATATATATATATATATATATATATATATATATATATAATTTTACAGCATGGGTATGGCGTAAACTGCATGCATATTAATGTCTGTGATGTGAAAATCATTCAGCCGGAAATCTCAATTAATATTTTGCCTCAGCTTTAGTGTCTGGTATCTCATTTTGTTACTACTAGTGTTCTAACCCATGAAAACACCAATGTTTAAAGGAACACTATAGTCACCAAAGCAACGTTAGCTTAATGAAGCAGTTTTTGTGTACAGCTCATGCCTCTGAAGTTTCACTGCTCAATTCAATGCCATTTAGGAGTTAAATCACGTTTGTTTCTGTTTATTCAGCCTGAACACACATCCCCCTCCCCCCGACTGTAACTGACATAGTCTGCATTAAAAAATGGTTTCACTTTCAATCAGTTTTTATCTCCTGCGCTGTAAATTTTATTTTAATTACATACAGGAGGTTTCTGAAGGGTCCAGCAAACTATTAACAGAACAGGAGATAAGGAATTATGAATTAAACAGTATTTGCAAGAAGGAAGTAGAAATATTAGATGACTCTTTACAGGAAGTGTTTAGGAAGGCTGTGAGAGTCATATGCAGGGAGGTATGGCTAGGACTGCATAAACAAAGTGATTTAACTCCTAAATGGAAGAGAATTGAGCAGTAAGACTGCAGTGGTATGATATTTACACCTAAACTGCTTCATTAATAACTAAAGCTGTTTTGGTGACTATAGTGTCCTTTTAACATTTTATTTGCTTTAATCTCAGTTATTTTTCAACTTCACAGTGTTTGCCTTCTCTAAGCTGCTGAGCAACTTCTTTTCTGTATATTTATCTCAAAATTTGATAACAACATGTCGTTCAATGTCTCTTGGGGGGAGGGGGGGGGGGGGTTCCTCATCAATTCCAGAGTTTTGAGACATTTACCTATTTACTTATACAAAAAAGTGTAGTCATTTATTCCTTAGCTCACTTTTAAAATGCTATTAATCATGTTTGCCCATGTATGAAAAAGTGTCTTGCATCCTACTTATGATGACTATTATACCTCGGCGCAGATTAACTTCTGTCATATTCATGTTTCTGTGATATCTCACTGCACGTCAAAATAAAAAATAAAAAAATATATATATTTTCAATTAAAAGTGCCCATTTCACAATTTTGTGTGCGAACTCGTACTTTATTTTTTATGATATATTGGATAAGCTTGCTGTCTGGTAATAGAAGGGTTAATAGGCAAAAGTGTATGCTCAGCAGAATAATTGCCTTAGTAGTACAGTTATTATCAAACAAAACTTTCACTGAAAGGTTTTTAAGGCCATTAGATGTGTGAGGATTTGTTCTGCTCCCAATCCTCCTCCCAATTGGAATAGTCTATTTTCCTGTTAGGATAATGGACAAAGTATGCTAAGCCTGCCCAGATAAAATTCCTTTTTGTATTTTTTTAATTCTCTTTCACTAATATCATGTATATATTCAAGATCTTAATGCAAATGCTCTCAGAACCAGTGTGACTGCTTTGGCTGTATTGCAATAAAGACGTGATCCTATATGTTCACAATTCGGGTGTTTGACTGGTTCATTGGAAAATGCTTATCAGGGGACAAGCTATTTGGCTAACATTTTGTATTTTACATAAATACCTTTTTTACTGAAATGTGCTTGTTTTTCCACTGCGACAGGACTATACTATGTGATACAGACTCCTGATTATATGACTCAGAAATCTGATACTTGTGTCAAAGAATATTCAAAACAAGCCTTTCTATAGTTGGCAAATATTCCGTCATAAAGCCATAGAAAGTGTTTGAAACTTGTATTTTGTTTTAGCAATGCTTCCACCCCTTGATGTCCTCCCACATCTGTTTGTTTTATTTCTGGCTGTGGCACTGCAGTGATACGTCATGTACATTGCAGGAGTCTGACATCTCAATCTACCCTTCTGCATCATCAATTATTTAAGTGCTCCTTCTTCCCTAAGGGGCTTTTAACTCTCCTATCTACGATGGATAGGAGTAGAGGAAAAATAATTGGTTGTCTGACAATGGTGATTTGTGCCTTCAAGCAAGAGGCAGACTCACTCCTCCACCAGGAAAATGTCAGATACCCTGAGATGCATTGCTGCAAAAGCTGATTTTTTTTTTTTTGCGTAGTAACTGTGTTTAGGTTTCTGTGAGATCACATGCCTGGCATTTCCTTAGTAGATTCATTCTAGTACATTGTTTTAGCTTTTACTCTACTTCATTTGTACTTATAACTTTAAATATACAATAAACAATATTGTTGCAATATTTGTGTAATATTTATTTGAAAAAATTTATTTTCAATACACTACAATAAAAATGGAGACAGTTGCCTCATTGCACACTGACATGTTACTAAATAGGTCAGTGCTAATATCTTAACAGTTCAGTGTTAATATACTACTAAATGTGCTGTCAATACTTTACAGTGGAAAATAACGTCCGTCTATCTATCTGCCTGTCTGTCTGTAAATCTACATACAATATTGGGATTCAGCTATGCATCTGAGCTGTAGGGCTGTAGGTATGCTCTCACAAATGTATACTGTTTTGTGCCTTTGGGTGCCTCCCCTGGTCTGTCTGTTTATCCATTTATCTGAATCTATCTGATCTATGTTTATAAATATATGTGCACGTGTGTGGTGTATGAACAGAATATGTAAATTACATTTATATTTATATTTTTATATATATATATATATATATATATATATATATATATATATATATATTGCTGTAGGAATTATTACTACATCTTTTTTTTTCTTCATTTATGTAAATATGTTGTTTCCATTTTATATATTACACGGGATCTTTAGCTGGTTTCAAATCAACACCACTGATCCCTGCATCCGACAATTCCTTCTGAGGAAGCAGAAAAGCACTCCTGTGTAGCCAAGGTAACCATGTCTCTGTGGTATTATTATTGTAATTTGATTACAGGAACATGCAAGACCTTTCAGAGATTAAAGCCTCAGAATATTATACAGTATGCTCCTACCTAGAAAATGGTGCTGTTTAGTTTAAGTGCAGACTGTACAATCACTGTGATGGTAGACAGACAGACAGACAGACAGGTAGATATATAGATAGACAGACAGGCAGGCAGACAGACAGGCACATAATGTGTGGCCTTAAATGTGTAATTAACTTTGAAATTATTTAGAATTACTGATAAGGCAAACTTTAGAGAATAGCCACCTTCTATATATTGCTCTGTTAGTTAAATTATTGTTGCATCCCTAGCAAAACCATGTTTTCATGGAGGCAGTGTGTGCATCATGTTTAAACATTAGAGCTCTACAGGAAATGTGTATGGAGACTGTGTAGGTCTCATGGAGATGACTAGGGCTGCATCAACAACGATATTTATCTCATGACTGCAGAGGTGCGATCTTTATACCAAAACCACTCCATTCAGCTTAAAGTTATGTTGGTGTTTACAGTGTTCCTTTAAGGTTCCAGTGATATAGATATGGAAAACTATTCTGTATATTATAACAGATTACTTTGTGTAGTTTGGTGCAATAAGACCTCAGTACCCATGAAAATAGGTCAGTAGGAACACATTGCTTGTGAAATATGTATTAGTAAGCCTCTGATCGTGACATTAATATATGTTCATGGTTTACTACTAGACTTGGAGATTTGCTTCGGACTGAACTTCAATTCAACAAATTTTGGCCGATCGGGTGTTGGAATTCCCAAATTGCAGCTAATATATACCTGAATTATAGACTAACTGAAATGAACATTTCTAAACATGAATTAGCAGTAGGGGTGTATGGGTTTCAATATTATAAATTCTGCCCATGTCTCCAAAAAATGAGTTAATTGATGGGGAGAAAATAGCTGGGGGACATTCACTAAATGTTGATTTTATTCACAGATCAAGTGAGAAGAGAAGTGAACAAAAGAGGGAAAACAGGAGGAGCAGTAAAAATATATATATTTACATAGTCTATATAGAATAAATATATCTAAATATTTTGTAATATTTTTTTCTGCTCCTACTATTTTTCCTTTTATTGGTAACTTTTTCTCAGTTAATCTGTAAACCAAATGACGGGAACTGTTCCTATTAGTGAATTATGAAATGTGTATATATAATATTATATTGTGTATATATTTTGCAGTACACTGATTGGCCTTTTTTCTCATTTTTTTGGTTAGTTCTTCAGTTGAGGTTTTCCAAATTGACATTCTTTATATAAAAAAACTATTCGGCAGAACCGAAATGTCTTGCCGTACTCAAGTCTATTCGTCACTTTCTTATTGAACTGTCAATTTATCACTTGGAGGCCTCTCAATGTGTTGTATTTATTATAGAATAAATTGTTATGGTGGAAACAACACTTCACTGTTTATAAACTAGTTTGTTAAATATTTAGCAATCATCCTTTAAAGGTAAAACTAGCTTTGGTAGCATTTGTAGCTTTTAGAAATTCAGTAAATTTACACCGGGTTCCAGATGTTAAACACATGTTTTTAATTCTGGCAAATTGAGTTTTTCTTTCTTATTATTTACCAGAGTTTACTTTCTCCTGTCTCCAGAAGGAGGCAATGTGCATCCATGATACCTGAAAGAACAAAATATTTTTTGTATTTTTATGCATATTTTCTGAGGCATAGTTAAAATGTCGATGATGAATCTTAAAGGTACAGAAACATTTTAAAAATGGATAGTTCATAATATTTTTTTATACTGTGTTCCCTCATCCTGGATTCTGCATGACAATTATCCCATCGAAGGATCCCAAGATTCGTCATAGTTTCCATGTACCATGGTAAATAGACATGCATGTACTTTAAGATCCCTGAACTAATTGACTGCCATTGCTTCACTTTTTCCAAAATACAAACTCTTTCATACCGTACATGATGTGATTCAATACTGGAATCCCATGGGTCACAAAGCTTGCGAGTGCGACTGTGCCCCGGGTGTTCCTCATGTCAAATGGGGCCCAGCATCGGCAGGGGCCCATTGGGTGGCACACACATTTAGTGTCACCCAATGGCCATCTCTGTTAAGGGGCTGGTTGGTTGATTAGTCCCCCCCATGGCCTGCTCGGAGGAAGTGATTTATCAGAGAGGAGGAGAGGGACTGAGGAAGCCTGTAATTTTTGAATATTATCAGCCACTGGATTCCAGCTGAGCCACCCTCCTGCACCCAAAAGGTGAAGAAGCAGGAGGGTGGGTAAAAATATGGGTATTGATACTTACGTGTGTGTTTTCGTGTTTCAGCGTCTATATGCATCTGTGTGTATTTGTGTGTGTGTGTGTATGTGTGTATCTGTACGTGTCAGTGTGTGTATGCCAATATGTGTATCTGTGTCTCTATATGTCTGCATTAGACACAGATTACACACCAAAGGTTTCCAGAGGGAAATATGGAATATGTTAGAGATGCACATGCCAGGGAGAAGGTCAATCGTATAAGGTGCAGGGTTAACCCTTCAAATTTTTTGCGAGGGAACATGGAGGTTGTAGGAGACAGCCCGACACTCTTTTCAACATGATAGGTAGGTGTGGGTATGCACCTGTGGTTGGCCTGGACCTTAAAGTTCTGCATGGAGCATCACAAGGAGTCTTGAAACTGCACCTAAGTCCAATGCCAGAATCCCCTGTGGCACAAATGTATTGGGCAACATGGACGGTTGAAACACATAGTTTTCCAAGAACAGGGATAGCCGGGAAGAGGGATTGATAGCACTATTGCGAGTGAACTCTGCCCAGGATAGCAGATCTGACCAGTTGTTCTGGTGGTCCCAAAAAATATATCAATGAAAAAACTGTTCCAATGCTTTGTTAGTTTGTTCAATGACCACTAGGTTTCTCTGGAGGTGCATTAATTTGTGCTCCCAGAATCGTCTCGCGGGTGAGGTAAGGTTAGTATGGATGAATTACCCTCAAGAAAGTGTCTCCATTGTTTGAGAGCTGAAATTATAGCTAGGAGTTCTCCATCACCAATCTGGTAATTGCATTCCAACAGGTTCGATTTCTACGAGAAATACCTGTACAGATGCATGGAGCTCTCTCGAGTAGGATGTTGAGTCAGGAGGGTGCCTGCTCCAGTCTCAGACGCATTGACTTCAAGGATGAATGATATGGCAGGGATAGGGTTTGCCAGTATTTGAGAGATTTAAATGCAGTAATGGCTCCCTGAGAGCAATGTTGTGGATGGCCATCTCTCCTGGTCATGTCCATGAGAGGTTTGACCAAGAAAGAAAAGTTACGTATGAACTTCCGATAATAAAAGAAACCATTGTATGGAGCAAAGACTCATAGGTTGAGGCCATTGTACCACAGTGGAAAGTTTCCCTTGATCCATAGAAAATCCAGCGTCAAAAATAACATAGCCCAAAAATGTAATTTGTTTGTGGTGAAACTCACATTTCTCCAATTTACAGAACAGGGTTAATTCGCTATGTGGGGATATTTGTGGCTAGGAGCAGCATCGTCTCCATTCCCATTGGTCGTGGGTTTCGTGTATTCCCTGTGTGGATCTAGTAACCTTGTAGTCTGCCAGTCCGAGCTATTTGTTGGTCAGGAATGTATCCCAGGGCTCCCAGACGGCACGAAAGAGAGTTTGTTTATGTGTGATGGAGGCGTGGATTTCCTCCATGTTCCTGAGTGTGTCTGTTCTGGCGATCCACTCTCTAATCGACGGGGCAGCCAGGTTTTTCCATTTGACAGGGATGAGCAGGTTGGCGGCTGTTATTAGGTGCACAATGAGAATTTGCAACGGTTTGGGGAGGGGCTGTGGGAGTATCAAAAACAGTAGTGTTTGCGGGGTATGGGGTAGTGTTATCCCCGTTATCGTTTTGATCATTCTAGCTATGTTGATCCAGTATTTCTGGAGAGTCGGGCATAGCCACCAAGTGTGTGCCAAGGAGGCCCCTGGTTGGGAACATTTCCAGCAGATATCCTGTGAGTTGGGGAAGAGTCTGTGGAGTTTGGATGGGGAGTAGTGCCATCTGGAGATCCTCTTATAGTTGCTCTCCTGGATAGCAGAGCATACAGAGGAGGTATGTATTTGACGAAGGATGGTCTTCCATTGGGGAGCAGTAATCTATACACCCAAGTCTGTGGACCACGAGTTAGTGAATTGGGGGAGCGTGTTCAGGTGGTCTGATCCTAGGAGTTTGTAGAATGTCGAGATTTGTTTGGTCTTGACATTATGTGTCTTGCAATGTATCTCAAAGTCAGAGAGGGTACGAGAGCCCCCAAGGAGTACGGGATTATCTCGTATGAAGTGGGTTACCTGTGCATAATGGAGAGTTTGTATCGATGTATGGACGTCTTGTCTAGTTAAACTGGTCAAGGTGCGAATGCGGTGTCCCTCTACCATGGTGTGTAACTGGAGGTAGGTTTCTTCTGGTGCGTTGTATAAGTGTTGGTAAGTTTTGGTTCTTAGGCCAGGTGGGAAGAGGGGGTTACACGTGATGGGGTATAGGGGAGATGGATGGGGAGCTATATCTTGCATGTCTCGTATGCGGATCCAGTTCCGTAGTGTGGGCATGATCGTAGGGTGTGATGTGTGGTTCAGAAGGAGTAATGAGAGGGGTGCCTTTTGCCACGGGATTGTGTGTAAAGGGACATTAAACATGGAGCTTTCTATCTGAGCCCATTGGCGGTTTGGGGGGTGGGTCGACCATTCATAGATCCGTGATAGGATTATTGCTTTATGGTATTTCTGTGCGGTAGTCCCAGACCTCCTCTGGTCTTGTGAGGGTGTCATATGTGATTCTTGGTTGTTTTTGTGCCCAAATGAAGGTTGTGAATAGTTGTTTAAGTTTGGTGAAGAAGGTATTGGGTAAGGCAATGGGAAGTGTCTGCAGGAGATACAGGATCTTGGGGAGGGTGTTCATTTTGAGGATGTTGACTCTACAGAGCCACGAATACTGTGGCTTGTGCCAGGAGCGGAGGTCTTTAGAGATGGATTGTAAAAGAGGTTCAAAGTTGATGGCAAATGTGGTTGATAGATCTACTGGGAGGTGGACCCCTAGGTACGTTATTGCTTTCTCCGCCCAGGAGAACGGGAACTGTGCTTTGAGGGATGAACAGGCTAGGGAGGTTAGTTTGAGTGGGAGAATTTCACTTTTAGTAAAGTTGACCTTGAAATTTGAAAGTGATTGGTACAGAGATATTTCCTCCAGTAATGGTGGTAGTGAGGTATCCGGCGACTGGATGGTAAACAAAAGGTCGTCCGCAAAAGCTGAGACCTTGTATTCCATGTCCCGCACCCGTATACCTTGTATTTCAGAGTTGCTCCTAATACCATTTAGGAATGGTTCCAGTACGAGGATGAATAGGAGGGGAGACAGGGGACAACCCTGTCTCATACCGTTCTTAATGTGTACTGGGTCGGATAGTTGTCCGTTTATGCGAAGTCTCGCGGTTGGGGAGGAGTATATGTTTTGTATCCATCTTATCCAGTTTGGACCAAAACCCACTTTGCGGAGTGTTGCAATCAACAGGGTCCAATCGACCCTGTCGAAAGCCTTCTCCGCGTCAATGGATAGGACAAGGCTGTCCGTTGGGAGGTGTTGTGCTAGATATAGGAGGTTTAGGGTTTTAGTAGTATTATGTTTCGCTTCCCTGTTCGGAACGAAACCTGCTTGGTCGTCGTGTATTAAAGAGTTGAGCAGGGGGCCCAGCCGGTTGGCCAGAATTTTCGTGAAGATCTTTAAATCTAGATTTATAAGATAAATCGGCCTATAGCTCCCACAGATTACCCGGTTTGGGGATGAGCGTTATGTGTGCTTCAAAGGCCGGGGTTGGGAGAGTTGACTCTCGTGTAAGAGAGTTAAATGTCTTTACAAGTGGTCCTATTAGTTGTTCTGGGAATGTTTTATAATATTTGGCCGTGAAGCCGTCTGGTCCTGGGCTTTTGCCCAGGGGAAGCTGTCGTATGACTGTGCGGACTTCTTCCGGAGTGATTGGGGCATCTAGGGAAGGGATGCTTTGTGTCGGTATTGTTGCTTTGATCCTGGAGGCAAGGAAGCTATCAACGTCAGATTTAGAGGGCGGTGTATCCCTGAGATTATATAGTTCGGTGTAATATGTGTGAAACGCTTGTAGAATGTCTGGGAGTTTATATGTCATGGCACTTGTATGGGTCTTGATTTTGGTTATATATGACGATTGTCTCTGTTGTTTGAGGGATTGTGCCAGCAGTCGTCCGGACTTACCGCCGTGTGAGTAATAATTGTGTTTTGTGAGGAGGAGGGCTCGTTTTACCTGAGCATTCAAAAGGTCCTGTAGGGCCATTCTTTTGGCAGTCAGGTTCTTGTATGTGCTCAGTTGAGAGTCTTGTTTATGTTGTTGTCCCAGGAGTCTTATGTCACTCAGAAGAGTTTGGACCTTAGCCTCTTTCAATTTCTTGTGTCGGGACGCTATACCTATTAGTTCACCTCTTATGACACATTTGTGTGCCTCCCAAACAATCGGTGTAGGTGTATCGGGTAACATGTTTGTGAGAAAGTAGTGTTGTAGAGAGTTTGTAATGGTAGACGAGACTTTGGGGTCATTCAGGAGCAGGTCATTTAGCTTCCATTGAAATGTTTTTTGAGGTAGCGTAGGAATACGTATAACGAGGGACAGGGGAGTGTGATCTGACCAGGTGATCGGGCCGTAGCTGCTAGACTGTACCAGGTGGAGGAATCTATGTGGCATAAAGAACATATCTAGAGTACGTTTGTGTTGTGGTTGAGTAGAAGGAAAAGTCTTTATCTGACGGGTGTGTAGTTCGCCAGCAGTCATAGAGTTGTGCTCGGTCTAGCAGCGCTGTCGTTTGTATGCGGGTGGATGTCTGATATTGGGTCGTGGATGACGTCGTGTCTAGTCGGGCATCTATGGAGATATTAAAGTCACCCCCCATTATCAGAATTCCTTCTGTGAAGAGTGCAATGGTTTTGAGTTGCTTTTTAAGGGTGTGACATTGGCGTTTGTTAGGGAGATACGTGTTAACTAATGTTACTGTGGTTAGGCCTATTTGGCCTTTAACCATCAGGAGCCTCCCTGTGTCATCCGTTTTGTGTGTCGTATATGTGAAGGGTACATGGGCTGATAGTAAAATTGCCACCCCTCGTGCTTTCGAGGATGTGTAGTTACTAAAGTAGCCAGTCGGGAATTTTCTGTTGCGTAACGTGGGGACGTTTCCCTTTTTGAAATGGGTCTCCTGTACGAAAGCTATATCCGCTCGCAGTCGTTGGAGCTCTAGGAGAGTCATTTTCCTTTTTTCGGGGGTGTTTAGGCCCCTCACATTAAGCGTGACTAAGCGTAAGGTTGTTGATTTGGGGTCACTAGGTGGAGTAGCACTGGTGTCGGACATCTTTGCTGTAGGTGGATGGGAGGGGGGTGGGGGTGAAAACTTGGAAGAGGTTTTGGGTGGTTAAACTTGAACTATATACAAGAGGTTCGTGTCGTCTACAATTACTGTGTTTGACAGTAGGAGTGTAGACGTGTGTAGGTGTGTTGGGGGCTCCTTTGGTGGGCTACCGTAAGAGGGGAATGCCCTTTAGGTAGTAGCTATGTACCCAGTAAAAGGTCGTTGGGACCTGTGAAGGGAGCTTGGTGTGGTAAAGAGTGGTTGTGTGTGGTCGCTATCGCTCTATTTGGTGTGTGTGTGGAGTTGTTGAAAAAATTCCGCCTAGGGGGCGAATCCATTTATGATACTATTATCTGAATCGGGTAGGGCAAGTTCATGGTGTGGGACCATAAGGGTGGGGAACTGAGAGGCTGGAGCCTGCGTCTCGGGTGGGGAATGGTATCTTTGAATGTATTTACACCGCAACTTGCGTGTGAGGCATGTGCGGAGGGTGACTCCGGTTACCTGTGATATTGTGGCAGCTGGATATTGGGTGTATCTTCTCTAGGTCCTCGTGTTAAATCATAATGTTCAAGTGCTGAGTTTCCATTGGTGTGTCTGGTAAGCAGAGTGTCTAGTCTTAGCATTGACTGTGGCTAATAGGTGTACAAACATAATATAGAAAGCGTGCATCGTGAGCTTCGGAACATATCACAGATATAACATAATGTACTACAAAATAATTATAAACATAGTGTAACATGCTATAATGACCTCCTTTCGTTCACAGCCCTTTCAATAACACTTTCAATAAGAACATTCCATGTACATTGTCAGTGATATTGTCTATTTGGTGTTTGGCCTCTGTCTCCTCTACCAACCCCAATCTATCAATTGGAGGGTTCCCCGTGTAAGGGTTTTTCATGGGAGGGAGGGTAGGTGATGGGATTTAGTTAGGACCCGTCATCGGCATCGCTAGTGTCCACACATGTCAAGGAGGGGCAGTGGGTTAGGTGGTTGTTGTTAGGGACAGCCACCGGCATCGACGGTCGGGGTTGCATTGTATATGGCGGTCTGGTCAATTGACATTTTTTTTTTTTTTTTTTTTGTCCGTCTAGTCAAAAGTAGTCGTTGTATAGAAGTGGGCATATTTCATGTGATAAGTGTTGTGTTGTGGGGTCACGTCTGGGGTTCATGGGGTCCAGTAGGGTAATAACAGTACTGCGTGGGTGTTCTGTCATGTGGTACATTAGTCTAATAGCTATAGTGAGCCCACTGAAGACACTCCTAGGGTATGTATAGTTTAGTGTGTATTCTCAGCTTAGTCCGGGGAGCTGTCTGTTGTTAGGTGTAGGGGTAGTTTGTCAGTCTGGTGGTGTGTCTGGGGGGTTTAACTTCCAAAGAATCTTAGTACAATACATACTGTTGTAGCAGAGCATTGTGGTGTACATTTGCATATTATATACGTTACTGGCATTATACTTTACCCCCTTCAGACCCTTGCGTTAGGTCGATAGTCCCGCATTTAGGGGAGAGGCTCGTGACGGTAAGGCAGGAGGGAGGGGTAGGATGTGGAACATCAGAGTGTTTCAAAAGGTCCTGAGTGTCGTCTTTTCCCGTGTGTAGGAACGTTACATGGGAGGACACGTCAGGGGCCTGTGTGAGTAGATCAGTAAGAAGTGGACCCTTTCTGCAGCCTCCTTATTGTCAATGTGTATCTTCATGGCAATGCGAAATGGTGTAGTGGAGGTTATACCGGCTGTCCCAAGAGTCTTACGGGTGCAGGGAGTCCCCGGCCGGTATGCACCTCGAGGAAAGGTACCCGGTGTGGGGACTTGTGGATGATGATTTCGTCTGTAGATTGTCTGGTGGTGAGATGGAGGAAGGTGTGTCAGAGACCAGGGTCGGTGAGTACTTGCGTGTCCATGGGATCTGTCGGAGAGTTGGAGGAGTATCGGTCGCTTCTTCCACGGGTTTCCAGCAGTGGCGCGCTGATGTATATCGAAGGAGAGAACGGCTAGTTCTGTGGTGGAGTTGAAGGGGGTTTGTGCGACACGGCGCAGGCTCAGCAGTGGAACTTGTGGTGGATGATATGAGGTATCAGCTCATATCTACTGGCGGTAGAAAGTGGGACTTTGTGTTGGATCTTGTGGTCTGTCGGTTACAGTGGTTTTCCGCCGTTTGGGTGACTGGTGCCTGCTGGGTTTCGGTTGGTACCTCGGCATGTTTGCTGTCGGGACTGGTCCATACCAGTCTTGGATCCGAACCTTGGACAGCTCCATTCCGTGGACAAAGGCTGGCACGTCTCCGGCGGAAACTATGACATGCGAGGAACCTTTGTATGATGCGGTAAGGGAGAAGGGGAATCCCCATCTGTAGCGTATGTTTCTAGTACGGAGCTGATCTGTGATCGGCTTCAGTGATCTGCGTGCTTGTAACGTTAACCATGAGAGGTCTGGATAGATATTGACAGGCATGTCATGAAACAGGAGCGGTTGCTGGGAACGTCGCAGAGTCTCCAGAATTTTGTTTTTGCATTCAAAGTAGTGCAATCTGCAGACTACATTGCGGGGAAGGTCTGATTGGGTGCCTCTTGGGCGTAGCGCTCTATGGGCTCTATCGAAGATTATAGGTGAGTCTGTGGGTCTCCCCATGATCAAATTGAAGAGCTCTTGTAGCTTGGCTGGTAGATCTTCATGATCTGCTTCAGGAAGGCCTTTCACCCTCAGGTTATTACGCCTGCCCCTATTGTCTAAATCGTCTAGGGAGCGCTGCATTGCTGAGTAGTGTTCTGTGTGAGTTTCAACTGTGGCTTGTAGCAGGGTAAGCTGTGTTTGCATCACATCCCTGTCATCTTCTAGGGCTGAGACTTTCTGCTTAGTAAGTTTTAAGTCTGCACCTATATTGTCTAGCTTTGCCTGGAATGATGTCTCTAACCTTTGCAGCATTTGGGCTAGGTCCAGTTTAGAGGGGAGCGTTCTGAGCATCGCTCTAATATCTTCCCCATGTGAGAGAGTTGTGTCCTCAGACCCCGACGGGCTGGCTGGAAAGGAGCATACCTGGGGCAAGCTCGGCGCCATATTGAGCCCTGCTTGCTCGGCATGTTGTTCCGCCGCATCTTTAAAATATTTCGTCAGGGCTCCCGATTTACCGGCGGGTGTTTTGCCCTGTGTTTAGTGCCCAGTGTTAGCTTTCTTGGGGTGTCCCATTTTTCAGATTTAACACCCGATGATAGTGGATTCGACCACCTTAGCTGAGGAGTTCAGCTATCACACATCCATGCGGCTCGGCTGCAAGCTCCGCCCCCCTATCCTGATCAGATTTTATGCCCCTCTGAGATCGAGTTTAGTGGTGGTAGAATAAGTGATCAATGGAATGGGGTAGGCATTCTTAATAGTGATATGATTTTTACCCCGATAGTCGATAAAGGATCTCAACTTGCCACTCTTCTTCTTCACAAATAAATGCCAGTCCCGGAAGGAGAGGAGGACTTGCAAATTAATCTCCATGACAGAGCATTAGCAACATAATCCTCCCTGGGTTGATTCTCTGCTACAAACAGCAGGTAAACCTAGCCATGAGGTAGAATGGTACAAGATTGGAGTTCGATAGTGCAGTTATGTCATGGCCCCGGCTCGCGGCTGTACGTGGTCATACCCGATCTGAAATTACCTATGCAGCAGTGAGTCGAGAGTGACAGGCAGGATCCAAGATGGCACTGACCACAAGGTCAAGGTCATTTGTATCCCTGACTCCAGAAATCATGTGAACTTGCGTGTGATGCCGATGCACATGCACATTCTTGGGTCAGAGGCCAAGCTCTGACTAATCACAGCCCAAATAGGGGTATTTAAACCCCAGAATACCTTAGCTCATTGCCCTGTCCTGGTTTCCGTTCCTGGTATCCAAGATTGCGTTTTCTTGTTCTTGTATTTGATATTCCTTGTATTTGACTTCAGCTATTCCTGACTATTCTAATTTCCCTGATTTGGCTTTCTCATCGACCTTGTGTATTTCTAGCCCCCTTGAACTCAGCTTTGCCATGACTATTCTCTATCTTTCAATGTATTAACCCGTCCATTCTAAGGACCGGTTTACATTCTGTCTCTTTTTCTGTTCTATGTAGATGTTTCATACTTTTGCATGTTGGATCATATAGTAGTCGTGACAAGTTATAAGGACAGTGTGGCGGCAGAACCTGGGGCCAAGACAATATCTCAGATTTTCTTTAATCAAATGTGGGGTTATTCTTCTGTAGCCACAGGTATCCCAAAATGACTGGGTAATATGGTGAAGAAATCATCTAGATTTGGATCAACTCATAGTGTAGAACTGCTTCAGCCAAAGATACGGGGATGGTCTCATGAGTCACATGAGTAGGATGTAGGGGTCTGCCATTGATAGCTTACTTTGATAGCTAGTGGAGAGGCTCAAGGCTGTATGGGTATACATTGCTCTAATGCAAGGGCACTTTCTATAAAAAAGTCTGCAACCCCAGAATCAAGTAATACCTGGGTATTAACTAAATTACACATGACAGGACCTTAGGTGCATGCATTTTCTGGATGAATTTGGCAAGACTTTAACAGTTGTCTATACTACAGGCACAGGCCTTACCTCCTTCTAAAGGCCCTCTGCTCGACAGAGATAAGTGAAGCCTTACAGCATCAGCTCCACTGCCAGAGGTAGTGTAAGCAGGAGGCATAGGAGGTAAGGGGGGCTTGGTGGGGAAGAATAGTTTGGTGCCAAATTTACAGGAGGCCTCCTGTAATAGAATCAGACAGCCCATTTAAAAAGTAAGTCATGAGAGCCGTGTTGTTCCAGCCAGCCTCTGCTGCCAGGGTATGGAACTCTATGACACACTAGCAACTATTCTTGTGCCCTGTTTGATAGACATGAGTTGTTGGGAGCTGTAATATCAAATGCCCTTTTAAGAGGATGCAACAAAGTCTGGGTAATTGTAAAGAGAAAATTTGCCCAAGCTAGGGCTTTATCAGACAGCAAATAAAGAAACAGGGTAGAATATACCTAAACATATACAAAATAAAAGAAAACGCTCATAGGGGATTAACGTTAAACACACGGATGCCCCTTATGTTTATGTCACACTCACGAGATATATGTGATTTTCAGGCACATCGAATAGATGAATATTCTTAAGTCCCTCAGGGTCAGAGTAGTAGTTTGGACATGTAAAGAATAATAAAAAACGACATAGTGTAACGTTGTTATGTAAATAAAATCACAGCTTTAATGGTAGCACTTACAGTGTAACACTTGTAAAAAGGCCCATCAGGACAAGTTTTTTCCTCCCATCAAAAGTGGAGCAGAACGTCCTTGTTGAAATTTCAGGCAGGCAGTACACAATAGTAAAATAATAAAATAACAAATTGCAAACACTATCAGTCTCTACGCGTTTCGTCCGGTTCGCCGGACTTCCTCAGGAGTAGTGGAGTGCTTCAATCCTTCTGGGGCTTCCAATCCCTTTTAAATCTTCCCGCCGACATTTTGATCCAAATTTTCAATTTCGAACAGCTGATCGTCAATCCGTTCATCCGCTCCACAGACCCGGAAATACCCGCGTCACTCTGGGCTGAGCGGATGTGTGTCACTGGAACGCACGTGCGTTCCACTTCGTCCGGTCGTCAACGGCATAGGAAAAAACCCATACAAGGAAACAAGATAAAGAAATAAAACCAAAATTAAAACATATTAGATATCTATTATATCATGAGACACCAAAAATGAATACAATACGGATCAAATCAAAAATAAAACACCATTACACTTATAGGTCTAACAAAACCTTCCTAGCTATCTGTCAGCACTTTACTGTGTATTAAAAACACACAAATCCAGACATCTCTTACATAACCAATGTTCCACAAAATGTTATAAAAATCCAAACATATCTTACATATGTGACAAAAAGTTGTGAAGGAGGAATGTGTGGAATAAAGGGGAGGATTCTGGAGCCATCCGGCCAAAAATATAATAAAATATAGACAAATCAGATTAAACAAAAATGTATAATATTATAAAAAATATATAATATTATAAAAAAATGTATAATATTATAAAAATGTTGTAAAAATGGACGATGTTTATAAAAAACAAACTAAATCAAAATCCACATTAAGTCCTAGTGGATGTAATGTCTTTAGCCTATGGATCCAGAATCCTTCCCTTTGTCTGAGTTTGGTGATGATATCCCCTCCCCTTGCATCCAAATTCACCTGTTCAATAACAATCCAAGACAGGTTGGAGATTCTAAAGTCTGGGCACTTATTGCAGTGTGTGGGAACTGAGTGGTTCTGGACCCCCTTCCTTATGTTGTTCAAATGCTCCAGGAATCGTATTTTAGCTTTCCGCCCTGTTCTTCCCACATACTGTGCCCCGCAACCACACATGAGTAAGAAGACTACATTATTGGATAGACAGGTTACATTTCCCTTAATTTTAAATTCTTCTCCCGTAGTTGTGCTTCTAAAGGTATGAGTAAGACCTGGTCTATGTTTGCAGGCTTTGCATTGCCCACATGTATAAAAGCCTGTTCTACATTTTTTTCCTCCTGTTGTATTTATAGGTTTGAAGAAACTCGGTGTAAGATGTGTTGAGTTGGTGTAAGATGTGTTGTGTTGAGAGATTTCTCCCTTTTCTATATATGACCTTAGGGATATCTGGCAATTTACATCCCAGGAATTCATCAAGTTGGAGAATTGACCAATGCTTTTTAAAGATCTTATTAATATGAAAAGCCTTTGAGTTAAACTGTGTGTTGAATGAAAACTCAAAAGGATTTTTCATATTAGTTGATTATTTCACTCTATTTGTCAAAAGGTCCCCCCTACTGGTGTTCCTGATTTTCACTGCCTCCATCTGTAGTTGATCTTTTTTATATCCCTTCTCTACGAATTTTTTAATCAGAAGATCTGCTTGTTCTGTATATGACTTCTCATCAGTGCAATTCCTCCTCAGCCTCGTAAATTGGCTTTTGGGAACCCCTGAGAGCAATTTGGGATGGTGCCCACTGTCCGATTGGATAAAACTATTTACATCTGTGGGCTTGAAGAAGGTTTTTGTTTTTATTTTTAAATCTTCGATGTAAAACGTTAGATCCAAAAAATCTATACTGGTAGGATTAAAGACCGGTGTAAACACCAGCGAAAACTTGAACATAAATCATGAACACAACCTTGCTTTTGTCTGTGGGGAATGCCTGGAGTACCATTTCAAGGTATATTCCAACCTGGTTTAAAAATCCTTTGAACTGACCTGGGTTGCCCCCAAAATGTGTAAGAAGCAAGACAGACCCAGTCATGCCTCTAGCCGCAACAGGTTCAAAGGCTACAACTGGTGCTGGAACAGGAAGTGAGGCATAAGTGGCTACAATTGCAGGTTGTCCAGATACTGGATCCAGATGTGCAGTACCAATCAGAAGGATCTGCAGTGCATTTGCCAACTAGTCCAAACGGTGGTCCTGCTGGTCCAACCTAGTAAATACATTAAGTATATGTCAATTACCTGTTCCATCCGGGTTCATGGCCCTTGCATAATGTGAGGGACCACGAACCAGACAGAGACAGTACGCAAGAAGCAAAAAAAACGTTATGAATAATAAATAGAAAAATTTAAAAATAGTCCATAAACAAAGTCCAGTAGGTGAGCAGTGATCAGTACCAAAGCAGGTAGTCAGGTGAGCCGGAGTCAGAGACAAAAGCGAGCCAGAATCAGGAGGAAGGAGCTCAGCAAGTCAGGAGCAAGGCCAGAAGTTAGGAACAGAAGGGAACACAGGAATCACAGGAAATGCTATTGGAAATAAGAGACAATGCAAAGGCAAGGAGGTACTGAGATTTGCTGTTTAAATAGACTGCACTGAGAAGCAAAAGGGGCTGGATAAAAGCAACTAAATTAGTAACCATGGTAACAGTGATAAAAGGAGTTGATAGTTGAAAACAACTGAACAATCCAGACAGTGTAAGAAAGGGTTGCTTTTGAAAACAGCAGAGAAACCCTGACATTCCTTAAGTCATTCTTTCCATGCCTCTCAGTCTAAGAACCCACTTATCTTTCTCAATGCAAGACTTTCCTGAGCTAATCCAAAATCCTGGAACTCACCACCACAAGAAACTAGTCTTTTTCCCTTCCTCACCATCAATTGCTCAGTTGAAACTTTATTGAGTGTTACACATTTTCTTCAATCAAGAAAACATGATTCTTCTGCTTTTACCTGCTACTTACACTCTTCTGTACCCTGTTTCCACCTGTCCTACTGATGTTTATTTAGTAACTCTTCAGGCAGAATTCTTATAAACAAATTGCATTTTAAAAATGTTTTTCTCTACTAGCTATATGTACACTTATGTATATATAAAGTGATAAATAAATTATAATTAAAACAGCATATATGTTATTATTTTTTTTACACCTACCTTTCTGTCTTGGTGACTGTCAAAACATTTGACAGTTGATGTGCCTATGCATAGCTGCAGTTGATGTTGCTTAAAAAATCTAAAATTTTATAACATGACAGGGGGCTTCATATTTGCTCAAGTCTCTCTTTACTAGAACTCCACAGCAGCACAGAAAAACAACCAATCAGAAAAAAGTTAGGTACTATAAAACTCCCCAGAGTACCACTGCCTCCTGCTTATAGTGGGTGGCTTTGGGATTTGATTGCTTATATTCAGTATTTTAGCCTTATAAATGCAGTATTGTTATAATCCTTGTGGGATTTTATTCCTGTATGCTGTATTGTTATAATCCTTGTGGGATTGTATTCCTGTATGCTGTATTGTTATAATCATTGTGGGATTTTATTCCTGTATGCTGTATTGTTATAATCCTTGTGGGATTTTATTCCTATATGCAGTATTGTTATAATCCATGTGGGATTTTATTTTTATAATGCAGTATTGTTATAACCCATGTGGGATTTTATTCTTATAATGCAGTTTTGTTATAATCCTTGTGGGATTTTATTTTTATAGTATAATATTGTTATGTTCCTTGTGGGATTTTTTTTTTCTTCCATATTCAGTATTTTATTTTCCCTTGTGGGGTTTTTATGCTTATATATTGAATATCTTTTCAGAGTATTTTATTTAGGCCATGTGGGATTCATTTTATTTGCAGTATTGCCTTGGTCCTTGTGTAAATTTTCCTTACACATGCAGTTTTGTTTAAACCCCTGTGGGACTTTATTTTTACTTGAAACTTCAGGCTATCACTGTAATATACCTATTTAGTTTGGATTTCTGAGGGGTCTTTGGGGTCCTCCTGTCTCCTCTATCCTCTTGGCCTTATCCCCCCTGTCCGTCTCCCAACTTTGTGTATGCCCGTTGTTATATTTTTTGTTCCGCCTTTGTCCTTATGTCTGGCGGTGTCTGTGTGCGCCGCCCGGGCTTCAGGAGGCTGACTGCATCTGCCTCCTTCGATCCCCGAGCTCCGGGACCGCAGAGTTCATCTCCAGCGGTCCCGTGTGTTTTTTCCGGTCGCAGGGGAGCTCGAGACGGGCACCCGGCGGCTGGATCTCCTTTCCCACGTGGCCACTTTGCCGTGGCCGCCTCCGCCCGCGGACCGCTGTGTCCGACCGGGCGGGGGAGGGTGCGACCGCTCGCAGCCCCTCCCCCGTCTGTTCTTAACTGGTTGGAGGTCTGTTTGTGGGGCTTTCCTCCCCTCTGTCAATCAAGGCCAGATTCTGATCATGGTCGGAGTTTTTTATATCAGATGAGGGTCTCTTCACCCTGCTCATGGTTAATCTATAACCCAAGATGACGCCACATTTATATAATTATATATATATATATATATTTTGCTGGGCTGGAGAATAGGCTTTAGGCAGTACACCCTGCAGTTTGGATTTCTGTCTTTGGCCAAACATTAAAGTCTGCCAGTTCCCTGTATAGTGCCATAGCACTTCATCACTAATAGCTGTAACATCTGTGATATTAGACTGGAGACATTATAGCAACTTAATCCAGAGGTATTATGTAAAAATACTGTTATAATCACATTACTACCAGGGCTAGTGGGTTTTACATATTGAAATTATTTAACCCAAGGTTTTCCTGTTTCATTACACACACATATATATATATATATATATATATATATATATAATATAACTTTACACACGCAGATGGGCCCTGCGGCTGTCGGAACGCTATCACATCGCCTGCTCTGTCTTTGCCCCTTTGATTGGCCTGCTATGTCTGTGCCTATTTGATTGGCCTGCTATGTCTGTGCCTATTTGATTGGCCAACTATTATGTGCCCATTCATTTGACTTGCTGGGCCTGTGCCCTTCTGACGGGCCTGCTCTATCGGTACCGAACCCCCTTTTGGCCGCAGGCCACGGGGAATATCACTGAGGAAAACCCAGTACCCACTAGTGACATGGAGATAGGCAGGTGTCCAGGCAAGCACCGTTGCCATACTATCCAAGAGGACACCAGTATACGGCCACCTGAGTATGGTGGGAAGGGTGAAGGCTCTAAACCTCATGCCTGAAGGGCAAGGTTTCTTATGAAGACCCCGGGCACGCATCCACGGTTTACACCAGCCCGGCGACGGCACATCTCCAAGGAGAACTTCGCACAGGCAGGGACCGGTACTCAGACGCCTACAGGGGGACACAGTGTTTCCTTGTCTTCAACAACTAACCCTCTAACTGCCTCCCCGTATCCATATAGATATCGGTAGTTATTCCTGCGTAAGGTTAGCTCCTGTCCCTGTTCAGTGGGGCTTACTTGACTTGCCTTCCGGCCTGCTATTTGCCTTCTATCCGAGATAGAATTTACGTATTTACCCTTATTTACATTTATTATAATTTTTTTTATTTTCGTGCCTTCCTTTTCCTATCACTCGGGTCGTCGAGAGGCCTGACTTGACCTCCTTCGACCTCCCGGGCGCTCGTGGATTGCGGAGAACATCTCCAGCTTTCCTCAGGCTGCCGACGGTCATCCTGGACCCCGCAGCGCGCACGGGGTCCAGGCGGTCAGTTGGTAGTTTCCATCATTGTTTCCGAAGGTTGCATTTTCGCACCATCCCTTTCTGTTATTAAGGATGGACATGGCCCGAGGTTGTATACTATCACATCTGCCATCGGTCTGGTTTACTACCAGTTGATTCCTTCTCAGGTGAGCGATTCAGAGAGAGGTCTCGTGGTCGGGGGGGAGACCCACCTAAAGACCCCAGTCTTATGCTAATATTAGTAATTGGTGTGCCCCTGCAGTTGGTCACCCTGAGTCTCTTCTAGTTTGGATCACAAGACGGTGCGCCCCTCCATCACCTCAATCTAAGAATATTTTATTTTCAGGAACAGAGAGCAAACCCCTCTCATATACAGAACTGGAAACTTGATTTGTTATTAGAGGGCACGTGAGGACTCTTCGTTGTTATACAGGTCCCATTGGATCCATACATCTTATCACTCTTAGACGATGACATCTGGATGGGAATCTCAACTCCGGTTTACGTTTCCCATCCCTTTGAATATTTCCGGGACCCACTATTTCCAGAATAGTCAACCACCGTTACACCACACAAGTTCAGTTTGGGACCCTGATTGGACGTCCTTTTTGGAGTCCTTTCTCTACCGCAGCCGAGGATTACACAGTCCAGTTGGAATATTGGAATCATTTGGGATAGGGCTGATTTGCCACACTCTTGCCTGCATAATAAATGTATTCTCGGATGAGACATCTCACCAGGTAGGCCACCAGGGAACGAAAGATCCTACGCGGTTCTATTACGGACTTGGTGGTGAACTTAGGCGCATTCCTTGAGATTGAAGATCTGCCTGCAAGGCCACATCGCCAGGTGACCCTGGCACGATCGGTGGAGCAGCCTTACACATCAAGAGTTGAGACATGGTGGCAGTGTCTTATCGCAGCCCTAAGTCTGCATATGACCTTTGACCTTTTTAACTGCAGGGAAATGGCTAATAGGTCAGCTTGGCAGCTCATGGACCGGCTGGTAGGAAACAAGTCGCAACCCCACGTACAATGGATCTATCAGCGTATGGTGTTTTATCCGTATTTGGGATACTTCGCCAACTGGCATCTTCATCGATCGGTCTATTGTCAGTTATCGCAGTTGGAAAGTCTATTTAGGATTGCTCGGATAGCTCCTGGAATAGGTACGAGCGAAACAAACAGCATTGGATTTGTTGACTGAGCGTTAAAACAGCAAATACGGGGGTGTATCCTGGCGGCGGTACTGAGCGGACGCATGTGCTGAGCGCTCCACTCCGACGGCACCCACAAAGGAGAAATTTGGCAAATAGCCACAGAAAAACGGGGCCCCATATACCCCAACGATCATGTCACAAGCTAAGGGGAAGAGACAGGCGGAAAAGGCCGACCGGAGTGCCTTCTTTACCTCACGAACACACCAAGGGAGACAGGCCTTGCTGCAGGGCGAAGCCCAAGATGGCGCCGAGGAGGCTGGAGAACAGCAGCATGCTGAAATGGAAGCGGATGCTCCTCTCACACAAGAGATGATGCGGGCAATGCTGGAACAGATGTCTGCAAGGCTGGAAAACAGCTTCAAAGCCACAATTGGGGCACTACATAAATATTTAAAAGAACTGGAGGTGAGAACTGCTGGGACTGAACTTAAAGTGGCAGAGCTGAATGAGGCACATAGGAGAATGGAAGAGGAGATGGCAGGGCTGCACAATCGAATGCAGCAATATGAGACTAAGCTAGCAGACATTGAGGACAGAGCACGCCGCAATACCCTGCGGATTCGTGGGGTGAGTGAGGAAGTGGGACCCACAGAACTTGCGGCCTACTTGACAAGCCTGCTGAAAACGCTGGCGCCAGACGTGCCAATAGACCTGCTGCTCATGGACAGGTACCATCGAACTGCCAAGCCCAGCTTTCTTCCCCAAGACACCCCTAGAGACATTCTCATCAGAATGCACTACTACCACGTGAAAGAAATAGTACTACAGGCAAGCCGTGCAAAGAAGACGCTTCCAGACCCGTACAGTGGGCTGTTAGTGTTTGCGGACATATCAACATTCACGTTGAGAAGAAGGAGAGAATTTAAAGAAATCACAGAACAGCTCCGGCTCCACAAGCTGCCATACCGCTTGGGATACCCGGTGAAACTATTGGTGTCCAGAGGAGGAAAAGTGTCAGCTATCACCACGCCAGAAGAAGGAGCCCTACTGCTACAAAGACGGGGACTATCCGAACCAAATCGACAGCAAAGCCCACAGAGACCGCAAAATGCCTCCAATGACTGGAGAAAGTCCAAGAGACTGACATAAAAGGCAAAACGGCGACTATGACAGATCTGTGAGAGATCACAAGAGTATGTTAAGAGACTGGTCCTGACAATTAGACCATGGAGTCTGCCGAGGGTATCGTATAATCAAATAATTGTTAATTGTTATGTAGCACTGTTAAAGGTTATGCCACAGATTTACAAGGCAGGCCTCTAAGGGAATTTTAAAAATTCAAAAAAGAAAAAAAAACAAGAAAAAAAAAAAAAGACACATACCCCTCTATATATTTAACACTAACTTCGACTATATATGTATTATGCAATTCCTACTTACACCCTACAAAGGGCACTACTGCCCGGCTATGCGCCAAACCAAACAGACCACTTAGCAAACTACGTAGTGGGTGGACGCGGGGACGGCACCCCACAGGGAGGAAGTGAACACTTCTGCCCCCACAGGTACCAGGAGTACCTAAGCCGAAAATGGCACACCAGTGTATTTTGTATTTGTATTTGTATTATATGTTTTCCCGGTTATCAATGTGTCCCCCACCCCACCCCGGTCTAGCTGGGACCAAACAACCCACACCCCCTCCCGGGTATCTACAGAGAGTCTACAGAATTGGCCGAATCCACGTAGTCACGAACTCTGAACAGGTACCCTTGTCCACCCAAGCACCCCTAACCCAGAGATGGAGATATGCCCAAATCCTGCCCTCAACTAGGGGTAGGTCGCTCGACTTGATGCTGCTGGGACGAGCGAACCCCCCCATACTGGTTTTTAATACCTACTACGACCCTTACCAAATCCACTGGGTATAAACCCCCATGAAAATATTTTCTCTAAATGTAAGAGGGTTAAACCTACCGGTTAAGAGACACCAGCTGTATAGAGAACTCAGGAGCACAGATGCGGACGTTATCTGTCTCCAAGAGACTCATTACAGGACGGACAATTACATCCCACCGACAATTTCTGACTTCCCGCACCAATACCACGCAACGTCCCCCACAAAATCCAAAGGGACATCTATACTGATCTCTAAGCCTGTAGCATTTACCATGCTCTCCGCAGAGGTGGACACCAATGGGAGGTATATAATACTGAAATGCATCATTAACAATACGACCTATACAATCACCAATTTATACTCACCAAACACATTACAAGGCATGTTCCTATGACACATACTACAGAAGCTAGACTCGATACAAGAAGGGGTGTCAATTATCTGTGGAGACTTCAATCACGTCTGGGACCCGAAGTTAGACACTAACACCTCACAACACAGCCCAAGGTATAAAATACTCCACAGACAGTGTAAAAAGCTACAGAAACTCCTCTCACTGCACCACTACTATGATACCTGGCGACTATACCACACCTCGGAACGGGCATATACACACTTCTCCTGAGTACATAACACGTACTCGAGGATAGACGGATTTCTCATTCATGGACAGGGAATTAACCAAATCACGGACTGTGACATTGGACAGATTACCTGGTCAGACCTCGCACCGATCACGCTATCAGTAAAGGATCAATTTGACTATAAGCACCGCAGCCCGTGGAGGCTGAATGCCTCCTTACTGACTGACCCGACATTTAGGAAAGAGGTAGAGACAGCATTGACTAATTACTTTACGGAGAATGCTACCCCAGACATATCCCAGAGCACATTATGGGCGGCACACAAATCCGTAGTCAGGGGAATCTTTATTAGGAGGGCGTCATACTTACGCAGAAAATCCTCAGCCCAGATCACACAATGGAAGAGAGAACTATACCAATTAAACACACAGAATCAAATCTCCCCCTCTGCTGAGCTCAAAGTACAAATCGCTACCATTACAAACCAGCTACACCAAAAGGCAATAGAACAGACAGGTTATATGCTCCAGAGGCTAAAAATGAATCAATACACGCAAGGGAACAAAGCCAGCAGACTGCTAGCTAGGAGACTGCAAGAACGTAGGGCGAACCAAAAAATTGCTTTTCTTATATCCCGTACGGGAGAGAAGAAAATGATACCTACAGACATATGCAATGAATTTACCGACTACTACGCCGACTTATACAACATACGTAAACATGATACCACATTTCAGCCCACGACGGAACACATAAATGTGTATCTAGACACAATGGATCTCCCGAAACTCACGACCCAACAGGCGACTGATCTCATTAGACCCATCACAGAGGAAGAAATCCACACCATAATAAAAAAACTGCCGAAAGGCAAAGCCCCGGGCCCGGACGGGCTAGATAACACCTACTACAAACAATTCCACCATATACTGACACCACACCTGGTGCACACATTCACGGAGGCGACAGCCGCGCAAAAACTACCACAGGACACGCTACTGGCCCACATCATAGCGTTACAGAAGCCAGGGAAGCCCCCCACCATCCCACAAAATTTTAGACCTATATCCCTGCTCAACACAGACGCGAAAATTTTCGCCAAGCTATTCGCGCTGAGACTGGGCACTCTTCTCCCACATTTAATCCACTCGGATCAAGTGGGGTTTGTGGTAGGGAGACAGGGTGCGGATAACACGCGCAAAGTGCTGAATATACTGCACAGCTTACCCAGAATACATAAAGAGGGTGGGGTGGTCATCTCCCTAGACGCCGAAAAGGCATTCGACCGCTTGCACTGGAAATTCCTAGAGGCAGTCATGATAAAATTTGGAATACCGGGAGAATTTAGAGCAGCGGTCAAAGCGCTGTACAGTGCCCCGACAGCCCAGGTACTTAACGCGGGATTTCTATCGAACCCATTTAGTATCTCCAATGGCACAAGACAGGGATGTCCCCTGTCCCCATTGTTGTATGTTCTGGCACTGGAGCCGCTGGCGTCAAGGATTAGGCAACATGACTCCATAAACGGGGTACGCATTGGGGACAGGGAATACAAAGCCAATCTCTTTGCTGACGACGTGCTCCTGACCCTGACACAACCACTGATCTCAATGCCGCACCTACTGACGGTAATAAAGGAATATGGGGACAGCTCATATTACAAATTGAATGTGACTAAAACCCAGGCCATGGGAATTGGGATACCTCACGACGTATTACAGGTGTTGCGGGAGAAGTTTGTAATGGACTGGAGGGTGGACAGCGTCTCCTTCCTGGGAATTAAGTTAACAAAGACAATAGGAGGCCTATTCAAGGCCAATTATGAAGCCCTACAAAAAGAGGTGGAGGCCAGTCTGTCCTTATGGGAAGATAAATACCTCTCCTGGCTGGGCCGGATGGCAGCATTTAAAATGTCTATCCTCCCTAAACTACAATACTTATTTTGAACACTGCAAATAGACCTACCAACCTCATACTTAAACAAAACACAGTCGATGTTCACCAAATTCGTGTGGGCACACAAAAGAGTGAGAATAGCTGCTAAATACCTGTATAGACCCATTCACCAAGGGGGTCTAGCCCTAACGAACATCAAACTCTATTACCAGGCAACGTTACTGGCCCCAGTGTTAGGGATACAATCCACATCACACACCCCACAATGGCTGGAAATAGAAGACCACTGGCTTCAGGGGACAGACCTCCGCAGACTGTTGTGGGTACCCAAAGCACTGCGACCCAACCAACCTAATATCTTACCAACCGCGAAAACACTGTTGACGACCTGGGACAAAACACACAAATCACTGTTCTCTATGTCACCGTGGTCACCGGCAATGCCTTTATCATGTAGCAAATAACACACTTGACCATAGAGAGTGGACAAAGAGAGGCTGCACGCATGTAAGAGATATACTGGAAGTACAAAAGGTACTACCATTCCCTACCATCCAGGAAAAATTCAATTTGGCCCCTAAATTGATATTCCCATACCTCCAGATAAAATCCATGCTAGGGGCCCAAACGACCACAAGAGAGGGGGAGACTACACTCACAGAGTTTGAGAGGACCTGTTTGAAACCAAAGCAGAGAAAGGGCTTGATCTCCCTATGCTATACACTACTTAATATAGGAGACCCTGTACACCTTGACAGATTCAGTGAAGCCTGGCAGGCAGACATTGGGAAGCATTTTGATGCAACCCAGTGGAGGCACGCGACCATGGCTCACAAGGGAAGGACTACATGTACGTCACACCTAGAGTTAATGCGTAAGATATATTACAGGTGGTACATGGTGCCAGTGAGACTGGCGAGAATATACCCGGGAACATCAACCAAGTGCTGGAGGTGCGTGGAGTCAGAAGGTACAATGTACCACATATGGTGGTCTTGTGGGGTACTCCGACCTTATTGGGAGATGGTAGAAAGCATACTTAGCTTAATAATAGAGGGTAACTTCAGGATCACACCAGAAATGTGCTTACTATTCATGAACATAGACAAAGTCCAGGGAGACAAAGCGATTATGGTCTTCCACACCCTAATAGCGACACTGATGCTCATAGCCAGAGAATGGAAGACAGACACGGCTCCGTCAAAACTGGCCCTAACAAGACAAATTTCCACCAACCTCCAATATGAACTCACAGCCAGGAGAAATCAGGGTAACGCACAAAAGTTTGAGGATGCTAACACTAGGTGGGAAGGCATAAAAGCGTCTTGGGAGATCAGGGACAGAGACTAACTAATATACAGAACCAGCCTGACTCGAAGAACTTATCAGACCAGGCATAAGAGACCCCACGAGACTATGGGGAATCCAGGGAACTGGACGCCTTGGGGAAGAATGAGAACAGGCAGGTATCAGACTAGACGAGTCAAGGTAGCGAAGAGGGGTAACACAAATATGGAAAGCACAGTATGCAACCGGTAGGGAGAGCAGGCATATTACTACCCCCCCCAGCTTGTATCACCCTCATATCCCCCCCTTCACCCCCCCTCACCCCCAGAAATGTCAATCTAGAACAAGAGTGAATTTTCAGCTAGTACAAGGAGGACACTTGAGGGAGTCCAAAGACAGGGCTGGTTAACAGAAAGGCGTATAAGCAGGTCTCAATAAGGGAGCAAGGGAGCAAGGCAAATACAAACAACGTGAAAAGCTAGGCCTTGTGAAATTGTGAAAATGGGAAACTATGTAACCATGTATGTTGTAATGTATTATGTAAAGCGGAAAAACATGTAAACCAAGATCCGAGATGTTCCCCCCCCCCTTTTTCTTCCTTCTGTATCCCAAGTTTGCTTTGTAAGTGCAAAATAAAAAGTGTCAAATTGGAAAAAAAAAACAGCAAATACGAAGCCTCCTGTCATGTTATAAAATTGTAGAGTATGCTAGCTTTAGTGTACCTTTAATCTTAATTTTATTAATGACAGGAGGTGAGTATTTCCCACCCATTCTTATCCCTCCCTTGTTTAATTTTAATAGTTTGGATTAATCAGGTACGTATGCAACTCTGCTTGTTGTCTCTGCTACATGTTGCCTGTTCTTATGTCTGTTTTTTCATAAGTAGGCTTGAGATATCTACATATTAAGGTACTTTTGGTTGCTACATTGGGTACCTACATGTTTATTCAGAGTACATTTCATTGGATAATCAACCTGTTAAATTCTGTTTTTCTCTCGTTTTAGTTTACAGTCCATCACGCTATCTGGTTTGGCAGTTCTTCTCGGATGGTGGACATCGTTGTATTCATCGTATCATCATATCTAGTTAATCCTGCCTAAAATGCTAGCAGTAGTCTCTAGAAAGGACAAAAAAAATAGTAAAATACTGCAGGAAACAAAAACGTGGAAAAAATCTGCAAAAAAATTGAGTCTTTATATGTAAGTTCTTCTGAGTATTCAAAAAGAAAATAAATAAAAAAATGAAAAAAGATTGGTAGGTAGTGATGTCGCGAACATACAATTTTCGGTTCGCGAACGGCGAACGCGAACTTCCGTAAATGTTCGCGAGCGGCGAACGCGAATTTCCGTAAATGTTCGCGAGCGGGCGAACCAGGCGAACTGCCATAGACTTCAATGGGTAGGCGAATTTTAAAACCCACAGGGACTCTTTCTGGCCACAATAGTGATGGAAAAGTTGTTTCAAGGGGACTAACACCTGGACCTGTGGCATGCCGGAGGGGGATCCATGGCAAAACTCCCATGGAAAATTACATAGTTGATGCAGAGTCTGGTTTTAATCCATAAAGGGCATAAATCACCTAACATTCCTAAATTGTTTGGAATAATGTGCTTTAAAACATCAGGTATGATGTTGTATCGATCAGGTAGTGTAAGGGTTACACCCGCTTCACAGTGACAGACCAAACTCCCCGTTTAACGCACCGCAAACAACCACAAACAGTCCATAAACATATACATAGGCAAGAAAAGGAAAGGAAAATAAAAGGACAGAGCGTAAACCGGACCTTAGAATGGCCGGACTAATATGCTAGAGACAGAGAATGGTCAAAGGGAAAGCCGAGGTCAAGGAAGCCAGAAAATACCCAATACCGTTTACACAAGCCAAGTCAGGGAAACCAGAATTCAGAATAACCAGGGAAAAGCCAAGATCAGGATACCAGGAAATAAGATTCACAATGATAAAGCACTCTCAGGAAACCAGGAACAGGAAACCACGACAGGGCAAGGTACTGGGGTGAGCTAGGGATTTAAATATCACGCGGCGGGCCGGCAGCCGCGACACCCTGTTACGTCCCCCTCATCAGGCCTTTTTTAGTTGAATGTATCGCCCACTGTCAGTCCCTTCGGGATCCATCCCTCATTCATCTTAATAAAGGTGAGGTAATCTAGACTTTTTTGACCTAGGCAACTTCTCTTCTCAGTGAATGTCCTTCTGCACTGAAGGTCCTTTCTGACAGGACACTTGAAGCGGGGCAGGCCAGAAGTTCTATCGCAAATTGGGATAGCTCAGGCCACAGGTCAAGCCTGCACACCCAGTAGTCAAGGGGTTCATCGCTCCTCAGAGTGTCGATATCTGCAGTTAAGGCGAGGTAGTCTGCTACCTGTTGGTCGAGTCGTTCTATGAGGGTGGACCCCGAAGGGCTGTGGCGATGCGTAGGACTTAAAAAGCTCCATGCTCCATCAACAACACGTCTGTAAAGCATCCTGTCCTTGCCGTCGTGGTCGTGGGAGGAGGAGGATTACTTTCACCTCTTCACCTGTCAGATTCCCGTTGTGCTGTGACATCACCCTTATGCGTTGTGTAAAGCATAATTTTTAATTGATTTTGGAACTGCTGCATCCTTTCCGACTTGCCGTAATTCGTTAATATTTCAGGCACTTTCTGCTTATACCAGGGGTCTAATAGCGTGGACACCCAGTACAGGTCGTTCTCTTTCAGCCTTTTTATACGAGGGTCCCTCAACAGGCACGACAGCATGAAAGATCCCATTTGCACAAGGTTGGATGCCGAGCTACTCATGTCCCGTTCCTCGTCCTCAGTGATCTCACTGAAGGTATGTTCTTCCCCCCAGCCACGTACAACACCACAGGTACCAGATAGGTGACAACGAGCACCCTGGGATGCCTGTTGTGGTTGGTCTTCCTCCTCCTCCTCAAAGCCACATTCCTCCTCTGACTCCTCTTCCTCACAATCCTCTTACAGCGTTGCCGCAGGTCCAGCAAGCGATGCTGATAAGGCTGTTTCTGGTGTTTCTGGTGGTGATGGTGACCACAACTTTTCCTCTTCACGCTCATCTACGGCCTGATCCAGCACTCTTCGCAGGGCATGCTCCAGGAAGAAAACAAATGGTATGATGTCGCTGATGGTGCCTTTGGTGCGACTGACTAGGTTTGTCAAATACTCATTAATGGCTTTTTCTTGTTGGAGCAGGCGGTCGAACATTAGGAGTGTTGAATTCCAACGTGTCGGGCTGTCGCAAATCAAGCGCCTCACTGGCATGTTGTTTCGCCGCTGGATATCAGAAAAGTGGCCCATGGCCGTGTAGGAACGTCTGAAATGGCCACACACCTTCCTGGCCTGCTTCAGGATGTCCTGTAAGCCTGAGTACTTAAGCACAAAGCGTTGTACGATGAGATTACACACATGTGCCATGCACGGCACATGTGTCAACTTGCCCAAATTCAATGCCGCCAACAAATTTATTCCGTCACAAACCTCTTTGCCGATCTCCAGTTGGTGCGGAGTCAGCCACTGATCCACCTGTGCATTCAGGGCGGACAGGAGTGCTGGTCCGGTGTGACTCTCTGCTTTCAGGCAAGTCAACCCCAAGATGGCGTGACACTGCCGTATCCAGGATGTGGATTAGTGCCTGGGGAGCTGGGGGGTGCCGTTGATGTGGAGCAAGACGCAGCAGCAGAAGAGGACTCAGCCGAGGAGGTTATGGAAGAGGATGAAGTAGGAGGAGTAGAGGAGATGGCAGCAGGCCTGCCTGCAAGTCGTGGCGGTGTCACCAACTCCTCTGCAGAGCAACGCATTCCATGCTTGGCAGCCGTCACCAGGTTTACCCAATGCGCAGTGTAGGTTATATACCTGCCCTGACCATGCTTTGCAGACCAGGTATCAGTTGTCAGATGGACCCTTGTTCCAACACTGTGTGCCAGACATGCCATTACATCCTTTTGCACAATCGAGTACAGGTTGGGGATTGCCTTTTGTGCAAAGACATTTCGGCCAGGTACCTTCCTCTGCGGTGTCCCAATAGCTACAAATTTTTGGAACGTTTCAGACTCCACCAGCTTGTATGGTAAAAGCTGGCGGGCTAAGAGTTCAGTCAAGCCAACTGTCAGACGCCGGGCAAGGGGGTGACTTTGTGACATTGGCTTCTTACGCTCAAACATGTCCTTGACAGACACCTGACTGTGGGCAGATGAGCAGGAACTGCTCAAGGCGAGAGACGGAGTGGCGGATGGTTGAGAGGGGGCAAGGAGGACAGCAGTGGTTGACGTGGCTGAAGATGATGGACCAGGAGGAGGATGGCGGCTTTGAGTTTGTGTGCTGCTTGTACTCATGTGTTGATCCCATAGGCGTTTATGATGTGCGATCATGTGCCTTCGCAAAGCAGTTGTACCTAGGTGGGTGTTGGACTTCCCACGACTCAGTTTCTTTTGGCACAGGTTGCAAATGGCATCGCTGTTGTCAGAGGCAGACACACAAAAAAAATGCCACACTGCTGAGCTCTGCAATGACGGCATTCTGGTGGTGGCAACAGCATGCGTTGATTGGCGTGCTGTCTGGCTGATCCCGGGTGCCAATGCATGCTGTCTGACTGTGCCACTAGCTCCTTGCGACGACCTCCCCCTGCTTCCAACTAGTCTCCCCATCTGAACTGTCCCCCTTTTCTTCTTCTGTTCTAACGGGCACCCACGTGACATCCACGGACGCATCGTCATCATTAACCGCTTCACTTGTATCTGACAACTCAGCAAAGGAAGCAGCAGCGGGTACAACATCATCATCACACCGTACATCCATGTGTGTAATGCTGCCTGACTGAGACATATCCCTGTTATCTACATCATCTGGCAATAATGGTTGCGCATCACTCATTTCTTCCAACTGATGTGTAAAAAAACTCCTGTGACATACCAAGTGAAGTGGCTGTGGTGCTAGTGTTGGCGGTGGCGGCAGGCGGGCGAGTGGTAACTTGAAAGGTGCCCGAAGCTAAGCTGGAGGAGGATGGTGCGTCAAGGTTCCGAGCTGTAGAAGATTGGGTGTCCTGTGTTAGCCAGTCAACTATGTCCTCAGAACTTTTCCAGTTCAGGGTACGTGGCCTCTGAACACTGGGCATTATTCTAGGGCCAAAGGGAATCACAGCACCACGACCACGATGGCCCCTGTGGGGTGGCCTGCCTCTGTCTGTCATTTTTTTTCCGATTAGTGGTACTATGCGTGCAAGCTACTGTGACAACAGATATGAGTGGCACTGTGCACTGGCAGAAGTTGGCAGAGTAGACACTGTAGGCCTGACACACACACTTGCAGACAACTAACTGCTATTCAATCTATTATAGTCAAAAACATTTTTTTTTTTTAAATGTACACTACTGTTACACCAGATATGAGTTGCACTGGTGTGACACTGTGCCCTGGCAGGCCCTAAAACGCACACTAGTGAAGGAAACTGCTATTATATTACAGTCAAAGTTTTTTTTTTTTTTTTTAAATGCAAGCTATTGGGACACCAGTGAGTGAGTGGTGGCACTGGGCAGGCCCTGAAACGCACACTCGTGAAGGAAACTGACTGCTATTATATTACAGTCAAAAAAGTTTTGTTTTTGTTAAATGCAAGCTATTGTGACACCAGATATGAGTGGTGGCACTGGGCAAGTGGGCACAGTATACGCTGTGAGCCTGACACACACGCTGGCAGACAACTAACTGATATTCAATCTATAACAGTCAACATTTTTTATTTTTTTTAAATGTACACTACTGTTACACCAGATATGAGTTGCACTGGTGTGACACTGTGCCCTGGCAGGCCGTGAAACGCACATGCGTGAAGGAAACTGACTGCTATTATATTACAGTCAAAAAAGTTGTTTTTTAGTTAAATGCAAGCTATTGTGACACCAGTGAGTGAGTGGTGGCACTGGGCAAATGGGCACTGTATATACTGTGAGCCTGACACACAGGCTGGCTGGCAGGCAACTGCAATTACATTACACAGAAAAAAAAGCAGACTGATGTTCCTAAAAAGGGCTTTTTGGGGTGCTGTCCTTACAGCAGAGATCAGATGAGTCCTTCAGGACTGTAGTGGACACTGAATACACTAGCCTAGCTATCAATTTCCCTATCAAATCATCAGCAGCTACACTGTCCCTCCTCTCACTAAGAATGTAGCTTCACAATGAATGTAAAATGGATGCTGTCCAGGAGGTGGGAGGGTCTGGGAGGGAGGGTCTGCTGCTGATTGACTGGAATGTGTCTGCTGACTGTGAGGTACAGGGTCAAAGTTTACTCAATGATGACGAATAGGGGGCGGACCGAACAGCGCATATGTTCGCTATCCGTGGCAAACGCTAACAAGCGATGTTCGCCAGGAACTATTTGCCAGCGAACAGTTTGGGACATCACTATTGGTAGGATCTCACCAAATACAGTTGTAGCAGGATATTTGAATGTTGCAGTAGCAGGTAGTGTGTGTCATAAAGACCATTCACTTCAACAAGCTCATAAGGGAACCGCTCAATTCCTCTATCCATTTGGACGTCATTAATTCCTCTGTGTACGTTGTGTGTTGTATGCAGATTTGCTCCAGTTCCAGTTCACCGGGGGCAAATCCAAATTCTCTGGACGCTGGAGTTGGCAGGTATGTCCATATGTGCACATCACCATATTCTCCTTTGTGATCTTATCATCATATCCCCCCATTTCCATCTCCACATTATATTCTGTATCTGTTTCCAATCAATAGCTGCAGCTCTAGAACAGCCTGAAATCAATATTTTAGTGACTCCTGGAGGAAGTACCAGTATGGAAATAATCCAATGAAGTCTTCAGAGATACTTAAAGGGAAACTCCAGTGCCAGGAAAACGATCCATTTTCCTGGCACTGGAGGGTCCCTCTCCCTCCCACCCCCCAATCCCCGGTTACTGAAGGGGTGAAAACCCCTTCAGTGACTTACCTGAGGCAGCGGCGATGTCCCTCGTCCCTGTCTCCGCCTCCGCGACGCTCCTCCTCTTCATTGCATCAGCCGGTGGGTGAGACTGATCTCGCCCACCGGCCGAGGGGACCTAATGCGCATGCGCGGCAATGCCATGCATGCGCATTATGTATCCCCATCCATATTCTAGTTTCCTGTGCTAGAACCCAGGAAGTGACCTCTAGTGGCTGTCTAATAGACAGCCACTAGAGGTGGAGTTAACTCTGCAATGTAATTATTGCAGTTTATAAAAAAACTGCAATAATTACACTTGCAGGGTTAAGAGTAGTGGGAATTGGCATACAGACCACTCCAATGAGCAGAAGTGGTCTGGGTGCCTAGAGTGTCCCTTTAATATTGAAGTTGATTCTGTCATGATGAATAGGTACTTTTCTACAGGACCTTCCACTTCACATGACCGTGTTTTACTCTATCAGGGCCATGGAAGTGCCTCTAGTGGTTGTCATATTGACAGCCAGGAGAGGTCGATTTAACCCTGAAAAATAAATTTTGCAGTTCCTAAAACTGCTATGTTGTACATAGAAGAGTTAAAAGGAATGGGACTCTGCACCCAAACCACTTCATTGAGATGAAGAGGTCTGGGTGACTATAGTGTCCCTTTAAGGCAAAGATAGCAAAACGAAAACAGGAATGACTTGGAAAATGTTCTTATTCAGCTATTTTGGCCTAACATCCACATTTTACTTTGAGTTCTTATCAGTACCCACTTTATTGAATAACTCGGTATGTTTTTTTTTGTCTTATTTTGAAGCAATAGTAGCAACAGCAGCACAGGATTTACCCCTTCTGCTGCCCGAAAGCCAGTTTGTCAATATGCCCAAGCCCATCATATATACCCAAAAATGAATTAAAAATGAGTATGGAATTTAAAAAAGGGTCTGTGATTTGGTTTTATAGAAAAATATTTTTGTTACTTTTATATCTAATTTGTTACAATGCTACTTTAATAAAAAAAATACACACCTGTTAAGAAGTGTCTTAAGAAGTGGTTGTTGCATATGGGGTCCTTGTAATTCTAAAGGAAAATAAAGTACCACAACATATTACCTATGAAATTGCATGTAAAAGCACATTAATCTGAACAATGCTATACTTCTGATACCCATAGCATTTATAAATGTATTAAAAAATATTTTGTACCCAGTATATATCCTGATTGAAGAGATTCATGTGTATAATGCAGTAATGTGTTAACAGAATCAACCAGGGTACAGACGTGAATTTCCAAAGAACACTATTCTCTTGTAACCATAGGTTCATTCTTGTATCGAGCCTCTTGTTGCTAAGCAATGATTTTGTAAGGCTCAGTGTTTCCAGTGTTTGTGAACAAAATTTTTAAAGAGGATAGTGTGAGTAGTTTCTTGCATGATGTGAACATAATTATATAGTGATAAATCTCATTAATTATTCTCCTGAGATACTAAATTGGTGTTTTTAAGGGATTTTAATGTAAACTGGTAAAGGTCTGTTTGTTTATCTCCACATTTGTTTTTAACAGGTCATCCAATAGCTTTATGCATTTAACGCTCTAATTTTCTCCCTTCGGTTTCCATCTATTTCCCCCTTAAATTTTATTTTCTTTATTAGAACAAGACAGTTTTACTATTATTTCTCTGTACTACTGGATTTATTTAAGATTGTCCAATCAATATTGGTTTGTCTTTATACTTTGTAAATGTGTACTCTACTTGTATATATGCTTTGAGGCTCCCTGTTTTGCTTCACTGTTGTTTTTATTTATAATGCATTTTCGAAATAGAAACATTTCAATACAAATTGATTCAGACAACCTGTGTCCAAAATACCTTCAGGTTGTAGAGCACACAGAGCAGATATGTAACTGGTAGCCTTCAAATGTTAACATGAAAGGCCGTTTGTGAGGCATGGGATATAATAAATATTATGGTATTAATGTATATGATCTACTATGATCAGTGTGTGCAATGGCACGAGCACGTCTCTCTTTCTACTGCTTACAACCAAGCATTCTGCTTGCATTTCCAGCTGCTCTATTACATTGTCTTCCTACCTTTAAGTCATCTAAAATAATTACTCCTTAATCTCTTTCCTCAGATGTTGAGGTTAGTAGGGTATCAAATATCCTTTACTCTGCCCCTGGGATTTTACGTCCAAGGTGCATTATCTTGCACCTATCCGCATTATATGTCAATTGCCATAGCTCTGACCATTTTTGTAGTTTACCTAAATAATTTGCCATTTGGCTTATCCCTCTTGGAACATCAACCCTGTTACATATCTTAGTATCATCAGCAAAAAGACATACCTTACAATCAAGACCTTCTGCAATATCACTAATAAAAATATTAAAGAGAATGGGTCCAAGTACAGATCCCTGAGGTACCCCACTGGTAACTAGACCTTGCTTCGAATATACTCCATTGACAACAACACTCTGTTGCCTGTCATTTAGCCACTGCCTAACCCATTCAACAGTATTGGAATCCAAACTTAAAGATTGCAGTTTATTTATGAGCCTTCTATTTGGAACAGTGTCAAAAGCCTTACTTGGTAGGCAATGTCTACTGCACCACCCTGATCTATTATTTTAGTTACCCAATCAAAAAAAAATCAATAAGATTAGTTTGGCATGATCTCCCTGAAGTAAACCCATGTTGTCTCTGATCTTGAAATCCATGTGATTTTAGATGTTCAACAATCATATCCTTTAACATGGTTTCCATCACTTTCCCCACTACTGAAGTAAGGCTTACTGGTCTATAGTTGCCCGACTCCTCCGTACTACCTTTCTTGTGAATGGGTACACCATTCGCTAATTTCCAATCTTCTGGGACTACTCCTGTTAACAATGATTGGTTAAATAAATCTGTTAATGGTTTTGCTAGTACACCACTTAGTTATTTTTCCACCTGCACTGTGAATGTTTACATGGTGTGTTCAATAAAAACATGGCAACATTTCATTCTTTGTGTGTTATTAGTTTAAGCAGACTGTGATTGTCTATTGTTGTGACTTAGATGATGATCAGATCACATTTTATGACCAATTTGTGCAGAAATCCATATCATTCCAAAGGGTTCACATACTTTGTATTGCAACTGTATAGATAGTGAGAACAGGAACTACCATGGATGCATCTGCGACCTGGCCCGTCACTCCAGGGGTCCCAGTTGACGTGTCGACCCATGCTGATGCCTCTTCTGCAGTTGTGGAACTACCTGGGTCACAATGGTTGCAATTGTGACCGGGCCCAGGAGTTCTACCTGTTAAGGGGGCCTGGACAGCATGGGGGCCCCCATTAATGTTATTTAATATATTGCCTATTTGGCAATGTACTAAACAATTCAGTTACTTATAGTTGGGGGTCAGATATGTTGTCCTGCTCAGTCCCTGCCTAGTCTTTCTCCTGCTCTGACCCTACGCCCAGCCCTTCTCCTGCTCGGACTCCCTGCACAGCCATTCTCCTGCTTGGTTGCCCTGACAGCCCTTCTCCTGCTTGATCCTTCTATTGCGTAAGCCACATGCTGAAACATGGAAACTCATAGTGTGTGGCTTCCATTGCTGAGAATCATCAAGAAGAAAGGACAGTGGAGCAGCACAGCAGCAGTGGAGCCAAGATTGGGGTTTGAAAGTGCTAGGTCCTGCGGCTTTCTGTCTCCTCTTCCTCATTTTCTATGTGACATTGAGGGAGGGGCTTGCAAGCTGCTGACCCTGCTTTTAGGGAGGAAAATGAAAAAACATTTTTTTCATAGTGAACCTGTCTGTGTGTGTCTTTTTATGCCTGTGTCTGCGTGTAAGCCTATGCGTGAACCAGTATGCTTTCTGTGCCTGTTTGCATATGCCTGTTTATTAATAGCAGTGTCTGCATCTATACCTACATCTGTGTGTACCTGTCATTTAATCCTGCTGTCTCTGTATGCTGTCTTTGTGTCGGTGTTTGCCTGCATATGCCTGTGTCTCTGTATGCATGTTTCTGTCTGTAAGCCTGTGCCTGAATCTGTGCCTGTTTATGTATGCCTATCTGTTAATGGCTGTGTCTGTGTCTATACCTGCATCTGTGAGCACAGTTCAATGCCTGTGTCTGTATATCCAGTAGGTGTATACAGACACTGCCTGTGTTTGCCTGTATGTGCCTGTGTGTGACTGCATCACTGTGTGTGCCTACCTGGGTGTTTGTGCACCTGTGTCTGTTTTGTAATTATGATTTATTATTAATTCACACACAACCCCCACACAATCAAACCCAGCTAACCGCAACACACACTCACATTCAGCCAGTCCCTATATAAACATAATAACTTTTAGCCAACACCACATATTACATATAACACTCAGTTAACCACCAAAATCACACTAAGCCAAGTCCCAAACACAGTTACACTTGACCAACCCTTGCACATTCACCCACAGAAACCATAGATATCAAACTTAAGTCTACTGCTTAGAGAGGAGCAAGGAGGGGCAACAAGGGTGCCCTTCTTTGAATCTTGCACCAGGGCCCAGGTCATTTTAAATATGCCCCTGAATGATAATATGAAATCAGCAGACAAGTATATACAAGGTTATTGATTAAAGTAAGAAATGCGGAGTGGATTTTAAGTGGAATGCCTAAAAAATAATCAAAATGCACAACAAAATTGATTTGGAGAATTTTTGTAATACAGCTATTTAGGCTTGTATTTTAAAATTACATTTTTACAGCAATTCTCACTTGAGAGTATAACCCTGACAGTTTTTTTTCAAAAGGTATATTTAACATTATATTTAACATTTACTTAATACTTAATATTTAATCTTCAAAGGACCCAGGATCTAATATTCCATGGGGTCTAGTAGGCTGTCTTTGTTTTTAAAACATTCAAGACGTTTAGAGAAGTTTTCAGACAGCTCAAAAACTAGTAAGAAGGGCAGGGTGTAAGGAATTCTGTACTTACTTGGTGGTCCGATGATCATCTGCTTCTCCGATTCAGCAGACCACCACTTCTGTGCCTCATCAGCATTCAGACAGTTTCCTGGACACTGGCCATTAATGGCGCGGGGTCATGACGTCATTGCGTCCGAAACCACCCACGATCTGTCATGTTTTTAGGGCGTTGTTATGATAAACTCACCCCCAACCATTGAAAAACTCACCTTGCCCAGTATACAGTGCTCTGTTGTGATTCCTAGTTTACAAGTGTCCCAAGAGTGCATTTTGTTCTCTATTTGGTCCCTTTTGTTACTGACTTGTTACTCGGCTTGTTTTGACTATCCTGTTTTCTGGCTTCCTTGATCCAGCTTTTCTGACTTCTTTTGACCTCGGCTTGTCTTGTCTCCTTTCTCATTTTATATTTTAGTCATATTTTATCCGGCCATTCTAAGGACCGGTATATGTACTTTCTCTGTCTATAATCTGGTGTGTTTATATTCTGCTTATAAAGTGCTGTGTTGGATGATAATTGTGACACATCCTTTTTTTAGAAGTTGAGAGATAACTTCTGTTTTGAATTCACTAGAAGTGGAAGTGTGTTTAAAGGTAAGAGCTAAGGTAGGCTAGAATGATTTGGAGAAAGGGAGCCAAGAGAGAATGTGGAATGGAATTGGTCCGAAGGTGGTAGGGTTAAATCACTCGATCAAGGTCATTATCAGAGATGTTGGGAAAGAAAAATATGGCATTTTAGGAAGACATATAAGGTAGAAATTAGCTCTGGGTAGAGAATGATTTTTTTTTTTTTTTTTTTTTTTAATTCTTTATTTTTCCAAGGCATACGTGAGGGATACAGAATGAAAAATATGGAAATGCATGTATGAGTTACATCGTCGGGTTAATACAGCAAAACAGTTAGTTGATTACATTTCCAGAGAGTTAATGCCTTTATTTTTATTTTTCATGTGTCGATTAATGGTAACGTATTATAACCAAGTTGAAGTGAATTGCAGTAAGTCGGGTGTGATATGTTCAATGGGACTAGTATCTCGCAGTCGTGCTATGTCACTGTGGGGCCCGTTGTACCGCAATTCCCAATGTGTGTGCTGTAATTGTCGTTAAATTATGGTTAATGCTCAGCAGGTTGGTCTGAGGGCTTGTCGCTGTAAGTCATGCCATATGGGCATAGGCGTGTGAAAGTCAGCAGTGTAAAGCACATAGTTAATAGCAGTAACATCAAGCATTTATATATGTACCGGTTCGGTTGTCACTAGCTAATATCTAGATCAGACGGATTAGACAGCTAATACTAATGGAGTTAGCAGATACTCCCCTCCGTTACCCCTTTAAGACCTGGCACAGAACCACTATTGAACCTGTTTGTATCAGTGGGTGGTAATAGTTGTGTATACTAGCCGCTGAGAATCAGGATTGGAAGATAATGATTATGGTGTTGATGGTGTATCACATAAAGCTTTAGTGTCAGAGTAGTCAGATACAACAGCGCGTTATCAGCCTATAATGCTTGTCAGATAGTATGCTATTAAAGCCGTCAAGTCCCCCAAGGCTGCAAACACTATACTTGTCTCAGTGTCTCACTATACTTGTCTGTTGTCTCAGTGTATATAATGTGAATGAAAGAATAAGAATAACCAACAAAAATAAAATATGGACTGTTAATCAGCATGTGCAAGGAGGCATATACTTATATACTTAGGTCCCTTGTGTGGTAGAGACAGTGCATCCCTCAGGACCTTGGGCTAGGTGCTTTCATGTTGTGGTCAGCCTATTCCCTGCATGGGGAAGATAGAGTCCTGCATGGGGAAGATAGAGTCCTGACCCCGGTCTAGCTGGTCTGCAGATCTGTACAGTATCCAAAGCTGGATTGGAGCGAGGTGTTGCGGTCCTCTGGACCTCGGAGTTGCCAGGTGGGGTCGCTTAATCATTCACTTCTGTTGTGCTTCATGTCTTAGGTAGTGTCCCAGGCGGGTGTTTAGGTTTACACGTTGGGGTAGATTGCGCCGCCTGGTCCGCCGCCATTTTGAGGCTCGGGTTGCAGTGCGGGCCTTCAGGGACTTTCTCCCTTGGCTGCTTGTTGGTTGTGTGGCATGTGGGTGAGCTCTGCCCTCTAGCTTTTGCCAGGTCGGCATAGCCGGTGAGGCAAGTTGTAGGGTCGGTGGGGAGCTCCGCTGTCTCTGCTCAATGCGTATCCAGAAGGCTGCGAAAACAGCATCCAGTCTTGTGAGTAGCGAGCAGGCGCTTGTGAGTTGAGTGGGTCTGTCTGCGCTCTCCGCCATTTTTGATGCGACAGACTCCCGTGGGTTTGTTATCCACGAGTTGCAGGAGTTAATGCGGGCCGGGATCACCCCCACCGGCCCCGAGGGGGGGGAACAGGGCCCGGTCCGCCGAGCCGAGGGAGTCTGGCTGGATAGCTTCGGGCAGGATAGTGGGCGGCGGCCGTCCGCTTCACTCACCACCCGAGTAGGCCTCATCCAGAGGGAGCGATGCGTACCCTCCCGGGGGACTAAAACAGCAGCTGCAAGCCTCACCCCGGGTCCAGTGTCTCCACAGGTGCCGGTCCACCGCGGTAGGTCGACAGGTGAATCCAATAGGTCTATATTTTAAGATTTTTAAACGGGGTTTACTGGAGCTGTAATGCCGTGCGACCGGCCAGCTCGGCGGCCAGGCCCCGCCCCAGAGAATTATGTTTTAATACTAGTTATTTTGCTTTAGAGATGTGATGCAAGTTCTTATGCATATATGTGAGAAGGGGGGTGGGGGGAGGGGGGGTGATAGAAGGGATAGAGTTTGAGAATGTTGTTTAGAGTGATGAACTGTTGCCGTGGGTAAGGGAAGAGTGTGGTAGTTAGTGATTTGTAGTGGAGTATTGATTGAGGAAAGATTTTTAGGTTGCTAGGTTGGTTAATGGGAGTTCAAGGTGTGTTCAGCAGAATGTAGACAGCAACAAAAGGTGGTCAGTTAATTATTAAGCATAGGTGCCCGCCTCCGCCGGAGCCGCATTGAAGGGGCCCATCGGTTGGCCCATGCTCTTAGGGCCACTCATGGAAATTAATTTCCATGGGGCCTGGTCAGCGCTATGGCGCTTCAGAGTGGGAACTCCCATCAGGCTGAGCCACCACTGGACCCCAGGGAAAGTCATCCTCCTGCACCTAAAAGGTAGGAAACAGGAGGGTGAAAACATTTTGTATATGTGTGTGTTAGTTTATTTGTATGTGTATGTGTGTGTGTTTGTGTCTGTGTGTCTGTATGAATGTTTCTCTGTATGTGTGCATGTATGTATGGGTGTTCGTATGTCTGTGTGTCTGTATGTGTGTGTGTGTTTGTATGTGTATGTGTGTGTCTGTCTGTGTGTATGTGTCTCTGTGTCTGTATATGTGTATGTATGTGTGTCTGTCTGTGTGTATGTGTCTCTGTGTCTGTATATGTGTATGTATGTGTGTCTGTATGTATATGTGTGTATGCCTGTGTGTGTGTGTGTGTGTGTATGTTTGTGTGTATGTATATCTGGGTGTCTATGTCATGGCCCCCTGCACACGGCTGCACGTGGTCGAAATTACCTGTTCAGCAACGAGCCGGGAGCCAACCCATTGGGTCATCCATCCCCTCCACACGCGGGAACCACGGCTATCTACGGCTATGTGTAGTTCCGCCTCCAAAGGTCACGCAAACGTGCGTGTGACGGCACGACGTCGACGCACACGCATGTTCTGGGGGCAGAGGCCGAGCTCTGACCAATCACAGCCCAAGGAGGTATATTTAAACCCCTGAATTTTCCTAGCTCATTGCCCTGTCGTGGTTTCCGTTCCTGGTATACGAGAGTGCGTGTGCTTGTCCTTGTTATTGATATTCCTGGTATTTGACTTTGGCTATTCCTGACTATTCTAATCTCTGGTTTCCTTGACTTGACTTTCTTATCGATCTTGTGTATTTCTGGCTTCCTTGACCTTGGCTGTCCCTTGACCATTCTCTGTTTTTCAATGTATTAATCTGGTAATACGTTCTGTCTATTTTCTGTTCTATGTAGATGTTACATAGTTTTGCTTTTTGGATCACTGTAGTCGGGACAGTCTGTGTATGTGTGTGTTTGCATGTATGTGTTTGTGTGTATGTATGTGTGTGTTTGCATGTATGTGTTTGTGTGTATGTATGTGTGTGTTTGCATGTGTGTGTTTGTGTGTATGTATGTGTGTGTTTGTATGTGTGTGTCTGTATGTATGTGTGCCTGTATGTGTGTGTATGTCTGCATGTGTATGTTTGTCTGCATGTGTGGGGGGGGCAAGGTATGGGAGGGGGAAAGGTAGACATATGGGGGGAGTAGTGGGCGGGGTTAATGTATAGGGGGGCAGCAAGTTTTCACACCGGGGCCCCGTGGTTTCTAGTTACGCCTCTAGCCCTAATGATGGCAAAGCATCAGGGGAGATGTAGTCCACAACATCTGGAGTGCTACCCCTTCTATAGAGATAAGTGAAAATTCTAATTTATCCATTACTAATATTTTTATATGTGTATTTAGCAAATACAATATTCTTCAAATAGAAAATGGATATTTAATATGACTTATGTTTAATGTAAAAGGCTGATTAAAAGGTGCTAAAAAAAATTTCTTTGCAGACAAAATTAGTAAAATGATGGTGGTGAGAGATGTGCAAAATAGGCAAAATGTATATAATGGTAAAAACAAATATGCTGTGTACAAAAAAACAACATTTTAATAAAACCAGGAAATATCAAGAAATAAAAATAACTTGCCAAAAATGTATGCAGATTATGCTTTAGTGTGGAATTGGGATGTTATTAGACAAGCAATCTCACAAGTTTACCATTTTTCTCAGGCATATATATTTTTGCCATAAAGCTGCAGAAACAAATCTCGTAACATACATAAAGCATAAATCAACAGTGCACATTTAATAATTGTGTTGCTGGATATAAGAGATAAAACAGCTTACACAAAACATTTTAACATCTATCTATATATTTTTAGATTCTTTTTGTTTGGTTCCTGAGGGGCTACCCGATCAATGATTTGTGAGTTGGAATATAAAAGTCAGAGGCAAAGTAAGCACAGACACTGTGGGTTTGTTGCAGTTATGCTGCAGTGCAGATAGCTTGCAGACTTTGTTTTAACTCCCTGATATGTGAGGCTAACCTATGCAGTACTTGTTTAAATGTTCAGTGGGATAATATGTTACTTGTTTCCTGTCCTTGTCAAACTATTTCACTATAAAGGTGCCGAAGATATTTGTACGGTTTAAAAGTGGAATTAGAACTGAGGTCTCTTAAAGAGGAATGACCAATTAAAATGAGGAAAAGGTGGAGAGAGCGTCCCGTTTTTTTAATTTTGACTCAGGTTTTGACGGCAGCATGCATTCCTGCGGGGGGCTGCCGTGATACAAATACTGGTGCTTCAGCCGTGTTCCTCCCTAGGCTGCTTGTAGACCTGGTCAGTGAATTTGTGGTGTCTAGCGTCGTCGGTGGTGGCGTCAGGTTGTCTAGTGCTTGTGTGGCCTCTTGTATGTTCCGCACCACCTGAGGGCCATTTACCACTTCTATGTGTAGGGTACAGCTTGGGCCCCAGCGATACCTGGTTTGTTGTTGTCTCAGGAGGGATGTAAGCTGTCTAAGGGATCTTCTCCAGTTCATTGTCCCACTCGATAGATCTGCATAGAATGACAGGGTCATATTCTTGAAGCAGTAGGTTGTTAGGCTTTTGGTGGCGTCCAGGATGGCCCTCTTGTCTCTTGTGTTTTGAAAGCGGATGATTATGTCACCCGTTGCAGTCTGTGGCGCTGTAGCTGGCCATGGTATGCGGAAAATATTGTCCAGCGTGATAGATTTGGCCACTTTCGGGGACAGGAGTGTGGTCAGCAGCCTCCTGATGAAGTGTGGCAGTTCTGCCTCAGGTATAGTGTCCGCAACCTCTCTTAGTTTTAAGTTGTTCTGGCATCGTTTGTCTTCCTGTACAGCTATTTGCTAGTCATGAAGTGATGTTAATTGTTTTAGGTCGTGGACTGCTGCTTGCAGCTCCTCTATCTGGCGTGTGTGGCCGTTGGAGGTGCTTTCTACAGACCCCAGCCGAGTTGTCAGGCCTTTTAGGTCCTCCCTTACCGCGGCCACCTCTGCTGAGATTTTGCCATAGTGGGCTGCCATGAGCTCCCTAATGACTTCCATTGTCGCCGGTTCTGGAGGTTGATGCAGGTGGCCGTGGTCTCTCTTGTGTTGGTGGTGCTTTGGCCGGTATGAAGCTCTCCTCTCCTTCATCAGATGTTCCGTCAGAAAAATCGGAACATCCTCCGTGCAAGGACGCCGCTGCTGCGCCTGCTGCCTCGTGGGCCTGCTTCCACATGTCCCCTATATTTCTGCCTGGTCGGGGCTTGTCGGGCTTTTGTTTTTTTGATTTTCGCACCATGTGGATCGGGTGAGTCGTAGGGTGCTCTGGGGGTGTTTCGGTCGTGGATGGGTTTAATTACCAGCAGTTTAACGCAGTTAAAGTCGGGAGCTCTGCGGCCCTGCGACTTGCCTCGTCGATTGCTAGGCTCCGCCCCAATGTTTTAATTTTTAATCCGTGTCTGCTACCTTCAGAAGTTGTTTTGTTAGCAAAGTCAAAAAATATCAGGTAATTTAAATTCCAACACCAAATGTGTCAGGTATATTCTCTATATGCACTTGTTACTTTTAACTTTTTATACCCTACTTATGCCTTCTTATCTTTTACTCATGCTTAACCACCTATGTTCTGCACTAATGTCAAGAACCTGTATATCAGGAAATGGACAAATGCTTATTTTTTTTTTCCATTTTCAATTTTTTATTGAGGCACATTAATAACAGACACCATTTTTGTAATAGTGACATTGCCAGACAGAAATGTTGAGACGTGTTATGGTGAAATCAATAAACATATAGATAATTGCAAAAAAAGTTTAAAAAAAAAATGAAATAAATGAAAACTACTATGACCATCACTGCCAAGACAGCCAAAACCAAACTGAGAGGGGGAAAAATAAATAAATAAATAAGTAAATAAAGATTATGAAATCCTACCCATGGATCCATTCATTATTTAATATTAAAATCTATAGCCTCAAGAGGCAACCATTATACTCACCCTAAGTTCAGTGGAATATTTAACATTCCCCTCCATCCCTGCATCAGCTATATGCATTATTGAAGATTTTTTGATACCCTAATATAAGTCATTAATCCATTATTTATAAGAATATCATGAAAAGAATGAATAAATAGAAAGGAGAAAAAAGGAAAAGAAAATATATGAGAAGATAGAAGAAATTATTTTTTTACATATTTTATAATTACACAGCTTTGTCCTGATGAAAGTCTAAAATCTTTAGACTGAAACGTTGAGCATTAAAAGTTAAATTTTACTGAAAAAGTCCTTGGAGTGTGGTCCATTTCCTTGTTTATATCTCTGCCGATCAAGCACCGGTCATTAATTGGATGACACAGTGAGTGCAGCACCTTTTGTATATGTATATATATATATATATATAAATCCAAATAGGTTATGGTGGGGAAAAAATTGTGATTGAAAACCCCTTCGGTTTTCAATCACAATTTTTTCCCCACCATAACCTATTTGGATTTTGCTTCCCAAGCACTACCAAGCCTGAATAAGCAAACCAGTAACCAACCTCATGCTGATGAGTTGCATTAACAACAAAACAGCTGTCCATGAGTGGTTCACTGGTTTTGCATCTTTTCCTAAATTGTGTTCCAAGCAGTTGTATACTGCAAACACAGATTAAAAGGAATCCATGTTTAAAATGGAATGAGGCAAAAATGTGATTCTTTGTTAAACTAATTTGCATATGCCCACCCAGAATCCTTTGCGGTTGCAACATCGCTGCAGTTTTGGGATTTCTGTGGGAAAAGCAAGTCTTATGGCTTGACTGGTGTGCAGATTTTTGTTTAACATTGTATAAACTAATATATATATATATATATATATATATATATATATATATATATATATATATATATATATATATATATTAGCTCCATCTAAATGCACATCATAAACAACATACTGGATCTTTATACACAAGAAAAAGAAAAAAAAGTACTTACCCCTTTGTTCAGCATGCACACAATAACACTGTTGCGTTGCCAGCCAGAGAACGTGGGCATGCTCCCCCCATCTATTACCAATCTTCACAGTTGCATGCATTCTAGCTTGTTTCTATAGAAACAACCAAGCAGGATCATCACAGTTAAAAACACTACAATGACTCTTGAGCCAAAAGTACATTTGTATACATTAGTAACAAAAGTAATCCAATGTAGCTAACAAAGAATAATATGTATCAATTTAAATCTACTGGTGCAGCAAACCAATCACAGCCACCTAAAACATTTCATGGGTATTAACTGCACTGCAATAGTGAGATAAGGCAGTATGGGGAATGGACAGTGAAAGACACAGAAGGACAGAGGGGGGCACAGCAGATGGGGAAGGGGGCACAGAGACATTCAGAGGGAAAGGGGACAGTGACACACACAGAGAGCTAGGGAAGTTGACAGCGAGACACGCAGACACAAAGAGGGCTGGGGAAGTGGACAGTGACACACACAGAGGCGATGGGGAAGGGGACACAGAGGGGCTGGGAAAAGAGGCAGTGTAATGCAAAAGGGCTGGGGGAAAGACACACGATGGAGCTGATGGGAGAGACATGTAATGGGGCTGGGGAGAGAGACACAAAAGTTGGCTGTGGGATAGACAGAAAAATGATCTGGGGAGAAAGAGAAACAAAAAGAGACCGGGGAAGAGACAAACCGAGGAGCTCGGGAAGGGGAAAAAGAAACACACAAAGTTGGCAATTTTGTTTTTTGGGGATGCAAGCAGTGGTGTATTTTGGATTTGTGCTGTCTTAGGCATGACAAAACTCAGGCAACCCCTAACCTAAATTTGCTGCACCCCATGTCAGGAACATACCTCTACCTGTTCAAGACAAACACGCTCTTTGACTGACAGACACACGCCATCACTGATGCATACACTGACATATACTCACTGACAGATAAACATAATAATACTCTAGCATATAGCAAAAGAGCTTTGTTTTTAGTGCTAGAGTATTAGCATTTTTATTTTCATTATCGGTTTTATTTATTTATTTAATTTTTATGCATCTGGTTCCTCTGCTCCACTGGATTTCTCCATGGGGATGTGTGACTCCATCTGAACCTTGATGTGCCTATTTGACACTGCAATTTTGTAAGTGTACCTGTGAATAAAGTGTGTCATTTTTTACTTGGATACTCTGCACTATTATTTGTCTTTTTCCTCCTATACATGATTCTGATGCTCCACAAGTCCTGAATTATCCACATCATCATATTTTGATATGCCTTCAATCAAATTGGTTTTGTGAGTGCAATTATTTATAACTACGATTATAATTATTTTGCAACAGTATTGCGCTATGTCCGTCTCTATTATTTCTGTATTGTAGATTGCCATCTTTTTGGTGTTTTGTTGTTATTGTCTTGAGGATATAAGAGGAATCCTTGATCTACGATACAGTTAACTAAGAGTAATTTGTGTGTTTTTGTTTCACCTAATACCCACTAAGTGTGTCTGCTATCTACACACAGGTGAATTTACATTGTCTGATTTTTTTTTACACACTACTACTACATCGCTCTACTCACTGATCCGCAGGGGAGTCCAGACAGCAGCTCCCAGCCTGCAGAGACAGCCTACAGCTCAGAGAAGTGAGGGATAGGGTAAAGGCTGCAGAGAGACATATGGAGACCTCTGGGGACACAGACACACATGGGGACACTGAGACATGGACACACACACACATGGGGACACAGAAACACTAGGGGACACTGAGACATTAGGGGACATGGGGACACAGACACACATGGGAACATTGAGACATGGGGAAACAGACATGCATGGGGACACTGAGACACTTGGGGACACGGGGACACAGACACTAGGGACACAATGTCCCCAAGTGTGTCAGTGTCAGTATGTCTCCCAGCCAGTGTCTCTGGTGTCTTAGTGTCCCCATGTCTCCCAGTGTCTGTGTCCCCATGTCTCTCAGTGTCCCTGTGAGACATGGGGACACTAGTAGACTATGGGACACTGGGAGACATGGGGCACTGAGGCACTGTGACATGGGGACACTGGGAGACATGGTGACACAGACACTAGGGGACACTGGATGACAGGGAGACACTGGGAGCAATCCATCTATACAGCAGAATCAAACTAAGTCGTTTTTTGGTGATTTCACAGAATTTTCTCTGTCACTCCTTGTGAGTTACATCATGTGATGTTACACATACATAATTAGTTATGCAAATTAGTAAGGCCTGTATTTTTTTCAAAGAAAGGTGGCAACCCTAAGTACTCTTCACATACTCTTGCTTTAGTATGGAAACTTTAGAGGGATATATGGAAACAAAACTTGTGTGGACAAGCTGAAATGAAATTAGTTAAGGTATCAGGTTATAAAATAAATATAAAGAAAACACAAATCCTGATAAAAGGTCTAATTGGACCCGGGGTAAAAAAACTCAAAAAGGAATTTAAATGTGACTGGGAAGCAAGGAATATAAAATACTTAGGGGTAAGACTATCTCTAGACTATAGAGAAACTGGAGAACTTAATTATACAGAAATTGCTACCCAATTTAGGAGAAATCTAAAGAACTGGAAGGGATTGGAATTGTCCTGGTTGGGAAGAATTGAAGCGGTAAACTCCTACCTACTCCCCAAATTGACATTTTTATTTTGTAATCTCCCGCTGTGGGTGCCATTCCAGACGATACACGGTCTTCAAAAACAGGCATCAGATTATATATGGCAAGACAGGAGACCTAGAGTGTCATTGGAAATTTTACAGAGAGATTGGAAAGAAGGGGGAATTTATTTTCCAGATATACAGAAATTATATATGAACAATATGGTAGCACATTTAATTAAGTGTGATAATTTTACAACATCAAGACCAAACTGGTTAGATATTGAAAAATCGGATCTCCGCAATATTGATCCCTTATTTCTCTGGTGGTGTGACAGTGAATTTGTAAAAAACATAAGGTCTAGCAATCCGATGAACAACACAATGATCTATATTGTAAAGCACTTAAAAAAAAAAAAAAATATGGAACTAAATATATATCAAGAAATGACCCATTAACATGTTTAAAACTTTATATAAAAGATATAAATATTCAAGAATGGGAAAAGTGTGGAATTGCAAAAATTGCGGAACTTCTAAACGATAACAAAATATTGTCATTTCCAATGTAACAGTCTTAATATAACCTCCCTTCGAAGGAAATATTTAATTACTTAAGAATAAAATCTTTTACTATGGGAAAAAATTTTTTGGAAACTTCTCCAATTGACCAGTTCGTAGCATTCCATTACAAAAAACAATTGCATCTAGATTTAACCAATTTATAAGAAGCCAAAGGCAAATAGTTAAAGTGTTAGCAATGAACAAATGGGAGCAATAACTAAATTTTTCATCCCCGGTTGAAGATTGGATTTTGGGCTTACAATCAGTAAAAAGATATATACATGGGGTGAATATACAGGAAGTGTACTTTAAACTTGTATACCGTTGGTACCTGGTGCCCACTCGCCTCCACAGATTTCAACCCACACTCCTACCAGATTGTTGGAGATGCGGCAGGGAGCTAGGCTCATTCTCCCACATCTGGTGGGACTGTGAGGAGTTGAAACCTATGAAAATAACTATCGGATTTGGTAGATTCTATTATGAAGGTTCAAACTGTTATCACGGCTCAAATGTTCTTGTTCCATTTAGATTTGCCAAAAATCAATATAAAATTAAAAATCCTTATGATTCACACCTTTATGGCAATAAAAATAGTTATGGCTAGAAATTGGAGAAATATGGGTTCGTTAAACTGGCAAGATATATGTATACAAATAGACTATCAATGCAGGATGGAAGCTGGGATAGCATTAAACAAGATATCCAGAGAGAAATATGATGAAATTTGGGCCCCTTGGGCTAGATACCTTAGCTGTAAAACTCAAACCCCCCCACTCCCCATAGATAGCCACTTCTAGGTAGCAGCGAAATGTGAAATGTTAGTGAGTAAGAGGAATTGTATGTTATTTCCTCTTTTTCTGTTTGATTGTAGACAATGCAGATAATGTATAAACGAAATATGGTTCCACTAAAAATATGTATAACTATTTAATTTACTGTAACGCAATATAATGTACTGTATTTCAAATCTATTTTTGAAAAAATTTATATGGATGAAATTTTTAAAATGAAAAATAAAAATGTATATATATTAAAAAAAATGAAATTAGTTAAGGTATGGTGACTTTGGTCTCTCTAACACTGTGGCACGTTCCCTTTCTTCTACACTCACTACATCCACCTTTTCTCTGTCTCAAACTGTATACTAGGAGTTTATGTCTGCTAGTAAGAAGGTAAGGAGACAAGTGCATATGTGAGTGCTAGGGAACAGTCCTTAGAAAGCATGGAACGAGCGCATCATTAGACACATTTATGCCAAACTCGGGATGCTGTTGGCCAGCATGCATGATTGGCAGGCAGCGTGACATATATTCATGCCAGGCTAGCCTTCCAATTCTTTGGGCAGACACGACTCCTTTTTGGGCATATTCGGCCCTTTTGGTAGTTCTGGTTACATGGCCTGCGCCATTAGCCCACCCTTTTACACCGCCCATTGACTTCCTGCTTCACTGGACACTGCTGTTAGGGGGTATGAATACTTATAAGATGAAATAGTGAATTAGAGAGAGATTAGCATATTTTAAGAGAATCTGAGGTTTTTTTATAGCTGCATCCTATGAGTTTCCCTCCGGCAACATCTCCACCAGATACATAACGCTTGAGAGGTATGACTGTTTTAGTGTTTTTGGTCGATAAGATTCTGTACTTAGGCCCCTCATAATTGTCAGCACCAGTCCCACTGGGCTCTTAATCTGGCCCTGACTGACAGACAAAAACACATTAATAGACATACACACACTCACATTCACTGACAGACACACACACACTCACATTGACTGACAGACACATATTCACACTCACTGACAGATACTCACTAACAGGCACACATACAAATTCACTGACACAAACACACTCACTCACACACACACACACACTAACAAACTCAGTGTCAGACACACACACACACAGTGTCAGACACATACACTGACAGACATACATATTCACTAACAGACACATGCACACACACTCACTGACAGACACACACACATACAGTACCTGACATACACACTCAGTGACAGACACACACTCACAAACACACACTCATTAACACACACATTCACTGACAAACACATACACACTCACTGACAGACACATACACACACAGTGTCAGACACACAAACACACTGATAGACATACACATTCACTGACAGACACAAACCCACTTTTTCATTGACAGGTACACATACCATGACACACACACACACACACACAAACACACACACACACACACACACTCAGTGACAGGCACACGCTGACAGACATACATAAATAAAAAATGAAAGAAAGAAATACAATAGGTATCAGTACAACATGGAAGATAAGAGGAAGCGGGAAAAGGCAAATATGGGGCAAGGCATGTAGGGGTTATTGAGCATAAACAAACCTCAAGATAATAGAAATCAATGTTATAGATCATAGTTTGTTTGTGTGTTTTCAAAAGTCTCAGAGCCAGTTCATTTAAAATGTTATCAGGTTTGCAGATTAGAAAATCAAATATGCCATTCATTATAAATTAAACCTAAGTCAACAAACCCAAACAAATGTATATTGTTACTATTTTACAGTTTCACAGAAAAAAAAAATTGATTTGATGCACAAAAAGCTCAATCTTTAGTTCCAAACATTAAACTAATAGAATACATCTGTTTGCCTTACTGAGGAATTCTTTGCTGTTTTCTGGCTGAAATGCTGATTAAACAATCCATCATAATTTAAAAAAAAAATACAAGGGATTATTTTACATTGTAACATCTGGCATTTACATATTTTAGGTTGCAGTTTCTCTAAAGCAAAAGTTTGTGTCTTTTAATTGTCTTTTAATAGTTAATTTACCAATAAATAACCTTTGTCGCTAAAGAACAAAAAAAATAATTACAACAAAACATTAGTTCGGAAAATCACTTACATTGAGCTGCCCCTCAGACAGCCACCAAAGATGCTTCCTTATACACTATTGCAATCTTTCCAGGATCAACATTCAGTGTTTTCATGCTCATCATGAAGACGCCAAACACTCCCCATAGCAATGCAGTGGTATAATGCATCTCTATGAAGAGATGCTGATTGGTGCATGCATGCAAAGTAGCCCCCCAGTGCTTCCCTATGGGAAGCATTGTATTGGCTGAGATCATTTGGAGTAGTGATCTCAGGCAGGGGAAGATTGACGGATGCTGCAAGACTGGCATGGCGTGGGATACAAGGTGAGTAAGCCTTCCTTATTTAACTTAACAGTAGTGTAACCTAAATTTAAAAAAAGGCAGAACACTGTAACACTGGAAATACATTTAAGGTACTCTTTTAGATTATTATAGTTTTTCATTTTTTATTTAAAAATATTCATAGGTAATTCTCCTTATTGAAATGTAATGCTAATATAAAGAAAAGATATAGCATTCATTTTGAAAAATACTGAAATTCTAAATATAACTGTCTCATTAGTTTCAACCTCCTATAGAACAACTGCATAATGTCTAAAAGTTGAACTTCATGGTCTTCAGTCTTTCAAACAAATTACAGTAATTATTGCTTACCTATACTAATGTGTTTCCTCTTGGCAGCAAGCACTTGAAGTTTCCATTTTAATCAAACCAAAATAGACATTTCGACCCCTGCCAGAATAGACTTGATTCTGACAAATATAGTGAGGCAATAATAAGGCTCATAAAAATGTGAGTGATAATGCAGTTTTTTTGTTTTTGCCCCTAATGGAACCTTTAACATACTGTACAATGTGTAGCATCTGTTTTTATACTTTGTTTTGATGGGTTGTACATCCTAATGTTACTGAAATCCTTTTGAAAAAACATTATGTATGTCTTATATATCCACACTTTTTTCCAGTGCACCATTTGTTATAGTTTTATTTATATAAAATTTGTATGGTATTGTAGCCTTCCCTCTAAAGAAATATTTAGTTATTTAAGAATAAAATCTTTTACTATGGGAAAAAATTTTGCGGAAACCTCTCCAATTGCTCAGTTTGTATCATCTCATTATAGGAAAAAAATTGCCTCTAGATTTAACCAATTTATAAGAAATCAAAGGCAAATAGATAAAGTCAGCAATGAATAAATGGGAGCAAGAACTCCATTTTTCCTTGCCGGTCGAAGATTGGCTCTCGGGCCTACAATCAGTAAAAAGATATATACATGGGGTAAATATACGGGAAGTGTATTTTAAACTTGTATATCGTTGGTACTTAGTGCCTACTCGCCTTCATAGATTTCAACCCACACTTCTACCAGATTGTTGGAGATGTGGCAGGGAGTTAGGTTCATTCTCCCACATCTGGTGGGACTGTGAGGAGTTGAAACCTATGAAATTATCTTATCGGAACTTGTAGATTTTGTTTTTAAGGTTCAAACTGTTATTACGCCTCAAATGTTCTTGTTCCATTTAGATTTGCCAAAAAGTAACATAAAATTAAACATTCTTATGATCCACATCTGTATGGCAATAAAAATAGTTATGGCTAGGAATTGGAGAAATATGGGCTCGTTAAACTGGCAAGATATACGTATACAAATAGAATATCAATGCAGTATGGAAGCTGGGATAGCATTAAATAAGTTATCCAGAGAGAAATATGATGAAGTTTGGGCCCCTTGGGTTAGAAACCTTAACAAAAAACCTCAACCCCCCCACGCCCGCGCTCCCCTATAGATAGCCACTTCTTGGTAGCAGTGAAATGTGAGATGTAAGGAAGGAAGAGGATCTGTATTGTATGTTATATCCTCTTTTTTAGTATGACTGTAGTTATAGCAGAAAACGTGTAAATATATGAAATACGGTTCTAATACAAAACATGCATAATTATTTATTTCACTGTAATATACTGTGCTGTATTTCAAATTTATTTTTTTTGAAAAATGTATACGGATGAAATTTTTAAATTGAAAAATAAAGATTTATATATATAAAAAAAAAGAGAGAGGAAAGGAAAAAAAAATTGTATGGTATTGTTTTATCTTATACATGTGTTAAAAGGAGATCTGAACTATTCTTCCTCAGTTTCATATAATTTAAATTCACATTGTAATTATAGTTAACTAACCATAAATAGATTTTTACTTAACCTTTTAAAATATATGTGAACTACATATATATGTGAACTTCTGCTTTAAGTAAAGAGGAATGCATGGGATTTCTCTGCAGATCGTTCTCATTTTATCCCTGGGGTATGCAACATATTTTTCCATGTGAACCCATGCAGACAGCAAGGGTATTTGTTTTCCCCATTTTACTTTTGAACATTTATAATAAAATATATAAGGCTAGGCTTTATTTTCCTCTTTCTGTGTTCTAGGTTTTTATACTTGAAGACTTGGACTTGGATAGGTAATAATGGGCATGTTCTATACTATAAAAATCATTTTATAGACAATAAATACACATCTGTGCCCTAAGATTAAAAAAAAGTAGTAACAGGTTTACTTTGTATTATAAATATTTGGAGAAATTTACAAAAACTGAATGTGTACAAGTGATAAAAAAGGATTGTGCACCTTTGCATCTCTCATAACCACCAGGGTCTACACTCGCTGACATCATGACAATCCTTATGGTTTATGGTGTCCACAGTGAAGTCTAGGGAGGTGCCATCAATGCTGTAACCATAGTTCTGCCATTGTTGACGCACAACCCAGAATTTACATCATTTATGGGGCACAATCAGGAGTTTGTGTTAATTTTTGGGTCGCAAGCACATAGTTGCTCCATTATTAATATATGGTCACAAAGTCTACAAGGCAAAGGTGGTGTACACTATGTCAAGCATGTGCCCCTGTGCGGTCTCAGACTATTAAATTCCAGAGCACCCTTGACCCAGTGCTCATTTATTTTGTAGCTCCCTGTCCTTGGGACCTGCATTTTGTTCCTGCCCTTGTTACTACCATGGGCCTGTTTCCTGATCTCCTAGCATACTGGATTCCTGACATTCGGTCTCCTTCTTGAATTCTTGACCCTGTGGACTACAAATTTTTCACTTTGGACACTGGCTTACTCTTGCGCCCATCATGACTCTAATGCGCCAAGTTATGATGGAATCTCCTGTTTCTTATATGCTTGTCTGCTGGCAATGTGCATAACGGCAGTTTTTAAACTTTGTTACACTAGTTGTATTTATTGTGGGGTTAATATTTGTTTTAAATCTCTAGGGTTACAATTTCGTACAGTTTGGGAAAGTAAAGTTTCTATCATCTATTTGTCTGTCAGTCTGTCAGTCTGTCAGTCTTTCTATCTATCAACCTGTCTATGTTTCTGGTGTCTTTCTGTTTGTCTGGCTTTAATAATTTTATCCTTTTATCATGCTTCTATTCAATCTGGAGAGATTCATGTTATAAATAAGTATCTTGGGTCTTAGCCAGAGACTTCTAAGATGAATTACACTCTTTTACTTTCATGATTTTCATAGTTTAAACACATGCTATGCACATCTTACTGTACTTTGTTTGTGTGACATTTGAGACATTGAGCTGCCATTTTGCATTTCTTGGAAGAGGTTCATAACTCAGTCCTCTGTCAATCAGGAATTTAATGACTACAGTATGTTTTATATATTGTTTGATATTTCATATTCTGCCACATGTGGTAATAGAGATTTGATTTGCATTAAAGTTTTTTTTTTTATTTGAGAACAAAGATCAACTCATTGTGCACCAGTAACATTTTTGTGCGTTAGATTTCATGTTAAAACCAATTCTAAAACATAATTCTTGTTACATAACTAAGTTACAAAATCTCCATATTATGTACAATATTCCAAGTTTAGGTACTGATAAACAGTATTGCTTTGATTTTGAGATACATCTGACCTTACCGTTACACATAAGTTTGCATTAGTTATACTATCCAAATTGTTCCGTATTTAGTTCATTTATTTTAGTGATTAATATTGGAAACACAATACTGCAAATTGCTAAATTCCAATAATGTAAAAGCACCACAAAAAAATGTGAAAAAAATGTGACCAAACTTCTGGAATAAAAGGGAATCATGACATGTCACACATGTCATGTGTCCTTAATGGGGTTAAATCAGTCGTCTAATTTTATTAAAAAAAATGTGTTACAAGTATCTGTATGTGTTGGTCTCTGCCCATCTTTGTCAGTCTATAGCTGTGTGTATCTGTCTGTTTCTGTGTGTGTGCCTATCTGTATCAGTGTGTGCTTGCCTGTGTCTGTGTTTCTGCATGTATATCTGTTTGTATCTGTCTGGCCTCTCTGTGCCTGTGTGTACCTGTGTGTCCGTCTTGCCTTTGTGTGTGTGTCTGTATGTAACTGTGAGTGTGTTGTGGTGTTAAGGGTTAGTGTTTGGTGTGGGTCGGGGTGTTCACCAAATTATTTTTGGCTAAGGCCTCGGGTATTGTTTGGCCCACATGCGTTTTAAACATAGTGAATGAAGCACATTATTTAGTGATGTATAACATATTTCATTGACATAATATAATATAAAATGCAGGTAATGTTTGTTAATGTTAGCAGATATGTCTTAATTTTCATTAGAGATGTCGCAAACATAAAATTTTCCGTTCGTGAATTGCGAACGCGAACATCCGCAAATGTTCGCGAACGGTCGAACCGGGCGAACCGCCATAGACTTCAATAGGCAGGCGAATTTTAAAACCCACAGGGACTCTTTCTGGCCACAATAGTGATGGAAAAGTTGTTTCAGGGGGACTAACACCTGGACTGTGGCATGCCGGAGGGGGATCCATGGTAAAACTTCCGTGGAAAATTACATAGTTGATGCAGAGTCTGGTTTTAATCCATAACGGGCATAAATCACCTAACATTCCTAAATTGTTTGGAATAACGTGCTTTAAAACATCAGGTATGATGTTGTATCAATCAGGTAGTGTAAGTGTTACGCCCGCTTCACAGTGACAGACCAAACTCCCCGTTTAACGCACCGCAAACAACCGCAAACAGTCCATTTGCACAACCGCAAACTCCCCACAAGGTTGGATACCAAGCTAGCCATGTCCCGTTCCTTGTCCTCACTGATGTAATTGAAGTTCTCTTCCTCCACCCAGCCACGTACAACACCAAGTGTCCCCGAAAGGTGACCACAAGCCCCCTGGGACGCCTGCTGTGTTTGGTCTCCTCAAAGCCACATTCCTCCTCTGACTCCTCTTCTTCAGACTCCTCTCTCTGCATGTGTGTTAAGTAGTACTATTCCTATCAGTTTAATCCCTGTTACGTCCCCTATCAGGCCTTTTTTAGTCGAATGTATCGCCCACTGTCAGTCCCTTCGGGATCCATCCCTCATTCATCTTAATAAAGGTGGGGTAATCTAGACTTTTTTGACCTAGGCAACTCAGCAAAGGAAGCAGCAGCGGGTACAACATCATCATCACACCGTACGTCCATGTGTGTAATGCTGCCTGACTGAGACATATCCCTGTTATCTACATCCTCTGGCAATAATGGTTGCGCATCACTCATTTCTTCCAACTGATGTGTAAATAACTCCTCTGACAGATCAAGTAAAGCGGCTGTGGTGCTAGTGTTGGTGGTGGCGGCAGGCGGGCAAGTGGTAACTTGAGAGGTGCCCGAAGCTAAGCTGGAGGAGGATGGTGCGTCAAGGTTCCGAGCGGAAGCTGTAGAAGATTGGGTGTCTTGTGTTAGCCAGTCAACTATGTCCTCAGAACTTTTCCAGTTAAGGGTATGTGGCCTCTGAACACTGGGCATTATTCTAGGGCCAAAGGGAATCACAGCACCACGACCACGACGGCCCCTGCGGGGTGGCCTGCCTCTGCCTGTCATTTTTTTTTTGATTAGTGGTACTATGCGTGCAAGATACTGTGACAACAGATATGAGTGGCACTGTGCACTGGCAGAAGTTGGCAGAGTAGACGCTGTAGGCCTGACACACACGCTTGCAGACAACTAACTGCTATTCAATCTATTACAGTCAAAATTGTATTTGTTTTTTTAAATGTACACTACTGTTACACCAGATATGAGTTGCACTGGTGTGACACTGTGCCCTGGCAGGCCCTGAAATGCACACGTGTGAAGGGAACTGACTGCTATTATTTCACAGTCAAATTTCTAGTTTTTTTTTAATGTACACTACTGTTACACCAGATATGAGTTGCACTGGTGTGACACTGTGCCCTGGCAGGCCCTGAAATGCACACGTGTGAAGGAAACTGACTGCTATTATTTCACAGTCAAATTTCTAGTTTTTTTTTTTTTAAATGTACACTACTGTTACACCAGATATCAGTTGCACTGGTGTGACACTGTGCCCTGGCAGGCCCTGAAACGCACACGTGTGAAGGAAATTGACTGCTATTATATTACAGTCAAAGTTTTTTTTTTTTTTAAATGCAAGCTATTGTGACACCAGATATGAGTGGTGGCACTGGGCAAGTGGGCACAGTATACGCTGTGAGCCTGACACACACGCTGGCAGGCAGGCAACTGCAATTAGATTACACAGAAGAAAAAAAAGCAGACTGATGTTCTAGCCCTAAAAAGGGCTTTTTGGGGTGCTGTCCTTACAGCAGAGATCCTTCAGGACTGTAGTGGACACTGAATACACTAGCGTAGCTATCGATTTCCCTATTAAATCAGAAGCAGCTACACTGTCCTTCCTCTCACTAAGAATGCAGCTTCCGGGGGGCGTGGCCTAGCTGTCATGGAGGAAAGACGCACTTTGTGTGAGCTCCCTCAATATCTCACTTTAAGCAGCTATCAACAAGCGAATTTCACCCCAGAAGGGGATGACCCAGCAATGTTGCTCCTACCTGACCAACCCGACATGCTTAATAGCGGTCAGCAACCCGACAGAGTCTTACTTACCTCCGCGTGGCAAGTGTGGCCTGGTGCTCACCGGGCGGGAGAGGCGGCGCCGATCTCCTGATCCTGGGATGCCCAGGAGCAGCTACTTCCCAGCAGGAGCTCCGTTACCCCCCCCCCCCCTCGGACCGGTGGGGGATGATCATGGTCCACCCCAGAGAGGCTGTCTGGAGCTAATGGACGCACAGAGCACAGCCGCCCAGGCTGACATAGTCATCTGTGACTCTCCCAATATGGCGGCAGCCGCGTGTCCTCCTGGTACCAGCAAAGCATGGCAGGATATTGAGTCTAAGCTGGACAGACTCTTTAATCAATTTTGGAAGCAAATAACAAGCAGGAAGCCCCGACAAGCTCCACCACAGCCCCAACAAGCTCCACCACAGCTAAGCGAAGCAGTCCCCATTAAAATCCACCAACGCAAAAGGCGTCGAAGACGGGACTGGAGACACAAACAGAAATGCAGAGCCTGCCCCACGTCAAGCACTCACCTCCACCTTAAGCCACCACAATCCCGCACTGGACGTGAAGCACTACCGGGACAGATCCGACCACCCACAAAACAAGCTTCCACCACCTCAAGCCGCGAACCTGGCACTCAGCCAGAGACTTGCCTTTGTTTTTCCAGGTATCAGGGACTCCCAATGTCTGCACCTGGCGCCCAGAAGGGATCGGATGAGCACAAGCAGTAAACAGCAACCTGCCAAGCATGTCCCACTATAGCCTATCCTCCACACCATGCCTTTGATCACATGAACTGCTCTCTGCACATTAACTAATCGTAAAGTAGCAAGCGTTTAAACATGTCATTATTTCACCTCCTAAAGAGTTTATTGTCATAGTTCCTTACATGCCTTTACCTTAACCGTTTATGTATTATGTTATTCACTAGTCTCATCTCATGGGGCGACTCACACTTGATTTATAACTACTGGTGGAGCTGCTGAGATAAATACAAAGTTGATAACGTGCAAGCTACACCCTAAACATGACAGCCATCTTTCACAACAATGTACTGCTATATACTCATACCCGCACGTTCAGCCTAGCATGCTCAAATAACACACTTCTGTCTAAAAAAAAAAAATGCAGCTTCAGAATTAATCTAATTTGTATGCTGTCTAGGAGGTGGGAGGGTCTGGGAGGGAGGGTCTGCTGCTGATTGGATGGAATGTGTCTGCTGACTGTGAGGTACAGGGTCAAAGTTTACTCAATGACGAATAGGGGGCGGACCGAACATTCCATATGTTCGCCGTCCGTGGCGACTGCGAACAAGCTATGTTCGCCAGGAACTATTCGCCAGCGAACCGTTCGGGACATCTATAATTTTCATATATTTGGTCATGACCTTAATAACCCATCCCACTACCCAGCGATAGTGTAAAATGGTTGCTTAACCACTTGCTTACATGTCACTGTTGCTAAATCAACATTTTATGGCTGTTCTTTAACGTTGATCCTGGTTGTACTGTTTTTGTACAGGGGGTGCTAAACATGGAAGGACAGGCCTCCTGTACATCACTGTAAAGGGAGCTGATTCAGAAATTCTCTCTCTCCTTCCCTGTTGGTGCTTATCTATTACTCACCATAAGGTTAGGACATTCAATAGAAGAACACACATTATGATCAGCTCTTTAGCTTCATAAAGGGTGGAACTTAAATGTTCACGTAATGGGTTGTTTTTAAGAAGTGGAATTTGTATATGGATTTACAATCCATCTATTAATCAAAACTTCATACGTGTTAGAAAATCATTATAATATAATAGTGACGACTAATTAAATTGTAGCTTAGAAGAAAATATGTCTGACAAAAATGGAAATAACACCAGAAGTGACTGAAATAGAAATCTATTAGCCAGGGTACCTATTAGTTTGTATATAAATATCAAGTTCTGAGTCGTAATTTGTGCATGCAAAAAAACACTACATGTGGTGGTAGTCCATTGGTAAGTACTGTTTCTCTTCACATAGCAAATATGTAAGTAGGGTAGCATAATGATTGGGTACTATTTTGTGCGGCACAGAACAATATATATTGGTGAATATTGCTGTAGAAATGTCTCTGCCATCTAATTGGAAGAATGAGAAGGCCAATTCCAGTCTTTCTTACATGTCCTATTACAACCAATAAGTTGGCACCTCAAGTTTGCAACAAGTTTACCTGTTCTGACACAAGGCTACACACTCACTGCTTTTGAATTAGAACTTGACTATCCTTGGAAATGTTATTCTAACACTTTAATGTCCCATTCTCTGTTTATACCTTGCCTCACAATTAGGCTGAATTTGTTTATTGGGTGACAGCTAAAGAGTGCTTGTGTTCTTTCTATAACTCTCATTATTTGTTTCCTGTCTCTTATTCCAAAAAGCCTTCTACTCCATTCTCTGCTTCTAGACCTTTATCCTTCTTGTAAAGGAGGAGGCCGGTGTAAAAAAACGTGTAATAAATAATGCAAGGCATAAACATTAAACATTTATGTTGGCTGAATGAACTTCTATTCTTCCCTATACTGCTTCAAATACTCGTGGTTGTCCCCAAGAATTATGGAGATCTCCAGTTTTGGGAAACAGAACAAACATATCTCTACACCAGTGGCACAGTCTATTTCTTTTTTTAACAAAATCAGTTTTGTTCTAGAAATATCTAGAGATCTATAATTTTGCATCAACTATTCAATGTCCATATTTCAAGACCTTTTTATAACTTTAAGCTAAATTGAATGATTGTTTTGTTTCCTGTTACATAAAGTTTAACCACCTGTTTAAACATGTTTTGCTTTCAACGGAATGTTGGAATTGTCTAAAGGGAGCAATTCCATTCTTGTAAATTTATGTAATATAATGGACATATCATATATAGCAAATCAACCAAAAACTGGATAATTAACTTAAAGTGTAATTTATAGTGTGGGTAGAGATATATATTTTTTAAATGCATATATGTTTTCAAGAATCTCTTGCAGGAAATAATTTTGACACCGATATTTATAGCAACCTATTTTTCCAACTACAGATAACAAAAAGTTGATCAGGGTATTTACTAAAGTGAGAATTCCATGTGAATTCAAATACACTATAGTATTTCTAGCACAATACTGCTGGAGTAAATATTTAGGTCTGTCCCCCTTAATAAGGAGTTAAATGTAGCGTATTTACCATAGAAACATAGAAACATAGAATGTGATGGCAGATAAGAACCAATCGGCCCATCTAGTCTGCCATTTCCCCCTCCCCGCACCCTTCTTGAAATATGTATTTTCTCTCTCCATTAGACTTGTTCATTCAGTTTCAAACAAATTGCTGCTTTTAGTGAGCACTTTAGTTAGTAAAGCCTAGTTATGTATCAATAGACTTTTATTACAAATATCAGTTTGCGGAATATGAAAGAATATCAGCAGAAAACATGTATAATAGAATAACATTTTTAATTTAGAGTAGTATTAAAAATAATAATGATAAAACAATGGCTTTAATACTGTAACATAATAAACACTAAATGCACCAAATAACTTAGCAAACAACATGCATTGGTTGCTGGTTTGCAAACAACCTATACAATTACTTACATTCAAATATTTATTAAGTATGATATTTTCAGCCGAATTTCCCTATATATTGCAACACCCAAAAATGACCAGATTTAAACATAAGAACTTGATTTAAAAAAAAAAAAAAAATATATATATATATATATATATATATATATATATATATTTATTTGTGGTCGGGGCAATATAGCCGTCAGGGCCGGCCTTAGGCATTTAGACGCCCTGTGCGAAAAATCTTCACAGCGCCCCCCCCCCCCCCCCTCATCCATGTATGCTGTTATGTTTGTGTTGTCTGTGTATCTAATAGTACGTGTGATGACTGTGTGTGATATGTATGCTATGTGTGATATTTGTAATGGGTATATTAACAGTGTGTGATATGCGTGTATTGGTTGTATGTGACACACACACACAGAGTCAGACGCCCATACACACACAGGAAGACATCCACACACACACACACAGGAAGACATCCACACACACACACAAGCAGATAGTCATACACACACACACACAGGCAGACACACACAGGCAGACATACACACAGACACACACAGGCAGACAGTCAGTCATACACACAGACACACACAGACAGTAATACACACAGACACACACACAGTCATACACACAGAGGCAGACAGTCATACACACACACGCAGACAGTCATACACACAGAGGCAGACAGTCATACACACAGAGGCAGACAGTCATACACACAGAGGCAGACAGTCATACACACAGACAAACACACAGAGGCAGACAGTCATACACACAGACACACAGTGGCAGACAGTCATATACACACACACACACACGCAGACAGTCATACACACACACACACACACGCAGACAGTCACACACACACACACACACACACACAGACAAACACACAGGCAGATAGTCACACACACAGAGGCAGACAGTAATACACACAGACACACAGTGGCAGACAGTCATATACACACACACACACACACAGGCAGATAGTCATACACACAGAGGCAGACAGTCATACACACAGACACACACACAGAGGCAGACAGTCATACACACAGACACACACACAGAGGCAGACAGTCATACACACAAACACACAGAGGCAGACAGTCATACACACAGAGGCAGTCATACACAGTCACACACACAGAGGCAGACAGTAATACACACAGACACACAGTGGCAGACAGTCATATACACACACACACACACACACACACACGCAGACAGTCATACACACACACACACACACACACACACACACACACACAGACAAACACACAGGCAGATAGTCACACACACAGAGGCAGACAGTAATACACACAGACAAACACACAGAGGCAGACAGTAATACACACAGACACACAGTGGCAGACAGTCATATACACACACACACACACACACACACACAGGCAGATAGTCATACACACAGAGGCAGACATTCATACACACACACAGAGTAACACACACACACACAGAGGCAGACAGTCATACACATAGGCAGAGAGTCACACTCACCTGACAATCACACAGTTACCTGTGGAGTTAATTGTGGAGGCAGTGCAGCTCCTGGTGACTGTTTGGTGGGGAAGCAGGGACTCCTTCCTGCTTCCCCTGCAGCAGTTTTCCGGCGCTTTTAGCTCCGCCCCCGCCGCACGGTAAGCTCCGCCCCCGCTGCAAATTTAAAAAAAAAAAATATATATATTTTTTTTTTAAAATCGGCTGTGCGGCCGCACGGCGCCCCCTGCTCCATGGCACCCTGTGCGGCCGCACAGCTCGCACACCCCTAAGGCCGGCCCTGATAGCCGTATACAGAAATCTAGCATATAATAACCATAACATCAATGATTTGGAACCAGTCGGTTGTGGTGTGCCGGAACCGACAAAGCAGTAGGCCTGTAATAGAAGTGGGCCTACCTTAGAGGGTGTTTATGAATAGAGGGAGTGGTGGGTGGGGTGACTCGCCAGACCAGTAACAGTAAGGTGGGAGTGGATTGGCAGCCCTTTTAAAGGGAATTCAAGCCCCTCCCACAACTACAGGCCAAGCCTTACATTTGTGAAATATATGTAAATGTAAAATACATTTGTGACTGGATTTTGCATGGTCTTTTAAGTGTGGTAAGCTGAAAATTGACTTATTGGTCATAGTTATATTAGTTAGCTTTCAGGTCACTACAACTCTGCAAAGTGAAATTACCCCAGTGAAATGTTATTATCTCTTGCTGCAGGAAAAATAGCAGTCATCCTTACAACTCTAAGCAATGTATTTTCTTTAGATCCTTGCATGTCTAATGTGCCCTTTGAGAACTTTGCATATGAATTAAACATCATATATTTAACTAAGCAGCAGACGTAACATGGAGTTACAATTAACTTTATGGAAAACAAACTCTCTCTCACTTTGAAGATTACTCTTAATTAGCACTTTTGGAAAATTACCTCTGGCTAAATCCAGCATACATACACTGCAGTATGTAAAAATGATAGTTGAATTGCTCAATGTGTACAGGACAAGAGAGCTAAACTATGTCTTTCATAAATGTTAGTATTATTATAAGGGAAATTAAATGGGGTTGTGACAGTAGAATAATATGAATTAGATTACCTTTTCAAGTAGCACAAATTTATATATGTGCACCAAAAAGTCTATGAAAAAAATATTTGTGCTGTGTGAACAAGATATGGCCTAGCTTTGAAGATAGTATACCCTAGAAGTGTGAACAGGGTTGTTATTTAAGACAGTCTGTGTATAAATATACATGATTATCAAGCAAAGTGACAGTCACAGTTTTCCATAACAAATAACTATAATACTAAAAACAACTAATATTTCCCCCAAAAAATAAAAAGAAAACAACTCCCCCACAAATTAAGGTTTATAAGACTAATATAATGAATTCAAGGGATTATAGCAACAAATGTTCAGATAACTATTATATTACTATTATTTGTTACATTGTTTCCATTTTTAAAGGACCACTAAAGTTACCTAGCCACTTCATCTCAATAAAGTGGACTGGGTGTAGTTGTCCTGCAATGTAAAATATTGTAGTTTTTTTTTTTTTTTTTTTTAAACTTTAATGTTTACATTGCAGGTTTAAGCACACTTCCAGTAGCTGTCATACTGACAGCCACCAGAGGAGTTTTCTTCTGCAGCCCTCTAGGAGAGAATCAATTAGGTCCTTTCCTATGGGAAAATGTGATGCTGCATTGCATGCAGCGCGCATGAGTAGCATTGGATTGGACCTATTCTGAAGGAGACCATGCCTCTTCAATGACGTAGAGGGAAGAGGAGAGGTAAGCAATGCCAAGGGAATCTCAGCACTTGAAAAAGGTGAGTAAAAAACAATTTTTCTTCATTTTTATTCTTAACTGGAAAGGGGGGGCAGGGGGGGGGAGGATTGGGGGGCGTTATTAGGGACAGGGACACCAAAGGATTAGGAATACACTTTTCGTTCCTAACAGGTTAATGTTCCTTTAATATTGCTAAACTTATCATATAAAAGATTATCAACTGCATTGCTTATTTTCTTAAAGAAGACACCCAATTCATTCACTATTACAGTGACCTGCTGGGCATCATAAACACTTCATCTAAGGAAAGTAGTAGTGCCTGGAGTCCCCTGGAGTCCCCTGGAGTCCCCTGGAGTCCCCTGGAGCCACATGACTATTCAGTTTATTTATTGACACTAAGGGGGTCCAGACACCCGTATGTTTGCCCAAACTAGAAAAATGGTTAAAGGAGTGTGATTTCACTTTATTTATGCCATAACAACAATGGGCAGAAATGCTCAACTGAAGGCCTACCATAGCCAGCCACCGCTGTTTGGGCTAAGGTGAACAGCATCAGAGAGGGACGTGGTTAAGGGTGGCCTGGGACCTTCATTAAGGAATTAAAAAATTGAATATGGCACCAGTGGTTATATATACAACAATATTTCAACATAACTAAATGATCATGTTTTAAAAAAAAAACAATATATATAAGTATTTATTTATAAAATATTTTACAAAGAAGGATACATTGAGATTTCTCTTGTTTTCAAGTATGTCCTTGGTCCACAAAACATTGCATTGGTACATTAGGGTACAATGAAATACAAAAACAATATTAATACACAATATATACAAAATTGAACATAAAACAGGTAGGAAATATGCAATCAACCATGACAGGTACATTCAGTTTAGAGATATGTAGAAAGGGATCTCTTAAAGTACTTTAGGCTTGGGGAAGATTTGAAAGTGTGCGGGAGGTCGTTTCATAATTGTGGTGCTCTGCAGAAAACGGAGGATCGGGCTGCTTTCTTTTTGTATTGAGGTAGACTAAATAAAGTGCTGGTACTGAATCGGAGGTTACAGGAGGTGGGAACAGCTGGGGAGAGTATTCTGTGCAGGTAGGGTGGGAGCTTCCCAGAAAAGCTTTTAAACACAAGGATGGAAAGGTGAAGGGTGCCTCTGGATTCCAGCGACAGCCAATTTAGTTCTTTTAGCATGTCACAATGGTGGGTCCTGTAATTACATTGTAGCACAAATCGGCAGGACGAGTTATACAATGTATTACATTTATTAAGGTGGGTTTGCGGAGCAGGTGCATATACTACATCCCCATAATCAATGATTGGCATCAGCATTTGCTGTAACTCTTTTCCTTTACTGTAGGGCTTAGGCAGGATTTGTTTCTGTATAGGGCACCTAATTTTGGATAAAGTTTAGGTGCAAGTTTTTCTATGTGGGGGCCAAAAGATAGATTGGGTCTAACAACATACCCAAGAATTTGAAAGAGTGGACTGTAATCAGTGTGCTATTTGATTTTGTTTTGATGCATAGATGGGAATTGTGTAGTTTGTGTAATTTAGGTACTGTTCCAAAGATCATTGTGACAGTTCTGTCAGTGTTTAGGAAGAGTTTGTTTTTTGCAATCCACTTTTCTACCTCTGTAAACTGGTCTTGGAGCACAGCCTCAAGCTGCGGTATATCGGATTTGCTTGCATAGCTTACTGTGTCGTCTCCGTACATGTGTACATTTGAGGAATACAGACATTAGGCAGATCATTTATAAATAATTTTAATAGTAGGGGGCCAAGAATGGAACCTGTCAGGATCGGGACATGGATCCAACACGCAGAATACAAACAGGAGCTAGGTACGTATACCGGACCTTAGAATGGCCGGACTAACGTAAGGAGAAAGCAAAGAATGGTCAGAGACAAGCCGAGGTCGAGGGAACGAGAGAACAGGTAAGCGAGAGACGAGCCGAGGTCAAAGGACACGAGAGTTAAGCAGGAACGAAAATACAAGCCGAGTCAGAACCAAAAAGACAAACAGTAATAAGAGCACTGAGTGACCAGACAAGCTAGAACCACGACAGGGCAATGAACCATTACACACATCCCTATTTTATACCTTGGCTCTAGCCCTGATTCGTTGTTCGGAAAAAGATTGACAGGTCGGGACGTGATTGCCGTCATGACGTCGGCTCCTGAGCGCCGCGTCATAAAAGGAAACGGGACTATCGCGGCCGGCGTGTAAACGGCTATGAGAGCTGTGAGGATTGGGTGAATCAGCCCCCCTGAGAGGACGGCCGTTTGAAAGTCTAACCTCCTCCGAGGTAGAGACTTCAGGTACCCTGACAGAACCTTGGGAAACACCACACGTGACTGGAAGTTCATGTAGTAAAACCATGCATTTCATGCATTATTACTTCACTCCTGTACTTAGTTGAACTTGTTCATGTTAATTTGCCCATTATACCGGTAAGATAAGATCTTGATAAGAGTCCGTCTGGACTGAAACGTCGACTTGATCTGCATTAATTTGCCAAATAAATCACTTATTTGAATTTAATCTAAGTCCTTTGAGTGCACTCTTTGTGGATTATATATATATATATATATATATATATATATATATATATATAAAATCAAAATACACGTAGAATGATATTAATTAAATATATATAATTTTATATATATATTTATATATAATATAAAATATATAAATATGTAAATAAGTAAAAAAAGAAAAATTAATAATTCAAATATATATATATATATGTGTGTGATTTCGTTCTAAATATATTGATATTAAAATACACGTAGAACAAAATAATATATATATCTATATACATAAATATATATGTATATATCACTATATATATACACGTATAAATAAAAAATATTTTAAAAAAATTATATATAAATATATATACTTATATACAGGGAGTGCAGAATTATTAGGCAAATTAGTATTTTGACCACATCATCCTCTTTATGCATGTTGTCTTACTCCAAGCTGTATAGGCTCGAAAGCCTACTACCAATTAAGCATATTAGGTGATGTGCATCTCTGTAATGAGAAGGGGTGTGGTCTAATGACATCAACACCCTATATCAGGTGTGCATAATTATTAGGCAACTTCCTTTCCTTTGGCAAAATGGGTCAAAAGAAGGACTTGACAGGCTCAGAAAAGTCAAAAATAGTGAGATATTTTGCAGAGGGATGCAGCACTCTTAAAATTGCTTCTGAAGCGTGATCATCGAACAATCAAGCGTTTCATTCAAAATAGTCAACAGGGTCGCAAGAAGCGTGTGGAAAAACCAAGGCGCAAAATAACTGCCCATGAACTGAGAAAAGTCAAGCGTGCAGCTGCCAAGATGCCACTTGCCACCAGTTTGGCCATATTTCAGAGCTGCAACATCACTGGAGTGCCCAAAAGCACAAGGTGTGCAATACTCAGAGACATGGCCAAGGTAAGAAAGGCTGAAAGACGACCACCACTGAACAAGACACACAAGCTGAAACGTCAAGACTGGGCCAAGAAATATCTCAAGACTGATTTTTCTAAGGTTTTATGGACTGATGAAATGAGAGTGAGTTTTGATGGGCCAGATGGATGGGCCCGTGGCTGGATTGGTAAAGGGCAGAGAGCTCCAGTCCGACTCAGACGCCAGCAAGGTGGAGGTGGAGTACTGGTTTGGGCTGGTATCATCAAAGATGAGCTTGTGGGGCCTTTTCGGGTTGAGGATGGAGTCAAGCTCAACTCCCAGTCCTACTGCCAGTTTCTGGAAGACACCTTCTTCAAGCAGTGGTACAGGAAGAAGTCTGCATCCTTCAAGAAAAACATGATTTTCATGCAGGACAATTCTCCATCACACGCGTCCAAGTACTCCACAGCGTGGCTGGCAAGAAAGGGTATAAAAGAAGAAAATCTAATGACATGGCCTCCTTGTTCACCTGATCTGAACCCCATTGAGAACCTGTGGTCCATCATCAAATGTGAGATTTACAAGGAGGGAAAACAGTACACCTCTCTGAACAGTGTCTGGGAGGCTGTGGTTGCTTCTGCACGCAATGTTGATGGTGAACAGATCAAAACACTGACAGAATCCATGGATGGCAGGCTTTTGAGTGTCCTTGCAAAGAAAGGTGGCTATATTGGTCACTGATTTGTTTTTGTTTTGTTTTTGAATGTCAGAAATGTATATTTGTGAATGTTGAGATGTTATATTGGTTTCACTGGTAAAAATAAATAATTGAAATGGGTATATATTTGTTTTTTGTTAAGTTGCCTAATAATTATGCACAATAATAGTCACCTGCACACACAGATATCCCCCTAAAATAGCTAAAACTAAAAACAAACTAAAAACTACTTCCAAAAATATTCACCTTTGATGTTAATGAGTTTTTTGGGTTCATTGAGAACATGGTTGTTGTTCAATAATAAAATTAATCCTCAAAAATACAACTTGCCTAATAATTCTGCACTCCCTGTACACACATACGTGTGTATATATGTGTATTATATACATATATATATGTATGCAAAATACAGAATCCAGCGCACTCGCTTATTCACTAAACAAGGATTTCAAATCTTAGAGATTGTATTTATTTAAAAACAACTCACCTAGGCAAAAAATAATGGGGGTTTAGTTACATTATATGATCATATATTGCATAAGCCTACAACAACGTCAATGTACCCCATTCTTGGCAGGTCCTACTCTAGCAGCCTAATGCTTGCTCTTATGAGATTAATCCACATACTTCCTTACTGGGACTCTCTGCAAGTCAAGGCTATAGAGGGTCCTGGAATGAGATATCTGTGACAGGGAGTTGGCTTTTCTATGGATATATTTATGTAATATTTTTACATAATTAAGTCATTTTATTAATTACAATTTGCGGGACTTGCCTGATAACCCAGGCAGAAAGTCCAGAGAATTTAATTTGCTAGCACTATATTTAACCCTGTAACTTTCCGAGACATTATAAAACCTGTACATGGGGGTACTGTTTTACTCAGGAGACTTTGCTGAACACAAATATTAGTGTTTCAAACCAGTAAAAATGTATTACAATGATGATATTGTCAGTAAAAGTGAAGTTTTTTGAATTTTTTACAAACAAACAGCACTTACACTGACGATATAATTGTTGTGATATGTTTTGCTGTTTTGAAACACTAATATTTGTGTTTCGCGAAGTCTCCCGAGTATAACAGTACCCCTCATGTACAGTTTTTATTGTGTTTTCAAAAGTTACAGAGTCAAATATAAGGCTTGCATTTTTTGTTTTTTCACATTGAAATTCGCCAGATTGGTTACATTACCTTTGACACCATATGGTAACCCAGGAATGAAAATTAAACCCATGATGGCAGACAACCCAAGGTATTGCAAATGGAGTATGTCCAGTCTTTTTAGTAGCCACTTAGTCACAAACACTGGCCAAAATTGGCGTTCAAATTAGTTTTTTACACTTTTCACACACAAATATTAACGCCAACTTTGGCCAGTGTTTGTGACCAAGTGGCTACTAAAAAAGACTGGACATACCCCATTTGCAATACATTGGGTTGTCTATTATTGAAAATGGTATGCCATCATGGGGGTAATTCTCATTCCTGGGCTACCATACGATTTCAAAGGCAACGTAACCAACCTGGCGAATTTCAATATGAAAAAACCTGAAAAATGTAACATGCTATATTTGACCTTGTAACTTCCCAAGTTTGCGGAACCTGCCTGATAACCCAGACAGAAAGTCCAGAGAATTTAATTTGCTAGCACTATATTTAACCCTGTAACTTCCCAAAACACCATAAAACCTGTACATAGGAGGTACGGTTTTGCACGTGAGATATTGCTGAATACAAATATGTTTATTTTACTGCAGTAAAAGCAAACAGTATTAGGACATTCACAATTAAAATGTCACATAGAACTAAAAAAAATTACATTTCTTATTTTCTCCTATTTTTTTATTTTTTTTTTATATTTTATTCATATTAAATTATGTTTCACAGCTAAATATTTGTTAAATGAAAGCCCTATTTCTCCTGAATAAAATTATATAAGTGTCGGTGCACTTAATATGAAAGAGGTGAATTACATTTGAACAGACATATAGTCAAATTCCAGGTTTTGCTTACGTTTTTTTTTTATCACAACCTGTACATTTGGCTCAGTCCTTAAGGGGTTAAAGGGTTTATTCAAGCACCATTTTTATTATTTTATTATTTATATAGCACCAGCAAATTCCGTAGCGCTTTACAATGGGTGGACTAACAGACACTTAATTGTAACCAGACAAATGGACGCACAGGAACAGATGCTAGATGGAGTGGGGTATAGTGACACAAAGGGTATAAGTAGGGGTAATGAAATAGGTTGCTAGAAAAGTGTTCACTGAGAAGTGGGTTATTTTTGACAGTTGCAGGAGAGGAGTCATGGGGGTGGGGTGGGGAGTGAAAAGCCGCTAACAATTTAAATGATCCTGAAGAAGTGTGTTTTCAGAGATTTTTTTAAAGGAGTGGAGACTGGGTGGAAGTCTTACAGAGAAGGGAAGGGAGTTCCACAGAAAAAGTGCAGCCCTGGAGAAGTACGGACAGAGGATAGACGTAGGTCTTCAGCAGAGGTCCTCAACGGGACATACTTCAGTGCTTTCAAGTGGTCATGGTGATTAAAGCCTCTATTTTCAGTTTTTAAGTATGAAACTCTGCAAATATAAAGATATTTAGTTGTGCTGCTGGAGAGGCAAGTCCACTTATGCCATCGTCATTACACATTGTTGGCTAGCTAACGTCAATTCTGTGTTTAAAATACATGCTTTGCAGGCTGATGATGGACTCAAATGGTAATATGGTCTCACCCTACATGCTTTTCTAAATTCTCCCTCATTCTTGCCTCCTGGTAGTGAGAAGGAGTAATGTCAGAGAAGCAGTATCAAACTGCAGAGATCAAACTGCAGGCCTTGCTGGTGGTTTTAGGGATAGTTCACTTTTATTTTTTAAAATTTGTTCAAAGGACATGCGCCAGCAAAGGTTACAACAACAACAAAAAGAGTTTTATTAAGGCATTGTTTATTGCTTTATGACTCTGGTCATCTTTTAGAAAGGGTAGGATCCATCTCTCTAGACATGATCTTGGTCAATGGGGAAATCAGCATGTTGGACCCAGAACATAGCCATTACAAATCACAATTTTGGAGTTATGCTCATCCCCATGTTATAAAAGTTCCATTAGATATGTATGATAAAACACCTTTGTGTCTTGCATGGGCTTTGTCCATATTTTGATATTCTCAACAGTAGAGTAATGTCTGTAAAATTGTTTATATTCACTAAACATAAATAAATGTGTTAAAAGTGGTTAATTACATCATTCTCTACCCAATAATAAATTATGAATTATAATAAATAATAATAAAGTATGGATAGCCAAAGTTTGATGGCGTATACCAGAACATATGGCATGTGGGGGCAGACTTGCTTATTCTTTAGTGTGTCAAATAACCGATGAAAACAGGGCAGTCCACAGATTCATTGGGACAATGTTGCATGGATGAATTTCTTTAATGGTATGTGTGTAAGTGGAGCGGGTTGGGTGCAGTATCCCACACAGTGCACAGTCTCTTTAGTTTTAATTAACATCTAAAGAATTAATATTCACAAAACAAGTAGGTGACCTAGCCAATCATGCACTGAGCTCATCGCATAACCAACATTTTAATGGCAGATTTTCTGTGCATTAAATTCAGCAGTATTATTGGAGAAGAAAGGAAAACTCTACAGGTAGAGAGGAGATCGTATGACGCAAAACTATTTATTATCTAATCAAAAACAAATCACCCAGCATGCACAGTAACCTAGGCTATGCATCACCCCTACAGTGTGGGAACCTCGGTGCCGCTTTATATTTTTCAACGTTGTAGTTTATGTTACAGTGTGACATTGATTACATGTCTTTTGATAGCAAATAACATAAAAAATGGCAGCTGTATTGTAATCGAATCACTCTGGTCTAATGGTCTGATCATCTGGAAGAGAATATTTACTTACAGTAAGTCTGTATTCCCAAGATTAATCTGTACGTGGCAGGCAGCTGTGGCTTCTAGGGTATAAACGGTGTGCTTCAAAATTAATTTTACTCATATGTTTGTTAAAAAAAAAGCTTGCTTTGTTTCTTGGTTATATTGCATTTTCAGATGAAATGTTTTAAATAAAGAATTGTTTTACAAATAAATCTAAGCTTTTTTACTTTTACATCCTTTGTTTTACTTTGTTTTATGTTTTAAAAAAAATATAAAATATTTGAAAAATAGGTCTCCAGTGGTAAAATAAATGCAGGTTTCGCTCAGATGGAAGAGCTGTTTTATTTCCAAAAGGAAATGGGTCTGCTTCCCACATGAAATATGAAACATATTTTATTGAAATTTACACACATTTCAAATATTAACTCTGTCTTTCCTAGTCAATTTCTAGTTTAGCAGAGGAGCACATGAAACATGCAATTGTAATTATAGGATTAAATTAACTATTCATGTTAGTTATTTTATTTAAATATTTCCAATAATTATGTTCCAACTCATTTGTAAGCAACAGTTCATTACAAGTTGCATAGTCCTGTAATTAGAAAAGATGCTAACAGCAAGGACCAGTTATCTTGTTACAGTTTTTTTGTACCCAATTTTTCAATATGAAAAGGTAACAGAGGAGTGGATGCAGATGAGCATATGATGTAATAAAGTAGAACCTATGGACATATCGTCATCTTAGATGACAAGTAGTAAAACACTGACTTATCTATTGCTGGGCTTAACCATCGGTGTTTGACTATATCCCCAAGTTTGGCATCTATATTGTGCGTCATAGAGCTTTTTTTAGTTTCATATTTATTGTAAGTATGTACACAGATGTTATTCAAAAACACCAAAATTCATATTATGTGTACCTCTTTCTTTACTTTCTCTCAACAGTAGAATAATATCTGTAAAATTGTTTATATTCACTAAACATAAATAAATTTGTTTAGCCCCTTTAAGGACTGGACTATTTTTGCGATGTTATACATTTGCGACCAGGCCTCTTTTTACACTTTTGTGGTGTCTGTGTTTAGCTGTAATTTTCCGCTCTCTCATTTTCTGTTCCTATACAAATTATATATTGTTTTTTTTAGGACAAAAATGGCTTTCTTTACATACCATTATTTATATAATCCCATGTAATTTAATTTAAAAAAAAATAAGAAAATATGATGAAAAATTGAAAAAAATACATGTTTTTTGACTTTTACTTGAAAAATCTTTTACTCATCTACAAAAGCAAATGAAAAAAAACTGCTAAATAGATTCAAATTTTGTCCTGAGTTTAAAAATACCCAGTGTTTACATGCTTTTGTTTTTTTTGCAAGTTATAGGGCAATATGTACAATTAGGATATTGCAGTTTCAAAACATACATTTTTAAAATGTATCAACAGTGACAATGTAACACTATTATCTGTCATAAATCTCTGAATAACACCCCACATGTACATATTTTTTTAAAGTAGACAACCCAGGGTATTCAATATGGGGTATGTCCAGTCTTTTTTAGTAGCCACTTAGTCGAAAACACTGGCCAAAGTTAGCGTTCATATTTGTTTGTGTTTGAAAAAGGTAATAAACTAAATTAAACGCTAATTTTGGCCAGTGTTTGTGACTAAGTGGCTACTAAAAAAGACTGGACATACCCCATTTGCAATACTTTGGGTTGTCTTCTTTTGCAAATAGTATGCCATCATGGGGGTAATTCTCATTCCTGGGCTACCATACGCTCTCAAAGGCAACGTAACCAACCTGGCCATTTTCAATGTCAAAATATTTGACCCATATATTTGACCATGTAACTTTCAAAAATGCTATAAAACCTGTACATGGGTGGTACTGTTATACTCGGGAGACTTTGCTGAATACAAATATTAGTGTTTCAAAACAGGAAAACGTATCATAACAATTATATCATCAGTAAAAGTGCTGTTTGTGTGAAAAATGCAAAAAAAAGTAACTTTCACTGACAATATCATCGCTGTGATATGTTTTACTATTTTGAATCACTAATATTTGTGTTCAGCAAAGTCTCCCGAGTAAAACAGTACCCCCATGTACAGGTTTTAGGGTGTCATAGAACGTTACAGGGTAAAATATAGTGCTAGCAAATTAAATTCTCTGGACTTTTGGCCTGGGTTGGCAGGCAGGTCCCTCAAATTGCAATCAATAAAATTACTTAATTATGTAAAAATATTACATAAATACACACGTAGAATTTAAATATATATGCATATTTATATATTTGAAGTATATATACTTATATTTATATAATTATTTATGTAATTTTGTATATGGATATATGTATATTTTGTATTATTTTTATTTATTTATATATACATAATTTCATTCTAAGTGTATTTTGATATAAATATATATATATTACTATCAAAATACAGTTAGAATAAAATTTCATATAGATATACTTTTTTAATTTTTATTATTATTTGTACATGTTTTTATTTAATTTAAATTACTTATTATTTGTATTTTATAATAATACATATATACAATATATATAGTTATTATATATATATTATATATATATATATATACACACGTGTGCAATTTAATTATAAGTGTATTTTTATATTAATATATGTACATATTAATATAAAAATACACTTAGTATGACATTATATATATATATATATATAATTTTTATTAACATGTACCTTTAATTTTTTTTATGATTTTACACTTGCAGGGAGACTGCCTGTCAGCACAGGCAGTCCCCCTGCAGGCAGACACATGGACACCTATTGTGACCATGTGATCGCTCAGTTGAGCGATCACATGGCCACAGGGGTCCTAATCTGCCACGGGGAGACTGTCTGGGCTGCAGGCAGTCTCCCCACACCGGGACCAATGACGGTGATCGGGTAAGTACATATTATCGTTAGGACGGTTCAGGACCGTCACCGGTCGGCAAGGCAAAAATGCCGATGACAGTTTTGAACCGTCCTAGGTCCTGAAGGGGTTAAAGTGGTTAATTACATCATTCTCTACCAAACAATTTGTATGCAGCAAAGTCTATAAATAAAAGTACTCACAGTTGAAATTCCTATTTTCAAACCACCATGTTCCAGAATCTCAGGGGAACGGACTCGCACAAGCCTAGACAGGCTCAGTTTCGGTTCTTGATCTACCGTTCCTGGCACCAGAAATGGGAATGGAATGGAGAAGAGGCTGTTTAGTAGTGATAGTTAACTAGGTGATTGACAGCCACTAATGGTTAATTTACTTACAGTGACTGACCAAAAAGGGAAAAACAGTAGCAGTTAAACAATCTATACTTCCAATGAGTATTCTTCCAGACACTTTGACTGCAGCTACTAAGATAGACAGACCATCACTGATGCATTGTGTTTCACTCTTGCTGTGCCTGTGTGGGAGTGGGAAATTGGGTCATTGATTTTACTATGAGTCTAGGCTTAGCTTGCTGCTGTGTCTAACTATTAGCTACTACTAGAGGCACTTGAAATAACTTTGAGTGGGAGATACGAGATTGACAATTTTTCATTGTTTCTAGTGTGAAACTAGGTCACAAAATTACATTTGTTAAAGAAAATTAGAGATTATTCTAACATCAGTGACCTAATAATCTAAATTGTATTAAAGACAGGAGGCTTCATATTTGCTTTACTTCCTTTACTGTATCCTCCCAGCAGCAAAGAAATAGTTAACAGTTTTAACAAAAAAAAAAACAAGCAGTAAGAACACATCTAGTAAGTGATATGTGGCTGTGAGACTCCTCCCAATTCCTCTTTCTTGATGTAGCCGGAGTGTGATGTTAACCATGTAAACTGGAAATGAACAATCTTCAATTAACTGTAGTCAGCCATGTAAATGAAAGGTAGTTGAAAAAGCCTATCCACCAACAAGGATGTCATGAAGAGAGCGAAGACTGTTTCACACTAGAAATAGAGGAAATTCGTGAATGTATGGTGTGACTGGCAGATTGCCAACATACAAATGCTTAGCACTAAACTAAACTGACGACTACAACTCGTGGTGTTATACACATATTTATATAAGCGCAGATTGCTATGGAACTTTTGAAAAACTTACCTGAGTCCGAATACATTACCTGGGCATCCCTTCACGGATGAACCAAGAGAGGGCGATGTAAAAGGTGTCCGAGAGGACATAGGGTGGGGAAATATTTGCCTCCTGTCTTTAATAAAATTTAGATTATTAGGTCACTGACGCTAGAATAATCTCAAATTTCATAGCAAGACAGGAGGCTTCATATTTTCTGTTTTAACGTCCAGAGAGCAAATGAAAATCTGGGTGAGATTGAGGCTGGAAATAGAAGGTACGGAAAGTAGATTCCTTTGACCAATCCACGGAGGCTAAAATGTCTGAAAGGGAACTCCCTGCAACAACGCCAGCGACGTGGAGGAGCCACCGGATCCACCGAGCAATCGTGGGGCAGGACACCAGATGGTGGGGACGAAAATAGGACACAAAAAGAGGTCCTGATGGGGCCCGAAAGGGGGTGGTAAAGGTACCTCTTTTTGTGTCCTTTCACACAGAAGTGGCCTTTCAGGTAAATATGGATAAAAAAACGGAGGAAGAGGGAACCTTGCGTCGAACAATAGAGAAATGTACTCCCTCCAAAGTAAAAGCAATAGCATGAAGATCAAACGCTTTGATGTTGGAGACCTGATGAAAGGAGACCAAATAAAGTAGTATGGCTAGTTTGGCAGAGAGTTGCCGCAATCATAGTTCCGAGTTAGGAGGCCAAGCTTCCAGGAAGGATAAGACCTGTGCAACATCCCAAAAATGGGTATAACGGGTGCTGGAGGTCTGGAGAGGCGAATACCCCATAGGAGCCTGCACATGGATGGGTGTTGTCCAACAGGAACAGTATCAATCGGACAATGAGCCGCTGAAATAGCAGAGCGAAAAACGTTTATCGCACGGTAAGACTTGCCACTGTCAAAAAAAGAGAATACAGGAAATTCTTGATATTCACCAGAGTCACTGAAAAACCCAGGACTTCCATGCCAAAAGGTAAGATCTGCGGGTTCCTGGAGCCCATGATTTCCAGAGGAGACTTCGAGCAGAGTCCAAAAGGCCCGAGATGTACCAGGATCCCCTGAAACAGTCCAGACCACCAGCTGAAGACGTCCCTGGGTGGTGAGAGGATGGAAAGCTCAGGAGGGGTCTCAGAGGCGATCCGGGACGAGAGGCAGAAGCAGAGGGTAATCTACGGACATTTCTAAGAGATTGGGATACCAAGGTTGGGCTCTCCAGAGAGGAGTTATTAACAGGACCGTGACTCCCAGAACCTTGAGGCGATGGAAGTGCGAGGAATCATGGAAAAGGGTGGAAACACATAAGCTCCTGTTGACGGCCAAGGTTGTAGGAAGCGTTGACGGCTTGCGACATCAGGTCCGGTAGCCGACCGAAGAAAGCGTCTGTCTGACTGTTCGGTCTGAACGCAAACAGGTCCAACATGATGGGCCTGCGAAGCCGGTACAGATGGTAGAAGACACTCGGGTCTAGGTGCCAATCGCTGGCATCCCTCCAGTGATGGGAAAACCAGTCTGCCACGAGGTTGTCTGACCCTGGTAGATATTCCACTCAAAGGGAGAGATTCCTCCCTAGACAGAACTGGTAGAGTTCCATCGTAAGGTCCGATAGGAGCTTTAAACAGGAGCCTCCAAGACGACTGACATAACGGACAGCGGAAACGTTGCCCATTCTGAGAATCAAAGAGCAGTCGTAAGCGTCCTTGGCGAAACTGCGAATCGCAAAGGCGCCAGCCATCAGCTCTAGGCATTTTGCATTGAGTGTTCTGACTGGGTCCAGAGACCCCCTGTACAAAGGTCAGAGCAGGTCACTCCCCAAACTAGGAGGCTGGCATCGGACTCGAGGACAAAATCTGGTTGACACCAGTAAATAGGTTTCCCATTCCAGGCTTACATGTTTTGGAGCCACCAATCTAACTCTAGACGAACCTCCTCTGTAAGGAAAACAGGTTGGTCGGAAGACTGGGATCTGCAAAGATACCTCGTGTTGAGGCGTTGCATCGCCCTGTAATGTAAGGGCCTGGGGAAAATAGCTTGAATGGACGTGGACAGGAGCCCTATTATCCGTGCTAAATCACAAAGGAGTATATGATGGGAGGACAATAGCCTTCAAATGTCCCTCTTGATGGCTTTTATATCTGACATCAGGAGTGGAAGGATCGACAGGACGAAGTCTATCTGAAATCCTAGAAAAAGGATGGACTGTGATGGTATTAGAGAGGATTTTTCGAAATGGATTACAAAACCAAGGTTTTGTAGCAGATATTTAGTTATAGCTTTATGTTTCTAAAGAGTATGGGGGTCCTGCATCATGATTAGCATGTTGTCTAAGTACACAATGGACCTGATACCTTGGGACCGGAGAAGGGCCATAACAGGTTTCTTTTTTATTTTTATTTTTTAAATTTCCTTTTTATTAAGTTTTTCTTATTTTTACAAAACATTAAATATTAACATTTATATAAAACATGATTCTGTTATGAATCCAACATGCAATACATTACCATACATTTATATCCTAGCCATAGAATTTGTTAATCTTTATACACACAAAAAAAAAAAAAAAAAAAGAGAAAAAATTAGAAAAAAAAAAAAAAAAGAAAAAAAAAAGAAAAGTTATTATTAATTGCATTTGTTTTCTCTTAACTATGGTTAGTTTATCTACATTCATACCGACCAGCATATACTTAAATATATTAATATCTCACGTGTATAATGGGTAGTCTCTATTTCATTGTAATATTAGACCAAGTCTATTCTATTCGTTTTATGTCTGTTATAAGAGAGTTATATATTTCTCTTAGTAGGTTTCGATTTTTGTTGTCATTATACCAGGTTGTTCCTTTTTCCATCTCTAGTTGGTTCAGAATTTGTTCTTTTATATGTTGTAGGTCAGGGATATCTGTATTTTTCCATGATCTTGCAATCAACAGCTTTAGGGCCATAAAACAGTGGATGACTAATATTTCATTTTTTTTGTTTAATTTGTTATTATAAATATGTAGTAAGGCAGTTTCTGGTGTAAAATGTAGCTGTATATTACTTATCTGTGTTATTATATTATATATAAGCTCCCATATTGGTTGAATTCTTGGGCAGCTCCACCATATATGTAGCATAGAGCCGTCTAAATGAAAGCATCTCCAGCAATTTGGAGGGTTAGTATGGCAGATTTTGTTTAGTCTCTTTGGAACCATATACCATCTATAGCTGACTTTTATAAAGTTTTCCAATATATTTAGGGAGTGTAGTTTTTTTTTTATTTTTTGGAAAGCTTGGCACCATGAAATAAATAAAGTTGATTTTGCTATCCAATTCTCTTTCCCATTTTTTAAAGATCACAGGAATATTTGGTTGATTTATGAGATTAAGTAGCTCTATTATTGTAGAGTATTTTTTATTCGTGGTGTCTTTAGTTAAGATCTTTCTAATTAACTTTCCTGTATCCCCATTGAATTTTATCAGATGCTTCTTTAGGAAGCTTTTGATACGTAAATAGCTAAAAATTTCCCTAGATGGTAAGTCTAATCTTGTTTTTATGGTCGGGTAATCTTCTATCTGATCATTTCTATATATATCATTAATACAGGTATCGAAATTTTTATACCAGTTTTCCACATTTATATCCTCCATAATATTTTCTACCAAGTTTATAGATATAGTATCTGGGATTTGATCCGCTATTCCCAGTTTTTTCTTTATTATATACCATTCATTTATTGTTTGTGAGATAATTATACTTTTGGTTTCTGGTAAACATACCCTTTTGCTTATGTTGGCCCAAAGTAGTATTTCTAAATTTGTCATCTCCTCTCTGTATAATTCTATTTTGTACCATGCTTGTTCTTTGCAATCTTTAGCTTGTATGTTTAGGGCATGTGTTGTCATAATTGCATGATAGGTATTTATTATTAATGGGTACCCCAGGCCCCCCCGGTGTGTTTTGTTCGCTAATGTTAATGAATTAATTCTGGGTTTCTTGCCCCTCCATATGAAGTCTGTGAAACTTTTTTGTATTAGATTCAGCCAATGAATTGAGATCTTGAGAGGTATCATACGGAACAGGTAAATCCATTTTGGGACTATATAGGCCCTAATCGTGTTTATCCGGCCCCACCATGAAATTTCGTAGCGCCTCCATTCCCTCAAGAGTCTATTCATTTCTTTTAATTGATTCATAAAATTAATTTCCATTAAACTGTCTACGTCTGATGTTAACAGAATACCTAAATATGGTAACTGAGTAATTGACCAGTTAAACTGATAGTTTTGTCTTAATCTTTGTAGCTGTGTTTTATCTATGTTTGTGGTTAGAGCTGAGGTTTTATTGATATTCATTTTAAAATTAGAGACCTCCCCATATTGCGTTCTCATATAACAACTGTGGTAACGAGTTTTCTGGGTCTGTAATGGTCAGTATTACGTCATCTGCGTAGAGACAGATTTTGAATTGTTCGTCGGGAATTTTAATTCCTATTATGCCTGTATTTTGTCTAATACTGCATGCCAGAGGTTCCACAGAAATGACGTATAACAGTGGAGAGAGTGGACAGCCCTGTCTCGTGCCGTTAAGAATTGTAAACCATTCTGATCTTAAGTCTCTCCCTATAATTCTGGCAGACGGCACTGAGTACAGGGCCTCCACTGCCCCCGTAAACCAGCCTTCAAAACCCATTTTGTGCATGGTTTGTTTTAGGAAATCCCAGCTGACCCTGTCAAACGCTTTTTCAGCGTCAATAGACAGGGTCAGCTGGGACATCCCACTTTTCTGAGCCCAGTCCAATATCTCTATCATTCTTCTGGTGTTATTATTAGATTGTCTTCCGACCACAAAACCTATCTGGTCTTTGTGTATAATTTCTGGCATTACTAGTTGAAGTCTATTCGCCAAAATTGCTGAGTAGAGTTTTACGTCGGCGTTTATTAATGATATTGGGCGGTAATTTGATAATTCTGTCGGGGATTTACCCGGTTTTAGTATTGGAGTAATATGTGCTCTCAAGAAATCAATAGAAGCTTGGCCTTTGTTTGATATTTCGTTGAATGTATCTGTTAGCACTGGAATGATTTGAGATTTAAATTTCTTATAAAATTGGTTAGTGTATCCGTCAGGGCCCGGGGCCTTATTTTTTGCTAAGTTCTTAATTGCCCATTCTAGTTCTTCCGTGGTAAATGGTTTATTTAACTTCCTTTTTTGGTCTATAGTAATTTTTGGCATTTTTATCTTTGCTAGGTATCTTTCCATATCTATTATTGGAGGGTTTAAATGTAGATTGTATAATTTGCTATAGAATTTCTTAAAAGCCTCGGCTATGTCCTCCGGTTTTATAATATTCTCATCTCCCACTTTTAACTTATAGATTTTTCTTTCTAAGTTTTGTTTTTTTAGTCTATTTGTTAGTATAGAATCGACTTTATTATTTTTGTAATAAAATTTTATTTTCAGTTTTTTAAGATTTCGTTGAATTCTGGCCTCAATTAACTTGTTTATATTTATTTCGCAGGTCTTGATCATTTTTTGTCTTTCTATTGAAAAATTATTTTTATTCAAAGTTACTAAGTTATAATATTCAATGTACATGTCTGATATGTTTGCCTCTCTTTTAGTTTTTTGTTGACTTGCCAACTTAATCCAATACCCTCTTATTACCGCTTTAAAGGTGCACCAAAGACATTCTTTGGTGGTCTCTACCAATGTATTTTCTTTAAAGAAAAATTCCATCATATTACTCATATATTCTATATTTTTCTTTTCTTCCAAGAGACTATCATCTAATCTCCATAGGGGGGGATTTCTTTTTATGTCTTCCGCCACTTCGGCTAATATTAAATCATGATCTGACCAAGTATTACCTAGTATCTTAACTGAGGTCAATAATTTAGAAAAATTTAGGTTTCCAAGTATTAAATCAATTCTTGCGGCTGAGCCATGGGGGGCAGACCTATGGGTATAATTTTTATCGTTGGGATGCATCAATCTCCAGCAATCAATTAAATCAAATTTATTTACTGTTTTGTTCATTTCTTTGGCCTGTTTTACTAAGTTTTGGTTAATTTTTTGATTTCCACTCAGTTGTTTGTCCATAGAGGGGTCAAGTATGCAGTTGAAATCCCCAGCCACTATTACTTTTCCTTTTTTTTACCTGTTCCACCAGTCTCAAGATCTTAATTAATTTTCTAGTTGGATGTTTATTGGGCAAGTATACATTCACGAGTGTATACATCACCCCATTCAGCAAACCGATCAGTATTATAAATCTTCCTTCTGAATCGGCCTTTTGGTATTGGGGCTCAAATATTGTGTCTTTGGAAAAAATTATAGAAACCCCACTTTTTTTTTCCTTTGTTGGGATGCATTATATAATATAGGAAATTTTTTATAGTGCCATAAGCCTTTATTTTTTGCTAGCCAGTGCGTCTCCTGAATGAATCCCACATTAACTTTCACTCTAATCAATGTGTCATATAGAAAACCTCTTTTGACATGGGAGTTTAGACCTTGAGCATTTATTGAAATTAGTCTAACCATAGATCCTTTAGAGTTTTGGAGCAACCCGAGAGTTTAACCCCCTTTTTTAAGACATATGCTGAATACATACAAACATTTATTCCATTCATTACCCCATACTCATTCATCCATCTCTTGGATAACCGTACGTGATCCAAGGTCTGGGTACTATCCTTCAGTACCCTGTGGGGGGAGACAACTCAACCCGCAGAGAAGAGGAGAGAAAAGTAAGAAAAGATAACCGAGACTGCACTGCCTCTCTCTTGAGTTAATTATTTGCTCTGTGTCTAGCAGGGGGTTGGGGGAAGGAAGTTGCTGGTGTTATTATTTTCTCTGCTGCTTATCAGTTTTCAACTGTCTAGGTTCCCTATCTTTTAGCCTATATTTTATTGGGAGCAAGAGGGGACTGTGTTTATTTACTACTTCTATCAGTGTTCTATGTTTGTATAGCTTTTTATTGGGTATTTTTCTTCTTTTATTTCCCTAGCTTAGGAATTTAGGGATATCAGCCTTTATAGTGTGGAATTACGAATTTAGCCTCTATATCTTATTATCTGTCTTTTGCGGTGGTCTTTGCTTACTTTGTAGTGATTCCTTTTACACATCTTATTTATCTCATCCTTTTTTTCCCTTTTTTCCCCTTTCCTTTCCCTTCCCTTCCTTCTCTTTCCTTCCTCCTTTTCCTTTGTCCCTAGTCTTTACCTTTCCCTTAAAAAAAATATATATATATATATATACCTTTAGTTAGTTAATACATACATTTGACAAATACCATGACTTGTTCCCATAGCCATTTCTTCTCTATTGCCAGTTGGGCTTCCTTTATACCCGTTTAATTACTTTAAAATTCCAAAATTGTTGTGCATATTCATTACCTATTTTTAACATTTACAATTACCAATACAATTTATGTTGAGAGCCTATGTTATCTGTGTATTTAACCAAACATTGTCTGAATATCTTATGTACTTCCTGTGCCTATTCTCTTTCACAGTTCTTGTGTTATTTTAGTGCCTAGTGTTATCACTCGTTATAGCCAATACTGCAATTCCTATATGGTTCTAGGCCACTTTATCCCCATTTTGCCCCCTTTCTCTCTTTTTCTTTTTCTCTTTCCCCTCCTTCCCCTTCTACTTCATTATTGATTTAAACTTAACAAATTTTCGTATATACAATTACTTATCATCGTAACTACCACAGGACCTCGTATGTTATTTTGTATATGCATTACTTATACATCTGTTTGTACCAAATGAGGGAGAAGAGAGAGGAAAAAAAAAAAAATTATGATATCTATACCTTTAAATAATTAGTACATGCATTGACATATACCATAACTTATTCCCATAACCAATGCATCCCACTTGTCTGTTTGGGATTCCATTCTATCCATTTAATTATTATAATTTCCCTAAGTTATTGTGCAGATTCAGTACATGTTATCAACAATTCCAATTACTAATATTATTTAGGTTGAATGCCTATGTTATCTGTGTGTTCACTAAATTTATCTGCATACCTTGTGTACATCCTGTGCCTATTCACTTTCACAATTCTTGTGTCGATTTAGTGCCTACTGTTATCAAATATTATAGCCAATACTACGTTTCCTATTTCATTTTGGGCCTCTATATCCCCTTTTTTTTCCATTGATTTGAACTTATCAAATTTCCGTGCATACATTTGATTGCCCTCGTGATTACCACAGCTCACGTGCATTATTATATATATACATAACTTATACAGCTATTCGTGTCTAATGTGAAAAAAAAAAAAAAAAAATTCCAATGAATTAAATCCTCTCCATTCTTCTTTATATAAAATTGAGAGTTTGGATTGGGGATTCCATTTGAATTTTAGGTGATGTTTTTTCAGAATAGTAAAGATTGGTGTGAAGACAGCTCTTCTAGATCTTGTAATGGCTGACAGATCATTCAGAATTCTTACATTTTTGAATTTTTCATCTGTAATTGAGGCTTTTTTTGCAGTGTAGAATATCTGTAGTTTGAGATCTTGTGAGTATAAGGCAACTATCACATCTCTTGGATAGTTGTGATCTTGTTTTCTTTGCATTAATCTGTGGATCCTTATAACTTGTAGCTCTGTTTGTCTCCTCTGTATTCCTATATGTTCCATAAAAGCTTCAAAAAATTCTTTTAAGTTGCTATCTGTTACTTCCTCTGGTATGTTTCTAATCCTTAGATTGCATCGTCTTGATCTGTCTTCCATTGTACAGACCTTGTCTTCCATTTCTTTTAAATTTATTATTGATTTTTTGTATAGTTCTTTCAGTTCTTTTATCTGAAAATCTCTTGTTTCTTCTCTGCTCTCTATATTTTGAATTCTTTCATTTAGTGTTGCAATATCTGTTTTTATTTCTGAGAATTTATCATTCAATTCTCTTTTAATGTCCGATACCGCTTCTTCCAGACAAACTTTTAATTCTTGCAGTGAGACAGACTCTTTTTCTTTGGTTGGTTTTGGGGAGGGGGGTAAGGATGAGTGAGAAAGTTCCGTTGTTGAAATCTCTGATATTTCTTGACAGGTTTCATTAACTTGGTGAAGCACCAAGGGGCGGACAAGAGACCAAAAGGGAGGCAAGTGAGCTGCCAAATTTCTTGGAGCCATATGAACTGGAGGAAAGGACGGTGACAGGGTGCTACTGGCACCAATCTCTCTTCGCAAAGCAGATCCCGGAGTAGGTGTATGCCCTCCATTTTTAAATGCTGATACACAATGAACTGATTTAAATTTCTCAAGTAGATGATGGGACAAAAGTCGTTTGACTTCTTCTGAACCAGGAAGATGTTGCTGACAAATCTGGTTCGATTGCACCCTTGTCTCTGAGCTTGCAGAGTTCTGCATGGAAAACGGCGGTGTCCGGTTGGGACATTCCTGTATAGGGTCGGTGGTAAAGTCCATGAGAAAATCTGAAACAGTCTCAAGGATCCAAGGATCCTGAGTGAGAAGAGACCCCTGTGGGTAAAAAGAGTTAGATGGCCTGCAATATGTACTAGAGAACAAGGTAGGTGCATTACCTTGAGCAGAGCGACCCCGGAGAGAAGCAGCCCCTTGTCCTGTGATCGATCCTCTGTTGGTGAACAGTTGTCTGTGATAGGGACGGGTATAACCTGAGTTCCAAGGTTCAGTTGGTCGAGGCCTGTAGCCTGTGAAGGCAGACCTGCTAGTAGCTCGACCTCTATGACGACTGGCTCTTCCAGAAAAATGATTTGAGCGAAACACCCTGCAGAGAGAGGTCTGAGCCTTATTCAACGAGGTGAACACAGAGACCTGCCTGTTGAGGTCCCGCATGAAATGACCACCAAGCAATAGGCCGTTAGCCTCCGGATCGAGTTCTCTAGAACTCAAATCTGCCAGTTTAGCATCTATTTTATACAGAGCAGCTTTCCGTCGCTCCATGGACATAGCCACATTAGCCACATTGTTTGCGCCCATTCACGTACCAAGTGTGGATCCAAGGTACCCTCAGCAATGGCTTTGTCCGCCAAAATAAAAATCTGGATAATTGGGCCAGCAATGTCCAATAATTTGTCAAGGACCGTTTCTAGGCCTTGTTCCAGGCTCTTGTGGGGATCTTTAACCAATTTGCTGAGGAATGTAATTAAGAGAGGGTCGAACTCGGGTGTTAGAGAAACCTTATCTGATATCGTAGGGCAGGGGCAGCCCGCCCATAGCTTGTTTCTAATCTCTTTCTCCAGAGGATTCCGGAGCCACATTCTGCAGATTTGGGCTATATGGTCTGGTGGTGCCGTTCAACAGATCGGAGATGTTTGATGATCCTAGGATCAAACAGGGGCTGGCCACTAGCATCCAGCAGGATGTCAGATGATTGATCCTTGTTTTGTAAAGGATTAGCAGGGGTGGAAGTCAGCACCAATGGCTTATTAACGAAGGACTCCCTGACATAAGGGGTATTGCTATGTTCTTCCTCATCAGGGTACCCTGCGCAGTACTCATCCACAACCTGTAGGTCGTGCGGTGTTGAACCCTCCAAGGGGTCCAGTATGGGATGGTTCGTGGAGGGAAGAGACAATCTGGGATTTTTGGCTGGTGCCTTGCCTTTACCGGCTGAGGCACGCTTGCACAGAGCCCCGTCATGATCAGAATCATTATGAGACTCATCTGAGTCAGAAATATTCAGCGCAAAATGTGGCTTGGAAACATGTTTAGCCTGTCCGTGGTTAACTGCAATAGCTTTAGGCATTGATTCTGCTATTGCTGAGAAGAGCCAAGATTTGAGCTCAGCAGAAACAGCAAGGTCTGGTTGTTCAGACATTAGGCTGGTGTTGATAGGAAAAAAATGAACAAGTGAATAAAATAAAATAAATAAATCAGTGATAAAACAGGGGGTCACCCTCTGAGGATGCAGCACAGGGTCATCCTGTGATAACAACTGGTGGTCACCGAGGAATAAAAGGGGGTAACCCTTAGATTTAAGTTTGGGGGTCACCCAAGCAGGCAAATGGGAGTTACCAAAAATGCAGTAATAGGTGAGGTTTGTGTAACATGGTTTATGTAACAAAAAAATATCAATATTGCAAGTATTAGCAAACAAACGGAAACTTGGGTTTAATTAATGCTGGCAACAGATTGCAAGGGAACCACTGTTATTAGGCAAGTTGTATGAACCTGTCATAAAGCAAAACCGAGAGAGAGCTGCTCAGAATAACGACACAAAAAGTTAGGTACGGTATAAACAAAACAGAGTGAAAGAAGAGACTTACCTTGGAACTAGGAGAAACAGAAAAAAACGAAATAAACGCCCAAAAAATAATCTACGGTATAAAACAGGCAGAGTATGTTCCGTCGTTGAAATAAACTGCCGCACACTAAGATGGCCTTCGGCACTAGAGCAGAGGAGGAGACCGCTGAAAAGCGCGGCTATTATACTAATAAGTAAAATGAAGGTAAACAAAGTTGTGGTTAGGTCGCGGTCAGCAAAAGACCGTGGGGGGTTAAAGTGGTAGGAACAAAACACCCAGTGGGAACAGAGGGATGCTGTCGGGGTCCCAAATGAGGAGCAAGGTCCTGTGGGCTGATAAAGGTCAGCCGGAGACTAGAAAACAGGAACTGAACACACCAGGATCAAATCCCCTGTTTGGCACTTGGAGATCGACCATGTCTGTCTGTATGGCATGGTGAGAACCGTAACAAATATTGCTCCTGGGTGAATTCTTTGATGGCGGCTTCTTGGCAGTGAACCAAGAAGGGCCATGCAACTGTCTTCCTGGTGAAGGACAGAGAGACCTGTGTAAATTGGCTGCTGATTCCCATCACAGCCTACAGCTATAGTTGGGCGCCATGGGTGAACAAAATCCTTTACACACCTGCAATGACTTTGCCTGATCATTACAGCATAGGTTTGTCACAGCAAGGGTGCATAAATCATGAAATATTGTCCTAATAATAATTAATAATAATAATTTGATTGTATGGGAGGTCAGAAGGTTTATAGCCTTAATTCCTCTTTGAAGCTGGGACCCCACAGAGGTCAGGTGACAGAAGGGGTGATGTAAATTGCATAGGAATTTGAAAGGGGTCAGATGGGGTGATCAATCAAAGGCTCTGCAAAGTGTGAGATTCTACACTCTAAAAGCCTAAATGTCTGGCCCCAATGTAAACTAGCTGGCTTCAGCCATATGGCCTGTACCTTTTAATTGATGAGGTAATGTATTTGCTATGTTTATGATCATTAGCCTTGTATTCAAGTATCATATCCAAAAGAAACATTAATATGTGCCCACAGAATAATAATTAAGCTTCATTTTTATTATATTTAGAATTGGGAAAGCACCATCTTCTAAACAAGCCCAAACATGATTGGTTTAACTTAACCATATGGGAAGAGATAGGGATGTCCGCTATATTGGGTCACGTGTAAGAAGTGTGGAATTTCTATGGAATGGAGAAATTGTAACACATTCCTAGATGCAATTAATATTTCTGTGGCAAGTACATAAGAGGAGATAGGACCAAATGTTTCCATTTGGATTGATGTTGGTCTGGAACACAAGGAGGTGGTCACTTATTGTCTCTATAGATACTTCTTAACTCCACCCCTAGGCCAGGCCTGGAATTCCACAGGGTATATAATATATCCAATGATACTTAGGGGTGTATTTGTACTTGCTTAAGGGGCCAGATACTAATTCTAAGTGAGTTACCATCTTTCCTACCAGAGACCCCCTGGGGCAGAGGTTTTACTTTGAAAAGCTGAATTAGTGATATAGGACTTCTGTTATTTCATTGTTGGTGTAAATAATGTGTTTATCATCTATTTTGTGTATGCACTGTGCCAATTTTTTGCTCATAATAAATATTCCTTTATTAAGTTATTGCTTTGTCTGGTTAAGAATCACATTACCTGAAGAGACTAATTAGTGTTTTGCAATTGCTTAGATGTTGTTCTAGGTTACATTTGGTGGGTTTTTATTAGTAAGTTACCTAGGGGACCAAGGAAGCCCATTTATAAATTGTCTTGGTGGTGGAAGCGTTAAAATAGTAGTAGTTAGGGGACGTGGCGTGGCCTGGAACGGAACACGGGTGGTCGCATGTTAGACTAGCTCTGCGAACATTAGGCCCTCTTACAGCATTTACGACCCAAAACTCAGCCCACACCCACTCGCCACTTAGTTACCCGCTTTACCGCATTCAATATGGGCGATGCTGGCCTGACCGGCACGTGAATATTCTGGCAGGGTAACTTAGGAGGCCTTCACAGGGGCCCTTATTTATAAATGGGGCCAAGCAAATACGGGATTGCAGGATAAATATTTTAGGGTCACCATGTTCACCCACCATGTTAGCGAGGGCCGACCTCGCGGGAGCTATAATATCCAGGATCGAAGCTCTTAGCTCCGACCCCCAGGGCACCTCCTATAGGCGCCGAGCCATACTCTTGGCTTACAAGATAGTACTTAAAAGTATGTTAGTTTACTGTTTTGCATATTATTATGTGTTTTGTATTTATGTTGTTGCACATTCTTACCCAATCCCCTCCCCCCTACACAAGGGCCTAGTGGGTCGCCCATACGCACCTGTCATTTTCTGTTATGCTGGGCTAGACGGGACCCCCACACTGGAGCTGGACTTTGGGGTGGGACGCTCAGATGGCTTAGCTTTGCCTTGGTGGGATACGCATGGAGGAAAATGCCCAGCTCGACTGAGATGGGACGAACAGCACCTCCAAAAAATTAAATGTCAACTGGTAACATATAGATGCTTCCCACACATGCCACCATAAAGATATATAGTCATAATGTGAGAGGGCTGAACCTCCCGGTGCAGAGATTGGGGAGGGAGGGACATACGACACAGCGATGCCAATATAGTCTGCCTGCAGGAGACCCACTTTAGAGGGACAACACACCCATGTATTCTATCAGACAAATTTCCCAATTAATATCACTCTACATCACAAACCAAATCTAAAGGGGTCTCTACCCTCATAAGCCGGCAGGTAGCCTTTGAAACGATTTTGGAGGACATAGACAGGGAAGGGAGATATGTCATACTCGTGGGACGGATAAACAACGCCCTCTACACAGTAGCGAATATATACGCACCTAACACAAAACAAATAAATTTCTTACACATGATAATACGCAAGGTATCTGGCATCCAACAGGGGATGACTATAATCTGCGGAGACATGAACCATGTCCTAAACCCTGCAATGGACACCACACTCTCTCATAGGAGTCCCAGATACAAACCATTTAAGCATCAATGCACAAGCCTGGGGAAGCTTTTAACATTACACCATTATTACGATGTGTGGAGAATCACACACCGAGACTATAGGGAATATACACACCACTCAACAGTCCACAACACCTGCTCAAGGATTGATGGGTTCCTGATGGGGAGGCGCAACACTGGGACAGGTAGTCGAATGCAGGGTGGATCAAATCGTGTGGTCAGACCATGCACCGGTAGAATTGACCCTCAAAGACTCTTATGACTTCAAACATAGGAGCCCATGGAGGCTCATCGACTCCCTTCTGACCGACCAGACATTTACGGATGGCTTGACTACCTCCCTACACCAATATTTTGAATAAAATACCAACCCCTCATTGCCGCACCACATGGTCGGGCAGAAACATAAAGCAGTCGCACGAGGAATCGAGAAAACGTGCCTCGTACCTCAAACACAAATCGCAAACCCAATTACTAAATTAGCAGAAAGAGCTCTATAACCTGATAGCCCAAAACCAAGCGCGCCCAACCACGATACTGTGGGAACAAATATCCCTCATAAGCTCTCAAATCCGCCAACAGGTGCTCCACAAGACGGGGTACCGATTGCGGAGATTTCAGGTGACCCACTACCCCCAGGGGAACAGAGCGGGGAAACTGCTGGCTCTAAGATTAAAAAAACAGCAGCAAGCACAGAAAATAGCGTACTTGAACACCAAGGCAGGAGGGAAAGCAATGACACCAATTGATATCAGTAATGAGCTTGCGAGATACTATTCTGACCTCTACAATCTCAAACACGACCCAGCCACTCGCACCACCTCGGTATCGGACATAGCAACATATTTAGACAAAGTTAACCTGCCAACCCTGACAGACCACCAGCGAGAAGTACTGTCCCAACCCATCACCACGGAAGAGGTAATTTCCACGATAAAAACCTTGCCAAAAGGCAAAGCTCCGGGCCCAGATGGCTTTGCCAACTCCTATTATACCAAATTCCAAGACATATTAGTGCCTCAGCTGGCGGAGGTTTTTGGCGAAGCTGTACGGGGAGAATCACTCCCTGAGGAAATTCAGTTGGCTCACATTATTACCCTCCCCAAGCCAGGGAAACCGCCGACGTGCTCACAGAATTTTAGACCAATCTCGCTCCTATATACGGACGCAAAACTCCTAGCCAAACTTTATGCAATGAGACTGAGACCTATACTCCCCCATATCATACATGATGACCAAGTGGGGTTTTGTGATGGGAAGACAGGGGGCAGACAATACGAGGAAGACCCAGAATAGCACTGTCCATACTCAAAAAAAACATTAAACAATTTAGAGACAGTTTTTTCCTCCATCATTTTTATACTGTAACACATTGTGCTGCCACTTCCAATTGCACTGCAGCTCCTTCTACCACAGCTTTTTCACTAGTTACACCTCTCTGATGCCCCCAAAATAATCAACTAAGGGAGAGTGCAGCAGAGTCTACATTGCATAAGGTTCAAAAGAGCCGCTCTTTAGCACAGAGTACCGAAGTAGTATCACCAATGCCTGGTGGTGGTGAAGAATCCTTTGATGAAAATTCTGTTTCCCACACCACTGCAGACATAGCACTTTACATCTGGCTTAGGAGCTACTTGACTGTGAAGAAGACCTTTTCTCAACAGTCAAAATATGTTCACTTTTTGCTTTTCTTTTATTGTCTGTGCGTGAATGTGTATGTGTGTATGACCTGTTGTTCCATGACTGCTTGATTTTACAGTCTGTTGTATTTTATAATAATTTTATTGTATTTCCAGTTGCTGTAATAAAGACAATGTTCTCATATCCACTCCTGCAGACCTAATTTCACTGGGATATCCATTTGCCTGGAATAGGCACCCTAGGGCATTCTATACAGAGCTTGGAATGGCTCTGCAAAGTGTGAGATTGATCCCCCATATGTAATTTATACTGTTTTGCAAATGGAGTACACTATGTGTTTAATGTTTGTGTTTTTATAGAAACAGCCATTCTGTGTATTTCTCTATAGTTCCTGTCCATAAGATTATCTTAAAATGTTATCACATTATGTGGTATATGCATATTGTATGTGTACACGCGTTATGTGTTTTCACTGTAGGTGTTGGGGAAACACCTTTGTATATATCACATTGCACACTACTATTTCATCTGAAGCACCTACACACTTATTTATTTCAAATTATTATGATGGGTCAGAAGCATTAGAAGAGGAGACTGTGGATGAGCCAGGCAGCAGCCCAGTTTTTTCCTCTGACAGCAAGTGTTCACTAACCTCCTGAATCTTCTCCATCTCTCAGTCCATCTGTATGTGCTATAGCAATGTTCTCCAACCCAGTCCTCGTGGATCACCAACAGTCGAGGATTTATTTATTTCCTTGTTTTATTCCAATGGAGATACTGATAAAACCTGGACTGTTGGTGGTCCATGAGGACTGGGTTGGTGAACACTGTGCTATAGAATCGCCTCTTCTGACAGAGACAATTGTGAAATGACTTGACATGCTGGCAGTAGGTAACCACCTGTGAATGTTACAATCTTTAACACCACTAATCTCTTCACCATGAACATCACTTGTACTGGCACTACCAACATTTTCATTAGCATTATTAAACCAAGTGCTAGTGCTGCAACAACTTTCACTACCACTGATGCACATCCACCTGCATCTTCATCAACCACAATTCAAAAGGTGGGGTGGGTAATTTGTCACACTGAAGCAAAGCATGGGATCGCTTTGAGAGCCTCCGAAAAGGCTGCCTTGAAAAGTACAAATTGTGCGTGCAAATTGTGCAACAAGGAAGTGAAGGATCATTTCACTTATACAGGAATGAAGCTAAATCTGCAAAGATATGATAGGTCTGTATTACTGAGGGAAGAAGCGAAACAAGAAAGTACTAGGGCCGGCAGCAAGTCCACTGGTGCTATATCTGATTCTGCTCAGTGGTCCAACCTACCATCAGTGCCACCTCCTCCACTACTACTACCATTAACCTTAGGTAAAACAGGGGGATGTTGAGGATAGTGCCAGTAGGTAAAACAGGAAGGCTAGACAGAAACAATGGGAACCAACCTCATCTGGTGAATAAAAAAATAAATAAAAAATAAAAGTTCTTGCCTAACTGATACTTCCAATGCCACTCACACTTGCTTTGATTAACTGATTTAAAATAGTTTTACTTATTTGTTTTTTTTTTTAAATGTTTTTATTTTATTCTAGTAAGAGATTGATTCTTTAATTTGCAATGTGCTTTTTTTGTCACTGTCCGTCTTTTGGGAATGCAAGCTTCTTCCCTCAGTGATATACACAGTGTGTAATTGCAATTTACTACATAAGTGAACGCAGTATCAAATATCTTTTATTTTTCCTTTGTAGAACAAAATTACTCAAAATGTGGTGGTGGATGTACTGGTGGTCACACCCTTGTTAGCTCCCTTATTAAAAAATAATAATACATTAAACTACTTCTGCTATTGTGCTCCCCTTTTTTTTTTTTTTTTTAAAAAGGCTGAGCCTTATTGTGCCTGCTACCTCTGCAGATGCAGCTGGGAGAAACTGATGATAGGGCACTATTTTTTCCAAACTGAAAGGCTAATGCTGTAGACTTGATTTGTTCTTGTGGATAAGGTGAATGGGTGGACAATTGTCCACTGAATTTATCCTTAAATTTTTGGATAAATTCTATTTTCTTTCATTAATACAAGATAACAAAAGGAAAAATATCCTCTTACTTATGTTTTTTACTCCAGATATGTATTAATCTAACTTTGGTAATTCACAACCGGAATAACAAAAATGGCTGATATTGTATAGCCATTATATCAGGCAATATTGTAGCAGTTTTTACATGTCAACACAATCATAGGCACTATTATTGCTGGTCCTTTTGTTGCCTGATTGGCTTTTCAACTTGTCTGTTTGACAGGGTGAACAGCAAAAAAAAAAAAAAAAAACACATGGCAAATGTCTCAGGGAAAGTGCACTTTATTTATAAAATAGACCCACAAATTGGTTATAATTTGAGAACACTAAGATGACCCATTAGTTCTGCCAATGACACCCTGGAACTTAGGGGACTGGTTCACAGAGTACTTTGCATGTACAAGAATGCCGATATCTGTTTAGTAAATGAAAGGCAATTTTAATCAAGATTCAGCTGAAGCTCACTAATAAGAAATTAAATAAATTACTTTCCTGGCTAATCCATGTCAGCATCACCAATGGGTTAAGCTCCTCCCTCTCAGCTGATAGGACAGGAATAATAAAATTTGAGTTAGCATATTTAAGGATCCATCCTCCTCCCCTTTACCGGCATTCTTTTTTCTTGTCCTCCAGCTGTTAGGCAGCAAAAATATTTTTCTTTTAAAGTTCACCTGCCATTAGTTTTTCATTATGGCCCCCTTGGGAGTTCAGCCTCTTTCCCTAAGGAAGAACCCAGATACACCCCTAGCAGTTTTGGACTCCCTGTGTTATGATTACTATTTTAGGATATAGTAATTGAAGAAATCTCACAGGATTGTATCTGTTTAGAGGTGGTAAGGAAGCTCCCCTCATCTGTTTCTATTCTCTCTTTATTTCCCTATCTAATCCAGACGTGCACAACGGTCAGGAGTAATTCTTGACCATTCCTCTTTACAGAACTGTTTCAGTTCAGCAATATTATTGGGATGTCTGGTGTGAATCGCTTTCTTGAGGTCATGCCACAGCATCTCAATCGGGTTAAGGTCAGGACTCTGACTGGGCCACTTCAGAAAGCGTATTTTCTTCTTTTTAAGCCATTCTGTTGTTGATTTAATTCTATGCTTTGGGTCATTGTCCTGTTGCAACACCCATCTTTTGTTGAGCTTCAGCTGGTAGTCAGATGGCCTTAAGTTCTCCTGCAAAATGTCTTGATAAACTTGGGAATTCATTTTTCCTTTGATGATAGCAATCCATCCAGGCCCTGACGCAGCAAAGCAGCCCCAAACTATGATGCCCCCACCACCATACTTCACAGTTGGGATGAGGTTTTGATGTTGGTGTGCTGTGCCTCTTTTTTGCCACACTGTGTTGTGTGTTTCTTCCAAACAACTCAACTTTGGTTTCATCTGTCCACAGAATATTTTGCCAGTACTGCTGTGGAACATCCAGGTGCTCTTGTGCAAACTGTAAACGTGCAGCAATGTTTTGTTTGGACAGCAGTGGCTTCCTCTGTGGTATCCTCCCATGAAATCCATTCTTGTTTGGTGTTTTACGTATTGTAGATTCGCTAACAGGGATGTTAGCATTTGCCAGTGACTTTTGTAAGTCTTTAGCTGACACTCGTGGATTCTTCTTCACCTCATTGAGCAGTCTGCGCTGTGCTCTTGCAGTCATCTTTACAGGACGGCCACTCCTAGGGAGAGTAGCAGCAGTGCTGAACTTTCCCCATTTATAGACAATTTGTCTTACCGTGGACTGATGAACAGCAAGGCTTTTGGAGATACTTTTATAACCCTTTCCAGCTTTATGCAAGTCAACAATTCTTAATCGTAGGTCTTCTGAGAGCTCTTTTGTGCGAGGCATCATTCACATCAGGCAATGCTTCTTGTGAAAAGCAAACCCAGAACTGGTGTGTGTTTTTCATAGGGCAGGGCAGCTGTAACCAACACCTCCAATCTCATCTCATTGATTGGACTCCAGTTGGCTGACATCTCACTCCAATTAGCTCTTGGAGATGTCATTAGTCTAGGGGTTCACATACGTTTTCCACCTGCACTGTGAATGTTTACATGGTGTGTTTAATAAAAACATGGCAACATGTCATTCTTTGTGTGTTATTAGTTTAAGCAGACTGTGATTGTCTATTGTTGTGACTTAGATGATGATCAAATCACATTTTATGACCAATTTGTGCAGAAATCCATATGATTCCAAAGGGTTCACATACTTTTTCTTGCAACTCTATATTATTATTATTATTATTATTATTATTATTTTTATGTGGTGTATATGTATCTTTCCTTTTTCTTTCCTTTATAGTCCAATCTATTACTATGTCTTCCTCTGGAAGTGTCCCTTATATATCTGTATACTCATACTACATTATATACACATATTGCAGCCTGAGACAGCCTGTAAAGAAGGTTCCACAAGAAAAAGGAATGAATAAACAGTGTCATGCTTGTCCTGCTGTGCCTATTGAAGGGAAAAACTTCTGCCGGGACTGCCTCCATGTTATTGCTAACGAAGGAGCATCTACTTCGTCCCAGAACCCTAATATAGAACTAGCAGACATTATCGCTAAAGCTGTGGCTGCAGGTATTAAAGAGGCGACTCATACAAGTCTTTCCTCATATACAAACAAAAGAGCAAGAGAGGATTCCTCTAGCTCGCAATCTGAAGGAGAAATACCTAAACAGTCTGATTCATCTGATGATTCTGAAGAAACTTTAGAATATCCCTATAATTTGGATGGAAAATCAGTAGATTCCCTCATATCTCTTATCAGAGACACTTTACATATCCCAGAAGAACAGGGTGATCTTAAAGAATCTGATGTCTGTTTTGATGATTTGCACAGGAAAAGAGCTCCCTTACCTATTCACTCTTCGATTAAAGTGCTAGTAGAATAAGAATGGAATAAACCCAAAAAATGTCTGTCTACTCAGGGCAAGTTTAACAGACTTTCTGTTTCAGAGTAATGAGGTAAAATTCTGGAATTCAGCGCCAAAGATAGATGCGGCTACTATCAAGGTTGCTAAGAAAATTGTACCCATCGATAGCTCGGCCGCTCTGAAGGATCCAATAGAGAAGTGTATGGATGCTAATCTCATAAAAACATATGCCGCATTGGGAGCAGGTATGCATCCATCTGTAGCCCCAACCTCATTGTCTAGAGCTCTGAGAGTTTGGACAACAACATTGAGCGAAGACATTTCTAATGAAACAAGGAGAGAAACTCTGCTAGAAATAACTATAGATTTAAAATTGGCCACTGATTTCCGTACTGAGGCGTCAGTGGATATTACCAAACTGATTTCCATGGCTATGGGACACTCGGTAGCAACCAGAAGATCCTTATGACTTAGAACATGGGGAATGGATAAAGCTTCTAAAATAAACCTGTGCTTATTACCATTTCGAGTTAACCTATTATTCGGCAAAGCCTTGGATGAAGCTATATCGAAAGCGGTAGAAGGAAAGAAAGCCTTTCTGCCACAGGATAGAAGAATTAAAAGATATTCCAGCAGCTGGGGGAGAGAATATAAAGAACATTTGTTCTTTCGTGTCTTTCGATCATACAAACCTGGCAAGGAATACAACAGACCAACATACTGGAAAGGACATTGACAAACCCCAAAGTCACAAATAGGTAAAGGAAAAGGTAAATCCTTTTAAAGGGCGTATGGTTCTGATACTCAAGGTTCTCAAAATATTTTTCCACATCTGGACCTTTCACATCAAAGATTCCTGGGTTCTGACTATTATAGAAAATGGATACTCTCTAGAATTCGCAAAAACTCCAAAGACTACCGTGGTCAAGTCAGGGATATCGGTAGAAAAAGAATCACATATGAGAGAAGGCATAAAAAAAGCTTCTAAAGCATAAGGTGATTTGTCAAGTTTATAGTTACATAGCTGAAAAGAGACTTGCGTCCATCAAGTTCAGCCTTCCTCATATTTGTTTTTTGCTGTTGATCCAAAAGAAGGCAAAAAAAAACAGTTTGAAGCACTTCCAATTTTGCAACAAGCTAGGAAAAAAAATCCTTCTTGACCCCAGAATAGCAGACAGATTTATCCTTGGATCAAGCAATTACCCTACATTGAAAGATTATATCCTTGAATATTCTGTTTTTTGCAAGTATGCATCTAGTAACTGTTTGAACATCTGTATGGACTCTGATAAAACCACTTCTTCAGGCAGAGAGTCCCACATCCTTATTGTTCTTACAGTAAAAACAACCTTTCCTTTGCCTTAGACAAAATATGTTTTCTTTCAGTCTAAATGCATGACCTCGTGTCCTATGTAAAGTCCGGTTTGTGAATAGATTTCCACGCAATGGTTTGTATTGGCCCCGAATATATTTGTATAATGTTATCATATCCCCTCTCAGGCGACGTTTTTCTAAACTAAATAGGTTCACATTTGTTAACCTTTCTTCATAGCTGATATGTTCCATTCCTGTTATTAATTTTGTAGCCCACCTCTGCACTTTTTCTAGTGCCATAATATCCTTCTTTAGAACAGGTGCCCAAAATTGCACAGCATATTCAATATGTGGTCTTACCAGTGATTTATAAAGATGCAAAATTATATTTTCATCCCGAGAATGAATGCCCTTTTTCATGCATAACAATACCTTACTGGCCTTGGCCACTGTGGATTGACATTGCACATTGTTGCATAGTTTGTTGTCTATAACAATTCCCAAGTCCTTTTCATGTGTTGTTATTCCTAATTCGCTTCCATTAAGGGTATACATTGCTTGTGTATTCTTTTCGCCGAAGTGCATAACTTTGCATTTTTCAACATTAAATGTCATCTACCATTTGAGTGCCCAGTCCCCCAGTCTATCAAAATCCCTCTGCAGCAAAGTAATATCTTGCTCACATTGTATTATTTTACAGAGTTTTGTGTCATCTGCAAACACTGAAACATGACTTTCAATGTGGTCTTCAAGATTATTTATAAACATGTTATATAGAAGGGGTCCCAGAACAGACCCCTGAGGGATACCACTTGCCACCTCTGTCCAGCTTGAAAATGTACCATTAATGACAACTCTTGGTACTCTGTTTTTAAGCCAATTTTCTACCTAAGAACAAGCATTTTCATCTAGACCGATGTAATGATATTGATGTTACAAAGTTTTGGAGTCCAGTAGCCAGATCAGCAATGTTTTCTGCCAGAGGTAGCCACTCGTTACCCAGGTGGTTGAGCCCCTGAGCCTTGAGTGGCCTTCTGGTCTTAAGCAGAGATGGGAGACTGGAACAGAGAGATGATAATCGTAGTGAGGCAAGCCGAGGTCAGTGGGAAGGAGAAGCAGCAAAGTCAAAACGGTCCAAAATCAGCAACAGGTAGGAGAAACAGGAACAAGCTTGATTAGAGAGTACAGGAACCACAATAATCTGGCAAAGGTACAGAGACAGGAAGTGGCTTTTATAGGCCAAGAACCAGGCACATGACCAGACACAGCTGAAGAGACTTGTCACTGATACCAATGCTTATAGAGTCAAGGTTACCAGATCTCAGGTACATTTGCCAAAGGCAGGGTGGTGTAGTGGTAAGGAAGAGGTTTAGCAGCATGTAAACCAGGGTTCGAAACCCAGCAGAGTCAGTTCCTCACATTACTCCCACCTCTACAGGCGCAGCCTCTGGATGCCCTATTTCCTGGTTTAGCAGGGTACTGTGCATGGAAAGACTGAAGAAGATCAGGAGCATGAATATTGTCCACTGGTTCCCATGATCTATCCTCTTCACCATAGCCTTTCCAAAGAACCAAATATTGAAGATTGTTGCGGAATATCCTGGAGTCAAGAATTTTTTCCACCTCGTATTCATCTTCACCATCCACGAGGACTGGTGGTGGGGCAGGCAGGGCTCGACCAGGGAAAGTATTTTCATGAAAAGGTTTAAGCAGTGCAACGTGAAACACTGGATGTATGAGCGATGATCTCAAAAGGTCCCATGAACTTTTGACCCAATTTATGAGAAGGAATCCTAAGTTTAAGATTCTTTGTTGACAGCCAAACCTTGTCACCAACATGATAAACTGGGGCCTCCTTTCTATGCCTATCAGCAGCTCTTTTGTAACATTCCTGAGCCTCCGAAAGAGTCTTCTTCAACAGTTCTTGGGAATCTCGTAAGGCGGTTAGCCGGTCAGTGACTGCAGGAATGGAAGTAGTAATTGGGAGACTCACTAGAAAGGTTGGATGGTAACCATAATTAGCAAAAAATGGGCTCAGAGAAGTGGAGCAGTGTTAGGCATTGTTATAGGCAAATTCCGCCATGGGTAGAAAATCCAGCCAGTCATCCTGCAGGTAACTAATATAGCACCGCAAATATTGTTCTAACGTCTGGTTGGTTCGCTCAGTCTGTCCATTACTTTGTGGATGAAAAGCTGACGACAGATTTACATTAATACCTAGAATAGAACAAAAATATTTCCAAAAATGAGATGTAAATTGCACTCCCCTGTCAGAAATTACTTCATCAGGCACTCCATGCAAGCGAAATATTTCCCGAATAACTAGGTCAGCAGTCTGTTTAGCTGAAGGGAGACCACGAGCTGGTATGAAATGACTCATCTTAGTTAACCGGTCCACAACAACAAGAATGGTAGTGTGTTCCTTAGAGGGAGGTAGTTCCACAATAAAGTCCATGGAAATAGATCCCCAGGGACGATGAGGAATAGGAAGAGGCTGAAGCATGCCAACAGGGGATGAGCGACGAGTCTTATGTCTGGCACATACATCACAAGAGGACACATACTTCTTAACATCCTCATAATATTTAGGCCACCAAAAGGATCGGGTAAGTAGTTCGTGTCTTTCGGATTCCTGGAGGACCTGCTGGTTTTGAGTCATGGTAGAGACGTAAAACGTCCAGTCGCACTGATTCTGGAACAAACAGACGTTGTTGAAAAATCCAAAACCCATTAAGCATGGTCATATGAAGATCACGAGGAGGATCACGAAAAACTGGATCATCAGCGTAGCCCTTTTTAATGCGAGACATTAGCTCAGAAGGAAAGGTAACTCCTAAAAATCTACTCTCAGGCAAGATGGTGGCTTTGGTTACTGTAGTATGGAGGGGGTCAGCTATCCTAGACAAGGCATCTGCCTTGCCATTTCTGGAACCAGGGCGGTATGAAATCAAAAAATTAAACCTTGAGAAAAATAGGGACCAGCGTGCTTGTCTGGCTGACAGTCTCTTAGCTGATTGAATACATTCCAGATTTTTGTGATCTGTGAGGACAGTAATTGGATGGGTGGCTCCCTCCAAGAGATGTCTCCATTCGGCAAAGGCAGCTTTTATAGCCAAAAGTTCTTTATTCCCTATGTCATAATTTCTTTCTGCTGGTAACATCTGGCGGGAATAGAAGGCACATGGATGTAACAACATCTTAGGTCCAGTCCTTTGAGACAGTATAGCCCCAACAGCTGAATCAGAAGCATCTACCTCTACAGTAAATGGCAATTCTGGCTGAGGATGTACCAGGATAGGGGCAGATGTAAACAGAGTCTTTAATCTGGAAAATGCAGTGTCAGCCTTATTGGACCACTGAAAAGAAGTCCCTTTACGTGTAAGTTCAGTGATCGGTGTAATAACGGCAGAGAAATTCTTAATGAAACGCCTGTAAAAATTGGCAAACCCCACAAATCTCTGAATATCTTTTTCATTCTTGGGGATGGGCCAGTCCAGCACAGCTTTAATTTTACTTGCGTCCATACTTAAACCTTTAGGAGTTATTACATATCCCAGGAATTGAATTTCTGTTTGTTCAAACTCACATTTTTCCAGTTTAATGTATAGGTGGTGGGTACGAAGGCGCTCAAGAACAATGCAGACCTGTTTTCTGTGATTTTCAAGATTATCAGAAAATATCAGGATATCATCCAAATATGCCACAACAAACTGATCCAGGAGATCCCGTAGTACATCATTGATTAGATGCTGAAAAGTTGCAGGGGCATTACAAAGCCCAAATGGCATTACTAGATATTCGTAATGTCCGTACCTGGTTCTGAAAGCTGTTTTCCATTCATCATTTGGTCTTATGCGAACCAGATTATATGCCCCCCGTAGATCAAGCTTCGTAAATATTTTAGCTGAACGAAGTCTCTCCAGAAGTTCAGGAATGAGAGGCAAGGAATAGCGTTTTTTAACAGTGATTTTATTAATGTCCCTGTAATCGACACATGGCCATAGACTGCCATCTTTCTTTTCTACAAAGAATATAGGAGCTCCTGCTGGAGAAGTAGATGGTCGAATAAAGCCTTTGGCAAGATTTTCTTGTATGTATTCACAAAGTGCTTTCAATTCAGGCTCAGAAAGGGAGTATATACGGCCAAATGGGATAGCAGCTCCAGGTAGCAGCTCTATGGGGCAATCATAAGGCCTGTGAGGTGGAAGCTGATCAGCATTCTTCTTATCACAGACATCTGCAAAATCCCGATATTGTAGAGGAAGCTTAGTTAAGTTTGTATCAACCATTTCATTAATTGTTGTGGCAACAGTTGTTGCCTTAGAGGGTTGACAATTTATTAAGCAGTGTTCTGAAGGAAAGGACAAAGTTTTAGTCTTCCAATCAATATGTGGGTTATGCAGAGCAAGCCAGGGTATACCCAAAATCACTGGAAACTGTGTTGAGGAAATTAGGTGGAAAGATACAGACTCATGGTTATTCACTTCCAGCATCAATTTTAAGGGCACAGTCTCATGTGTAACCGGGCCTGACGTGAGTGGAGAACCGTCTACTGTTTCCATTAACACAGGTGAAGATTTAGGGATAGACTGAATTTTATTTCCTGCTGCAAATTTGATATCCATAAAGTTTCCGCCTGCTCCAGAATCTATCATAGCTGTAGTTGAAATTTTATTATCACCATATTGCAAAGTGATAGGCACCACCAAATGAGGATGTTGAGTCATCATACCCTCTTCACCCTGAGCCAGAGAAAACAAGGGTTGTGTGACAGAATCCAGTTGGTCTGAAATCTGGGATTGGTGTTGAATCTGTGCACCCTCAGCAGTCATAGCTATTGTTCTTTTAGACTTGCTAGGGCAATTGATGGCATAATGCCCTGCACTACCACAATACAGGCATAAATTGTGAGTGCGTCGCCACTGTTTTTCTTCATTGGATAATGACCCTCTTATTAGATCTACCTGCATAGCCTCAGGTTCAGATTCTGTAGGTGTTTGTGGGGTCGGAGTAGAAATTCTTGAATAGAAAGAAGGAGTAGCACTTGGTTTAAAAGAGCCCTGTCTTTCCAATCTTCTTTCTGAAAGTCTCCGATCAATACGGATAGCCAACCGCACAAATGCATCAAACTCAACAGGAAGATCAACACGAGCTAACTCATCTTTTATAGCTTCTGAGAGACCCCTTCTGAAGTGGAACCTCTGGGCTGATTGGTTCCAAGTAGTATCAGCAACCCACTGTCTGAATTCAGCAGCATATTCAGCCACAGAGCGCCTCCCTTGATGTAAATGAAGGAGAGTGGCTTCTGCTGTAGCACAGCGATTGGGGTCATCAAAAACTAGGCACATGGCCTCAAGAAAGTCTTTTAAATTTCCCAAGACTGGACTGTCCTGTTCCAGAAAAGGGGAGCCCCAAGCCAGGGCTTCATCTTTGAATAGGGAGAAAATAAATCCCACCTTCTCTCTTTCAGATGGAAAACGGTTAGGTAACATCATAAAATGCAAACGGCATTGATTTAGGAAACCCCTAAATTTTTTGCGGTCTCCTCCAAATTTTTCTGGTAGAGGCAAGCGGGCATCTTGTGCAGGTGTAACAGTAGTAGCAGCAGCAGCCGCAACATCATGTGCCCTGTAGCTGGTAAGCTCACCATGCATTGATCGAACTTCATTTTGCAGTTCAGCTACCTGATCCTGCAGCACTTGAATGGTCTGTGCATTAAAAGCAACCTGCTGGGCCAATGCAGAATCTGATCCGACGGTCTCCATGAATGGGCCAGATTATTCTGTAATGATATTGATGTTACAAAGTTTTGGAGTCCAGTAGCCAGATCAGCAATGTTTTCTGCCAGAGGTAGCCACTCGTTACCCAGGTGGTTGAGCCCCTGAGCCTTGAGTGGCCTTCTGGTCTTAAGCAGAGATGGGAGACTGGAACAGAGAGATGATAATCGTAGTGAGGCAAGCCGAGGTCAGTGGGAAGGAGAAGCAGCAAAGTCAAAACGGTCCAAAATCAGCAACAGGTAGGAGAAACAGGAACAAGCTTGATTAGAGAGTACAGGAACCACAATAATCTGGCAAAGGTACAGAGACAGGAAGTGGCTTTTATAGGCCAAGAACCAGACACATGACCAGACACAGCTGAAGAGACTTGTCACTGATACCAATGCTTATAGAGTCAAGGTTACCAGATCTCAGGTACATTTGCCAAAGGCAGGGTGGTGTAGTGGTAAGGAAGAGGTTTAGCAGCATGTAAACCAGGGTTCGAAACCCAGCAGAGTCAGTTCCTCACAACCGATTTCCTTGAGTTTGAACACTAATCTATTGTGTGGAACTGTTTAAAATGCCTTGGCAAAATCCAAATACATCACATCCACTGCAACACCCTGATCTATACTTCTACTTACTTCTTTATAGAACGCAATCAAGTTAGTTTGAAATGATCTGTGCTTCATAAACCGTGTTCTTCTCAAGGAATTCTTGAATATTATCCCTTAATAACCTTTCAAATATTTTCCCAGCCACAGTTAAGCTCACAGGTCTATAATTTCCAGGCAAGGATTTAGAACCATTTTTGAATATAGAAACCACATTTGCCTTCCTCCAATCCTCAGGAACACTTCCTGAAAGAAAAGAATCTTGAAAGATTAAAAACAGAGGTTCACTTATTTCTACACTTAGTTCCTTAAGTACTTGTGGATGGATACCGACAGGCCCTGGAGCTTTGTTTATATTAACTTTCTTTAGTTGCTGCAGCACCTTGTCTTGAGTTAATCAATTATTATTCTGCATGGTTTTAGTAGCAATAATTTGCACATCTATTGCCATGGGTTCTTCCTTACGAGGAATAATTTACAGGGAACTACTCTCCTGTTTTCTTGGCTCCAAAAGCTTTAGGAAGTTGGAGAATAATTTTGCACCTGAGCATACTGAATACTTTCCTATAGAAAATAACATTCAAAATAGAGTGTCTTCGCTCAATAATTCCTTAACTGCAAGCGTCAGAATGGTTAATATCTATAGACCTTCAGGATGTGAAGATACTGATCAGCGTTATTGCTATTCTGAGAGAAAAAGGAATAAAAATATTCCATTACTTAGATGACATTCTGGTAGTAAGCAAGTGCAAATATTCCATAGTACATCACAGGGATATGGTGTTTAAAACCTTACAGGAATTTGGATGGATAATGAACCTAAACAAAAGTCAGTTGAGTCCTTCCCAAGAGATAAATTTTCTAGGTGCAAGTATCAACATGAAAATGAATTGGGTATCATTATTAGAAGACCGGATATCGCGATTATGGAACAAAGTACAGGAAGCCATACTTTGCTTGGAAATGACAGCACCAGAATACATGAGTCTTATAGGAGCCCTCTCCTTGACTATTGGTCTTGTGAGATGGGCACAATGGAACCTAAGGCCGGGTTAAATGAATTTCCTAATTCAATTCAACCAGAAAGTTCAGAATTGGCACAAACCGATTGTATTAACAGAAGAAGTAAGAGTCTTCATTGGTGGATAAGGGAAAAAAACATCAGGAGAAGCTTCCCATTGGAGGAACCAGAATGGAAAAAAGTAATAACGGATGCCAGGTTGGGGTGCTCATTACAAACACCATATGGCTCAAGGAGTATGGCCGTTGAGAAACTGGAATCTAGAATCAAAATTTTTGGAATTGACAGCTGTGGTATGAGCACTGATTGCCTTCAAACCATTCCTGAAAAACAAGTGGGTGAAAGTGCAAGTGGACAACATAACAGCCATAGCGTATATAAATCATCAAGGAGGAACAAAAAGCAGGAAATTGATTCAAGAATCAAAACCTATTATCTTCTGGGCCCAACAATACTTAGAAGGGCTAGTAGCTATCTACCTTCCAGGGAAAGACAACATAGTGACAGACTATTTAAGCAGGAACTACATAGATGAAGGAGAGTGTAAGCTAGATGCAAAAATATTTACTGAAGTTTGCAAGAAATGGGGAAGACCGGTGATAGATCTCATGGCAACCTTCAAGAACAAACAACTCCCTAGATGCTTTTCCAGAAGATTCGATCCAGGGCAACAGGTCAAGATGCACTTTGCCAGAAATGGAAATTCAATCTGAGTTACATTTTTCATCCTTTTCCTTTAATATCGAGGGTTCTGGAAGGAACAAGCAACCGTTATTGCCATTCTTCCATACTGGCTGAGAAGACCATGGTTCCCGCTTCTTCTCCAATTATCTCAGGATGTACCATGGGAAATTCCTCTAATTCCGCATATGTTGTCTCAAGGTTCGGTTCACCACGACAACCCTTCCCAATTCCAACCGAGGGCCTGGATGTTGCAAAGAATGTCTTAAAATCTAAAAGTCTGACTGACAAAGTGGTAGAAACCATTCTCAAATCGAGAAAATAATTATACTTCTACAGCAGGGGTAGGCAACCTTTTAGCAGCACTGTGCCGATATAGGATTGTGATGTCCCGTAGCGTGCCGGTCCTATTTTTTTTTTTTAATCGAGGTGTGTATGCTGCCGTATTCTGCTTGTGTTATTTTTACTGTAATTGCTTTGTATCGTTGTATTTGTGCGTATATGCAGGGCCGTCTTTAATAGTGACTGGACCCTGGGCAAAGCATTTGCTTGGGGCCCCCTGGAACCTGTCCCCCCTCCCCAGGCATGCAATCACGTCCTCCACCTCAACGCAGTGTCGGACCTAAAGTAGAGAGGTGCAAGAATTTTTGGGGGTCTCCCTGTTGCACGGGTGATTAAAAGGTGGGGATCTGTCGTGCAACTCCAGAATGCATTGACAGCTGGGGCTCTACCATTTACCCACGTTTGCAGGTCTGTATTTAGCACTAAGCAGTTTATGTGTGTTTAAATGTAAACAGGTTTTTGTATGGAATATGTTTGTATGTGGTGTTGGCGTGATTGCAAGCATGTATTTGTGTAGTGTTGGTTTTTGAATGCAGGGGTGTATTTACATATAATTTTGGTGTGTAACACAGACATGTGTTTGTACGTAGTGTTGAAATTTGAATGCAGGGGTGTATTTGTGTGTAGTGTTAGTGTGTGAATGCTGAGATGTATGCACATATATATACACACACACACAGACATACTGACGCACACACACAGATATACTGACACACACACAGACATGCTGACATACAAACATACTGACACACACACACAGACATACTGACACACATACCGACGTACACAAAGACATACTGACACATACTGAAATACAAACATGCTGACACACACAGATATACTGACCCACAAAGACATACTGACCCACATTGACATACCGACACACAAACATACTGACACACACAGACTGACACACACAGACTGACACACACAGACTGACAGACATACACTTTAAAACCTACCCTCCAGTTTCCTATCTTTCCTGCTGGTGGCCTAAAGGTGTTGAAAGTTGGGGTCTAGCGCTCTCGACCAGCCCCCCTCCAATCTGCCTACTCTTCTTACCCGCGCGCTCCTCTCTTTGTGGGAGGAAGTGATGCGCGGCCGTCACTTCCTCCCAGCCTGCTGCCGAAAAGCAAGGGGCCCGCTCGCGCTGTTAAAGCGCCTCAGCGTGCGACCGGGTCCCTGCTGACAGAAGCCCACCGGGTGGTCCTTTGTGCATGGGCCACCCGGTGGGCCTCCTTAGTGTGCGGATTACCAGCCAGAGGGTTAGAAATAGTTGAGGCTAGCAGGGCTCACGGTGCAGCTGGCCAGTTTCCCCGCGTTAAAGACGGCCCTGCGTATATGAGCTATTATATTGTATATGTTCATGAGTAGTTTATGTATTGTGTATGATACATATGAATGTGGGCTGTGTATGGGGGCTGCTTGTGGAATTGTGTGTGTGGATGGATATGTCACAGTGTGTGTTTGGAAGTGTATGGGGCTATTTGGGGTATTGCATGTGGGGTTGTGTGCATGTATGTGGATTGTTAGTGGTGTTTCATTTGTGTGGATTGTGTGCATGTTTGTGTGTGGTCTGTCGGTATTATTTGTATTAGGGGAGGGTTATTCTGCCTTTCTGTGTATATCGAGCAGTGTGGGTGGCTTCCAGTAGGGACCCGGCCGGCCAGGTGCATGTCAAGGACAGGAGCTGCAACAGCAACTGCGAGCTGCTCTACTACAGTGTGGATTCCTATTCACAAGTTCTGGGAGGAAGTGATCTGAGATCACTACCTCTATGTGCTGCAATGCATTAATTGAGGATTGTCCTTCACCACCTTTTCGGATTAGCAGATATCTGAAGTTTTACTGGGACTCCTGATAGGCCAGAGCCTGTTTGACTCTAGCAGCCTTGAGTGCCGTGCAAAGACACCTCGAGTGCCGTGCATGGCACTAGTGCCGTAGGTTGCCTACCCCTGTTCTACAGTGTATTATAAAATCTGGAAAGCCTACTCAGACTGGGCACAATCCTTGGGCAAAAATTCTTGCTCAATTAATCTTGCATATTTGCTTGAGTTTTTACAGAATGGCCTGGGTAAAGATTTAAGCCTGAGTTTGTTAAAAGTCCAAATCTCAGCCTTTTCAGCTATTCCTAATATTTAATGGGGTCTCGATCCTACTATCAAGCGCTTTATGAGAGGTGTTATGCGTATCAGACCTCCAATAAAAAAAAAATTCCGGTTTGGGATCTACACAGCATGACAAGCTCTCCTTTTGAACCGGTGGAATCCTCATCTATCTTTAAAATGTATTTTCTTGATTGCTATCACGTCAGCTCGAAGAGCATCAGAATTGCAGGGCCTGTACTCTGAACCTCCCTTTACTCAGATTCTGGGAGAAAAAGCTATATTGAGACCGATTCCGGAGTTCCTGCCGAAAGTCATCTCTAGATTCCATCTTAATAAGGAAATAATTCTACCCACCTTTTTTTCCTAATCCAGAGTCGTAAGAAGAAGTCTACTGGCATAGTCTGGATGTCGTGAGAAGCCTAAAGGCATATCTTGAGAGAACTCAAACCTTTAGGAAGACTAAAAGACTCTTTGTTATTCTGTACGGTTACAGAAAAGGAATGCCAGCGTCGATCCCTACGATTCGTAGGTGGATAACTTTGGCTAGCCAAAAAGCTTACAAAGTGGCTGGTAAAGCTATTCCGGAAGGAATTAAAGCTCATTCAACTAGGGCTGTCTCAGTATCCTGGGCATTGTTGGCTGATGCTTCAACTGAGGAAATATGCAGGGTTGCAGCTTGGTCTTCATCAAACATGTTTGTGAGACATTATCGTCTGAATGTCTCTGCTAAAGATTTTCACTCTTTCGGGAAAAGTGTTCTTTTTGCAGCTTTGTCCCGCAAATACATTTAATTTCAGCATTATGTATGTGTTTTTGTTTATATCTGCCCTATTAGCTTTGGGATGCATTGGTGATGCTGACATGGATTAGCCAGGAAATAAGCAAACTTATAAAATACTTACCTTAGTTTTCTTTTCCTGGCTAATACCCATGTCAGCATCAATAAATTCCCTCCCTTTTACTTGGCTTGGATACTTGACTGCCGGTATAGGGGAGGAGGATCCTTATATATGCTAACTCAAAGTTTATTATTCCTGTCCTATCAGCTGAGAGGGAGGAGCTTAACCCATTGGTGATACTGACATGGATATTGGCCAGGAAAAGAAAATTACGGTAAGTATTTTATACATTTTCTTTTTTTTTTTCATTAAAGGGTTGAGCAATATTGTTAGCACCCTTACTGCTATAGATGGTTCCTCTCTGTTATGAAAAAGTTCAGGAACAGTTTTTCAAGGGTCAGCAGATGTAGGAGTTATCTGTCTAGCCGATCCTCAACACATTTGTTTTGTACAAGGACCCTTGTCTTTATCACAGACAGGGTAGAACAGAACCCATGACTTTGAACCTTTCCTTTTGTAAGTTTAAAGCCATGGTGAGTAGGAAGGCCGAGAAGGATCTTTACAACAAAATGTGGTGACAAAGTCATTTATTTTTTCCAAGCATGGTTACTTTTAAATTACAAATGGGTATACATTTTCAGATAGACTTTGTGCCCCATTCAATCTAACTGATGTTACTACATCCTATTAACATTTCAAAAATTGGCAACACTGGAGAATCAAGAGGTCTGTAAAATATAAAGAAAAGGAGCCAACCAACATGTAATTATGGATGCCCCAGTTTTTAAAAGCAATGCATTACTGGTGAAAAAGGAAGACACATGCACTTAGAGATAGATTTAAAAGTGCTCAACAGTCAACCATGTCTTATACAGACATTTCAACATTATGGCCATTCATTGCCTACAGGCTTTTCTGATTAATTCAGACTACTTGGCAAGAATAGAACTAAAATATATGTATCTGACTATTCCTATAGCAAATGATAAGTGGACCCAGTAATGATTAAAAAAACAAACCCTCAACAATCATGTCCTATACAGACATTTCAAAATGATGGGCAGTCATTACCTTAGAAATGTTCCTGCTTAATTCAGACTGCATGGCCTTTTTTTGACTACACAGGCAAAGATGCAAGTGCCTCTATGTGTCTTTGCCCTCAGCCTATCTCTGTTCCTCTTTCTTCCCTCCAGCCACTCTCTGTGTTTCAATCACCCCAGCCAATCCCTGTGCCTATTTCTCCCACAAGTTCCTCAGTGTGTCTCTTTTCCCCCCAGCACCTCTGTGTTTTTTCAGCACATCTGTCTGTGTTTCTTTCTCCCCCTTCCCTTCTGTGTCTCCCTCCAGCCCCTATCTGTGCCTCTTTCTCCCCCCAGCACATCGCCTCTTTCTTTCCCACAGGCCCTCTTTGTGTCTATTTGTTGCCTCGGCCTCTCTCTGTTTCTCTTTCTCCCAACCCCTCTCTCTTTCTCTCCCCCAGACCTGATCTGTGTCTCTTCACTTCTCCCCCTCCCCTCCTCCAGCTCCATGTATCTTTATCTATCCACACAGTCCCATTCCTTTCTCTCTCTCCTTCTGGTGTGCCTTCCTGCTTTGCTTCTTGTAATGTGGTCATGCAAAAAAAAATGTTTTAAATATTTGAATTTGACCATTTCAATAGCAAAAGCTTGTCAGAACATAACAAAGTTGCATTTAATGTGGCTTACGTTTGGTATATCATGAACTCCCTGGTGTTTCAAAAAAAAAAAACAAAATGAAACCCATTACAGCTCTTCAGCCAAGCATAGCTGTTACTATGAAAATATAACTGGACGTATACTTCTGATTTTACACAATATTTCAACCTTTTTACAAAATAATCAATGGGACAGTGGATTTGCTGCATCCAGTTAACACTGGATCCACACTTCCAAATATACCTTAATGCTAAAAACAAATATTTAATGAAACACAAAATGTTTTACCAGAGAAAAAGCTCTACATTTGAAGAAGCCATTTATCTGGTGAAATGTGCTGTGTTTCAATATATATTTGTTTTTAGCATTAAAGTTAATTTGGCATTCTCTTGTTTTAGTGTGTCTGACCATTTATTACACCTTTTATGCTTCAAGGTCTTTTTAAACTTTTTATTCCTTTGTTCCTGGCACATCAACATCTCTGAAGAATCTACTCTTTTTCACAATCGGAGTTATAGTTGCATGTTGGAAGGGTAGAGGGAATATGCCAGAGGAGAGGGAGAGATTGAAAATCTTTAGTGAGAGGCAGAGCAAGAGAAGGAGACAAAGTGCGGTTAAGGTACGAGGGAATAGGATCAAAGGAACAGGTTAGGGGACAGGAGGACTGGAGCAGAGCAGATACCTCTTCTGTAGTGGGTGCAAATGAGCATAGGACCGCAAAGGGAGTGGGGTTGGGGGAAAAATTGGTAGTGGATGGAGAGAGATGAGAGATCTCTTCTTTCATTCCAGAAATCTCAGTGAAGTGAGTTGCAAAGTTTGTGGCAGTCAAGTTTGTAGAAGGAGGAGAAGCAACTGGGTGAAGAGGAAAGTTAAAAACATCAAATAGGGGTTGGGGTTTGCAGGAGAGTGTGGTTATGAGTGTATTGAAGTAGTTTTCTTGCAGAGGAAAGATCCAGACTGTAGGAGTGCAGCATAAATTTGTAGTGGAGGAAGTCAGCTGCACAATGAGACTTTCTTCAGCAGCATTCAGCAGTTCTGGAACATTTTTGGAGGAATCAGGTCAGTTTGGTGTGCCAGGGTTGTTACTGGCACTTGCTGCATTTAAATGTAGGAGGAGCCACAATGTCTAGTTAAGAGGAGAGAGTGGAGTTGTAGAGGGAGGTTGCAGCATTAGGGCAGGTGAGGTTTGAGATGGGTGAAAGGAGACTTTGGAGGTTGGTGGAAAATCGCTGTAGGCCAAGACAGTGGAGGTTTCTGTGAGACTGATGTGGTGAGCAAACTCAGGGGCAGGCTTTGAACTGTGTAAGGAACCATAAAATTTCTGATGACAGCCCTGAATACAACAACAGAAGAAAATAATAAATAAATTAACAGTAGAAATATATTGGTTGCTTACTGCCTGATTGTGTATTAATAGCTTTACAGTATCCCCCTGTATTCTCCCAGATGCCTCTTAGCAGCTGTTAATGCCATATTTCTCATAGTACCAGTTACTGCAATGTATCTTTACATTTACTTTTAGTACTTTTATTGAATTGTTTCTTTATAGTGCTCTAAGCTTATACAGTGTATCCTAATTGTACATGCAATAACATCTATCGAAACTCCTTTAGTATCTATGAGTGTAATGCTTATCTATCATTTTAGCAGTTCCTGTGACTGCACTGATTATCTATAGACTTCTGGGTAGCCATCACTTTAAGCTATCTCTATATCCATTTTAGTGCCTGTGACCACAGTGCTTCATTATATTAATCTCAGTAAGTGTTGCAGCAGTGTTACAGCAAATCACTCTTAGTCCTATTACCCATCATGCTTCACATTTTATCCCTTGTGGGCTGTACACTTTGCACTGAGTGCTACATTAGGAAACACATGTGACAGGCACATGTGAATTGGGGCCATTAATGTGGTAGTTATATTAAAAGTAAATGTTAAGCTATAAATAATTCAACAATATCTAGATGAATGCTTGCAGAACTGCTAAAATGGGCTATACCAAACAAGATTTTGTTTCTTTGTTCAATAAAATAATCCAAAGCTAAGACCACGTGGATTTTATTACCTGTATATTATTCTTTACTTTAATGTACCTAACTAAATGTAGTTTATTTTGTGAATGTTTGCTCCTGCTGCTCTAATTTTATGTAACACGTATTGTTCATTGATATCAAAGACAAGAGAACACTAAAAAAAACACATTTGAATGATACCTTCCTTTGATATGCAACATGTATGTTCGCACACACATTATTTCCCATTATTTAATACCTGGCTTTTAAATGTATGAGCAGGCTCTATGTGAGAGTATTTGTGCTAGTACATTCATAATGTTATTTTTTTTTAGCAAATAAAAGATGATCACAGCAATGTTGATATCCAAAATGTAGCAGTAACGTTTAGTTCTTTTAATGAATCAGCTACTTCCTTGTAAAACCCTGCAATGCTGCATTCCACTGATAAACAACATTATTTTGTCATCCTTCTTGTCTATACCCATTAAATCAACAATCGCTTTATGGATTTATTTCCAGAGCTTAAAATAGGCAAAGTAGATTGAATGAAAAAAAAGATTAATGAGCCTTGATCGCATGTCAATATTGCAATACTGAATAATGAGTGGAGCAGCACTCACTAATACACGGTTCAGAATCCTGCCTTCTTCCCTTCCTCCTCTCTTTTTGTTGCTGGCTGCATAGATGGAATTAATTCAGAGCTCCAATATCCCTCCCCGTGTTTTTTTTTTTTTTATTCCTTTTCACAGCATTTTTCTTTTCACGGAACTTCTTGTTTTTTCCACTGCGTTTGTTTTTCTCCTGTCTGTGACGTTGCATAACAGCAGTCTAAATCTGAGACGGTATCCTGGACCAGTAGAGACAGGGGGATGGGGGGAGGTTGGAGTGAGAGAGGGGAGAAATATATAAATCAACAAGGGATGGAGTAAAAGAAGTAGCTGCATTTGTTTCCTTTAGAATGAATAAAACAATTACTGATATAATCTCAGTTCATATTTTAAACAATACCTAACAACAGAAACCATATTATCCAGGGATTTAGCAGCATGTAACAGCAGTGATTGCCGTATGCAAATTAAGGTCAATGAAGGTCGATTCCCTTAGTGATAAATTATTTTTTTGATCTATAAAATGATATGTAAGAAAATGTAGGTCCTACCTATATTTTTATGCACAGTTAGATCGTATTTACTGATCCCTAATAGCTTTGCGAGCTACAAATGATCTCTGACACATATTTTATTCACACTAAGTGATTGCCCTCCATTCCTTTTTGTTTCCACTGTCCTCATGTTATTTCCTGTTCCCGAGCTTTGTGTGTCTCTAAGTAGATTGCACACGCTCCACCCCTCCCTTCTCTGGTGCTGTTACCAGCCAGATTTCTAATATCATAAGCACGGCTGCAGCTGTTTCTCTCGGGCAATGCAGGCACAGTATAGCATAATCAAATTAGCACTTTGAGCTCTTCCCACAATGAATTCATCATGGTTGTGAAAACAAAGGCTCTCAGTTGATATAAAATATCAGGGTATTTAACAACTATGCTCTGCATGGCCTTGGATTAAAGGTCTTTGTCATTGTATGCAACAGAAATTCTTCATAAAAGGATTGCTCTTGGAGACCAGTTAAAGGTGTATTTTCCTTCCTTCTATACAATGCAATTCCAGTACACCAAAATAACATTCAGAATCAGAGTACAGCAGAATCTTCATTAGCATATTGTTAAGTAAAAGCATCCACTTAATATTGTACTATATATATATATATATCTATATATATATATATATATTGCTCTTCTTATCTAAGCAGTTGTGAAAAATATAATGAATGGGAAAAAAATAAATATAGACATAAAATAAAAATGTGTTATATAGCATCACATCTATTATAGTATTAGTAATGGAAGAGAAGGCATTTGAGACAAAGATACAAAGGTGATGGAAACTGGACATATAGCTGAAAAAGTTGATGGAGAAGACAAAGGTAATGAGAAAGAGGTATTGAAAGTGTGACAAACTCTCCTTCCCACGTGAGTTTGCCACGGGCTCTTGGAGGAGCTTGCTTGCCAGCTTCCTGCCCACAGATTATGGGCCCTGCAAGGAAAGCTGTAAAAGACTACCGAACTTGACCAACCATGTGCGCGGTCGGTCAAAATGATGAATTCCAGGATATTCCCGAACCCCTGAAACAATCTGTGTGATTTTTGGTTATGTTGGTCACTCAGATCGGGGCTATCAGGGGATGTGACTTTTGTTTGGGGTTTTGTGTGTTTAATATGGTATTTTGGGGGTTGTATAAAAATGTGTTTACTGTGCCTGGAGATAATTGAGTTTATTACAGTACTTGACTCAATTATCTCCCAGGCACATCTTGTTTTGTATGGGAGTGTCCTGGACCTGAGAGCCAATGTAATCGTGTGTATGTTTTCACTGTAGTCTACTCTCAGCTCCAGGGGGGCATGCCCCTTGCTTGGGGACTTATAAGGCCAGTTGTGGCTGCCAATAAACGAGTTCCTGCCTACCTTCAACATAGAGTCTCATCTCATGTGTGGGAGGAACAGCTGTATCTGCTCTGGGGATTGCTATGTCACGATACTTCCCTGAGCTATAATCACTAGCTCTTGTAAGAGCTACACTGCTATACCTCTTGGAGGAGATGTATTCTCACTGGGAGCTGGATTCAGGAGTTTGGTGAGAAGGGATGGCAAGACCCCAGCCAAGCTGCGGCACCCAGTCGGGGGGGCCAGGCAGTCCATCACAGAAAGTCAGGAAAAATGGAAGTCATGATCCATAGAAAGTGGAGAAGGATAAAGGAGGGTGCCAAGCAGTGCCAGACTGGGACAAAAATTTAGCCCGGGAAAATAAAAGCAGCCCACTAGGAGGGGCGGTGGCAGAAAGGTGGAGTGTTATGTTATAATCATTGACAAGCACGCCTCTGCTCACCCCATTTTTTTGGGAGGGGGGGCTTTGGAGGAGTTGTGCAACGTAAGCATGCACTTTGTTTGCTAGTGACTTGTCTCTGGTGTCATCAATAGTGGGACATCAGAGAACAAAAGTGTGACTGGGCTGTTGAAGTATGTTGTGCATGTGTGGGGATTCTCCCTGTGGTGTTGTATGTGTTTGGAGGTTGCTTGTGATATTGCATGTGTCTAGAGTAGAATATTTGTGTTATATTGCATGTGTCTAGAGCAGAATATCTGTGTTGTATTGTGTGTGTAAAGGGGTATATTTGTGGCATACTATGTGTGACTAGGGAATGTAGTATATGTGTGTTTCTGGCCTGTAAAGTTGTGTGTGTGCTTATCGAACTAGTAGAGTGTGTGGGCCTAGGGGGTTTATGTGTGCATGTATGGGCTGTACTGTGTGTGTGTGAGTGTATCTGGGGGCTCTAGTGTGTGTATGCATATAGATGTTGTAGTGCACATGTGAGTATAAGTGCGGTAATGTGTGAATAGAGAGTTTAGTGTGCATGTGTGTATTGGGGTATAGTGTGTGCCTAGGTGGTGTAGTGTGTGTGTGTGTGTGTGTGTGTGTAGGGGGTGTAGAATGTGCATAGGGGTATGTGTAATAATAGACAATATAGAATAGTGTGTGTATAGTGTGTGGGTGAATGCATATGGGGCATAGTGTGTGAAGTTTGTGTGAGAGCAGGGTGTGAAATGTCTTTATAGGGGTACAAAATGTGCGTGCAGGGGGTGTAGTGTATATTTAGGGTGTATAGAGTATGTTTAGTGTGTGTCTGAGTGCCGAAGGTGTAGTGTGTATGTAAAGGGTACAGAGTGTGTGTAGGGCTTTTGCGTGTAAGTGCAGGAGGTGTAGTGTGCATATATGGGTATAAAGTTTGTGTAGTGTGTTGGTGTGTTAGTGCAGGGGCTGTAGTGTGAATATAGGGTTATAGTGTGTAGTGTGTTAATGCAGGGAGTATTGAGTGTGTGTAGTGTGTTTGTGTAAGTATTTTGCGTGGTGGTGTAAAAGGGGTAGGGTAGGGGCTTAAATAATGAATAATTTGAAAATAAAAAAATCACATTTTCTCCCCCTTAGCCTTATTACCTTGCAGGGGGAGAGGGAGCATATGCAGATCCCTGGTGGTCCAGGGAGAGTGGGTACGCCGCATGGTAATCCCTGGTTGTCCAGCCGGCAGGTTATTTAGTCTCTTACCCACAGGGTACAGAGCACATCTCTTCCTCTCGCAGTCGTTGTCGTGGGTTACCATGGCAACGCTCTGATAATATCAGTGCTCACGAGAAGATAGAGACTGTTTGCCCTGCTTGCACGGAGCACCGACTCACTGACCAATTGCCCCTCTGGCCCATGTGGTGACAGAACTCCTCCTAGGGCCAGTGCTGTCCTGCATGGGCCAGCAGGGGAGATCCATTTATCTCCCCTGCCTGCCTCGGCCCATAGCCATCGCGTCCAACCCGATGGCCAGTCCGGTCCTGGGCCAAAGGATAGAAGAGCGAGAGACCAAAACCCATTGATTTGAAAAGATAAGAGGAATCCACGGGGTTAAAGCGGGGAGGCTAAAACCAAAACCAAATGCAAAATCATTATTTAACACATGACTGAATGAACAAATGGTTTGGTTCTGAATTTTTGTTTACATTTGTTTATTCGTTATCATGTGTACGTGAGACTGCAACCAATGACAGTGCAGCAGTAAGCATTTTATACCAATCCTGTGACCAAAATTATGGACTACAATTCTTCCGGTGTACATATCTGTTAAGTACCTCAGAGCTTGTTGAATGTTGCATTGGCTCAATGCTTTCCTATTGGGACAATAGTGGTCTTGTGAGGTGTCTTCCCGGAGCTACTGCTCACAGAGACAGGAGACGTATCTGTAATATTGTTAAGCGAGCAAAGCAGGAAGGCAAATTGGATGTACTTGTCCATCTTGGGACAAATGACTTGGCGTGCAATGAGGTTTCAGAGGTTAAGGACGTTTTTAGTGTTTTTGCCAATGATATACGGCAGGTTGCTTCCACACTGTCATTCTCACTGCCTGTGCATAACACTCAGAACGACAGGCGGATGCGTATTTGGGACTTTAACTTCTGGCTTGGTGAATGGTGTCGGGAGCAAGGATTTGGCTTTATTTCTCATGGTAGTTCTGTTTGGAATGGAAATAAACTGTACAAAAAAGATGGTTTGCATCTTTCTCAAAAGGGAACAAATGTTCTCAGTGAGCATTTCAGAGGTTTTGCTAGGATGTATTTAAACTAGGAGGGGAGGGAAGAGTGATAAAACATCAATCCAATTGTCCTCCAAAACAAGGACAGAAGGTGCCTGTAGCAAGTGTGTTAAAAAATGATAAGCTTAGTCATGTCTACAAATGCTCGCAGTTTAGGGAATAAGATCCATGAACTTGTGGCAATAATGGCAACTGATAGTGTAGATTTAGTCGCTGTTACTGAGACATGGTTTAATGAGAAAAATTACTGGGACATAGCAATACCAGGGTACTCTTTATATAGAAAAGACAGGGAAGGCAGGAAAGGGGGAGGGGTGGCCCTGTATGTGAAGGATAGCATAAAATCTAGCCTAATAAAAGTTAGTGAGGCGAACATAGAGTCCGTTTGGGTTACGTTAGAATTTGGGAATCACACAGTAACTCGTGTAGATGTGATTTATAGGCCCCCAGGACAAATTGAAGAGTTAGATAATCTACTAGTTGAGGAAATAGCTAAAATGACAATGAAGGGGGAAGTTATCATCATGGGTGACTTTAATCTTCCTGATGTGAATTGGAAAACAAAAATAGCTGCTTGTTCCAGGAGCACACATATTCTAAACTCCCTACTGGGATTGTCTCTAAAACAAGTCGTTGAGGAGCCAACTCGTAAAGAGGCCATACTAGATTTAGTGTTAACAAATGGAGATTTGGTATCCGATATTACTGTAGGTGAAAGTTTAGGATCCAGTGATCATCAGTCAGTGTGGTATAATATAAGAACAATGACTGAGTCACACCACACAAAAACAAAAGTTTTAGACTTTGGAAAAACAGACTTTTCTAAAATTAGAATATGTGTAAAGGAGTCATTATCAGACTGGAGCAATTTAAATGGAGTCCAAGAGAAATGGGATTATTTAAAAGTTGCACTACTGAAGGTAACAGAAAATTTAGGCTTGTCAGTAAAAGCAAAAAATTCAAGAAACCTCTATGGTACTCCGCAGATGTGGCCAAAATAGTAAAAAACAAAAAGTTAGCATTTAGTAATTATAAAAAAAAAAACTGAGTGAGGAAGACAGAATGATCTATAAGATTAGACAGAAAGAGACTAAGCAATTTATAAGAGCTTCCAAATCACACACAGAAGAGAAAATAGCCGAGTCAGTAAAAAAGGGGGACAAAACTTTTTTTAGATACATAAATGAGAAAAGAAAAGTAAAACAAGGATTAGTTAGATTAAAAACAAAAGAAGGAAGGTGTGTAGAAGAGGATAAAGGTGTAGCTGACTGCCTCAATGACTATTTTTGTTCGGTATTTACAGATGAAAATGAATCAAAGGGACCTCAGTTAAGAAAAAGGATAAATGAGTCACTTATTACACGTGAGTTTACAGAGGAAGAGGTTCTATTTCAACTCTCAAAAGTAAAGACAAATAAGTCAATGGGACCTGATGGAATACACCCAAAGCTATTAAAAAAGCTTAGTGGTGTACTAGCAAAACCATTAACAGATTTATTTAACCAATCATTGATAACAGGAGTAGTCCCAGAAGATTGGAAGTTGGCGAATGTTGTGCCCATTCACAAGAAAGGTAATAGGGAGGAGTCGGGCAACTATAGGCAAGTAGGCCTTACTTCAGTAGTGGGGAAAGTGATGGAAACCATGTTAAAGGATAGGATTGTTGAACATTTAAAAACACATGGATTTCAAGATCAGAGACAACATGGATTTACTTCAGGGAGATCATGCCAAACTAATCTTATTGATTTTTTTGATTGGGTAACTAAAATTATAGATCAGGGTGGTGCAGTAGACATTGCTTACCTAGATTTCAATAAGGCTTTTGACACTGTTGCACATAGAAGGCTTATCAATAAACTGCAATATTTAAGTTTGGATTCCAATATTGTTGAGTGGGTAAGGCAGTGGCTGAGTGACTGGCAACAGAGGGTTGTAGTCAATGGAGTATATTAAAAGCTTGGGTACCTCAGGGATCTGTCCTTGGACCCATTCTCTTTAATATTTTTATTAGTGATATTGCAGAAGGTCTTGATGGTAAGGTATGTCTTTTTGCTGATGATAATAAGATATGTAACAGGGTTGATGTTCCAGGAGGGATAAACCAAATGGCTAATGATTTAGGTAAACTAGAAAAATGGTCAGAGTTGTGGCAACTGATATTTAATGTGGATAAGTGCAAGATAATGCATCTTGGATGTAAAAACCCAAGGGCAGAGTACAGAATATTTGATAGAGTCCTAACCTCCACATCTGAGGAAAGGGATTTAGGCGTGATTATTTCTGATGACTTAAAGGTAGGCAGACAATGTAATAGAGCAGCAGGAAATGCTAGCAGAATGCTTAGTTGTATAGGGAGAGGCATTAGCAGTAGAAAGAGGGAAGTGCTCATGCCATTGTACAGAACACTGGTGAGACCTCACTTTGAGTATTGTACGCAGTACTGGAGACCGTATCTTCAGAAGGATATTGATACCTTAGAAAGAGTTCAGAGAAGGGCTGCTAAACTGGTTCATGGATTGCAGGATAAAACTTACCAGGAAAGGTTAAAGGATCTTAACATGTATAGCTTGGAGGAAAGACGAGACAGGGGAGATATGATAGAAACATTTAAAACATAAAGGGAATCAACACAGTAAAGGAGGAGACTATATTTAAAAGAAGAAAAACTACCACAACAAAAGGAAATAGTCTTAAATTAGAGGGACAATGGTTTAAAAATAATATCAGGAAGTATTAATTTACTGAGAGGATAGTGGATGCATGGAATAGCCTTCCAGCTGAAGTGGTAGAGGTTAACACAGTAAAGGAGTTTAAGCATGCGTGGGATAGGCATAAGGCTATCCTAACTATAAGATAAGGCCAGGGACTAATGAAAGTATTTAGAAAATTGGGCAGACTAGATGGGCCGAATGGTTCTTATCTGCCGTCACATTCTATGTTTCTATGTTTCTATGTTTCTATTTTCTAGACACTGGATGTCCTTAGGCACAGCGTGAGGACATCCAGTGTCATTTCCCAGAGTCAAACTCTGTGAAACTACAGGCTGCCTGGTAGACATACCCTAGAGGCAGTCTTAATACTACAATGTAAACATTGCAGTTTCTCCAAAACTGCTATATTTTACATTGCAGGGCTAAGTGGGACAGGGACACTGGTCTGGGTGCCTATCGTGTCCCTTTAACTAAGATGAAGCAGTTTTCGTGCATAAAGTGTCCCTTTAACATCTGCATTAATGTCTTTTTAATCAGGGCATACTGGAAAGTGGTTCATGTAAAGCAACTTTGTAAGCAATTCAGTGAATATTGCTCTATTAATTCCAGCTACAATTATCTCAAGAGGATTGTTTGCTTGGTATATGCTCATTATTTAGAAGATGCTTAGTGGATTTAGGTATGTTATGCATGCCTTACTATCGAGGTAGACCAACAATAGCCTGATAAACTAAAATCATGCCAGCAGCAGAACAGAAGCTGCCTCCACTTCTACTGAATGGGTCTGACGCATCTAATGACTATGACAGCTTATCACAATCATCAAATAAGAGGAGGGCAACCAGCAATGCAGGAACACTTGAGAAGGTTAGGGACATTAAATCAAGTTGTTCCTGCAACTACATCTGATTTTACTTACTAAAGCTAATAGATGGCATTCACTGTTCATGCCTAATGCTATCAAGTAATGAAAGTAAGTGGGATCTGCCTGCCCAATCTTACATTGATTTATACATATGTACAGTGTACAAATCTGTTAATATATTCATTTCATCATATGTAAAACAGTGTTTTGGTCTACAAACAGACTGTTATGAAGTCTTGAAGCTTGATTAAGGTTTATTTTTAGATCAAATGATTGCTGTGGCACTGTAACAAAACCTGTTACTAGATGCTAGTCCTATTGTGGTTATTCACTTATCAGAGCATTAGACATTTTAAAATAGAATTGCTAATTGTAGGTCAAACAATGCAATCTGTAAACTAGGTGAGGTGGAATCTTAATTGTCAATACAGTATAATGATATTCCCGGTACTCAAAATGCACACTTTTTGAATAAATGAATGTGTGCTGAATTATTTGTAGATGTTCTTACAGCTCAGTATGTAACATGCATCACAAGAATTTAAGTGACAATGCTACTGTACATCTGCCCACATTATTACCTCAACTGTATCAGGGCTGCAGAACCAACACAATTAAAATGAAGACGAAAGCAGATAATCCCACAGTCTGTTTCAGTGAGAACATTTTATTCCTCTTCTCATGCATTTTCCAGTAATTTAACACTAAGGTTGCTTGTAAACTCACTCTTTGTTCTGTTTGTCCAAAAGACAGAGTTGTTTACCATAAAAATGTACATCTCCCATGTCATGTTTTGTGTGGATCTCTTTTTAACCCCTTAAGACCGCAGGCAAATGTACAAGTTGTGATCCAAAAAAACCGTAAACAAAACCTGGCATTTGCGCTACATGTCTGTCCAACCATAATTCACCTCTTTCATATTAAATGCACCCACACTTATTATATATCATTTTATTCAGGGGAAACAGGGCTTTCGTTTAACATCAAATATTTAGGTATGGAACATAATTTAATATGAAAAAAATATTACAAAAATGAGAGAAAATAAGATTTTTAAAAATTTTTTTAGTTCTACGTGACATTCTAACTGTGAATGTCACAATACTGTTTGCTTTTACTGCAATACAATAGACATATTTGTATTCAGCGATGTCTCGCGTGTAAAACAGTACCCCCTATGTACAGGTTTTATGGTGTTTTGGGAAGTTACAGGGTCAAATATAGCGTGTTACATATTTCAGTTTTTTTACGTTGAAATTCGCCAGATTGGTTACGTTGCCTTTGAGACCATATGGTAGCCCAGAAATAAGAATTACCCCCATGATGGCATACCATTTGCAAAAGTAGACAACCTAAGGTATTGCAAATTGAGTATGTCCAGTCTTTTTTAGTAGCCACTTGGTCACAAACACTGGCCAAAGTTAGTGTTAATATTTGAAAATGCAAAAAACTAATTTGAACGCAAATTTTGGCCAGTGTTTGTGACTAAGTGGCTACTAAAAAAACTGAACATACCCTATTTGCAATACCCTGGGTTGTCTACTATTGCAAATGGTATGCCATCATGGGGATAATTTTCATTCCTGGGCTACCATACGGTCTCAAAGGCAACCTGACGAATTTTAATGTGATAAAACTGAAACGCAAACCTTATATTTGACTCTGTAACTTTTGAAAACACCATAAAACCTGTACATGAGGGGTACTGTTATACTCAGGAGACTTCGCTGAACACAAATATTAGTGTTTCAAAACAGTAAAACGTATCACAACAATTATATCGTCAGTGTAAGTGCCATTTGTGTGTGAAAAATGCAAAAAATGTCACTGTCACTGACGATATCGTCGTTGTAATATATTTTACTGTTTTGAAACACTAATATTTGTGTTCAGCGAAGTCTTCCGAGTAAAACAGTACCCCCCATGTACAGGTTTTATGGTGTCTTGGAAAGTTACAGGGTTAAATATAGTGCTAGCAAATTAAATTCCCTATAGTTTCAGCATGGGTTGTCAGGCAGGTCCCGCTAATTGTAATTAATAAAATGACCTAATTATGTAAAATTATTACCTAAATATATTTGTAGAATTATTATATATATAGGTGTGTATATATATATGTGTGCATATATATGTATATAATTTTTGTAATTATTTTTATTTATATATAGGTATATATTTAGTTATATATATGTATATACTTATGTATATAGATATATATATTATTTCGTTCTAGATGTATTTTGATATCAATATATATATATTCATTTTAAAATACAGTTAGAACGAAATTTCGCATGTTTATATATTTTTTATCTATTTATTTTGTATTATTTTTTTTATTTTATTTTTTAACGTATTTATATATTTATTTATTTTTTATTATATATAAATATATATAATAAAAATTATATATATATTTAATCAATATCATTGTACGTGTATTTTGATATTAATATATATATATATAATTATGTATATATTAATATTAAAATACATGTAGACAGTGTATGTATATTTATGTGTATATGTGTATATATATACTTAGATCATATATATAATAAATATATATATGATCTAAGTATATATAATCTTATTTTTACACTGTTTTAACTGATTTTATTTGAATTTCAGACAGCAGGGGGAGTACCTGTCATTACAGGCACTCCCCCTGCTGGCACTGCCTTGGACGGCTATGCCGTCCATGTGATCGCGGGGTCCTCGCAAGGACCTCGCGATCACATGGCCCTGGGGGGCCGAAGAGGACGGAGGGGGACTCCCTGGGCTCCCAGGTAAGTCCCCCATACCGCGACCGCCGGCGTGGGATCGCCGGCGACCGGGTAAGTACATAAGACCGCAGGACGTTCTATGCCGCCCTGCGGATTTTAGAGCCATCTAAATAAGGACGGCATAGAACGTCCTGCGGTCTTAAGGGGTTAAAGAACTTAAATATCAAATTCATGAAATCGAATAATTGACATCAGATTGTAATGGGGTTCTCCAGCTATAATCTAGGGGCGAGCTGGGACGGGGGGCAGAAAGGCAATTGCCCCCCAGCAGAGATGGCTCTAGACTTTATAAGGCCTTAGGCAAAACTCAAACATAAGACCCCACTAACACCAAAAGTGAAAACAAAAATATGGTTGCTTTTTATGTGACAGGATTAGAGGCATAAATGTGACAGAATAAGTGTGGCAGGGTTGTGGGGATAGTGTGGCAGAGTGAGAGAAGGTGAGTGTGACAGAATTAGGGGGCTTAATTTGACAGGGTAAGTGTGGCAGAGCGAAGGTAGGGCCATGGCCACCGGTCTGCAGCTCCACAGTGTGCAGAGCTGCAGACTATGTATCTCTCAAAATTCAGTCAGTGCGTAGCCGTGGTAACCCGCGGCAATGCTCTGATTGGTCCGAATTTGCAAAACACGAGGGGGGCGTGGCTTGGACACGGGAGTGAATGGCCGCAAGAAAGCCGAGCTCCGCTCAAGACTGGCCTAATCCATAGGAATCCCGGCAGCTACTAAGACATGGCATCGAAAAAATCAAGGACACAAGTGAGCAGCACACCCTCCACGACACTTACCGCTCCAAAAACTTCGCTGTGGCGATATTTCGCCGAAAAATTGGAGACAGATCCGCCATCCAAAATGGCAGCGACGGTGGGAAAATCCCCCAACTACAGCGCCCCAGCCAGCCCTGCACCCTCAGATCACTCCACGGATGGAGCAGACATCAAAACACTCCTCTCACAACTGCCATCCAAATCAGACCTCGGAGAAATGTTTTCCAAAATGGAGAAGACCTTTGAGGACAAATTAACAATGCTCCATGAGGAGGTAAGCCACATAGGCAACAGGGTACAAACGCTGGAGGAGGAGGGAGAAATCACAGCCCTGCACATTAATAACATACAATCCCTACAACAAACCCATAATGAGGCTATACTATTCCTGCAAAGGAAAATAGAAGATTTGGACATAGGGGATAAGGCAGACGCAATAACCTTAGGAAAAGAGGCCTTCCTGAGGCCCCAGACGGGGAAAGTGAAAATATAATACTCACACTCACAAGCCTCTTCAATAAGCTACTAGACAGGCCGCATGACACATCCATCATTTTTGATCGAGCACACAGAGCAGTACGGCCTAAAGCACTGCCTCACGAGAAGCCTAGGGACGTCATATGCAGACTACATCACTATCCGCTTAAAGATACTATACTGTAAAAGGCCAAACAACTCAGAGAAATTACCCACAACGACCATAAAATATTGATGTTTCAGGACCTGGCACAATTGACACTTATTGCCAGACGAGCACTGAGACCGGTCACATCAGTCCTCACAGAGCACAACATATGATTCCGGTGGTCATTCCCCTTCGCACTGGTGGTAAACAGACAGGGGACTACTCATACAATCTCGACGCCCGCAGACATGCCGATATTTAAACAAACCCTGGGACTCACAACGGAACCTGTAGAGGACTGGACGGGCCTGCCATCAGCTACTGACAGACAACTCCCTCAATGGGCCAAATGGCAACGTACCCCAAGAAAGAGACCAAAACGAGCCCAACCGGGCAACAAATTTATGATGACTCCGAGGGGCGCAACACACAGAATGCCATGAACTCCCACCATATCCTTTTATATGCCAACAATGCCTCCCTGGCAACCATTATTTATATCTTATTAATGCCATGTCGCATGTTATAAAATGTTTAACGTACATACTTTAATTGATGCGGCCGGAGTCCCGTGTGGACGTGACCCCTGCCCCACGGGCCCGGGTCTCGGCCCCACGGTAACCGCAAACTAATCTTTACCTCTATACTAATGGATACTTGCAACCAAGATTACATAAGCCAACAGTAATAATGTTGTAAATTGTTAAATGTGATTTTTACCAATGACTACAGGCCTTAGGTTCTGACGGTCCAGGACCACTTAACCCCCCAAGAGGTGTAATAGGGAGCACACAGGATGCGCATGATCCTTTGTGTGCTAGACACAATCTGCTTCAGATATATGCCATACATGCCTTATGTACATACTTTCCCCAAGTTTAAACATCCCCCCCTGTTCTCCCCCCCCTTCTCCTCCTCAACCAGGTACAGGTACACAAGTAACTATGGAACCAATACATGTACTCAACCATACTTATCTACTAATGGCTGACTTAAAACTTATGTCCCTAAATGTTAGGGGACTCAATACACCCGAAAAACGTACAGTGTTAGTGCAGGCAATAGAACGATAACAAGCCGACATTATTTATCTGCAGGAAACCCACTTCAGAGGAAACCAAACTCCCAAACTAAAAACTAAAACAATAGGGCACTCGTATTTTAGCAACTACCAGGGGGGCAAATCCAGAGGGGTGGCCATTCTGATATCATCCCGCAGACCCTTTACGCACAGCGAATCTAAGAAGGACCCCGCAGGGAGATTCTTGTTTGTTAAGGGTAGACTGAATAACACACTAGTCACACTAGCAACAATATATGCTCCCAACACCAAACAGGTATCCTTCATAAACCTATGCCTGAGGAAACTGGAAAAAATTTGCAGAGGGAGTGGTAATACTGGGAGGGGATTGGAACATAGTCATAGACCACCCCACAGACAGTTCCACAACAAGTAAGGACACGCAACAGCACCATCGATCTCTATTTCAAAGAACACTACACGCCAACCAACTAGTGGACTGTTGGAGAATTTCACACCCACAAGAAAGGGACTATACATACTACTCTAGGGTGGCGCATAGCTACTCTAGACTAGACATGTTCTTTATAGGGCACAGACATTTGCAACTTCTGAAAGATGCCTCCATCGGCCAAATTACTTGGTCTGACCATGCCACGATATTTCTCACACTGTCCCTCACAGATTCCGAAACACGGGCCAGCTCCTGGCATCTCAATGAATCCCTGTTAGACGATCATAGAGTAAGGGAAGACCTTAATGATTCTATTCCTAAATACTTCTCAGAAAACACAGACAGGGGTTCTGCAAACACAAGGGTGTGGGAAGCACACAAAGGCATATCACGGGGCATCCTAATCAAATGGGGAGCACGCATTAAAAAAGAACGAATAGCAAAAATCCAATCACTCACAACTGAAATCTCCAAAGTAGAATTGCAACATAAAGCTGACTCCTCGCCCGAAACATATAACAACTTAACAGCCCTCCGAATGGAACTACGTAACCTCCTTCTAGTGAAGGCCCATAGAGCAATTCAACTGACCAGGGGGACATACTACTCACATGGTAACAAAAGTGGGAAATACCTGGCCAGGGCACTGAAAGACAAACATCAAAAGTCGTACATATCACACATTAAGACATATGAGGGCGTGCGACAAGACAAAACGGAAGATATAGCCAATACATTCCGAGACTATTACAGTAACCTATACAATCTAGGCCCACCAACGAGCTCTAGTCCCGACATCAAAACGTATATCACTTCCCACCTTCAGAAAACCCTAACCCCCCACCAGACCGCTTTATTGGAACAACCTATTATAGAGGCGGAAATACACAAGGCAATATCGACCCTCCCAAAGGGCAAAAGCCCGGGCGCGGACGGCTTAACTGCTAGATACTATCAATCCCTCCGGCATGTCCTAGTCCCTCATTTTCTAAGAGCACTTAACAGTCTAACAACATGTCCTGAATTGCCATCCCCGATGCTGCAAGCATCAATCACAATACTGCCTAAACCCTGTAAAGACTTAAGCCTTTGCAGCAGTTATACACGAAAGAAGAAAGGACCACAGGCACTCCAAATTGAAACCGTATGCAGATTTATTAGGAAAAAATGCAACGCCAAGCAACGTTTCGACCAACAAAGGTCTTTTTCAAGCTGTTGGTCGAAACGTTGCTTGGCGTTGCATTTTTTCCTAATAAATCTGCATACGGTTTCAATTTGGAGTGCCTGTGGTCCTTTCTTCTTTCGTGTATAATTCTGGGATTGCTGGTCCTGATCCGGAGCACCCTTGGCCGCTGGGATTGAGTGCGGTTCCCACCATCTACTTTGCGTATGCAGCAGTTATAGGCCCATATCATTGATCAATCTGGACCTTAAGTTATTCGCGAAAATTCTAGCCAATAGAATTAAATCATTCCTCCCTGACCTGATACACACAGACCAAGCGGGGTTCATACCCGGTCGCGAAGCAAGAGATAATACCACCCGCATCCTCAATATCATTTATGGTGCAACGGACACAAAAACCCCAACAATCTTGCTCTCGGTGGACGCTGAAAAAGCATTCGACCGAGTAGACTGGAACTTTTTATTCACTACTCTAGAGACGCTAGGGATGGGTCCCAACTATACAACATGGGTGCGCACTCTATATAAGGGACCATCGGCCACAATGGGGGTTAATGGAACAAATTCACCCTCATTTACCATTAGCAATGGCACGAGACAGGGGTGCCCCCTGTCGCCCCTTATATTTGAAATGGCCATGGAACCCTTCCTCACAGCAATCCAGACAAATGACTCCATAAAAGGTTACTGTGCGGGGGGAAAGGAGACAAAGGTCTCTGCGTTCGCAGATGACGTACTTCTTGCTCTCACATGCCCAGAGCAGTCACTAATCCATGTCATGAAAGAAATAGACCAATTTAGTGCTTGCTCAAACTTCAAAATTAATTCAGACAAATGTGAACTAATGGGAGTAGAGCTAAATTCCATGAGAATCGCCAATCTCCGTCATTTATATGAATATCAATGGACAGAATCTGGGCTTGCTTAGCTAGGCACCAAATTGACACCTACCATCAAAGGCATATATAAAATGAACTACGTCCCCCTACTTAATAACATAGCAGTTACTTTGAAAAAATGGGACAAACCGCACTTCTCACTCGTTGGAAGGATCAGCATCCTCAAGATGATGATTCTGCCAAAAATCCTCTATATGTTCCAGACCCTACCAATAGAATTAGAAGGCTCTTTCTTCCTCACACTAAAGAAATCCTTCCTATCCTTCGTGTGGAGCCTTAAAAAATCAAGGCTGGCATACGATGTGCTCACCCGCCATAAAAGAGAAGGTGGAATGGGCCTACCCCACATCTATAAATACTATCTAGCAGTCCTGTTCTCTAGAATAAGGGAGTGGACCAACGAGACAGGTAAAGCTTGGTATGAACTTGAACAAAGTTTCGCCTCTGTACCACTTTCCACACTCCCATGGCAAACATGCCATCTACGGCAAATAGTAAAGCCTACCCATCCCTTCATTCACCACATCTTAAAAAAATGGAGACTACATAAAACTCAGTGGAATCTATCCCCAGGCATATCACCTCTATATCCACTTGCCTTCAACCCAGACATACTCGGAGGGAAAGGGGTCTCAATTCTACCAAAGCTAGTGGGGAAACCAGAACCACAACTCAAAGATATACTAACATCAGAAACACCCCCCTAAGTCATAAATCTACAGGGAACGGAAAGCCGCCAATCGCTCACAGAGACCCTGAGATGCTCCCAGCTGAAGCACTATCTGACCCGTAATGTAATACCACACTGGACCCCTAGAGAACTGACTCCCTTTGAAAAACTGTGCACTGCCACAAATACACACAAACATACACTCTCCCAAATCTAAAAAATACTCCACACCCCACATATGGAACAAGAAACACTTTCCTACCAAAGGAAATGGATGAAGGGGCTCCACATCCATATGACACATAAAGAATGGGAATACATTTTCTCCAAACCCATGTTAGCCTCCATTAGCCTGACTAGACGAGAGTCCTTTTATAAACGCATCATGCGTTGGTACAGAACACCAGATTTATTACATAGGTTTTGTCCAACAATCAGTGATGAATGCTGGAGGTGTGGGGGAGGAGTAGGCACAATGGAACACATTTGGTGGCAATATCCGCAGATCAAGGGGTACTGGGATGCGGTAATCGCAAAAATCAACACCATCCTAGAACTTCCACACTCTCTAACCCCTTCCCAAGTCTTGTTGGGTTGGCCACAAACGTTTCTAAACAAAAGGAAACAACTACTCCTACTTTGGCTATTGTTAGGGGAGGCAAACAATCTTATACCAGTATACTGGAAATCAGCCACAACCCCCACAGTATCACAATGGATAACGAGAGTAGAGAATACAAGGGAAATGGAGAGCCTCCACTGGTCCTCACTGGGCAAACGCGATAGGTACCTGACCACCTGGGAACCTTGGCTCCAATATTGGGAGCAGACACTAAAGCAATCATAGCCACACTAATTACAATGTATATAAAATAACGGAATCTAAAATAACAATGTGAATAAAATAACGATGTAGATAAACTAAATACAAATTGTACTCTGTACCCCTGCACCCCTCTCCCTTTACATCGCCTGTTCACTCATTACCCAGATCCATCTTCAACCCATGTATCACCTGTATTAACTCTATTAACGCTATCACCTATATCAAAGCAAAATGGGAACTGTATGTGATTTTTTGTTATGGTATGACATATCTGCTGTAATCACGAATACCCTCTTACTTTACCGACTGTAAATGTTGCACATTTGAAACTTGTTATGCAGGTTTGAAACTTCCCCCATCCTTCTTCCTTTCTGTAAACATTTTTTGTCTTTGAAATACCAATAAAATTGGAATAAAAAAAAAAAAAAGAATTTGCAAAACACATGGTCTGCAGCTCTGCACACTAAGGAGCTGCAGATCATTGGCCATGGGCGCTCTCCTCCTGTGCAGACGGCACGGAGGGGCCTCACACCCGAGGGTTCAGCAGCCCTGCGTTTAAGACGGCCTTGAGCAGGCAGAGATAGCGGGGCCCCGTGAGCGGAGGGGAGAGGGGAGGTGCCAGATGCAATAGTCTCCAGCTCTTACTCTGATTGAGCCCCCCTCCTTGAGCTAGCAAGAAGATCAAAATATCAGAGTGTCAAAGTACAGGTGCCAGGTTCCCAGCCTGCGCTCTGTCCCAGCCTGCGAACTTTCTGGACCACCAGGAAGTTCACTAGAAGCACACTGGATCAACCGGGAGGGAACCAGCAGCACACTGAACCACCAGGGACCCACTGGACCACCATTAAATGAATTGCCTCCCCTGCCTGCACACAGGAGGGGGGCAAAGCAAAATATTGCATCTTGGACGTAAAAACACAAGGGCAGAGTACAGAGTACAGAGTCCTAACCTCAATATCTGAGGGAAGGGATTTAGGGGTGATTATTTCTGATGACTTAAAGGTAGGCAGACAATCTAATAGAGCAGCAGGAAATGCTAGCAGAATGCTTGGTTGTATAGGGAGAGGTATTAGCAGTAGAAAGAGGGTAGTGCTCATGCCAATGTACAGAACACTGGTGAGACCTGACTTGGAGTATTGTACGCAGTACTGGAGACTGTATCTCCAGAAGGATTATTTATACTTTAGAGAGAGCTCAGAGAAGGGCTACTAAACTGGTTCATGGATTGCAGAATAAAACTTACAAGGAAAGGTTAAAGGAACTTAACATGTATAGCTTGGAAGAAAGACGAGACGGGGGATATGATAGAAACATTTAAATATGTAACGGAACACCTGGCACCCCGACTTGGTACCTCCGTTAATGGATGCTCCTAGTGCTTCCTGAGGACTCCAAGCACTCTGGCAGACACCACAATCACCGAATCCGAGAAACCTGTAAATTCTCCCAAGCATATGAATGCTGTAGACCATTGAATAGGAACCATACGAATAGGCTTGTACTCCTAGCAGTCAACTGGAACAGCATGCAATAAATCCTTCCCCCAATAATGAGACGACACATCACTTTAAGGGTAAAACAGGAACTCTGGACTGGCTCATCCAGCCTGGCTTTTATTTCCATCTCACACATACAGGCCACACCCAGGGGGAGGCATAAAATAACCAATCCGAGATATGGTACAACCCACACATCCCCTCCCCTTAGCCTGAGAGATAATCCACTTATTATACAGTTTAAAACATAACTTTTACACAATATCTGTAACTTCAAAACCATACATCACATTCACATAAAAATACATATCCACAATCAATCCATTCAGGGGAACAACATATTAAAAATGGCATGGATCAGACCAGGGGTTCAAAAGTTAGTAAAGTATCTTTTAAAACCCCTAGCTTTCCAGGTTTACAGGGCCTTCTCTGTGCTGGAGAAGTAATTCAATTATCTCCCAGCACAGAGACAGACTCCATTAAGCACATGGGGACACAAAGACAGTCAAACACTTTAAAATACATAAATTCACCTTTTACACATAACACACAGACATTTCACCTATCCCCAGATAGCTGGGATCTGCGCACACAAAACTACCGAATAGCGCGCAGATCCTACTCACACAGTACAATTGCCATGGAGCTAAAGTCTTTCCCATAGTCTTTCATTATATGAATAGGCTCCATGGTATAGCTATCTGGGGTATCACATTCCCATAAAGTCTGGTCCATAGTCCAAAGGCAAGAGGCGGGCAATCAGCCCCCTCCAAGGACACGTGGCGAGGTCGGTTTCGCCACAATCCCAAAAAGTCCCAATATGTCCATCGATGATTTTAAAAGGGCCAGTAGCAGCAATATAAAGTACAATATGCCCCAAATAACCCAGGGGCCATAGTCAGCAGGTAGGAGGCTAGCAAACAGGCTTCTCCAGGGCCCAGTGGCGAGGTTGGTTTCGCCACAAAATACATAAAGGGAATCAACACAGTTGGAGACCATATTTAAAAGAAGAAAAACGTCCACAACAAGAGGACATTATATTATATTAGAGGGGCAAAGGTTTAAAAATAATATCAGGAAGTATTACTTTACTAAGACGGTAGTGGATGCATAGAATAGCCTTCTAGCTGAAGTGGTAGAGGTTAACACAGTAAAGGAGTTTAAGCATGCGTGGGATAGGCATACGGTTATCCTAACTGTAGGATAAGTCCAGGGACTAATGAAAGTATTTAGAAAATTGGGCAGACTAGATGGGCCGAATGGTTCTTATCTGCCGTCACATTCTATGTTTCTATGGAACCAGCAGGATGTGGCGATAGACTGAACATGAGGCGTGAAGGAGAGGTCAGAGAGAAGAGAAGAGAACACCTAGGCAGTAAGCCTGCATGGTGGAGCAACACTTGAGTAAGAAAAAAAATTAATTTCAGTTGTGGGCAAGTTGAGTTTAAGGAAGTTGGCAGCCATCCAGTTAGAAATAGCAGAGAAGCAGTCAGATACACTAGTCAAGAGGGACAGGGATAGATCAGGAGAGGACAGATAGAAAGTTCTACCACTGCTGCATGTTACCGTGAGTTGTATTGCTGTGGTGCCAGGCGTTACACCGATATGCTGCACATTTCTGTGAATGTTGTTGGGGCGTGATTGAATGCTAGGGAGTGGGAGGGCGGGATCCAGGGGGCCCAAGTAAATTATTGCCCAGGGTCCAATTAATATTAAAGACCACCCTGTGCCTGTTTACCTGCCATGGAGGCAGAGATAGGATCGCTTGGCCAGAGGCGGCTCCCTAATTGAGCGATTTAGGCGGCCGCCTAAGGCCTCTCGTTCAAAGAGGCCTCGCGGCCACCTAAACCATGTAATCAGAGAGCTGCAGCGCTTCACCAATATTAACTTACTGCCGGCAGTCTTTCCCAGTACAAAAATGTAATTTAAGCTTTCCATACTGCTGCTGCGGTGCTTCTAATACAAGATGAAACCCCTCACAGGGGTTCCATCCATGTTGCAGTCCCCTCCTCCTGCACGCTAAACCTTCTGTTAGTCGGCCAATCCATGTCTTGTTGTTCCACGTGGATAGTGCCGATTTACAGCCAATTACACACTGTGACGCCGATGATGTCATGCCGCAACACAACCCCCTGCCCGCGGTGCCCAAAAGAAGGAGAAAAGAAGAAAAACAGAGACGGAGACTAGCTGGAGGAAAGGAAAGGAGAGCAAAAGGTTCACAGAGGTCTATTCACGAAACAGCCTGTTGAGATTTGATAAACGCCAAACTAAGTCAAAATAGTAGTATTAAATATTATATTTATATAATAAATAATATATATCACGTATAAATAAAAATAATGGGACATATATAAATATAGACATAGAGGAAATGGATTTCTAATAAAACACTTCCAAATTGATTAAAACAGGGTTCATGCAATATTTCTCTTTGTCATTTTAAAGAAGAATAATACCACAGGATTATCCCCTCTTTTTAATCTTTTAACCCCTTAAGGACCAAACTTCTGGAATAAAAGGGAATCATGACATGTCACACATGTCATGTGTCCTTAAGGGGTTAAATAGTTTTAGGTTTATTAAATTGAAATATGTGGGGTAACCAATCAGGAAACTTCTGGTGTAATAAGCATTTGGAGTGATACATTGTGTGTATTTTCTCTTTTTATTGCATTGTTGTTATCACAATGCCAAAGTGCTCATGACAACATGAGAGATTTACTAATATATCTTAAGTCTGTATTGAACCCATGCATCATTGTTATGAAATGTTTACATAGTGTATTATATGTAATCCATTTCACCTGAACAGTGGTTAAACAATTTCACCTAAACAAACAATAATTTTCTTCCAAAATGGAAATTAAACTCCGAATTTTGGAAGCCAATTTAAAGTTAATGATATTTGACTTCTGGAACTCTGTTCTCTAGATAAAATGATTTCTGTAATCATAAACTATTGTTCTGTAAAGATGGGAAAAACAATCATTATTTATCAGTTATGCTGTTGCCCTGTGCAACGATTTTAAAAGAAAAAAAAAAAGAGCTCTCTTTATGATGAAAGAAATTAAATTCACGAAAAACATGAAATGACATTTATTTCAGTGGACATTTTTGACTTGGGTAAAAATATTGTGTCTTATAGTTTGCATTGTAGAAGCCTGTGTCACTTTTTAACCTTGCAGAATGTCTGTTCTTGGTTAAAATTACTTCAGCATGACTATATATGTATCTAATTATCCTCCTCCTCTCTTGGCGTCATTTCAGCATCTCACATCCCCCACATTGGCAGCATGTTCTCAGCTCTGAATCATTGCTTTTCCCTTGGTGAAGGATGCTTTGTGCTACAGAATTGAAAATTAATTTCCTGTTAGAACACTACCTCAAGTTCACACTCCTATTGTAAAAATAGAGTCTTACATTCAAATGAATATTTGAACATCTGAAAAAAAAATGTTTTCTAAAATGTTTGACCTTACTGTTAACCCCTTAAGGACACATGACATGTGTGACATGTCATGATTCCCTTTTATTCCAGAAGTTTGGTCCTTAAGGGGTTAAACCAACATGTAGGTACATAAAGTGAAAGGTTCAATCCCTTATAAACTCCATACGTGGAAAATTTTATAACTGCTATGAAAATCTCCACATGCTTCATTTGGTGTGTTACCATCAGTGGCAGAACTACCGCGGTCGCAGAGGTCGCACCTGCGACCGGTCCTGTGCCTGCTGCCATGTGTTGCGGCCCCAGCCCACGCAGTATAACCACCGGGGTCGCATTGAAGGGGCCCATCGGGTGGCCCATGCTGTTAGGGCCACCCGATGGCAATGAATATCAAACGGTGTCAGTCAGCGTTGTGGTGCTTTAACAGCGTGACCGGGCCCCCTTGTGATGACGTCAGACGTGGGAGGAAGTGACTGCCCCGGTCACTCTCCCCATCTTACACCGGGAACCATGTGGGAGGAGGAAGGAGAGGAGGGAGTAAGAAAGGTAAGAAACAGGGTAAGGTAAGGTAAAAGGTAAGAAACAGGAGAGTGACTAAAAACATGTATGTGTGTCTGTATATCAGTGGCGGATCCAGAGCCTGATCTCGGGAGGGGCACTTGTAGATTATTTAAATAAATAATCCAGACACAATAACCACTACAGCTCAGTGTAGTGGTTATAGTGCCAATAATGCCAAGACCCCCTCCCAGAGTAAGTAGTCAAACTGTTTAAGAACTGTTTGACAACTTACCTGAGGTCCTCTGGGAAATGGAGTTGTAGTAGGGCAGAGGAGCAGTGGAATGTGTGAGTGGTGCAATGTGTGAGGGGTGCAGTGTGTGTGTGTGTGTGAGGGGGACAGTGTATTAGCAGTGTGTGTGTGAAGGTTGCAGTGTATACGTGAGGGCGGCAGTATATGTCAGGGGTGCAGTGTGTGTGTGGATCAGTATGTGTGTGTGACAGTTACAGTGTGTGTGTGTATTGCAGTGTATGTGTGGGGCAATGTATGTGTGTGGGGGCAATGTGTTTATGGGGGCAGTGTGTGTATGTAGGGGCAATGTGTGTGTATGGGGGGCAGTGTATGTGTATATGGGGGCAATGTGTTTATGGGGGGCAGGGGCAATGTGTGTATATGGGGGCAGGGGCAATGTGTGTGTATATGGGGGGCAGGGGCAATGTGTGTATGTATGGGGGCAGGGGCAATGTGTATGTGTGTGTATATGGGGGGCAGGGGCAATGTGTGTATGTATGGGGGGCAGGGGCAATGTGTGTGTGTGTGTATGGGGGGGCAGGGGCAATGTGTGTGTGTGTGTATGGGGGGCAGGGGCAATGTGTGTATGTATGGGGGCAGGGGCAATGTGTATGTGTGTGTATATGGGGGGCAGGGGCAATGTGTGTATGTATGGGGGGCAGGGGCAATGTGTGTGTGTGTATGGGGGGCAGGGGCAATGTGTGTGTGTGTGTGTATGGGGGGCAGGGGCAATGTGTGTGTGTGTGTGGGGGGGGGGGCAGGGGCAATGTGTGTGTGTATGGGGGGCAGGGGCAATGTGTGTGTGTATGGGGGTCAGGGGCAATGTGTGTGTATATGGGGGGCAGGGGCAATGTGTGTGTGTATGGGGCAGGGGCAATGTGTGTGTATATGGGGGCAGGGGCAATGTGTGTGTATGGGGGGCAGGGGCAATATGTGTGTGTGTGTATGGGGGGCAGGGGCAATGTGTGTGTATGGGGGGCAGGGGCAATGTGTGTGTGTATGGGGGGCAGGGGCAATGTGTGTGTGTATGGGGGGCAGGGGCAATGTGTGTGTGTATGGGGGGCAGGGGCAATGTGTGTGTGTGTGTATGGGGGGCAGGGGCAATGTGTGTGTATGGGGGGCAGGGGCAATGTGTGTGTGTGTGTGTGTGTATGGGGGGCAGGGGCAATGTGTGTGTATGGGGGGCAGGGGCAATGTGTGTGTGTGATAAGAAGGATTTTTTTTTTATGTGTGTGTGTTTTTTTTTTAATTTAATTAAATAAATGTTATGTCCCCCCTCCCTTCTTACCTTTACTGGGAGGAAGGGGGACATCTTTCTTTCCCTGGTGGTCCAGTGGGGTTCATCGGTGGTCCCAGTGGTAGGACTGAACTCTAGCCCGCGCTAGTGGTAACCGCGGCAACGCTACAAATCTCGCGAGAGGAGGACCCGGAGGAGCTGCTAGTAACAGCTCCCGGGTCCTCTCTCCCTCCCCTGCCGGTCGGCTGTCAGTAATGTGCCTGCGGACCGGGGAGGGAGATCACTGATCTCCCTCCCCGGTCCGCAGGCACATTGCAGGGCTGGCACTTGGGCAATGTCAGCCCTGCATTAGCCGGCAGGGGAGAATCTCGGGGGGGGGGCAATTGCCCCGTTGCCCCCCCCCCCCTTGATCCGCCACTGCTGTATATGTGTGTGTCTGTATGAATGTGTGTCTGTATGTATGTGTGTGTGTGTATGTCTGTGTGTCTGTATGTATGAATTTATTTATTTATTTATTACTGGTATTTATAAAGAGCCAACAGATTCAGCAGCACTGTACAATTAGTGGAGAACGTACAATATACACAGACGAATACAAGAGGTAGAGAGAGCCCTGCCTGTAAGCTGATATCTAGCCATTGGAGCTCTTTTATACAAAGTTCTTAGCTAGATGGCCCATGAGCTTACAATCTAAAGGATACAATCGGGATTTGAGACAAGAGGTAGCAGGGGAAGTTTTGAGGTGATGGACGAAAGAGTTAACAGAGAAGCAACTATTGGAAAAATACAAAGGGAATGAAGAGTGTGGCATTGGAGAAGCCTGTTTGCCCGCCTCCTGCCTGCCTTCTATGGCCCCTGGAAAATTTGGCCCTTTAAATACAGTATTTGGGCATATTGTATTTTATTATGCTGCTGCTGGCCCTTTAAGAACCATCTGGGGACACACTGTGACTTTTGGTAACAATGCCCCTTTAAGACTGTGTCCCCTGTCCCCCTAATATACTTTGTTTGTGCCCTTTTCGCACTGGTTCAGTAAATGGGGCTTACTGAACCAAGTACCACACAGGAGGACCACCCAGAACTGGAAGCGTGCATGCAATTTACCTCCCAGGCTGGGAACCTGCTGTAGGTAAATTGCTGACCGCTGGGTGGCCGCCGTTTGCACAAACGAACACGTGGCGGTGCCATCTTTTTTCAACCAAACGCGGTGTGTGTAGCCAAATTCATGGAACTGAAATCGGCTACACAGTTCCACGAACACCGCTGACCCGTACCTTCTCCTACACTGAATTTTCAGCTGCAGAGACTAAGTCCCGTTCGGCAATTTTTCAGTGTGAAATTGACTGACCGCACAGCCCAAATCTATGGAACTGTTTTGGGCATGAAAATGTGCATGCAGTCGGTCATAAAAGGGCTTCCAGCTAACTTTTTAACCCCTGGATGGATTAGCTGAATTTTGACTATGTTTATAATTAAAGTGTGCTGAATAATAATATGTATTTTTTATGAAGATTGAATGCATATTTTTACAGTACATGTGTAAAAAGTGTATTTCTCTGCCTGTGATAATTACATTAACCCATTGTGTAAGGTAATTGTATCACATGCAGAGGGGAGGATTTTGTGTGGGAGTGTCTGAGTGTATTGTACGTATTGATTGGTTGTTCTTCAAAACCCTGTGGGTGGTACTGTGTGTAAAATGTGCATAAAAGCAGAGTGTTTGATTAAAAGCTTAATTTCTACTTCACCCTCAATTTGGAGTTCTGTCTCTTATTGGGGGAATCTGCTACAAGGGATACAAGGGATTGCTATGCTCTGCATATTCCCTTGCTATAATCACTACTAAGTTCTTTTAAGAGCTTGTTCCTGCTTTGCTCTCTGGAGGAGATTATGGTGGTTATGGTGTCGGCTGGAGAATCTCAATCAGCTGGAGGAGCATGCTATATATTTAAGGGGAGCCTGGGTGGGCGGGAGGAGGGGAGGGTGGGTGGGAAGTGGGAAGGAAAAAATGCAGTCCTTTACTGAGTTTGAGTGTGAAGTGAGGCCTGAGAGTGGTAGGTGTTTCTGCAGGATGTTATGTGTATGTGTGTCTGTATGTGTGTCTGTATGTATGTGTATGTGTGTGTGTTTGTATGTATGTGTATGTGTGTGTGTATGTCTGTCTGTATATGTGTGTCTCTGTGTGTGTGTTTGTATGTATGTGTGTGTGCGTTTGTATGTGTGTGTCTGTATGTATGTGTCCTTGTATGTGTGTGTCTCTGTATATGTGTCTGTATGTGTGTGTGGGGGAACATATGGGAGGGAGAGGATAGACATATGGGGGATATGCGGGGGGATGTATGGGAGGGGGAGAATAGACGTATGGGGAAGTGGCGGGGGAGGTAGACTTATAAGGGGGGGTGGGGGGGGCCAGGGGTGGGGGGGGGGCAGGGCAATTTTCACACCGGGCCCCATGGTTTATAGTTAAGCCTATGGTTACCATGACAAAATGCTCAGAAGGCTTGAACTTGATGAAGAGACAAACTGCTAGAGTGAGATTGTTATAACCGACTGTCGCAACCTTGGCAAGACTGATTACATTTTCCATGCAGCATATGAAGTGTGTGATCATGAAATTAAATACATACAATAGAGACTTTCTATTATCAGGGTTATTCACTTAATTATGAATTGTCAGGGATTTTCTACATGCAAAGAATAGGATGATTAGTTAAAGGGTTACTGCTTGAAATGCTACACATACAGAGATAGCTGCTGTCTAATAATAGACAGATAGCTGCTGTCTAATAACAATTCTGTACAGTAACTCTCTCATGACAGACATACAGAGCTTTCCCTTTCAGGATTCCAGGTAACTTTTTACAGATTTTAAGCAGGAGATTAGTAATGCCGCATAGGGAATTGTAAATAAAAAAATGTGAAGTCTCAAAAAAGTTGGAGTAACCATTAAAAAAAATAGAAGCACTACATGGAGATGCTCAATGCTCATTATAATAATTATTATTATTATTATTATTATTATTGCCATTTATATAGCGCCAACAGATTCCGTAGCGCTTTACAATATTTTGAGAGGGGGGATGTAACAATAAATAGGACAATTACAAGAAAACTTACAGGAACAATAGGGTGAAGAGGACCCTGCTCAAACAAGCTTACAGACTATAGGAGGTGGGGTATTAGAAACATTAGGACAGGAAATATCAAGTAGCAGTGAAGTAGAGCTGGTGGAGAGAGCAAAGCACTGTCCCATAGGAGAGAGCAGGAGACAGGTATGTAAGGTAGAGATTTCTCTGGGAGGCCATGAGCTTTCCTGAAGAGATGGGTTTTAAGGCCCTTCTTAAATGATTTAAGACTAGGGGAGAGTCTGATGGCAGTAGGCAAGCTATTCCATAGGAGAGGAGGCGCCCACGAGAGGTCCTGCAAGCGCGAGTTGGCCGTACGGGTGCGAGCAGCGGTCAGGAGGTGGTCACGGGCAGAGCGGAGGGTACGAGGAGGGGCATACCTATGGATCAGTGAAGAGATATAAGAGGGGCTAGAATTTTTCAGTGCTTTAAATGTATGGGTTGAATTGACTCCTATAGCATACAGGGAGCCAATGTAAGGACTGGCAGAGGGGTGAGGTGTGAGAGGATCGCCTAGATAGGAAAATCAGTCTAGCTGCAGCATTCATTACAGACTGTAGCGGGGCAATACGGCTTTTGGGGAGACCAATCAGGAGAGGGTTACAGTAATCCATGCGGGAAATTACTAGAGCATGGACAAGCTCTTTGGTCGCATCTTGCATAAGAAAGGGGCGGATGCGGGCTATGTTTTTGAGTTGGAACCCACAGGACTTGGCAACAAACTGGATGTGAGACTCAAAGGTGAGATCAGAGTCAAGTATGATGCCAAGACAGCGCGCTTGCAGGGATGGACTTATGTGGATATCACTGACTTGAAGGGAGAGCGAGAGAGGAGGATCAGTATTAGGAGGAGGAAAGACAAGGAGTTCAGTTTTAGAGAGGTTACGTTTCAGAAAGCGTGAGGACATCCAGTCAGAGATGGAAGAAAGGCAAGCAGTGACACGTTGCAGGACGGCAGGGGAGAGGTACGGGGAGGAGAGGTATATCTGAGTGTCATCAGCGTACAGGTGGTAGTGGAATCCAAAAGAGGCAATAAGTTTACCAAGAGAGGCAGTATAAAGAAAAAAATAGAAGGGGACCAAGGAGCCTTGGGGAACTCCAACCGAAACAGGACAAGGGGAGGAGGTATGCTTGGAAAAGGAGACACTGAATGATCGTTGGGAGAGATAGGAGGAAAACCAAGAGAGGACAGAGTCACAGAGACCGAGCGATTGAAGAGTTTGAAGGAGGAGAGCATGATCAATGGTGTCAAAGGCAGCAGAGAGGTCAAGGAGAATTAATATGGAGTAGTGACCTTTGGATTTAGCTGTGATTAGGTAATTAGTGACTTTGATGAGAGCAGTCTCAGTAGAGTGGAGAGGGTGGAAGCCAGACTGAAGAGGGTCAAGGAGAGAGTTGGAATTGAGGAAGCGAGACACACGGGTAAAGACAAGTCTTTCCAAAAGCTTTGATGAGAAAGGGAGCAGGGATATGGGACGATAGTTAGAGGGGGAGGATGGGTCAAGAGATGTTTTTTTCAGGATAGGTACTACAGTGGCATGTTTAAGGTCAGCAAGAACAGTGCCAGAAGAGAGAGAGCAGTTAAATGTGTCTTAGGGTAGGCACAAGACAGGGAGAGAGAGATCTGATGAGTTGAGATGGGACAGGATCGAGCGGGCAAGTGGTGGGGTGAGAGGAATGGAGAAGCACAGCCACCTCTTGTTCAGTAGCCAGGGAAAAAGTCTGAAGGGTAGGGAAGGCATAATTTATGTGTGGTTGAGAAAGAAAACGGCAAGGAGGGGAGAATTGTTTCCTTAGCTGTTCAATCTTGTTGGTAAAGTAGAATGCAAAGCTATCAGCAGAGAGCCTCAGGCGGCTGCAGCTCTGCCCGGGCTGGTGCGTCCATGAGGGCGCACCGCCCGGGCGCAGCATGAGGAGAGGGACTAACCGGAGGGAAGCGCTCAGCGCTCCCTCCTGTCACTCCCTCACTGTAGCGTGGCCGAGTGCTGTATGGTCCGTGGGTACAGGGAGCATCTGTCTCCTGTACCCGACCAGACTAACAGGAAGTGAACACTGAGTGTTCACTTCCTTTTAGTCCGGCCGGGTACAGGAAACAAAAGCTCCCTGTACCCGCGGACCATACAGAGCTCGGCCATGCTACAACATAGGTAGGGGAGGGGGGGGAGATAAATTGAAAGGGAGGAGGGTGGGAATAAATTGAAAGGGAGGGGGGTGGGAATAAATTGAAAGGGAGGGGGGTGGGAATAAATTGAAAGGGAGGGGGTGGGAATAAATGGAAAGGGAGGGGGTGGGAATAAATGGAAAGGGAGGGGGGTGGGAATAAATGGACAGGGAGGGGGTGGGAATAAATGGACAGGGAGGGGGTGGGAATAAATGGACAGGGAGGTGGGTGGGAATAAATGGACAGAAGAGGGTGGGAATAAATGGACAGAAGAGGGGGGAATAAATGGACAGGGAGGGGGTGGGAATAAATGGACAGGGAGGGTGGATAAATGGACAGGGAGGGGGGATAGATGGACAGGGAGGGGGTAATAAATGGACAGGGAGGGGGGTTAAATGGACGGGGGGATAAATGGACAGGGAGGGGGTGGGAATAAATGGACAGGGATAAATGGACAGGGGGGATTAAATGGACAGGGAGGGGGGGAATAAATGGACGGGGGGGTAAATGGACAGGGAGGGGGTGGGAATAAATGGACAGGGAGGGGGGTTTAAATGGACAGGGAGGGGGGATAAATGGACAGAGAGGGGGGTGGAAATAAATAGACAGGGGGTGGGGATAAATTAAAAGGGAGGGTGGGGGAATAAATTGAAAGGGAGGGGAAATAAATTTACAGGGTGGGGGGATGAAATTGACAGGGAGGGGAATTGACGGGGTTGGGAGGGGGAATGAGAGTGGGGAGGGGAGAAGAGAGTGACAATGGGGGAGACAAGAGTGACAAGGGAGGGGGAGAAGAGAGGGACAAGCAGGGGAGAAGAGAGTGAGAAGGGTGGGGGGAGAATAGAGTGACCATGGAGGGGGGAGAGATTGACATCCATCACACACACACAATGCACCCCTTGCACACAGAAAAACACACAATGCATTACACACACAGACAAGCAATGCAACCCTTACACACAATGCATTCTTTACACACACTCAATGCACCCCTTACACACACTCAATGCACCCCTTACAGACGCACGCGCTGCATCCCGTACATACACGGAAACACACCTTGCAGCCCTTACACATACAAACACAGATTCACACAATGCATTCCTTACACACATATCAGGACACCCCCTACTCCACCTCCTGTGAACAAACTCATTGGTGGAACATGAAGGTGGACCCTGGGACTCAGACCTTGAGCTGTGTAAAGGGCGTTAAAAAAATGGTGCTGCTTCCCGTTCTCCCAGAACATTGATTTTTGTGACCACAGTTACAAACAGCCTCCAGAGAGCCTGTTCTACACCAGACCAGTGGAGCCAGACTGCAGCTAGAGCCCATCATCATCCTCATCTGGTTGTAAGTAGGCAATCTAGTATATTATTCGTGGCACTAATCTCTAATTTACCTCACATTAAAGAAACACTATAGTCCCCAGAACCACTTCAGCTTAATGTAGTGGTTCTGGTGTCTATAGCCTGTCCCTGCAGGCCTTTTAATGTAAACACAGCGGCACTGCAGCACTGGCGTTAGTTAACATGGCAGATCATATGGGTGGGGAATTGTGATGGCATATGTGGGGGGGGGGGGAAATTTTACTTTTGCCTAGGGCGGCAAAAATCCTTGCACCGGCCCTGTCTATAATGGAGAAAGTCTGCCTGGGAATGCTTCCTCCAGGAGCATTCAGCACAATGGGAGCAACTCTGCAGATAGCGTGTTGATTTAGTATGCCAAGGTTGGGGTCATGTCCTCCTGAAGGTGCCTGTTTGGAGCGGGGCTGCAGCGTTCAAGGCAGAGGTGAGGGTAGTGTTATATGTGGAGATGGCCAGTGAGGGACAGGAGAGGGAAGGGATGGATAGCAGTTGTGAATCAATGTCCGCTGACAGCTGCTGGAGGTCAATAGATTTAAGGTTCCTCCTGAGTTGAGGGGGGTTAGGCTGAGATTGTTGTGTGAGGGGGTAATTGAGAGCAAATGATAAGAGGTGGTGATCAGAGAGAGGAAATAGAGTGTTGCAGATATTAGATACTGTACATGAATAAGAGAAAATAAGGTTGAGGGTATTGCCAGCTACATGGGTGTAAGAGTTAGCCCTCTGCAATAGTCCGAGGGAGGAAGTAATTGAAAGTAGTTTAGAGGCTGCTGGGGTCAAAGGTGGGTTAATGGGAATATTGAAGTCTCCAAGAATTAGGGGTGGAATGTTAGAAGAGAGGAAGTAAGGTAGCCAGGCAGCAAAGTGGTCAAGGAAGAGGAGAGGGGATCCAGGTGGATGATAGATAACGGTGATGTTAGCAGAAAAGGGTTTGAAAAGGATAATTGAATGAATTCCAAATGATGGGAAAGAGAGGGAAGGGGGGTGGGCAGGGTTTTTTAAGGAGCAGTGGGGTGAGAGGAGAAAATCTACACCGCCACCTTTAATCTCTGCTTGTCTTGGATTATGGGTAATGTGAAAACCACCAAAGGACAGTGAGGCAGGGGTAGCAGTATCAGAGGGAGAGAGCCATGTTTCTGTTAGTGCAAGTAGGTTTAGGGAGTGTGAGATAAATAGGTCATGGATGGAAGTAGATTTAAAGGTGCTGCACACAGAGCGTGCATTCCAAAGTGCAGCTTTAAAAGAGGAATTATAGTGAGAATTATATGGAATGGGTATTAGGTTGTGTTGTGTGTAGTGAATTGCTGCATTGTTCTTAATGCCACCAGGTTATTTGTTCATCATGAGTCACTTGTACTTTTTGTGAATTGCTACATTATTCTTAATGCCACCAGGTTATTTGTTACAAAAAGCTAATAAGATAATAAGTAAGAGGGGGATGCAATAGGATGAGGGATAACCCCTACATTAATTTATAATAATAGAGATAGGAGGCTAGCAATCTCATATAAAAATTAAAGGAACACTATGCTGTGTTCCTAAAACTATTGTGTACCTGTCCCAGACTTTATAGGTTACCCCACCATCAGACAATAACCCCTTAAAGGAACACTAAATTACTTTAGCTAAATAAAGCAGTTTTAGTGTATAGATCATTCCACTGCAATTTCACTGCTCAATTCACTGTCATTTAGGAGTTAAATCACTTTGTTTCTGTTTATGCAGCCCTAGCCACACCTCCCCTGGCTATGATTGACAGAGCCTTTATGAAAAAAAAAAAACTGGTTTCACTTTCAAACAGATGTAATTTACCTTAAATAATTGTATCTCAATCTCTAATTTGAACTTTAATCACATACAGGAGGTTCTTGCAGAGTCTAGCAAGCTATTAACATAGCAGGGGATAAGAAAATCGTAATTAAAAAGAACTTGCAATAAAGAAAGCCTAAATAGGGCTCTCTTTTCAGGAAGTGTTTATGGAAGGCTGTGCAAGTCACATGCAGGGAGGTGTGACTAGGGTTCATAAACAAAGGGATTTAACTCCTAAATGGCAGAGGATTGAGCAGTGAGGCTGCAGGGGCATGTTCTATACACCAAAACTGCTTCATTAAGCTAAAGTTGTTCGGGTGACTATAGTGTCCTTTTAAGGACGGCGGGTGTTCTATGCCCTCCTTGAAAGGGTGGCTCTAAGGGTGGCGATCGGTGTTCCTCGCAGTCTGGGGGAACTGTCTGACAGCCCAGACAGTCCTCCCTCGGCAAATTAGGCCCTGCAGGCCATGTGATCACTCTGAAAGAGCGGTCACATGGCCGTAATAGGCGTCCATAGTGCTGCCTGCAGGGAGAATGCCAAAACTGCCAGGCAGTCTCCCTGCTTCTGTAAAATAAAAATAAAAAAGGTTAATAAATAAAATAAAATATATATATGTATATATGATATATATATATATATATACATATATTATATCTATATATAATATGTATATATATAATATATATAATGTCATACTGATAATATAAATATATAATATAATTAAACTACACTACACTACACTAAATTAAACTACACGTGTGTGTGTATATATATATACCGTATTTATCGGCGTATAACACGCACTTTTTTCCCCTGAAAATAGGGGGAAAATCGTGGGTGCGTGTTATACGCCGATACCCCACAGGAACTTTAATTTCATGTTCCGGTTTCCGGCGGGACTGAAAGGAAGTGTGCACAATAGTGTGCACACTTCCTTTCAGTCCCGCCGGAAACCGGAACATGAAATTAAAGTTCCTTTACCGCGGTGCAAGCTGTGAAGCCGGCCCACGCTTCAGGACAGGTAAGTAATTATGGGAGGGGAAGTACACTATGGGAGGGGAGGGGAGGGGGGGAAGTACACTGTGGGAGGGGAGGGGGAGAATACTATGGGAGGCTAGGGGGGGAGAATACTATGGGAGGGGAGGGGGGGAGAATACTATGGGAGGGGAGGGGGGGAGAATACTATGGGAGGGGGGAGGGGGAGAATACTATGGGAGGGGGAGGGGGAGAATACTATGGGAGGGGAGGGGGAGAATACTATGGGAGGGGAGGGGGGAGAATACTATGGGAGGGGAGGGGGGGAGAATACTATGGGAGGGGAGGGGGGGGAGAATACTATGGGAGGGGAGGGGGGGAGAATACTATGGGAGGGGAGGGGGGAGAATACTATGGGAGGGGAGGGGGGGAGAATACTATGGGAGGGGAGGGGGGGAGAATACTATGGGAGGGGGGGGGAATACTATGGGAGGGGAGGGGGGAGAATACTATGGGAGGGGAGGGGGAGAGTACTATGGGAGGGGAGGGGGAGAATACTATGGGAGGGGAGGGGGAGAATACTATGGGAGGGGAGGGGGGGAGAATACTATGGGAGGGGAGGGGGAGAATACTATGAGAGGGGAGGGGGGAGAATACTATGGGAGGGGGGGAATACTATGGAAAGGGGGGGACACTATGGGATGAGGGGGGAACACTATGGGATGAGGGGGGGAATACTATGGGAGGGGGGAAATTTCCTGGAATTTCTTTCTAAAAATGAGGTGCGTGTTATACGCCGATAAATACGGTATATATATAATAACTTAATATGTTGTATTTATATATATATATATATATATATATATATTATAAAATGTAAATAATAAATAAACACAAATAAATACAAAAAATGTAAAATAATTTTTAAAAATTACAAAATTATATATATATATATATATATATATACATATATATAATTTTATTCTAACTGTATTTTGATATTGATATATATATATAATTTTGTAAATTAGCGTTCATAATAGTTTTTTTTGCATTTTTAAAACACAAACAAATATAAATGCTAACTTTGGCCAGTGTTTTTGACTAAGTGGCTACTAATAAAGACTGGACATACCCCATATTGAATATTCTAGGTTATCTACTTTTGCAAATGGAATGCCATCATGGGAGTAATTCTAATTTCTGGGCTACAATACAGTCTCAAACGCAACATAACTAGTCTGGCAAATTTCAATGTGTATAAACTGAAAACAGAAACATGCTATATTTGACCCTGTAACTTTCCAAAACACCATAAAACCTGTACATGGTGGGTACTGTTGTACTCAGGAGACTTTGCTGAATACAAATATGTGCAATTTATTGCAGTAAAAGCTAACAGTATTATGACATTCACAGTTAAAATGTCATGCAGAACTAATTTTTTTTTAAATCTTAATTTCTCACACTTTTTTTTATTTTGTTCATATTAAATTATGTTTCATATATGAATAGTTCATGTGAAATGAAAGTCCTTTTTCTTCTGAACAAAATTATATATAATAAGTGTGGGTGCAGTTAATATAAAAGAGGTGAATTACAGTTGAACAGACATATAGCGCAAATTCCAGTTTTTGTTTATGTTTTGTTTTGATCACAACGTGCACAACTGGCTTAGTCCTTAAGGGGTTAAAGTGTTCAAACCCCTGTTATACTTACCTTTTTCCAGTGTTGAGACCAGTCCTAAATTTCCCTTAGAGTGAAACTCTGTTAGGGACTCGGAGGAGTCTCTAGGTGGAATTAACCCTGCAACAATCACTACAATGTTTCTATTACTTTTAACTGAGTTCGATTTGGGGTCTAATTAGCTGCATAATATCATGAATATTGATGAATAGTATTTATTTAATTCATTGAATTAAGAGTTAAGTTTTATATGCAGGGCCGGACTGGGAATGAAAAGCAGCCCTGGAAAAAAAATTCCATACCAACCCCGTAATGCATCGAGCCAGCATAGTGCGCAGATATGGAAGCGGGAAGAAAACTGAAAACTATCACTCAAGCATGAAAGAAATCGTTTGTGCGTGGAGAGAGTGCTGTTTGTGCATGGAGAGAGTGCCGTTTGTGCGTGGAGGGGTGCTGTGTGCGTGGAGGGGTGCTGTGTGCGTGAAGGGGTGCTGTGTGCGTGAAGGGGTGCTGTGTGCTTGAAGGGGTGCTGTGTGCGTGGGAGGATTCTGTGTGCGTGGAGGGGTTCTGTGTGCGTGGGAGGATTCTGTGTGCGTGGAGGGGTTCTGTGTGCATGGAGGGGTGCTGTTTATGCGTGAAGGGGTTCTGTGTGCGTGAAGGGGTTCTGTGTGCATGAAGGGGTTCTGTGTGCGTGAAGGGGTTCTGTGTGCATGAAGGGGTTCTGTGTGCGTGAAGGTGCTGTTTATGTGTGAAGGGGTTCTGTGTGCGTGGAGGGGTTCTGTGTGCGTGGAGGGGTTCTGTGTGCGTGAAGGGGTTCTGTGTGAGTGAAGGGGTTCTGGGTGCATGACGGGGTTCTGTGTGTGTGGAGGGGTGCTGTTTATGTGTGAAGGGGTTCTGTGTGCGTGAAGGGGTTCTGTGTGTGTGTGGGGGGGTTCTGTGTGTGTGGGGGGGTGAGGGGTGGGGGGGAGGAGTGTAGTGTGTGTATGGGGGGGGTTATAGCATTGATATATTTATATAAAAAAAACTTTTCAATCCCTGGTGGTCCACTGGTGGCGCGTGCTGTTCAGCCTGCAGCTCCTCTGGCTGCAGGCTGACTTCGCTCTCCTCCCGCGAGAACAGCAGGCAGGTCGGAGCGTTGCCATGGTAAAGCACGGCAACGCTCCAACCTGCCTGCTCGCAGGAGGAGCGTTCTCATTTGCAGGTTCCTGTCAGACCGGGTAGGGGAACAGAAGCTCCCCTACCCGGTCTGCCTGCTCGGCCACGCTACATTCTGTGACCGGCAGGAGGGGAGCGCATCCCCTCCTGCCGGTCATCCTGTAATTGCGACCCGGGCTGGTGCACACTAGGCGGCCGCGCACCGGCCCCCTAGTGTGCCGGCCCATCGGGAAATTTCCCGGTGTCCCGGTGGGCCAGTCCGGCCCTGTTTATATGGGATTGCTAGCCGATTCTCTTTGTTTTTAATCAGGTTATTCATCAATATCTGAAAGCAATTTTCCCGAATATAGATTAAGGGATTCCCCGCTCTGGTGCACATGTCTGTGTTTAGGGACATTTCCCCAAACATAGACGAACGCACGAGAGCAGGGAATCCCTCTAATCTATGCTCTGGGAAATTTCCCCGAACATAGATTAGAGGGATTCCCTGCTCTGTTGCGTTAGTCTATGTTCGCAGCAGAGCAGGGAATTCCTTAACTCCTCACTTACCGACCAATTCGTTCTACGACTGGGTTGTAGGAACGGAATCCGGTCGGTAAGTGAGGAATGTCTGTACTAGCTGACAGTCTATTTATTTGACTCCTTGTTCTTCAGGTGATTGGTCCTGTGCATGACTTTTTTGTCAGCAATTTATTTTGGTGGAAATTTATTTCTAGAGTTTGATTTGGTATTTGTTTAGTTATGCTGATTTAAAGAAGTCTGAGTTGAGTTTATTTGTACTCTCAGAATCCTCATCTATCATTGTAATCCAGGTTTGGATGAATTCACAGTTGTAATGCAGAAGTGTAATTTCTGCATTATCTGTGTGGCTACACAGAGGGCAGAATATGGGTACTGTGCAAAGCTCCAAATTTTATCAAAATGCTCTACATTTGATTGACAGGAAGCCGTGGTAAAGTGCATTTCACTCATAGAAACAAAATCCCTGCAATGAGCTGTAGTGGTCAACAGCCGTGCATGCATTCAAAAAGTCAATAGGAAAACATTTCTCAATGCTTTCCTATGGACGTCCAGCATCTTCTCGCTGTGATTTTCACAGTGAGAAGTGCGGAAGCGCCTCTAGCGGCAGTCGGTGAGACAGCCACCAGAGGCTGGATTAACCCTAATGTAAACATAGCAGTTTCTCTGAAACTGCTATGTTTACAGCTGCAGGGTTAACACTAGATGGATCTAGCACCCAGAACACTTCATTGAGCTGACGTGGTCTGGGTACCTATAGTGGTCCTTTAAATATACCTTGTTCACGGTGTTAAATATGACATAGTATGTGCAAGGGGGTCACCACAGAACAATTTAATTATTATGGTGGATTTATTGATGGGTCTACACAATGTGCATATTGTGCTCCGATGAGGATATGTGGATTTTGCACAGATATTCTGTTAAAAGATAATATAAGGACACACTGATATTTAAGGATTTTACAGATCTATATCAATGGATATTGTTATGTGGTGAGGACTATAATATAATATATCCAATAGCACTATTATAGAACAATTTGAGCAACGGCTATGGTCTAGATGGGGGGACACTCTAGATAATGTGTCTGATGCTATGTGCTATGGTCTAGATGTGGGGACACTCTAGTAATGGCTATGATCTAGATGTGGGGACACTCTAGATAATGTCTCTGAAGCAATGTGGTGGTTATTTATCTATGTCCTATTTATTTATTTATTTATTTATTTATTTATTATATTTTCCAAATTTTGCAAGGTCCTGCCTAATTATTCCCGAGCGGCTTGCGTAAACAGACAATTAGAATTTAGTACCCATATACTATGCCACTCGGATGTAAAGGGGCATAAATTATAAGCTGATAAGTATCTCGCTTATGCCCCTTGAAACTAATTGAAACAAAAGGAATCTTGTTTATGGGATATGAGATGAGGTTATTTTGCTATCTTCATCTCTTAGAAACAGCATGATCCTAAGAGGCTGGTTTTTTTTTGTTTTGTTTTTTTGTTTTTCACCCTTCTCCTGCCTTTTGATGGGTTGCCCCTCTTGGTGCAGTACTACTGCATTGTTTCCGTTGATTTCAATTACAATCAGAAATTTACGGTCTAAAAAAGAGAAGAAAGAACTATGTTCTTCTTAAGTATGTTCTATGTTGTTTGTTGACGCTGGATCTACTACGATTTTTTTCGGTGAGATTAGGCGCATTATGTTTGTTTCTGTGTTTTTTCAGGGGTGTTCTTTGTTTCTTTTTTCTTCGTTTTTTTTTCTGTCTGTCTCCTTTTTTTAGAGCACATGTTACTTTTGATAAAGTTATCACAATTAAGGATACTAAAGCTTTTCTGCTTCCAGACGCCGGGGGTTTTGAATATTAGATCATATGATGAACCCCCGATAACTCCAGATGCTTAGGTTCTTATCTTTGAATGTGCAGGGTATGAATACTAACAAAAAAAGGAGAAGACTGTATAATACTCTTAATGAGCATAATGTACAGGTGGCATTCATACAAGAAACTCATTGGCTCAAAGATATTAAACAAAGATGGGGAGGGCATAAATACCCTAATATTGTTCACGCTTCATTAAGAGATAACAAAAAAAGAGGAGTTGCAGTTGTGTTTAACTGTAATTTAGATTTGGAAATTAAATATATCGAACTAGATCCAGAAGCTAGATTCATAATTATTGTCTGCACTATTGATAAATTGACCTATACTTTTGTTAATGTCTATCTCCCGAACGTTGATCCTTTGACTAAATTTGCGAACATAATGGAACGAGTCGATAAAGTATCCAAGGGACATTTAATCATAGAGGGCGATTTTAATTGTATATGTGACCCTAAAATAGATAAGACGTATCTCTTTAGAAATCCTTGTGATAAAATAACTATTAAGCAGGCTAAAAGACTATATAACATCTCTAAACAGTATAATATCCATGATATATGGAGACTACTACATCCTACTGATAAAGATTATTCTCATCAATCTTGTGTGCATGGTACGTATGCACGCATTGATTTCTGTCTCCTGGATGCAAATTCGATATCTTTGTGCAACTCAATTGAAATCAGAGAGAGCTTATGGTCAGACCATAGCCTCATACTAATGGACCTTGGAAACAAATCCTCTATGGCCCGCACCACATGGAGACTAAATGATGCTCTTATTAATGATGTAAAGAATAAAGAGGAATTAATTAAATTACTAAAAAATTTCTGGTTAGAAAATAGTTCCTCTGATACATCACCGGCAAACAATTGGTGAACACATAAAGCCGTTATGCGTGGTTATTTAATTAAATTAGCCCATAAAATGAGGGTTCTCAATGGTAAGACCATGACTGATTTATATATTGAGTTTTATAATATATCTAAATTAAATAAACAGAACCCATCTATAGTATTAAAAACCAAGCTAAATACTTTAAAAAAACAGATCAATTTGAAGGTTGAACAAAAAATCTAATTAAATATTCACAAACTAAAATTAAACAATTATTATACTGGAAACAGGGCAAACAAAAATTTGACAAAAAGACTGCAAAATCACTACGCAAAAAATAGAGTCGAACAATTGACTGATGGACAAAATATCTATTCGACACCTTCTGCAATTGGGGAGAGATTTAATCAATTTTATGAAGATCTATACAATCTCAAATTGTCTCCTAATTTAAACGATATTCAAAATTATCTAGCTTGTACCCAGATTCCTAAAGTTACATCTCAAGACCTAATAATTCTAAATAGGACCATTTCGGTGGATGAAGTCAAATTTCAAATAAATAGACTTCCTACTAATAAAACCCCGGGACCAGATGGTTTTTCGAATATGTATTATAGACAGATGCAGCCTCTATTAATTAATCCCTTAACAGAAATGTTCAACCAAATAGCCCTAAATAAATCCTTTCCATCTGAATTGTTGCAGGCAAACATTATTCCAATACTGAAACAGAATAAATTAAGTTCTGATCCCAGTAACTATAGACCCATTGCGTTAATCAACACGGACATGAAGCTATATGCGGCAATAATTGCCGAAAGAATTAAGAAAATCATTGCGTCACTGATTCATCCCGATCAAATTGGATTTGTTCCCGGTAGGTTAGCGTCCAACAATACTAGGAGAATAATTGATATTATAGATTGGGCCAATAGAAATAAGCTTCCCCTCCTGGCCCTGTCATTAGATGCCGAGAAAGCATTTGACAGGGTCGGGTGGGGCTATCTCAGTGAAGCCCTTAATGCTTTTGGCCTCACGGGCTGGATACACAACGCTATCATGGCTCTCTATTCTTCTCCTTCTGCCAGAACTGTGGGTCCGAACATTACAGCAGGGTGGTTTGCACTCAAAAATGGCACGCGACAGGGATGCCCTCTTTCTCCTCTGTTGTATATCTTGTCTATTGAGCCATTGGCTATTAACATTAGGAACAATGCATTGATAAAAGGTGTACAAATCAATTCGTTGAATGCTAAAATATCTCTCTATGCGGACGACGCGTTACTTACGCTATCAGCTCCTGAGTCGTCTTTAAAATTTTTAATGTTTGAGATCGACAGATACTCTGCTATCTCAAATTTCAAGCTAAACATAAATAAATCTACGGCAATGTTTATGAACTTGAATAATGAGATAGTAAATAGTTTAGCCTTAAGCTATAAATTTATATGGACTGATTCACAAATAAACTATCTGGGATTAGTTATAACATCTAAAGTGTCAGAAATTATGGAGTGGAATATTTCGATTCTTATGAGAAATATGAACCTTAAACTTAGAAAATGGAGAAACCTAGAAACTTCCTGGCAAGGCAAAATTAACATCATTAATTCGTATATTTTGCCCAGATGGCTATATTTGTTTTCCATGATTCCGCTTAGGGTTCCCAGACCTTGGTTGGCGATGATCCAAACATACTTCAATAATTTTATCTGGAATAGCAAAAAACCAAGAATTGCCCAAAAGATCTTAACCAAAAAACTGACAAATGGAGGCCTACATTTCCCTAGTATTGTTTATAGTTATCACGCTAGCATTATTAGGCATATATATCTCCTTCAGGACCCTAAACAGGTCTTGGAACCATGGTACATTATGGAGGCTGAAGTGGCTTATGTAGACAAATTACAATATTTGATGTGGACAGTTATAAGTAACAATTCAATAAACTCGCATATAAACAATTCAGCGATATTATCCCAAATATTAGAAGAGTGGATACTAATTTAAAAAAAATTAGGCCTAATAAATATGATACCTAAGACATGTGCCTTGGATATATTGCAACTACTTATACAAGACTTTTCGTTAAAGAATTGGGTCAACGCGGATAAATTAAGAATTGCAGAAATTATGCAGGGAGACAATATCCTACCCTTCCAGAATATTATTGACACTTTGCATATCCCACGCAGAGAAATTTTTACTTATCTCCGCATAAAAAACTTTATTCACAATAATGTGATCAAATCATCTTCCATTTTTGTTAACAAGTTAGAAGTCATATTTAATTTCCAATCTATTAATAAGATTATGTCTGTTGCCGCATCAATGTTGGAAGCTCTTAAGGAGTCTCCCCACAGCTTGATTAAGACGTGGGAACAAGAATTAGAACTGAAAATTTCTCTGGATGACTGGAACGTCTCTTTGAGCCTGGTGAATAAATATATTCACTGTTTGAACCTGTCTGAATGCCACTTTAAAGTCCTCTATAGATGGTACTATACTCCGGCTAGACTGGCGAGAATGTTCCATACTTCCGATACAACTTGCTGGAGATGTGGTACTCACCCAGGTACTTACATACATATTTGGTGGGCCTGCCCAGCTGTGAAATATCTATGGTCTTGGGCCTTTAACATTTTTACAACTGTGACTACTGATAGAATAATGGAGAATGCTGCTTCTGCTCTTTTACATCTAAATTTGTCATTTGATTAAAAAAAAGATATTTGTTTTGCTATTCACTGTTTAGTCGCTGTCAAAATCATTATAGCGAGACAATGGAAATCATCCAAGCCATTCAACAAACGATTATTGATTGATCAGGTCTTGTTCCAAATATCTATGGAACACGAGATGATCAATAATGAGACTTCAAAGAAAAAACAATGGTATGGTGATTGGTTGCATAAATATAAGATACTATTTTGATAATCCTCTTCTAATAGTCTTTCTTAATTATACCATTACTCGAAATTTAGCAGTTGGTATATGGAAAGAGATTAATATAGATAAGAGACGATATAATACACATAAGCGAGTATTGAAGTCAATTGATCCTGTGCTCTAGATTTGGTGTGGGGCTCTATTGTTTTTTTTTTTTTTTTTTTTCTATCTGTTTGTAGACCACGTTCGTATGTGATATATACTGAGCTATAACGGACCACAAGACAAATCTCGATGATATATAATTTAATGAAATGCTATGTGATTCTTTATTTGTCTGCTAAACAAAACGTATGATTTGTGAGACCAGTATATTGTTGTATATGTAGAGAAAAAACTCTTTAATAAAAATATATTTAAAAAAAAAAATATATATACCTTGTTCAGAAATCTGAAATATCTACAAATATTACCTTTCTGGACCATCTTATAAATGGAATAAAACAATTGAATTGTAGATAGATCATATCATAGAAATAAGACACTTTATTTTTGAAGAAAACATTTTATTTATTTTTTTTTCCCAAAGAAAGAAAGCAATATAAAAAACAGAGTATAAAACTTGCATGTAATACGATGATGTGGGACTATATGAATAAAAGAAGGGAAAGAAAGCATATATATATATTTATATTTATATAATATGTAGGTATAATTCAGTATTAGACACATTGAAAAGACAGGTGCATTTCATCTCATGTACATTTATATCACAGACCACACAGAAAGATAGAGGTTACTAAAATACTGCTGTTCACAAGTTAGCTACTAAGAGTAAAATAAACACGTTACTTTTACAAGACTATAGCTTTTCTACAATGAATATTTATTTTATTTATTTGAAAGGAAATAAAAAGTAGCAAACATGTCATCTACTGCTAACCTACTCACATGACTGCATCATGTATCAAAAGCAGTGTAAATGATACTACCACAGAACCCAGGGGGAGGGCGGTGAAGATTAGCTCACTTTAATAATCTCTTCCAATGATTTAGTAAACGGGAGATAGAAAGAGTAATGACACAGTTAAATATAGATTAATGGTACATTAATTTAATAATCAGGACAGTGTTAGTCTGATGCCACAGTAGCAATTTTTGATTTCACTAGAAAATAGTTATTAGTATGCAACAATAGATGGATCAAAGGTGCAGCGATCCATTGCGAAATAGCAATAAACACAATCAAAACCAACCTTGTTAGCACATGGATGGTCTATGGAGAAAAGATCAATGTCTTATTAAATCTGGATTTTACGCTTTAGCTTGCCTTCTTCAAAGAGGCACTTTAAACATTCTAAAGCTGCATGGAACAAAAATTATAGATTGTCTTTGAGGTTTAGCAATAAGTGAACAGCACTGTACATGATGGACTCCTAAAAATCTAATTTATCAACAAAATAAGAAACATATTTAATTCAGTGGTTTCAATCAGAATCAGGAGTTCTTATATCAAACTATTTCTACCAAAGAGATTTTGACTGACAAACAAAATAATCATATGCAGGTTAATTGCATTATGGATACTTATCAAGATGCATTCATTTTTGGTCAACTCCATACTCAGCTAGTTGGTGTGGCTGGCTAGCTTTTTGTAGCGAGTGCTAAATTTGCCCTCTCCAGATTACTCTAATTTTTAACTGCATTGCTTTATGGTGCGTACAGATTACTCTATTCCCTGCAAATCAAAGGGACATGTGTTTTTCCTCTCTGCATTCTATTGTCAGCCTTTTCACTTGTTTTATCTCTTTGATGTTTCTTATAATGTAGACCGTGCATAAACATATAATTCAGGCTGTGCCCCATTATGGGCAAATTTACAAGGTGTGTCCCATTTGTACCTCTTATATATATTTATATATAAGCAAACAACATGATGACGTTAACCAAACTGCAAAGAATGCATTCAAAATGGTTTCAGTATGAATTGTTGAAAAGTATCTTATTAATAGCCTTGTACCTACTAGCTGTCTTCTTGGTGTATACATTACATACTAGGAGATCTATCGCACTATGAATATGATTTTCCACTGATAGAACAAAACCCAAAAGAAAAGCATTTGTATGTATTAAGTGCTAAGTACAAATAAAACAATATATATATATATATATATATATATATATATATATATATTGCATGTTTATTTTTAAGATCATTGTATTCTGTTCTGCACAGCTAATATAAAGTGTATATGTTTGCTTATCGCTGACATTTTCCCCTCCCCCATTGTATCACTCCTATACGTTTCTATCCAAAAATGTTTTTACCTGCATATAACAGGTTTACATACTTACTTACCATTCTATATAAAGAATGAATTACCCCATGCTAAGTACATGCAACAAAGTCCCAATGTCAAGTGGAATTGCTGATACCACGTGATAATTAGACATGCAATTCTATGTGCAGAAGTGTAAAGAATTTGATTAATTTCTCTGAGAGTGGAACTTTCCAAATGATTTTCCATGGTCGATTTTCAGAATTGAAATAATGAGGGGTTTACTTACTTAAAATAAAGTTCCTATTTAAAAAAAAAAACAATAAAAAACAAACAAACCAACAATCAAAAGTACAGTATTGACTTACGTACAGCACAACACAATTTATATTTCTGTTTGTCAGTAGCTTTATGTACACTATAAAGGGAGAAATGTGTTCAGATGTGATAATTAGAGATATTTCTCTTTCTCTAATTGCTTATTGTTTAATTAAGCATGTATGCTAAAGAATGCAAAGTCAATCTTGATGTTTTAATAGGACTTCATATGGCAACATGTTTCTTCCCATTCTTGTGTGCCCATAGTACATATCTCCCAAAATGTTGATTTATTTAAGCTGTATATACTCAAATATATCCATTACCCAAGATCAATACCTCTCCGGGCATGCAGATTGAATGCTGCTTATTCCATTCTTTTGTTTATATACAATTTGCTTGCAAGCCTTTAAAAAAAATAAAAAAAACACGTTTTTTTTTTACTTTTCTGTTTTTCGTTTTCTTAGCTAAGCCACTGTTACTCAGCCATATTTGAAAAATCTAAAAGTTTTTCTTTGAGTACTGCCAGTAATACGTTCTTAAAATAACAAAATGACAAAAATTTGGAAAATGGATTACAGGCTAGGAGTATTTTGCAAATACCTGAATGCATATAAATTATAAATATCTATTTAGCTGCAATTATTTACACTGGAAGAAGTTCCACAGGTGTGCATTTGGGAACAAATCAAATTTTTTACAGTTTGTAAAAAGAGTGCATATTGTTAGCTATGAAATTACTCTGCACTTGTACAAAACATTAGCGCATATACACAGGGCACTTGTTTAAGAGGTTTAAAGGAATGCTTTCATCATGAGTCCTAATAGCAGAAAAAAAAATCTGTGAAATTAAGGAAAATTCTGCTTGTAGTCCTGATGATGATACATTCTCTTAAATAATTTTGTTTTAATCTTTTTTTATTTTTTTATATTACATTTCAATCCATAGATGACATTCAACTTCCCCTCTTGGGTTTAATTTGTGAAGTTATTCAAATATTTCTGCCCTGTCGATCTAAAGCTATACATTTTGCTGATTATTTCTTCTCCTTTTTTCCAGATTTCTTCTTGTTACCAGATGCTTTTCCTTCACGTTTCCCAGCACCATTGGTGGGTGTTAATGTGCTTCCTGGGATGTAGACATTTTGACGGTAGTCTGGAACATGCTGCAGGGTGAATTGTGGCCCATAACGAGCACTAAGACCCATAGTACCTGTTCCTCCTCCAAGTCCTGATGTTCCTTCTGCTGCCTCTGTGAAATACCACAACATAAACAAGATAACTATTAATAAAGACAACTAAAATCTACTTTTATTAATATACAACATCTGTTATATGGAAAGAGCAATTTTAGAATATTTAAAAGTGGAGCTATCAAAAATGAAACATTTATTTTTACCTTTAACTATAACTTCATGTCACACAATACCCTCTTTAATATATAGTATATTTAGAATGAGTAGCATGGAATTTTTAACTGTGCTTGTAGTCTAACAAGAGTTGTAGGCCATGTAGTGTACTAGAGTCATCAACATTTAAAGACAATGGGATTAGAACTCAAAATTTTAAATTGTGCACTACTAGACAGGACTACTGCAAATTTGGAGGATCCATGGCACACTTTTGTTTTTTTCTAAATACTAGGGCTGGCTGAATTTTCACTCACCGATGGCTAGTGGCCAAGGGGAAATTTTGAACCCTGATGAGATAAATGTTACTGGATTTTTAATAAAAATTTTTTTAGGTAGAATGTTGTTTAAGGGGTAAGGAATATGTCATTAATGTTGGTAATAAATATATAGTAAACACACATAATAATAATTTTTCTACTTTCTGTCTATTTTTGAGCTGTTGACATTTTAATAATAATGATTATGTGGTCAGGTAACTTGATTTGCATGATGTGCATGTCAACAAAGACCAGTACATATGCACTTATTCAAAATAAAATATATTGTTCAGAGTACAATTGAGAAAAAAAACAAAAAAACAATCACAAATGATAGTATAGCTAGCTAGTGCAATACAAAGTACAGTATGTATTCTTAGGCACATTATTCACTTTTAATAAGTTAAATAACACTAGAGACGGTTTGGAATTTTTTCTGACTTAGTCACGTAATTATGTTTAAGTATTTTGAAGACATTTGTTATTCCTAGGCTGTCTAATATAAAAAATGTCTTGCAAAGATATTCTGAAATTTCTGTAAAGACAAAAAACAGTAACTGCCTCATCACTCCATCATCACCATTGCCAAGAAAGAACAAAATAGACAATTTATATCTGTTTTGTCATCAGAAACTGACCATTTGCTGATGCCAAGATCATTGCTTGAAGTCTCTCAGTTTCAAACTGGTTGTTTGGCCACACTCCAGCCTCCTCTGTGGGCTGAGCTCTAAAGAGATCATAATGACACAACATGACTTTCAAAATTTATAAAAACAAATATAAATCATAACCCTGAACAGATATTATACAATGTTAAATTGTTACAGCACAGTTTATATGTTACATTCATTAAACAAGCACAAAGGGGGGTGGGGGGGGGGGGGAGTACAGGAAAAACACACACACACACTTTAATTCATTTCCTGCTATGAAAGTAATGTTGCAGTGCTTAATAGTTGCATTTTGTTGTTGGTAAGTGGATTTTTTACTGCTATAGAGTTCACCATTTAACTTACAGCTGGTGAAACACTCTTTCATGAATGAGCATTTTCCTGTGGCAATGTATGTGTGATGACAAAAATACACTAATATTGGAGTGAAATAACCACAAATAAAATCATGCTATTTACTATTAAATTATTGATACACAAAAACAAATCCTGCGCTCAAACTCCCACTAATCTTGCACAACAGCAATGACCATAGCACACATTAGCCCCAATAAATACAATAAGGGCAGGACTTAGATCCCAGGAATTATTTTTGTGTATTTGTATTCACTTTTGTATCACACAGCCATGCTACATTGCTGCCACTCACCCCACGTGTTCTCTATTAAGGGTTCATAAGTATGTAAAGGTTTAGAAAAATACCCCTCTCTGTGTCATTAGAGCTTTATTTCTCTGAAGCTAAAGGAAGCAAGGTGAATTGTTAGTGTAGGACCCACCTAAGAGGTGTGCCTTGATGTTGCAAGTGGGCTTCTATTTAATGGCCTTTTTAAACCTAATTAGTTTAGGGGAGAGGGGATATGATAACATTATACAAATATATTTGGGGCCAATACAAACCATTGTGTGGAAATCTATTCACAAACCGGACTTTACATAGGACACAAGGTCATGCGTTTAGACTGGAAGAAAGAAGATTTCGTCTAAGGCAAAAGAAAGGTTTTTTTACTGTAAGAACAATAAGGATGTGGAATTCTCTGCCTGAAGAAGTGGTTTGATCAGAGTCCATACAGATGTTCAAACAGCTACTAGATGCATACTTGCAAAAACAGAATTTTCAAGGATATAATCTTTCAATGTAGGGTAATAACTGCTTAATCCAAGGATAAATCTGACTACCATTCTGGGGTCAAGAATGATTTTTTTTCCTAGCTTGTTGCAAAATTGTGCTTCAAACTGGGTTTTCAGGAAGGCTGAAATTGATGGACGCAAGTCTCTTTTTAGCTATGTAACTATGTAACTATATTTAAATATGCATAGGGATTTGGGCTAGTGTGCTGGTAACTTTTTTTTTCTTTGGTTTTTTTTTAAATCATTGATCCCACTTAAAGAGAACTATGTGGCAGTTATGTTATATGCGATCTGGGAAGTTAGGGATTCCCTGGTCAACCTCATATCTATTACTCTACCATACAACAACACCAAAGCATGGTATGAAGAGGAAAGAACATTATTGTGGTTTCTATTTTGGTAAGGAAATCAAACTGCTAGAAAACCCTTTAAGCTGCCTGGGAAAGAGTGGGTAAAAATAGAAATACAGGTCTAGATTCTCTTACCAAATAGTAACTCCTCCATTAAAGTCAATGGGACAATTGCAGTGGACCAATCAGATAACCAAAACAAAACTCGATGTATTATTAAATACTTGCTATACTTTCAGGGAAACACAAAATTACAGATTGACCTGTAGCAATGTATGTACTATTAATCCTCCTTTATAATATGCAGTAATGTAAAAATTGTCATATTTTACATGTTACTACATTATACCCAGTGGTGTATCCTGGTTTTGTGCTGCCCTAGGCAGGACAAAACTCAGGCGCCCCCCTCCCACCCACGCCACCCTCACCCAACCCTCCCCCCCCACCCGCGCCACCCCCACCGAACCCTTCCCCCGTCCCGCCTATTTAGCCATTTGGTCAAACTAAAATCAGGATATATCTCCTATCCTGACCTCTACCCTGCTGTCCTACAACGTATTATCAATTGCCATTCTTCCATCTCTGACTGGATGTCCTCCCGCTTTCTGAAACTCAATCTCTCTAAAACAGAACTCCTTGTCTTCCCTCCTCCTAATACTGATCCTACTCTTTCACTCAAATAAGTGGTACACACATTAGCCCATCCTTGCAAGCATGCTGTGTTAGCGTTATACTTGACTCCCAGTCAAGTTGAAAATAAATCATTGTCAACATCAATAATAATAACTGTGAAACTATGGCCCTGATTTAATAGTTTTTGGATAATATTTTTAAATAAAAAAAAATAATATATGCAGCTTCACATCACGTGCGACCAACTCACGCTAGCAGGACTTCTTGCAGGTGGCTCCCTTCATATGGAATAGCCTGCCTACCGCCATCAGACTCTCCCCTAGTCTTCAATCATTTAAAACATGCCTTAAAATCCATCTATTCAGGAAAGGATATGGCCTCCCAGAGTAACCTCTACTTTACACATACCTGCCCCTTGCTCTCTCCAAAAGGCAGAACTCTACTTTCTTCTCTGACTCTGCCTAACTCCCACCTTGTTTGATTGCCATCTCCTGCCCTATTGCATTTTATACCCCACCTCCTCTAGACTATAAGCTCATTTGAGTTGTTTCTGTAATTTTTTGTAATTGTCTAATTTATTGTTAAATCTCCCCTTTTATAATACTGTAAAGCGCTATGGAATATGTTGGCGCTATATAAATGCCAATAATAATAATAATAATAATAATAATAACCAGCATGACTTTGATATCTAAATAGAAAAAACTGGATCAATCTATGGAAATAAGGTAACACTAAAGTGGATTAATACATGTAACCATTATGAAACACCTAGAAATGTTTTGTTATTTGTGTTAGACCTTTTTGAAAACCATGGATGTATTTTGCTTTTTAAAAAATATTATAACACCAAGCTGGGTTAATGTACTGAACCTTTATGAAATTATTTGCTTTATGATGACCAAAGCTTCAACTCACACTGTATAGTGATTTATTATACATTATGCAGTTTAGCTCTGTTGTCAACTTGTAAATACATTTTGAGCTTTTTTGAAGCAGAGACTCTACATTGTTAAGGAATTTTATTCCCGGGTTGGTTGTTTATTTCTTTATCTGGAAACTGGAATAATTAGCTTTTTTTTAATAGAAAAGCCTTTAATTACAGTGAGTCGAAAATTATAATCTGCTTTGCATAGCAGCCACTAAACAATAACTAAGTACATACGAAATTTACATTTTGTTCTATAACCATTTTAATGAATATTGAAATACAAAACGTGTCCCCAAAATAGTTTACAATAATAGTGTCAGATCATTCGAGGTTCTGATGATACAAGAATATGTGTTGTCAAAATATCAGTTTAGACAATAGTACATTATTATCCTTCCCGCTGACTGTAAATATAGTGCACCAGTTTTTAACAGCAGTGCTCCATATCAGCTGTCAGTTCTAGTTATTGCAGTAGATGTATGTTAAACAACTATTCTTATGTACTCTTAAATATATTAGTTTTGCAACCTAAAATAAGATACACTCTTATTTAGCATTGTTTTTATTTTTATGAACTCATATTCATGGTGCACATTCTCTACATATAAACAGTTTCAGGTTTTTGTTTTTTTGTTTAAAAAAATGTGTTGTCATTTTCTTTTACATAGCCCTGCTCCTGAAGTGATTCTGCAACATAGTCAATCACTGTCCTCTTATCATCTACTTCCTTTCCCCTTAACAAAGATTTGAAATACTAAATACATGATAAGAGGGAAGTCATGGGCTGTGGGTGGGATCAAACATGCAGCTCATCTCACCTTGGTCTTTCAGTGGCTTAGTTACACTGGGTATCTATCAATCAGACAAATGGTGTGTGAAAAGAAGAGGGGTGGCTAAAATAGCTGTGTTATACACCAGAAAAAAAAGCTATTTTTGTTGTTTTCGAAAAAATTATACAGATCTGAATAAGGTGAATTATGGTGCATGAATATCAAATGCACTTAAAGCGATATTGTAGGCATTCAGACCACTTCAGCGTACTGAAGTGGTCTGGGTGCAATGTCCCTGTCTCACGTAATGTAAAATATTGCAGTTTTTGTGTACCAAGAGAGCCTCTTGTGGCTGTCTATCATATCGGACTCTGAGTCGCTTAAACAACGCTGGACATCCTCACGCTCTGCATTAGGACATCTGGCGTATAGAAAATCAATGCATCAATGCATTGATTTAATACTTTCCTATGTGGAGTGTCTAAAGCGCTTGCGGCACTCGCCACGCATTATGGCCCCCCATTGGATTACGTCAAAGCTGGAATCGTCTTAAGCAAAAATATGATCTAGGAATACTAAAAGGCACAATAGTTTAATGTAGTGCAGCTATTGTGTATAGGCTGCTGAAGCCCCAACAGGAAGCAAAATATAGCAATCCAAAGTATTCATCCACAAAGCACAGCAAAGTTATAGGGGTCCACTAGTGCAGCCCAATTTTTTTCAAAGAGAATCCAAAGTACAGACATTTTGGGACCAATGATAAATGCCTTCCTAAATGATAAAAGGCCGTGAGGGAGGAGGAACCAGAGGGCACTATAGTGTTAGGAATACAGGTTTACAGATACAGGAATACAAATCATTAAGATCATTAACATAAACAACTGAATAAGTTACGTATTAACAGACTATTTTAAGTAAGAAAAAAATTCATTTGTTTCATGGTGAATGAAACATTCATTCTTTCTATTTTATTTCTTTTTTTTATCTTGAAGTAATCCTGTTGGTTAATGTATTGTAGTTTACTTCCTAAACATTTAACATACACCTTGAAAAATGTAGATCATAATAACTGAGCTGGGGGAAAAATGATTCTGCTGTGATGTAGATGATTAGTCATTTATCTCAATTTCTTTGGCCTAGCCTTTCTCTGCAACTTATCGTTAGTGTAAAAACTCCTTGCTATTGTGTTGAAAATAAAAGTCTGATAAAATCTTTAGTTATAAGCATACATGAACTCCTGTACAAATAAGAAAAATGTATTTTGATCAATTAAGCTTGGTACTTGGTATATAAAAAAACAGTTAGTAAAATCCCAGTGTTATATTAGCAATGTCAAATAGGCTGTTGATTTATATATAAGTTGAAAAAGCAAGGCAAGCACCATAATAACCAATCAATACAGCCAATACTAGTGCCATAAAAAATGAGTTTGAAGGTTTAAATTAAAGACTATATTGAGCACTGTAATTTCAACAGTCACATGTGGAGCATATTCCCATGGGGAAAAAGGACACATAACATAGCTATCTCTTCAGTAAATGCTTACAAAGATTACACAAAATGCACAACAAGAATTTGTAAAAAAATATCTACATCTACATCACATTACTTCTAGAGTCTGTATCTGCGATAAAGCAGATGTGCAAAGATTATATTTCCTGTCTTTCTTAAATAGACAAAAAAATGTTGTCTGGGAGGGGAGTTGGGCATTGGCTTTGCACAATTGAAAAGCAATGAATTCTACGCATTTCACACAAATTATTGGAGAATACTTTAAACTGCCCATCATTAAATACATCCAGCACAAACAAATTATGGTAGTGCTAAAATATTATAAAATATGACTGTACTCACCCACTAGGGCCTGGTCTTTGAGCCTGCGAGAAACGCCACTCTGTGTTAGGTTGCGCCTGCTGAAAAAAAACGGAAAGGGTGTTTTTAATTGGTGTTCTGCATAAGTATGAAGACATTTAATATTCTCTGATTGGTTTCATGTGTTCAAGCCTAGACTGTAATAGAAGAGGATACATTTTGGTTATATCTAAACTTAATAATAATTAAGTAAGCAAGGACATTACCTTGAATCATTCCCAGAGAATTTGAAAATAAATAATTGTCATCATCAATATGAAATGATGGCCCTGATTTAATATTTTTGTGGATACAATTTTAAAATATTTTTTAAAATATTAAAATGTATAAAATATATACACACACACACACACAATATATAAACAATATCAAAATATTGCTGTAATTGAATATTTTTTAAAATAGCAAGTAATATTACATTTTATTCAAAAATATTAAAACGTTTTGAAATTGTTATCCAAAAATATTAAATAAGGGTCTATGTGTGAAAATTACACTGGAAGAATGGTATATTGCATTTATCTCTTGATCATTATTATCACAATGCAACTACATGGATATTGAACATTTCAACGTTGACTGTGCACATCATCTGTAAATAATTTAATAGTCATTAGAATGCATAATGCTAGATAAACCCATTTGAATGTGTTCTCAGTTGTTAACATTTGAGTGAAGACTCCTCCAAATGTTATGGCAATTATCATTTTAAAGAAATGTAATCATAGAATACTGGTCTTTAGAAAAAAAAAATATTTATGTGTTAATGACCACAAATCACATTCTGATCATTTGAATTAATGCTTTTCTCTTAAGTATAAAAAGCCCTGCAAATAACCTTGGTCACTTTACGCCAAACATATTCCAACAGCTGTACAATGTTTCACCGTGCAAGATAAAATAGAATAAAAAAAGCACATTCATTTAACATTAAACAAACTCTATATAGTGAAAGCCAAAAATATAGAAAGAACAGCCTCTCAGCTATTTTATGACATGAATAGACAGCATGCATTATATAACCTAAATCTACTTCGTTATTGAACACTTAACAGTAAGCCTTAAATTAAATATTTGCAATGCTTATATATGTGTGTCAAACTAAGATTAGCTTGACATCAGCATGGCATAATTTAACACAATGAAAATTTTGGAACACTGCACATGGAAAGAAAAGTGAAAACTTAAAATGCTAATCTGTTGAGGGCACACAAATAATATTAAGATTTTATACCAATATAGGGAGAGTGTAAATTCCTAACCTGTGTGCACTGTTGTTCACTTTGCCTTAAAATGATATTTGGTTTTTAATAGTAACTTATTAAGTTACCAATAAAGTTGTTCACATGTTTTAAATATACATTTATAGTGATGTGTAATATATAGAGTCAGTTATATATTGAATGGTGGTGAAGTTTGGTATTTTTAATCTTAACCTCGTAGAGGATTACTTATATCTTATTGTCCATTCATACATGTGTTTGGACATCCCTTGTGAAGGCTCTTTAAATGTACCATTTTAACTTTAATATATTGGGTGTTTTCTAAAACAATTCCGGACTTACTGGCACCCTAAGGTTAAGAGTCAAAGATCAAACTGGTATTTCCTCTTGCCATTTTTGGTTTTAATTACAAACACACATATAAAAAGAATGGTATTAGCTTAGTCTCCATCCAAAATCGTTTAAGCTTCCTGAGGTTATTGCCACAGGCAATAAAACCAAGTACTTAAACCACTTTGATCTCTGACCCTAGGAAAGACCATGAAACTTATTTTGAGGTTTATGTGTTAGAAGATTAAATTTGGTACAGCTTGTGTCAAACCAAGTTAGGCTTTCAGAGAATAAATGATATGGTGAATCTCTTTCACACTTCCAAAGGATAAAGGAGCACATTATACACATCAATAACACTTATGCCATTGTACATTATTACATTCTCCCAATGAATTATCACCGTGTTAAAGATCTAAGTAGATCACAACTTATCATTCCAGCATTACTTATCCATAAAATGCGTTACTATGATACAGAATTGCATGAGACACAATATATGAATGACTATTGTACCCTTTTCTTCTAAGACATTTTCCCTTTGTCAAACACTTTTGCTGCAGCAAATCAAAAGTTCATTCACTGGCTAAACAGTGATTTGTAATGAATAGAAAACCAAATTGCAAAATTCAAGCTATGGTAGCTAAGTTGTATTATATAGACATACCATAGCTGAACTGGAGATTTCTTTCTAAATCAGCTATTTTCCCCTAAATATTTCAATTTTATTTTTAATTCACAAGTCATTGTTCATTGAATAAACCCCACAGTGTAAAACAGCAATAAACAAAATGTGTTGTGGAAATGTATTTCCTTTCTTTGGTTTCCTGCAAAATCAGTGGTGCTCTGTGACAGCTTAAAATATTTGCAATGCAGAAATGACTTAACTGTCTACCACCATTTAGGCTTGCGTGAATAGGCTGGGGACACCCATCATATAAATGAAAGTATGCTACAACAGCTACCTCAAATACTCAGGAATTATTATTAAAAAAAAAAAAAACGTAGAAACTGTTTTAGTTTAGAGTGCAGATTCACCTTTTTCTTAGAGGCCTTTTTCTCTGTAGCGGAAAACTAGCCATATGAGTATCATATACTTTTTTTATAACTTTGAAAGAAGTTCATTTTCAGGTACATTGTAGCTATATAATTGCCCTGACTAGTTACAATAAACCAGAGAGTAAAAAAAAAATAAGTAATATGTTATACGAGGTAAAAATAATTTATTAATGGAAAAAAAAAAGAGGAAAAAATGTCCTGAAGATACCCATACATATGGCTCTGCTTAAGCTGATGTAGCATAAATCAACCATCTTATGTTAGGATAATTAGGAAATGTGTTCTACATCTGCCAGGGACCAGATGTGTTGCAAGGAAATAGGCTGTGGCACATTATTAAAAAAAACAATTGTGTTCTAGGTTCTTAAAAAACTCCAACAAAAAACAAACAAACGTATCCTAAGAATCAATTGTAAAAGAACAATATGAACAGTATTTATTGTAAATGTTAATATTTTCATACTTTTTTTTTGCCATTATATAGTTTTTCTAATTTATTCTTTAGATCTAGCATTCATTCCATGTACTGTTCAATGTTCATGGATCATGCTAGTCAATGTACATGCCTATGATGCACGTAAAGGTTATACACTGGATGGTGACAGAACTGTTTTCCTGCTTAATGAACCATAGATAAGAAGTGATTACTGAAACTTATATTACAAAAAGACAATGGTTTTGGGCTTGTGTTGTGAAAGCACACGGCAAAGAACATGCAGTCCTCCATGTCAGGATGATGTTGCTAAGAGGGTGCATAAAAACATGCAGGGGATAATATACTTTTAAAGCAAGATAAACAGTTTTCAAGCAAAGCTATTGTTGTCAGTTCTTCAGAGCTCACTGTAAAATGATGAGACCCCAAAAAATGCCTTTATCGTAAACCATTAATTGTATTTATTTATGGTTTTATTTATTTATTTATTTATTTATTCATTCATTCATTCATTCATTAAGAATATAAAATGCACTGTAATATAAGGCATGCCCACACATTTTAAAATATCCAGATTAATGTCTTGCCTCCCTTTGGTGAATCTTTACACTGTACACATACACCCCTTTGCCAGTCACCCGAACATTACACCAGGTGACCAGGTGACGTTCCAGTCCGAACGGGTAGAGTATAAAGAAGATTCTGCAGTTGGCGAGGCCACAATACAAAGAGTGACAGGCAGGAGTGGGGAGCTCTGTGCGCTTGCTCCCATCCTGCCAGTCCCTGTGACATTGCATCCCCCTCCCTTCTGCCACCTGGACATTATGCATGGATGACACTCAATATATATATGCATATATATATATTCTATAGATCTCCATATGCTTGAGATATATATATATATATGATATTACTTAAATAACCCTAACACCATATGATTATATATATATATATATATATATATATATATATATATATATGTAAATAAAAAATAGGGTTATTTAAAACCAAGTAATATCATTATAAATAGCAAGGTGAAGAAGGCCCTTCTCAAACGAGCGTAAAATCTAGGAGGAAGAGGTAGAGGATAATAACAGGCAGAATGTATCAGAGGGAGGTGCTAAGCTTAAATTAAAAGTCAAAGTTAATTACAGTGTTAAAATTTAGCATTCAACTGCTAAACAGTATTTAGTAGATATTCCCCTAAGGGTATTATTACGGGTTTATTTAAAAACAACTTTCAAAGGCTGCAGATCTCTTGTCTGCAGCCTTTACAAGCTTTCTTCCCCAGCCCAGACTTTCTGTGGCTGTCCAATCACAGACTTCCCAATGCAGCTCGATGAAAAGTCTTTGCAAGGCAGGTGCGCTGGGCAATTGCTGCCTTTTGAGTTCAGCTCCACTGCGCTAAACTACCAGGAAGTAACAGGACCAGCTGTCTTATGGACAGCCAAGTTGGGTAACATATTATTTTATAAAAATGACAATTTCAGTTTGTTTTCAAAAGGAAAAAAAAAGAGTATACATTCTTCACCATCACATGTAAAGCAAATGTAAAGTAATATAGGGAAATAAACATGCCCCATTGAAATACTACATCTCACAATCTAAGCACAGAACTATATATATAAAATGATCACTTATTGAAATTTCAGGCTTCAACATATATTTAACATATATTTGTATTCTGATAGAAAAGCAAACTTGCTTCTGCAAACTACTGTATAGATTTATATAATGAATATTACTTGATCTAAGAGTGCATACCCAAAGTCAGGTGGTTGGGAGTGACATCAGCTTAATAGAGAAATTATGGATGTCTTTGGCTTATTTGTGAGCATAAAAAGTATAGTGCACAGTATGCAGACACAGTTTTAAAGCAGGTAGATGGACTGTATAAAACCATTCACAATTAAATACATAACATCCTAAGTATTATATAGACTGTATGGATACAGACAATACAATACAATACAATACAATTGGTTGTGCCAAAATGTAGTCCAGTAAGTTCACAAATGCTTGATATTTTCTTTGCTCGTACTCATCCAGACTTTTATATTATGGAGATATATGGAATAAAACAGAAAAACGGTGATCTGCAACTGGGAGAGGGAGACACAACATCAATGTATATGGTATATCACTCACATTTGGGAGAGCTACAAAACCAGCACTGAGTGCTGTTGTGCACCCAGTTCCAAATACTCTGCACTATCACCAGTTATTTTCTGTTTAATTCCATATATCCCCATCATTTGACGCTTTGATGTGTAACAGCAAAGAGCATATCGAGCATTTGAGAACTTACTGAACTCTATTTTGACTCAACCTGTACTTGTTTTTTTGTACTGTTCCTCATTATGTAGACTGTAAACAGAATGTTTTAAACAAGCAAAAAGCCATCACAAATATGTGAATCTCTGTTTAGTTAGGCTACCAATTAAAACCATGGCATTGCTAAATAAATCATAGATATGTTCAAAAATGAAACCTGTCCTGCTTTAGGCTCAATCTTGGATTGTTTCTTCTGATTTTGTTAGTGTAATGTTTAGCTACTTATATTTGTGTACTGTTTAGCTACTTAACACATATTATTCCAAGAAATGACATGTTTGATGTTCATATACAATTGTACTTTCATTGTAGCAGAATTACTGTATTGCTAAATCACTGCAACATGTCCCACTTTATATTTCAAAGCTAATATGTGAGTATTCAAAGAAGCTGCATTATATTTGGTAAGTAGGGCTTCACTGCTCAGCAAAGAAATGCATACATAAATCAATATGCAAAGCATACCCAGGAGAAATTGTTCCCTCCATGACAACCATGTGTGTCAGCCAAAGTTCAGAATCAATTCTAAAAGCAACATTGGCAAATAACTGACACAGGCATGCTATAAAGATAGGAGCAACATCAGACATAGAATGTTATTGATACAGAAGCCATTGCAAAGGCAAATTCAGCGACCAGTGTCATTTTGCTAAACCACAGTCACATAAAAACACCTAGAAATTGTATATGTAGATCTACATATATGCAACGCAATCTTTGCACATTTACAAAGAATGTAAAAAGATATCTATCCTATACATTTAGGAAAAGGCCATGCTGAGAACTGAATCCTTTTTATAAGTCACAGTAAACAGAACTATGTTCTCTAAAAAAAAAGTGTCTAGAAAGACATTCTTCCAAAAAAACCACAGAGTATATTGATATGGTATATGCTAACTGACATTAGCATTGACATAAATTGTGGGTTGCACGCCACTAACTACAGACATGAACAAATCAATAATACTTCTAGATACTAGGTATACTGCTACGGACAATAAAAATCATCACTGTTATAAAGAGAACAGTGCGTCCATTCTGACACATGCCATAAAGATGTACAAAGCAGTAGAAGATCATTGGACATGTAAGATTCAACAGAAATCTGTTTTCTGCGTGTTTTAGTGTAGATGTAGAGGGGTTAAAACAACAACACATATATTTTCTACATCATCTTGGATCTCTGGCATGATCATTCTTATTATGAATTCATTATTCTTTGAACAATGCCTTCTATAGATGTCTAATTGCGTACCTTTGATCAAGTCAACTTATTTTATACCATTAAATGCATTAAAGAGTGGCAAGAACAATACATTAATACAGTATACCTTAATGTCCCAAACACTTCATAGCATAAAGGATTAGTTATGTGGTTTTTAAGAAGCCTGGTTTTAATCATTTTCCACTAAGAACAAATGATACCATTTTGAGAGGGTCTGTATTTAGAAGGAATGTTTTCCATAGTTTATATGAACATATTAGAATGTAGATACATTTTTCAAAGGAAAAATCAGCTTTAAATCATTTCTAAAAAAAAAACAAAACAAAAAAACACTGAAGCAGCAAGCCAGGAGAAGTTGTTTACTCTCCCCTGACCATACAAATATTTGTATGACATACACACATAGCAAGAAATGCACATGTTATTCAACTCCCCACTGCCCTAAGAGTTACATAGTTGTCTAGGTTAATAAAAGACTAAAATCCATGAAGATCAACATAGAAACCTATATATACATATATATCAATTATATCCTTGAATATTCTATTTACGCAAAAAAGAGATGTACTTTTGGCATCAGTAGTGTTAAAGGAACACTATAGCATTAGAAATTCAAATATGTATTACAAACACTACATAGTAACGTTTATTCCCATGCCACACTGCTCTCTCTGTGGCTGGCCCTGCCACCTTTGCTGAGATCATTGTGGTCAATAATCTCAGCTAATCCAATACTTACCCATAAGAATGTATTGGGAGGCCACTGTGCAAGTGCGTCAAAACACCACACTGCCCCAATTATAAGGTCTCTATGAAACCATCTGATAAATATAGCAGAGTTTTCACTTTGCTATTTCGCCAGAAGTGTTGGAAGGCATTTAAGCCCATCAATATAGTCATTGATTTTCTGCAGAACAGCAATGTTTTACACTGCAAGGACAAAGCTACAGGGACATGGCACCCAGACTACTACATTGAGATGAAATAGTCTAAGAGTGAAATTACAGGAATTCTGCAAGCACCATAACCACTAAAACCTACTGTAGTTGTTACGGTGACAAAAGAATATGATATTGGTCAAACCATTTTTATGTGGATTTCCATATTGAGGGTCTCCCCAACCATAAGCTACAATGTCAAGTCAGTATCATTTCCTCATTATCTAACCAAAATATGTACAGCGCTACGGAATCTGATGGCGTTATATAAATAATAAAATAATAAATAATAATGTGAACAGAATAGCAGGATTCAGAGGCACCAAATATTACATTAAACATCAAACATAAAAAAAATCTCAACATGCAGGTTTCTATTTAATTTCCAGTTCGATAAACGCACATTTTATTAGTGTTTGTATATATTAGCCTGAGACTATATACTTTTGTTATCCTTTATTGTTATTAAATATTATATATATATATATATATATATATATATATATTCCTATTAAACACTTTATATAATCTTTTTCTATAGAAGTTATTAAAGTTACCATCCCCCATCCAGTAAATTTGATCATTTTATTGATCTTTAGTATACCTTCCATTGCTGACGCTTATAAATAATATAGCGTATTCCAAGTGTTATTAGGAATAGATTGTCAAATCCATGGATGCTATGTGTTCAGCCATATACGTCAACACAAAACAGGACATATGTTTGCTATGAAGTTACAATACAATGAAGCTACAAATAAACAAGTTCATTAAGTGGCCGCCTGCAGAGTAAATCTCCTGTGTTGGGAAATACAGAGGAAGTGATCCTGTGATATTTTCTCACACCAGGAAACACAAGTTTAGTTTTATCTGTATATGTCTACTTACAATGGCTTCACACCAGATGTTAGGGATTTATTCACTAAAGAGCTAATTGTAAGTTGACAACCATAATTAACTAATTATAACTCCAGGCTGCACGCATTTTGTAAGTCAGTTGCTAACATGCTATATCATTGTTTAGTGAATAAGGTCATTCACTAAAGGTCATTCTTAGTTCGTCACAGCTTTCTGGTTAATTAAGAACTCTCTTTATTTTTGTTTCTTGGAGGTTTTGGTTTTAACACAGATAGGTTTACAGAAAACTTCATAATTGAGAGGGCCTAATATTTGTCTAAGACAGGGCCGTCTTTAACAAGGGGGAAAGGGGCAGCTGCCCCGGGCCCAATTACTCCTGGGGGGCCAAAGCAGCTTCCTGGGGGGCCTCCTGCCTGCAACCAGGACCTGAGAGCCCACTGGGATCCTGAGAAATTTTCCGGTGGGCTGCAACATGTGATGTAACCAGGGGCCCCTGGCCCTTTAAGTGTGCTCCATACCTGGCCCTGTCTTCCTGCTTGCTGGGAGGAAGTGATGTCAGACCACGTCCTCAAAAGTAACAGAGTGCCGCTGGGATGGAGGAGGCACAAATGTAGGAAGAAAAGGAGGAGGAGAGGGACTGAGATAGCAGGTTCCTCAGACTACCATCAACCTCAGCCATCCAGCTCCAACTAGCTACCCTTCTGTAAAGGTAAGGAGAAAGGAGGGTGGCTAAACTATGTAAAATGATAGTACCTGGGTCTGGGTCAGTGTCTGTATCTGGCTGTGTATGTATCTGACTATGAGTGTGTACCTGGCTATGTTTTTGTCAGTGTGTGTATCTGGCTGTGTGTCTATCTGGCTTTGTGTGTCAGTGTATGTATTTTACTGTATGTGTGTATCTGGTTGTGTGCGTGTCAGTGTGTGTATCTGGCTGTTTGTGTATATCTGGCTGTGTTTTTGTCAGTGTGTGTATCAGGCTGTGTTTGTGTCACTGTGTGTATCTGACAGTGTGTGTGTATCTGGCTGTGTTTGTGTCAGTGCATGTGTACCTGTGTGTCAGTGTGTATTTGTATCTGGGTGTATGTAAACCTGTGTATACACACACACACACACACACACACTTTGTGTTCAGTTGCTCTATGCTATTTTATAATATTTATCGCAAAATAAAATATACCAGAAAAGTGATAGGTAAATTACTTTGTCAAATTTGCTAAAAAATTTAAAGAATTAATACATCTGTAAATTATGTAAATTAGTGTGTTAAAGAGGTTCTGTCTGTACATATTTCAAAACTAAGTTCATAAGTGAAAGAGCAAATTCTCTTTCTTTAGTTCCTGAGGTTGAGCCACAATAGTACAACACTTGGGTTTCTGGAGTATCCCACATGACTATGACATCCTCCATAGCATTATCTGGCTGTCTTCCATAGCCCTTGTTAGTGATGGCTGTGGAAATTAATACACCTTGATGGCGAAAGTTCTGCCATTTGCCATACTTTGTTAACTTCAAGTTTAACCATAAACTAACCGTGGTATTTAGTGAAGTGAAAAGTGTTTGGAATAAGAAGCATGATTTAATTATAATTACTAAAGTGAGCAATACTTAGGTTTATGAGAAAGAAGATTGACTTGACCCAGCATTAACTGGACACTATAGGCACCAAAACAACTCTAGCTTAATGAAGTAGTCTGGTGTATACATTATGCCTCTGCGGTTGCACTGCTCAATTCTCTGCTATCTATGAGTTAAATCACTTTGTTTATACAGCCCTAGTCACGCCTCCCTGCATGTGACTTGCACAGCCTTCCTAAACACTTCCTGTAAAGAGTCATGTAATGTTTATATTCCATTATTGAAATTCTGTTTAATTTAGATGTTCTTATCTTCTGCTCAGCTTGCTAGCCTCTGCAGGAGCCTCCAGTATGTAATTAAAGTTACATTTACAGAGCAGGAGAAAATAACTTTTGAAGTAAGTTACATCTGATTGAAAGTAAAATATTTTTTTCATGCAGGCTGTGTCAGTCACAGATAGAGAAGGTGTGGCTAGGGCTGCATAAAAAACAAAAGTGATTTTACTCCTAAATGGCAGAGGATTGAGCAGTGAAGCTTCAGAGACATGATCTATACACAAACACTGCTAAAGTTGTTTTGGTGACTTTAGTGCCCCTTTGAAGTTCCAGTTTCAGCAGATGCTAGGACTATACGAGATGAAGTAGTGAACCACTGAGCAATACCTCTCTTCCCTTCATATATTATTAAGTAATACCATTTTTCAATGCTGCATTACAAATTGCACTGTCTACAACTAAATGAAAAATGTATTACTTGAAACTCTTTGTTTCAAGTTCACTTCTTTGTGTATAAGAATGTTCTATTAGTTGGGAGCTTATTCATTAACAAAATTACTCACTAAACACCAAATGTTGTCAAACTAAATCCAAATATCATGATTTTGCACTAAATAGACAATCTGTGATTACAGCTGAATTGAATTTGCCATTTGGATAGCATTCACTGCTATTCACATATTAGTAAATAATTCTATAAATAGTTAGTTGCACATTAACAGGCAAAGTTAAAGTAACATTACAAATGTTTTTTTTTTTTTTTTGTGTGTAGCATAATTCAGTTTATTATATAAACCCCTAGTTAATAGTAATAGCTACCTAACCAGCCACAACTTCATTAGCTATTCTGTTTATATTATGTTACAGATGTAGTGTCTGTCACTGCTCTTTAGAGCGGTATTTTGAGGGCAGTGACAGCAGCTGCAAATTAGTCACACAGTACATCATACATGCATAGCATATGAGTTTTATATTATGTACTAGCATTATATACGTACTGCAGTATGTTTTTTATTATTTGTAACTCTCTCACAACAAGTGGTTCCATAAAGATGTGAAACAATGGATCTATTGTATAAACAACCTATCAAATTGCAGGATTGGAAAGATTACAATACTTTTTTATGATATATTGACGATATATCATCATATTGCTTATATATCAATATTTTACCAATATGTTGTTGTTACTACTTTAAAATTTTGTTTTATAGTATGGTTAAAAAAAAATCTCATTAAAGTAGTTGGAAAAAAAAAGTTATTCTATACCTTCAAATTACATCAATGGTATCACGAACAGCACTGCTACTATAACTGCAGCACATCATAGCACATCTGTTTATGAATGATCAAAACATATACATTTATCAACTAGTAAAATACGGCAAAGTTATGGAAATGTTGACATCTCACCTCTCTGGATTTATTCAAAGAAGGGTATAAAACCTCTGTTTCACTGACCATGCTTTTCAACTGTGGAAAATTTAATGGTCTCATGAAGGTGAAATCATTTTTATCTGACATTGTAGAAAAACAGGACTTGTGACACTGACCCTGAACATCTGATGGCGCCATTCTAACTTCCATATATTTCAGCGTGCCATCTGTGTTTAAATGGAGCGTTGGCTGGCATTGTTCCGTGTAATGGCTCGGATAATTTTCTTCTTTGCAACACAACCCAGGAGAGCTGAAATCCTTTTTCAAACATTTTGCCAACAATATGACAAAAGTAATAAATGAAACGGCGCTAATAGCAACAAGAGAAATAATTAAATACAAGGTGATATCTGAATTATTGGTGGAACCCTGAAACAAATCTGGAGATTTCATATTTTCTTGGAATGCACCTTCCTCTAGTGTGACAATCAATGTGACTGTGGTAGATAAAGATGGTTTTCCATGGTCGCAGACTGAAATAACAAGGTTTTGTTCTGAAATGTCAGTTTCCTGAAAATCTCGAACAATTCTGACTTCACCTGTCCGAGAAGACACCTGAAACAGTGATGAATCAGTGGCTTGCTCTATGCTGTAGGTTAGCAATGCATTGTGACCAGAATCTAAATCCACAGCAGTGATTTTGGTCACTAAATAGCCACTGGAAGCTGACTTTGGAATACTCTGATGGGCATTAAAATCCTTGGAATGCACTGGATAAAGAATAGTTGGTGAATTGTCATTTATATCCAAAATAAAAACATAAATTGTAGTATTGGAAACCATTTTAGGTGAACCAGAATCTTCAACTTGTATTGGAATTTTCAGAACCTGAATTTGTTCAAAATCAAAGGAACGCTGTGCATAAATATTGCCATTTTGTGCATTGATATATACATACGAAGAGATCATAAAATCTTTTCCTTTGTTTTCAAGAATAGAATAAGTCAATTCTGAGTTTTTCCCCTCATCAGGATCAAAGGCAGATACCCCAGCAAGCAATTTTCCCGGTTCATTATTTTCTTTTACACTGATATATGGAGTAACTTGAGAAAAGGTAGGAGGATTGTCATTGACATCGGAAATATTAAGAACAATCATCTGTTGTGTTCTTAGAGGAGGAGACCCCATGTCACTGGCAGTGAGTTCAATGGCATATTGAGATACTTTTTCTCTGTCCAGGATACGATCAGTGATTAAGGAGTAGTGGTCACCCAAAGATTTGATTTTAAATGGTAAATGAGATGGTAGTTCCAGATTTACTTCCCCATTTTTACCAGAGTCCCTGTCTTTTATACTGAAAAGACCAATAACAGTTCCAACTGCTGTATCCTCAGGAATATCTTTCACCAAAGAGGTTATCAAAATCTCTGGAGGGTTATCATTAACATCCTCAACCTCCACCTGAACAGTACAGCGCCCCTCCATTTCTGGCACTCCTTTGTCTCTTGCCCTGATATATAGCTCAAAAAAGCTGGCTTCCTCAAAGTCAATTGTTCCGGAAGTAGAAATGACTCCTGACTTTGTATTTAAGGAAAATAATCTTGTAATTGATTCTGGTGTATGGTCATCAAAAGAATATTCTATTTCACTATTTGAACCCTCATCAAGGTCAGTAGCATTCAGCTGCAATAGCACTGTATTTAAAGGGACATTTTCAAGCACATTAATCTTAAAGGTACCCTTATCAAACGTGGGTGCATTATCATTTAAATCCAACACTATCACATTTATCTGCATGGTCCCTGTTCTTACAGGATCACCCCCATCTTCAGCAGTGAGGATAAGATGATGCTCACTTAATTCCTCCCTATCCAAAGTTTTTTCTAGTACCAGTTCCGGAATAAGAGACCCGTCCTTTCGACTTTTCACTGACAATGAAAAATAGGGATTGGAGTTTAGTTTATATTGTTGAATGCTGTTTGTTCCCACATCTTTATCATGTGCACTTTCCAAGTGAAACCTAGTGCCAGGATTTGCTAGCAATTCTGAAATCTTTATAGTTTTTTCAGTGGTTGTAAAAATAGGCGGGTTGTCATTTATATCCCTAATTTCAATCACCAAGCGTTGTAATTCAAGAGGATTTTCAAGAACTACTTCCACTGGTAACAGGCAGACTGAAGTAAACCCACACAGCACTTCTCTGTCTATATTCCCATTGACAGTCAGTTCTCCAGTTTCCCAGTTCACAGCAAATTGCTTTCTGCTTGCTTCTGTTCCCATCCTGAGCCTGCGTTTAGAAATATCTGTGATTTTCAGTCCAAGATCCTGAGCCACATTTCCCACTAATGTCCCTAGATCTGACTCTTCAATAACAGTATAGCGAAGCTGCCCTAAGCCCCAGCCCCAGCTAGAGAGGAAAAAGAAACATATCACTTGCCATTTCCAAGTCCTTGCTGAGTTTTGGATGTCCATAACTTAAATCTTCTTTATAAGCAGAGTTCCTGATGCTAACCTTCTTCAAGAGACAAGTCACAGTGTTCTTTTGAATAAAATTCACAGATCAATAAATAAATATTTGTTTCCACCGAGCCGAATAAATCCACACGATTTTAATCGCAACAGCAGTCCTGCTTTCTGTGCTAGTGGAAGAAAAGAGTCACAAAACCCGAGAAGAGAGAATGGATGACAGCAGAGCCAATGTTTTTCGTCGGAGAACAGATGATTAGTTGTCAGGTCTGCCCTCTACTGGCCACTGCTATTAATTACTTTATTATCAAAATGTTTGTGTAATTTCACTAATGCAAATGTAAAAATGTTTTACATACTAGAGTTTATCTACAAAACATAGAGGTCAATACCCTACTATACCACAGTAGAACTTACTAACAATTTACTATATGCTATTTAAATATATAGTATGCCTTACGTTAAGAAACACCATAAGTATTTTAGAATGAGATATACAATTGAATGATAATTAAACAAAAATGTTTAGATCAGTTTCATATTTTATTCTGTATCACAAAATATTTTCATGTATCATAACAAAACATTTACACTCCCCTAATTTCTACTAAAGTGGTCATATTTTGGTTGGTATCTGGGTGTAGAGAATAATCAGGTCAGAGAAAAAAAATATGTATAATATGTCATATAAATGAAATGAACCTTGCAGTGCAGAAATGTCATAATTTTTCATATAATATGTAAATGTGCCCATTTATTAAAAACACTCACCTCTGAATGTTTCTCTTTAAAGGAACACTATAGCGTTAGGAATACAAATTTGTATTCCTAACACTATAGAGCCCTAGTCACCATTCCACGGCAAATAAATGGTTAATTAAGCATTTATTTGCTTACCTTAATCCAGCACCGGTGACCTCTCCTCCTCCATCGACGTCAGCTTCCGAGTGGAGCCGAATGCGCATGTGCGGCCAGAGGAACATGCGCATCCAAACCCACCCATAGTAAAGCATTTCTCAATAATTTTCTATGGGGATCTTTTTTGACGCTGGACTCTATGAGGACATCCAGCGTCAAATAAGTGCAATTTACTCTGTGTATATCGCGGAATCGGCCTCTAGTAGCAGTCAGGGAGACAGCCACTAGAGGCTGGATTAACCCTGCAATGTAAACATAACAGTTTCTCTGAAACTGCCATGTTTTCAACTGCAGGGTTAAAACTAGCGGGACCTGGCACCCAGACCACTTCATTGAGCTGAAGTGGTCTGGGTGCCTATAGTGGTCCTTTAATTCCCCATAATTTGGAACTTGCAGAAACCAGCAAATTAATAAGACATATTAATCTCCCTTATTTTTTACGTTATTTTAAGTGTCCCATAACTCCTACTGCACAACATCATTTATACATGTTTAACCAACCACTGATGCTTTTTTATGCGTGGTATTTAGCAATTCATTGTTATGTAATGTTATTAATCTACACTATATTAAGATGATTTAGAAATATTTTTCGATGACAAAATACATTCTCAAGAATAATAATTATTTTCACCTACATTAGAAACAAATTAAGGCTTAGAATATGATTTATGCTTGGGCAGTTCCTTTTCAAAACACTTTTAACAGGAAAACAATATTTGCTCTTTTAAACTGCTT